>NC_137812.1:16833152-17433152 GCF_963921795.1 Nannobrachium achirus
CAAAACACGCACACACACCCACCCACCCACACACAGCCTTACCCAGCCAGCATTTGATGATGTCCATGTAGTCTCTGCGGCTGTTCGCAGACAGCAGCTTGTCGTAGGAGGGGCAGCCGGCCAGCAGGATGCGGGAGTGGTCCTCGCACATGGCGATGAGGTGCTGCTCGGCGCTGCGCGTGCACACGGCGTGGTAGTGGGCCAGCTTACTGATGGCGTGGCGGATGGAGTCGTCAATGGTGCCGCTCACCTGGGAGAGGGAGGGGTTTCTGGATTAGACGTCATGGTTTAACACAGTGGTTCTCAACCTTTTAAGGCTGCGACCCCCAAAATAATCACATTTTAACTGGGGGACCCTCCACCCTGACGAGCACTAAGAGTCTATTGTGAAAATAGCAGATCTACATGCTCACAACGCCTCCCAAGATCAGCTAATTTCACAATTTCTGCCTCTAATATTTTATAATTTTGCCAAAGTTTAATTTGTCATTTTAGAGGTATTAAAAAGTCTGTAAATTGTCACTTTAGATACCCTCTATACCAGGGGTCCTCAATAGGTGGACCGCGGCTCAACTCTCTCCGGACCCTGGGCTGGCTGGGCAAATTCTAATAAAAAAGCCTCAACGTTTTCACTTCTCCGACCACTGGTTTAACCCACCGTTTCCCAAACAGTGGGTTAAGATCCATTTGTGGGTCGCGGACCGATTTTTTATGGGTCCCGACTCGAATCCTACCAAAAATAAAATATATATTTAAAAAGATTTTCCCTTCTCTTTTACATCCAGATTGGAATCGGATTGGTTTAAATGGTCACATGTTCACATGGAACAAATCAGATTTCAATCTGGAGGTGACACAGATCTGATTCAGTCTGTATTTGGCTGCCAGTGTAAATGGGGCCTAATTTCATCGGCCAGATTAAAGTACTACGTTTGTGAACTTAACGTGCAAACCGCACATAGCCTACTGCAGTTGCAACGCTGCTACCGCTGCCGAGATTCCTCCATCACGGTGCCACACCCAATTCAATTTCGATTCAAAGGAGCTTTATTGGCATGAGAAAACAAACGTTTACATTGCCAAAGCAAGTGTCACAAATAAAATAAAAAACAGTTGAAAATGGGGAACAACACCCACCTCTCCTCCCTCCAGGTGCAGTATCCTGATGTTCATGAGGGCGGCGGCGGTGGCCAGCGCCAGCGCGTCGAAGCGGTCCCCGTGGACCACCAGGATGTCTGGGCGCAGCCTCTGCAGCACGTCGGGCAGCTTGACCAGCGCCAGGCCCACGCTCTCCACCATGGCCGCCTCGTCCTCGCCGCGCACGATGGTGTGCAGCTTGGAGCCGATGTCGAAGTCGTCCTGCTCGATCATGCGGAACGTGTTCCTGTGAGGGAGGGAGGGAGGGAGGGGCGAAGAGGGGAGGGCAGACAGGATGGAGAAGATGAACGGAGAGGAAAAGCATTCCATGGGAGGACCAATCTTCCTAGCCTATTATGCGAAATAAGTGTTCGTTTTACTGATCCTTGTTTCACGAACTGGTCGATTGAACTGCACTTTAAGAACACTTATCTGCTGCTTCTTGTTTGTTTGTTTTTTTGCCTCACACACATGCACCTGCATAAATAGTAGATTGACAAGCTAGAAACACCGCGCTATATTGATCTTGTGGATCTGCAATTTTTTGATGCATATAGTATGATCGAGAAGGGCATTGATTTACGTAAAAAGAAAACAAAATGTGAAAAATATGGAGATGAGGGTTTCTGCCCAACAGCAACGATATGCTGCCAATAATCTAAACATCATGTACTGTATATACAGCAGCTGCTACTACATACGCTATCTGTATACATATACGAATATATCTTTTTTATTATTTAACTGTTTCTATCGTATGTTTTCTTCTCTCCTGCTCTCACTCTACCTCTATCTTCTCAAATGTGACAAAGCATGATTCTGATTCTATCCTTTGGAGCCAACGTCCAAGTCAACCTAAATACTATGGAAGGTATTTCTGGGAGGAGTGTAAGAGGAAGAGAAAAGAAAAACAACTAAAAACCAGTAACAGACTGACAGAATCCTTCCTCTGAAAGTCCCAGAAAAACAGATTAATGTCGGGAGATTGCCGCCATCTTACTTTCATGACTTCCAAGTTTCCCCGGCCAAGAGAGAGATCCACATTTAGAAAAATCCTTTTGTGCAATAATAATCAGCAGTGTTGAACAAGAAACCTCTGCACCTCTGTTACCATCACATGAGAAGTTGTTGTCACTAAACATGAAAAAGAAACTTCTTTGTCTCGTGTAATGTTGTTGTCTGTTGGTGGGCCCTGGTCCATCTAACACACTGGTTCTCAACCTTTTCAGGCTGTGATCCGGTCCCCAAATAATCATATTTGAACACCCTGACGAACACTAAGAGCTGAGGCATTATATTTTGTATAACACAGTTCTGAAATTGTGAAAATAGCAGATCTACATGCTAAAATTTGAAAATAGCAGATCTACACCCAGCAAGCATGGTCAGGACCTGGACCAATCAGTCACGTCTCGATTTGGGCCAGATCACAGCCCATATGGGGATGATCTTGACGTCATTACCATGACATCATTGTTTGACAGGATTTATGTTGGTTGAAATCAGGTGATATTCTAGGCCAGATAAATATCATAACTAGTTAGATGTGTCCCAGGATATAACCTTATATGCTCATATTATTTCAACTAACATTACAAACAATAACAATAATCCTGTCAAACTAAAAAGTCCATATGACGTCCTGGTAATGACGTCAAGATCATCCCCATATGGGCTCTGATCTGGCCCCAATCGAGACGTCACTGATTGGTCCAGGTCCTGACGTGCTTGCTGGGCATGCTCACAACGCCTCGCAACGTGAGGCGTTGTGAGCATGTAGATTGGCTATTTTCACAATTTCAGCCTCTAATATTTGACAATTTGGCCAATGTTTAATTTGTCATTTTAGTATTAAAAAGTCTTTAGATTGTCACTTTAGAAATATGCAGATACCCTCTACACTTTATGTTGGTTTGTTTACTGTTGAGTGAGAAAACAATTATGTTAATCATCTGGGGACCCCCCCAAAATAATTTGGGAAATTGGGGACCCCCGTGGAGGTCTCGATCCACAGGTTGAGAACCACTGATCTAACAGATGTTATGCTGCCTAGGCCCTAGTCTGTCATTATCCAGAGACCCAGAGACCTGGGGAAACTATACCGCCAGTGCTGGAAGAAGTGCTCACACTTATTAGTAAAAGTAGCGATAACACAATGTAGAAACACTCTGTTACAAGTAAATGCCCTGTATTCAAATTCTTTCCACTTAAGTAACAGTACAAAAGTATTGAAATCAACATAAAAGTAAAAGTAATCATTATTTTTCAATACCTGTCAAAGTCTTTCAAGAATAGAAGATCTTGGGAGCTTGTAGATCATGAGTCATGACCATGCCAGCTTATGATGGACATATCCACCCATATTTTATTTTTGATAAAGACAGTCAATATTACCAGGCAACATATAGGCCCATCAACCCATATTCACTATACATTTTGTTAAAGTATTTCTGCATTACCACAGAGCCACAAAACACCTAAATTATTAGGTTATTTAGGTTAGAAACAAAAAGCTGATGTACAAGCTCTCAACGCATCAACAATCAGGTTGTAAGTTATTATTGTATAGTGATTGCAGGGTTTTCAGAGGACAGTGTCTTACTGTTACGGAAGGAGATCAAATTCTTACCAGCTAGACTAGTTCTCTGTTTGTCAAGCCAACTTCAATAGTTGTGGTTTCCATTAAGGAAGAGGCATTCAATGTTAATGAGAAAGTGTCAGACTGGGCGTAGTTGTGATGAAAGTTACGACAATGGAACAATAGAAACATTATAAATACACTTGAGTCAAAACAGATGGGAGTAACAGGAGGACTAATAGACCAAGTACATGACAGGATTTCTTTAATTCTACCAGGTGCACTAGTTTTAGGGTCTCTAGTACAACACTAGAGTTAAGGCGAAAGGGCTACAGATGTCTAAAGACCTCAATCGCCAGATCCAGAAACAGCTTCTTTGCCTCACGGTGCATTTTAACTGCAGGCGACAGCCAGACGTATTTTTCCGGAAGTGCGTTATTTGTCAATGGGACCCGGCAACTACTGGTAATAGCAGGCGATGAGGTGATGAAAATGTCACCCAAAAAACATGAAAATACAGTATGCTGCTACTTTTGCATTGGATTGATGCCATCAAGAACATTTCGTTGTACACTTGCGTTCAATGACAAAATAGAATCCATCCATCCATCCACTTCTACAGCATCACACTACTACAGCATAAAAAATAGCAGATCGACAAGCTTGAAGAGCGGTGCAAAGCGACACGTTTTGAGCTTGTGGATTTGCTACTTTTGCTACTTGAATCCTGAAAAGTACAGTAACAGTTTTGGACACATGAGGCGTCCAACCCATAGAGACATTATGCCTGACACTAGCGCTCCCAAGTGGCTAAATTTTAAAACTACACAAGCCATCAAATAGGGACAAAATGTGCTCCCAGGCCGTGGCATGTGAGGATGCTGAGGAAAGGGGAACGGAACTCCTTTCAACCAGCCTAAATTCTCACATGTCTCCCCCTTCTCCGCTCCCTCCACTGGCTCCCGGTTGCTGCCCGCACAGATTGCAAAACACTGATGCTGCTGGCCTTCAAAGCAGCCAAAGGTATGGCACCTCCATACTTTCTTAATAACTCAGTCGGTGCCATATTTAAAGTGGGACCTCTTATATTGCCGGTTCGCCAACCAAGGGTTAAAAAAATAGTGTGCACGCTGGTGCACACATTTGTGCACAGATCATGCACTATGCATGTGCATGCTTTTCACAGCTTTCAAACAAAAAAATCCGCTTGGAAATCCGTTCAGGCATTCAGGAGAAGGCAGCCCTTATGTTTTCTTCAAATGTAAACAAACATGGCTGCCATGTTTGAAAGATGGGGTTGGTATGGGGGTTAAACATGCAATTTCGCGATCGCGATCATGCCTAGTACACTGTTGGAGGTCCAATTTTTTTTTTTCAAAATTAACTCTTTGAGTGCCACCCCTTTCACCACTAGAGGGCGCCCAGTGACCAGAGAAAATCCCATAGAGATATGCTGGTATATGCAGGTATATGCAGAAGCCCTGCAGCCATGACTTGCCTGAACACTTTCCTTTGTGCATGTACAGGAAGAGGATGAAGTTAGCTTGAAGTTAGCTATTGGCTACCAAGCATTTTAGAAGCCTTATTTTCGTCAACTTAGCCATGATTAAACCTTGCACACCTCATGCATGGGAAAAAAACAGAGAAGAATGAGCTCTAAAAAATCCAATGCAATCCTGGATTGCATTGGAGTGGATTTGTGCAGTTTGTTCACAGCTTTCAAACAAAAAAATCCGATTGGAAATCCGTTCAGGCATTCTTGAGATAATCGCCATTATGTTTTACATGTTATGTAAACAAACATGGCTGCCCTGTATGTTAGATGGGGTTGTATGGGGGTGGAACATGCAAAATCGCGATTGAAATCATGTTCACCAGATTTGATGGGGTCCAAAAAAAAAAAAAAAAAATTCAAAAAAAAATTTTTCCCAAAAAAAAAAAAATTTTTTTTTTTTTTTTTTTTAAAAGCCGAACTTGTTCGGGATCGGCACACTGCGATACGCTAATAAAGCCGAACTAGTTCGGGATTGGCACTCAATGAGTAAAAAAAAAAATAATAAAAAAAAAATTTTTTTTTTTTTGGGAAAAATTTTTTTTTGAATTTTTTTTTTTATTATTTAAAAAAAAAAGACGTTCAGAAGACGTCTGGCAGGGAGGTCCATAGTTAAAAAGACGTTTTTATTATAGAAACGTCTTTTTTGGCAGGGTATGAGTTTTTTAAAGGGGGGGGGGCTTTATTGATAGGACTGACAGTAGACTGACAGGAAATGGGGGGAGAGACGGGGACATGCGGCAAAGGTCACCCGGATCAGGAAAGGAGCCGGCAACGCCGCCAGGCATCCATGCCTAAGTGGTATGTGCCCGGACCAGTAGGCCAACTCCTCCATACTTTCAAAACCTGATCGAACCCTACAACTCCATCCATTCACTCAGGGATGCTGACAGAACCCCCGCTAGAATCCCCAGGACAACGATCCACACATCCTGGACTCTTCGCCTTCCTTCGCACTCACTCCTTAGCTTCCGCCGTGGTCTGAAGACTCACCTCTTCAGACTCCACCTTAGCCCATAGCACTTATCGTAGCACCTTCATGTTTTTCTTAGACTACTATTTCTATGCATTTGTTGTATTGATGTTGATGTATTAATCTTTAATTAAGTCTTTGCTTATTGTAAGTCTCTCTGGATTAAGAGAGTCTGCTAAATGCCTAAACTGTGAATTGTTTGAATTAGTTTGTTTCAGTAAGTTTATTTATTCATAGAGTTAGTTTATACGTCAACATAAAAAAATACTTGTTTCTGATTGGCAGGAATGTCACTTAAAATGGACAGCTAAAACAAAGTCCCATTTCAACAGATGAACCACGTTCAAATTCAATGCTTCTGGAACTTTAATCACATGAACCCAAAGGTCCCTATTCTGGGCATTGTCATATGACAGCACAGAGTAACTAAATCACATGATTTGACAAACCCTGTACTTAGTTGACTGGGGTACTCCAGGACTCTAAACAAGATCTTCAAATCTTTTTCCCTCTACATCAACCGATAATAGCAGATCTACAAGCTTGCAGATCTTCTATTTTAACAGAATGTTCACGTCAGAATAGAGAGACTTTAGGTTAATTATAATATTCTAATGAATGAGACCTAATCTTTCTAACAATTTTGTCATTTGACTTTTGACCATTCCAAGCAAAAATGCAATCGTCTCTTTGGGACACCCAAATGGTCATTGCCATCACGTTTCGTGAAAGTCACATTAGACTTATTCTGTTCACATCCACCCCCCACTGCCCCCCCCCCCCCCCCCACACACACACACACACACATTAGAATGTGTTTACCTGTTTTTATAATAATATTTTATAAGATATGAATAAAGAGCTTCTCATTTATTTTTGTTTGGTAAGCAGTCGTGGTATTAACTGTTCTGCTGCTGTAGACGGCGCTCACCGTCATTGAAAGGGTTAATACCATGGCGCCGTTGACGGTGAGGACTGTGAATCTTACTGTATATACAGTAAAGATATTATTACTTACTTAATGTCGCTCCGGTCCCGCACGCATCGGTAATGTCGGCGATTTGTTTACAACGCACGTTGGGCGTGCACGCGAAGTGAAGCTCCTCAATGTTAAGTCAATGGAGAGGCCCATAAAGAAACGTCATTTAAACAAAATAGCCATTTTGAGACATTTTGCAGCAGATCTAAATGTAAACAAGGCACAAGGCAGGGCGCAGCCATCTTCATCTTCTTGTCCCACACTGTCATGTGACTAGATGACGTAATCGTTGCCGTCAAGTGATAATCCAAAAAAACAAAAACAACCCCCTTCCAGCCCTTCAAAATAATAGCGGCGGCCTATGGAGGAAACTGCGTGGCACAGAGGCACCAAGCAACCTTCAGATTAAGAGGCACTAATTGTGTTAAAGAGGGATGATGCTCTCTGAGGTATCCCGATATAAAAGAATAACGGATCATTATCTCATTGTGCTTTAATATCACTTCATTAGAGCTCGGAGGGTTCCCGGTTGTATAGCTCCCGATGAGGCAGTTGGTGGAAAAATAACTCCAAATGTTTTCTTAAGTGAAAGTATCAATACTGCAATAGAGATATTTCAATTATTTCAATAATTTTCAAATAATAAAGGTATATATTACAGTATATATAATACATATATTTTCTTCAACATTATTTTTCCACGCCACACACATTCTTTAATCAATAGCTGTTCAACAGTCTGCCATAAATGAAACAGAGCAAGGAGATCTTTCAAGGAGTGGCAGCGAGAGAGAGAGTGGGAGAGAGAATGACATCAACACCATGAAATGAAAACTGGACATGAGGAAATACTCTGTTCCACATCCTGTTCTGGAGCTCTGTGTAGCAGGGCCACCACCCAGTACACATATCCCATTCCCTTGGAAGGAACATATATTCCACAATGAAAACTCACCCAAATGGGGGATTAATCAATAAAATGTGATCACAACGCAACTTTGTGTGATCTCTGTATTTGAGTTGTTGTATTTTTTTTTTTTAAATACAATTTATAAACTGGAAAGATACTGAATGTCCACTGGTCTGTGTTTAAGCACCTCTGGATACATGAGAGAAGAACTGGCAATTTTTGTTTACTCAAAACTACAGTCTGATCTACACCCTGCTAGACTGGTTCAGAGATCACCAGCAAGAGTCTCCTGTACTCTAAAGCAGGGGTCTTCAAAGTTTTACAGGCCAGCGACCCCTGAGAGAGAGAGATGAAGTGGGGACCCCCACTACATTAAGTGGCCCCTCATGTAGGACCCCTGCTCTAAAGATTCAAGTACACAATTCCTTACACAGATTACGTGTTTTGCCTCATGGTTTCACTGAATACACCCTCCTTCAATAACAACACACAAAACCTCTGTTTAACACCAGGTGTGCATGGATGCCCTGCTAAGGCTGAATGTGATCAAATCTATTGTATAATCCTGATCCTATTACACACGTATCACATAGCAGACATTCTGGTTCCTTATGATTCCTCTAGGGTCAGGGGGTTCCTCTCAAAGTGGGTGCTGTGTCACCCTAAGGGTGCCTCAGAATACTTTGATAACACTTGGAATTTATCAACATCACTTCAGTTTAACCACTTGTACTTATTAAAACAGACATGAGTTGCATTGTTGTACTTGGTATGATCTTTTTCAGCCTACAGTACACCAAGTCTCTTCAGCTA
Organism: Nannobrachium achirus; assembly: GCF_963921795.1. Taxonomy (NCBI): domain Eukaryota; kingdom Metazoa; phylum Chordata; class Actinopteri; order Myctophiformes; family Myctophidae; genus Nannobrachium; species Nannobrachium achirus. Next base: position 16,842,095 of record NC_137812.1, read on the forward strand.
AAATAGCAGATCTACAAGCTCCAATGTGTCACATTGTGACACGTTGGAGCTTGTAGATTCTCTATTTTTGGTGAACCGTCCCCCCAGAATAGGGATGCTGGGGTTTATGTGGTTAAACGCAAATATAACAATTATTTTTCAATCTGTCCTATAAAGGGAACAGATATTCTCTCACATACTGTATCTTAGGGGGAGAGGTTTACATAATTTTTGACATAAATGAACGGTACTGTAACGTAATAATTCAGGGGTTCTGTGGATGAAGAAGTTATTTACAGGGGTGCCCTGAGCCAAACATGTTTGAAAACATCTGCTCTAAAGTCTAGACTACAGACAATGAGGTCACATCTGTCATAAATACGTTTATTTATGTTGTATCCATCCCAAAGGAAATGAAGTAAGCAAACATGATCTAATGTTCTCCTCTCACGCTGCCTGGAATTCATAAAATAAATTATGGGAGACAGCAGATAGCAGTATGGAGAAACAAAGAGTACTTTGTGTCTCCATAGGGAACTGCTGTCTGTCATCAAATTATTGGAAAAACAAAGAAATATCCATGAATTCTAGTCTTCATGGGGTGAGTAATCCATAGGAAAAAAAAGTCATGCCTGCGTCCGATATGCCTCCTAAATCAATAGTTCTCACACTTTAAAGATTGTTCTAAAATGTTCCACTCTGATCTGGCTCATCATTCTACACTGAATTCTAACTTTGCACGTGTCTTTCAAGTGCATGTGATTTGTTTCTGTACATTTCTGCCCGTTTATCTAGATTGCGTTTTACATGATGCAGCTTTCTGGGCCTGGTGCAGTAGTGGTGGTGGATGGTCGGTGTTTATTTTCAATGGGACAACTCTGTTGCCAACCCTGAGTTTCCCGAGTTTGGACCGTTTTTGAAGAAGATTTTCTTTTTTTTTTTTAAATGTGTTTTGGACCTAATGTGTGTTTTGGACAAAATGTGCTTCCAGGCCGTGGCATGTGAGGATGCTGAGGAAAGGGGAACGGAACTCCTTTCAACCAGCCTAAATTCTCACATGTCTCCCCCTTCTCCGCTCCCTCCACTGGCTCCCGGTTGCTGCCCGCACAGATTGCAAAACACTGATGCTGCTGGCCTTCAAAGCAGCCAAAGGTATGGCACCTCCATACTTTCTTAAAGATTCTTTTTTTTTTTTTGGGGGGGGGGGGGGGGGACCCTGTTGAAGACCCTTGGTCTAAACGGCTGTGGAGTGAACGTACCCGTAGTCGTCGATGAGATGCGAGCCCAGCACCACCACCTCCAGCTCAAAGTCCTCCGGCTGGGCCTTGATGCCAAACATGATGGGGGCCAGCTTGGAGTAGTCTGCCCGGTTACAGGTCGCCACGCACACCCGCAGCTTCCTCTTCATGTGCACCGCCTGCAAGGGAGGGGTACGGATCACACACACACACACAATACAGTTGAATTAAAGATGCAGAGAGAGACACACACGCACACACGCAAGCACGCACGCACGCACGCACGCACGCACGCACGCACACAAGCTCGTGAGAGCCTTTCACTCTATAATATCCTAATACTTATCACTCCATGTCTAATGTTCATATTGATGCTAGGGATGGGATGATAAGCAATATTATCATTTATCGTGATAAAAAACCCTCACGATAATCATATGGTGGAGTTTCAATTTATCGTGAAATGATCCTCCATCATGCACTGGGATCAATTCACCTTTTATTTGCCGAGCTGTATATCTGGTACCATTTTTTCACTAAATCTCTTTGTCCCGTTGGGACGCGTTGTGAGCTTGATTTTGGTCTAGAGGGGCAGATTCAAATTCCCCGCTGAAAACAACCGGTGGATCCTATTGAGTCACTGATCTGTGCGTCCACCCCTGCTCCCTGCAGCACACAGCTTAGGCCATGGCTACACGGAGCTGGATATTTCTGAAGCTAAACATTTTTTTGTGCTGTTGGGGCTTGCAGCCACATGAAGCTGGATATTTCGGCCGCGAAGCTGGATATTTTTTAAACCGGATAAATAAGTGGAGAGATTGAAAAATATCCGATTCACTGGATCCGTGTAGACAGGGAACCCGGATATCTCTGAAGACTTTACTGTGTGTGTGCTTGTTAGACTTAGATATCTTTGTCGTGTGGACCTAGTTATGTGGATATCTGAAAAAACGGAATATATGAAAAATCCAGCTCCGTGTAGCCATGGCTGACGTCACAACATTTGAAGGAGAAATGGAAGGTTGATTCCCACTTCCTGTACCTGAAATGTCGACAGCATAGACCAGGCTTTTCTTTTTGAGCCGAAAATACAATCCTGGGTACCGAGGCTAATTGATACATAACTCAATTTAAACCCTAACTCTATTAACCACTCAAGTCCTATGTACTGTACTTTGTCCTAAAGCATTCTACGTGCCCAAAAACAGGGACCCCAGGTTGAAACTGGTTACGAGCTGTTTTTTTACTACACTGTAAAATCTTCAGCGTTCTTTTTACTCTTGAAAGTTCACACGACAGTGCGATTATCGGGCACAGAACAGATGCTCCTTGACGGACAGATTGCCAGACGGCACTCAAGCCAGTGTTATCACAACGAACGAATGAATGCACACACACACACACACACACACACACACACACACACACACACACACACACACACACACACACACACACACACACACACACACACACACACACACACACACACACACACACACACACACACACACACACACACACACACACACACACACACACACACACACACACCTACCTGATGCTGCTCCTCCAGCATCCCCCTCTCCATCTTTTCCCTGGTCCTCTGCATTCTCAGGTAGTACAACTCCTAGAGAGAGAGAGACATAGAGAGAGACAGAGAGAGAGAGAGAGACAAGAGAGAGAACGTTAGGACAGTGTAAAAGCATGGTCCGTCGTCCACTCATTAAAACAAAACACAGGTCATACTCACATGAGTTTTCCTATTATGCAGACGCTGAGGCATGGAAACAGAACATAACAAAAAGACAACTATGCTCAATTAATCATCATCATCAATACTAGTATGCAGAAACACTTAACAACATGACCTGCAAAAATCCTCAGTATTAATTTAACATTTAAAAAAAGAGTTACGAATGGAAACAAATTGGCCTGCAAATCAGAGAGCATACAAAATGGAACCAAATGGATCCGTACGGCCGGGTCCATTTGGTTCCATTTGTACACTCTCGGGGGTTAAACTAACACTAAGGATTCTACTACAGTATACAATGGTTCAGAGCGTGGGAGAGCGCGCATGCCATTCCAGGAATTCAAGCCATTCCAGGCTTTCTCACGAGCTCTGTGAAAAGCCAGGGCAAAGAATGCTAATTGGCATCCTGTCAGCTGGACATTCAGAAGGCAAAATGTGCACGGCTGTGTGACCACTCAGGAAGTGATGACACAAAGCATAAGCCAATCACAGTCAGGGACACGTGCTTATGGATAACAGCAATTTTCTAGGGAGACCCGCTGTGATAGGCCAGTGGTCGCTGTGATGGACAGCCTAACCCTAATCTCAGTAAAACTATGCCTGAACCTAACCTTAACCCTAACCACACAAAAACCATACCTAAACCTAAACTTAATCCTAACCTGAGTAAAACTATGCCTACCAGGAAGCCAATCATACACGGTAAGGTGGGTCTAACGTTTTGTGGAATCCATAATGATGCGTCAGGGTCAGGGACAGGGACAGGATAGATTATTTTACATCTCAGTGAATCGATAAGGAGGAGGTTGTTAAACACCACAAAACAGTGGAGGAAACAAAGACGACAACAAATATGCCAAATATGTCCGACTAGTGAGACCACATGCACGGTGAAGATTAATCATGACTCTGTTTTTGTCATATACAGTAGATCAAGTAGGTTTTTGCACCTTAGTTGCTACTGCTGTGATGCCTACAGTTCTCCAATACAATGTTCCCAGATCCCAAAGTTTCGCAGTACGTTTGCGTTTGACGTTTTTCAAAAGTCATAAATAGTTCAGATCAACAACGTGACTTTTGATTATTTTACATTTTATTGTGATGCCCTAGGCATACAGTAGATGGCAATTCATCCTTCTTTTTTATGTTTAATTATAACACAAGATAAGATATAGAGTAGACCTTTATTGATCCCTGTGGGTAAATTCAGTTGTAGAGCGAGTGAAACTGAGATAGGTAATAATTAATTCCAAGATTTAAGTTTAATATTGATTTTAATATTAATATTCTATTTGGTCAATTATTACTTTCATTGTATTTCACTGATAGTTGACATAGTAACCTATTATTTCTACAGAAGACTAGGTAAGTTATCTCCCACAAAACAACGAGACAAATTTGAATCCATCAGTCACTATGGTCACAATCGTTTGAATAAAACAGAAAGCATTATTCATGTTTCCTTCTTCCTTGCAAATAAGATATACAGTTACAGTATAGTGTGTACTGCAATCCATGGATCCACACTGATCAATAATTACAGGCGATGGAGATGAAAGACTTTGCCAACCAATAACATTGAGGCAAAAACAAAGGTATTTTGTCCCAGATCTCCTCATCATGTAGCTATGTATTCCAGGCCAGGGTAGCAATGTGGATGTGTGTCCCTGAGCAAGACTCTTAACCTCTATTTGCTCACGCGCTCCTTGAGGGCAGCAAATCAGCTGGGTTGGGCTGAAAATACAGAATTTCCCACTCGGGAGGAAGTAGGTAACTATTGCTATTATATTACTATATGCTGGCTTTTGTTTCAGACTATTCCTGGTGAATTTGGCTGGAGGAGGTGGGTGGGGAATCCTCCCACCAGCCACAGAGACTGGACTATGGATGATTCCTGGTATTACACTGACTGACCCACCACACCACACTGCCTTTGTTCCCCGCTATGTTGATCAAGGCCTAGAGTCAATATTGGCCTGGAGTGACCTATACGTAGGGCGGCCTGCAGTGCACACAGATGTGTTCTTAGAGGAACACACTGTCCTCATGGCCGGGGATTGATGAGCTTTTCACAAACAACACGTTAGCTAACCGAGGCAGGACGACTGCTCCATCCACGCTGGAACTGTGCAGAAAGCATTGGCACAGAGCCATCCGTGGTGTCCACCTGGTGTTGTTGCACTGCTTAACAGACCGAGAGACAAAAGCCCCAGAAAGAGTTGACTTCAAATGCAACGATGCTGTCACAGATTGGTTTCCATCGCGGCGGCACGTTTTTAGCCAGTCGAGCAGAAAGATATGACTGGTGTGCAACACAAGAGACATCTTTGAAAGGGACGACTGTGGAGCGATAGCATGGCTGCCACCGAAATCTGTGCCAAGGCCATACTCTCCAATTTCTATCGTCTCTCTGTCGGGTTGGGTGGAAACCTCATATGTCCGAAACTGTTCCGTTTTCAGGATTCAGATTAAAAAAGTAGCAAAAGTAGCAGATCTACGAGCTAAAAACACGCTGATAAGTGGATCTGCTACTTTTGATGCTTTTGTGTGACGCGGTAGTATGATCAAGTACAGTGTTCGTTTACGAAAAAACACAAAAGGTTTGAATATGGAGATGGGAGGTTTCTACCCGACAGCGACGTTACATAAACTAAAGTAGATTTTCTCTGTTTAGGAGCCAGGTGGCTTTTTTCCCACTACAGCAGGAAACAGCCACTGTATTCTTCTTGTTACTGTGTAACCAGGCTTAACAGTCACACTGAATACATTATCAACAGGAATGAGGCCTGCTGTGAGGGACTCCTGTTTACTATTAAAAAACTCTCTCAGCTGGTCAGCAGGTTTCTCCTTATGCCCTGATAGTTTGAACCACGATTATGTGGTCCTAACTGGGTCACAAACTCCAAACTGTGTATTTGATACATATTTGTCTGTGTACCCGCCAATCTGAAAATATGTTGTGCCAGGCAGGGACCCCTAAAAGAGAAGAGTTTCTAAGTTCTCCAAACATTTTCGAGATTTGTCAAGATCTTTCTAAAATAGCAGTTGCAGGCATGTGCACACATAGACATGAAAGGGGGCTTGAGCCCCTGCCCTTTTACCCGTCTGTAAAAAGTGCCCTCTCAAGACCATGAATGCAGTTTTTACAATGGTGAAAGAAATGCTAATGCCCCCTTTTCCAAACTCTCCTGAACTTGAAGGCAGCATCGTATGTTGAAATAATTGCCCATGCTGTACGCCACATTGCCTTTTTTATACTTAGTTTAGTGTGGTATCAAGCACTAAAAATAGCCAACCTCCAAGCTCACAACGCGTCGCAGTGCGACGCGTTGTGAGCCAGATCCATATATTTGTCAGGCTCTAACATCAAGTAACTGGATAGATAGTTGGCTTTGGAGTGCTGCTTGGTCCAATTCTGTGATTTGTTTTCCCCCACAACGGTGTCAGTGAATATTTCATTATTCGCCATTTCTTAACCTGCACTCACACTGCCTCCATAAACCTACATTATTTAACGTCGAAGAGCCTCACTTACTGTGACAGTTTGACATGACCCAGGGCAAAGAAGTATAACAAACAAACAGCCAGGGGCGTCGCACCAAATTCTGGGCCCTGGGTACAAGGATTCGCTGTGGGGCCCCTGTGCTTTAACTATTGAAAAATAGCAGATATACAAGCTCACAGCGCGGCACCGAGTGCCGCGCTGCGAGCTTGTAGATCTGCTATTTTTGAAAAATCTTGAAAATCTTATTATATTTCAGTAATATTTCAAATCCTTCTAAGGTTTTTTGAAAAAAAAACCTATGTTTATATGTCACTGCATGGTGCTCAAACCTTTTCATGTGAAGGACCCCCAAAATGATATGTATTTGGCCATGGACCCTATCTCAAAATATGTAGTTTCAGGGACCCCCCCAGAAGCAGAAATTGAGTAAATGTTTAGCAGATCTACAAGCTCTGCAGGCTCGCAGCACGGCACTCGGTGCCGCGGTGTGAGCTTGTATATCTGCCATTTTTCAATAGCTAAATAGCTATAAAATAATGAAGGCCCCTCCACCTTGGGCCCTGGTAACGCATTCCATAATCCCCCCCCCCCCCCCTTGTGACACCCCTGCAAACAGCCCTGGAGCAGTAAAATAAAAAGTTGAAAACATTAAAACTTTCTGTTTATGTAAGAATGTTTTAATAGGGTTGCATCACCATCCATCAACGCCTCGTCATAATGCGAGAGGGCACATAAATCCTGCTGTCTGGGACTGGGTAATTACACCGGAGGAGACGTCAAGTTGAGCAGGGAAAGGCCTTTGAGTTCGTAGGTTGACATTTTGGCAAGGAAAGGTAAACAGTCGCGTTCACATTTCCCAAAACAATGACTCAACTTCCAGTTAAGACTTTTATGCTCCACCGCACCGCGGTGTCACACGCCGAAAATAGCCGACCTACAAGCTCACAGCGCGGCGTGGATCCGGCACGCTGTGAGTTTGGAGGTCGGCTATTTTCGGCGAAGCATGAAATCAGGATTTTTGTCTCAGGTCCTGGGTGGGCCAGACAGAAGTACCCATCTACTGTATATATTACATCATCAGCTCCAGGTATCACGTCATCACGTCTGGGTTTCACCATAGAAAACAGACTCATTACATTAAAGCCTCTGATTGGCTGGGCTGCAACAAGAAGTCCGTGGTTGGTCTACTCCAAGGAAGATCAAAGAAGGAATGGACACCGACGTCATTTTAGGCTCCATGGCCATCCGCCATGACACTTTGGGTGGCCAAACTTGCAACGGAAGCTCGATGAATAACATTGCGTCTATGAGCTTCAGCTGGGACAGCTCATGAACAAAAAATAATTCTGAACGACAGAGACCTTCATAAAACACTCAGCTCAGGAATATAAAAGAAGACATGTGACACATTTTGTGCTGTGTTGCTTTTCGGTGAGTACACTGTATAACATTATAGAGGCATCTAAAGAGCACAATTTACGTTTCTGAACTAGATAGTATTGCGAGACTCTCCACCATTCCCTGTCTGGAATCCAAATCTCGCGATAGCTCCGATACAGAAACGGACGCCGCCGCTGTTTAGCTGCCTTAATAACATTATGTACCGTGCACATCGAAAAGCAAGTGATTGTAAAAATACCTGTGATATGTCTTCTTTTGTATTCCTGGAGCGATTATACAACAAAGGTCTCAATCGTTCAGAATATTTTTTTGTTCATGAGCTGTCCCAGCTGAAGCTCATAGACGCCAATGTTATTCATCGAGCTTCCGTTGCACGTTTGGCCACCCAAAGTGTCATGGCGCATGGACCGTGGTGTGGGCTGACTGTTCTTGCTGAGACCTTCTTTGGTCTACTCTAAAGGTGCCTCCACACCGAAAATACTACAGGAGACTTGTTCAAACTGTTCACAGACTGCAAAGAACTGCAAAAAACTAAGCACATTGAATTTTCCAGCCGACTGTAATTACTGTACAGTTTTGCGCATGCGCACTGTGTTGCCATATCGGCTCGTTACAAGAGACTTTGATCCCGTTTTCCTATAATGTTGCTAGTTGTGGGTTACTTTTGTTTGGGCATGTTTCTGAATTGTAGTTGCTTATTTGGCCTTGCTTTCAACATTCTTTTAGAAAATAGCTAATGTAATAGAGCTCAATAGGTGAAACTGGATGCTTCTTTAGGCCTTGTTTTCATAGACCTGGTCGCTTGTTTAACTCACAGAATCTGGCAACCGGGGAGCAGAAGCGGAGATGCTTCTTGTCCGGTGTTTACTTCTCCTCACACCAAAACAACACACATCACTATTACTAGCGTTGCCTTGGAGTTGATTAGTATAGGAAATTGAGAGTTGAGATTGTGTTGGGTTAGGGTTAGGGTTAGGACCCCCAAAAAATTTTAACTAACTAGGGTTAGTTAAAATGTGCAACGGGAAAATGTCTCTGGCTTATTTAGGCTTGGTTTTGCTGCAGCAGTAGCAAACTAATGGTCCATTACAACTCGCTATAATTCACCGACGTGCAGGGGCGACTCTACAAAACTGAGCAAGTCCAGTCTTCCAGTTTTCCGTCGATACTGGTCGATAGCGTTCCCGACCCGCTGCCGAAAACCGATGAAACCATGCAAAGCACCAACCTGTTCACAGGGAGCAACTAGGGTTTCAGAGTCTTGCTCAAGGACTTTTCGTCACCAACTCTGGGGGAGCCTGGGATCGAACTGGGAACCCTTCGGGAACCCTCTGTGTTGTTCTAAGACGGCAACTCTACCCCTGAGCCACTGCCACCCCTGCATCATTGTCATATTCAATGATATCACACATATTATATACGTATCATAACAGCATTCTAAAGTTGGCACGGAATATTACCTCTAACAATAGCCATGTGTTGTATAGAGAATATAGGTTGCTGCCTTCAGGAAGGAGATACGGTGTTCCAGCATACATAATAACGGGATTTTATGAGATATTTGACCAATCTGCGAAGTAAATCGTAACCAAGAAATGTCGTAACCAGTGTGTTTCTAAAGGTGTCTAATAACATGAAATTCAACTACAGGTGGAAACTTCATAAAAAAAAAACATTCCTTGGGCTATAAACGCCCCCACAAAACGATGCGTTAGTGATGAGTCATCACTTTCTACAGTCATTTGTAGCCCACGGAATGTTTTTTGTGCAAAACAAATGCTTGCAATGAATTCAGCATCATGAAAAACCCCTAGTTTGACCCCTCACATGCTACTTAAAGCAGATGTATTTTTTGTTTTTCTTTCCTGTATAGTTAAGTTAATGGGACACACTTTCATCAGTCTTTTTTATGACGTTTCCCCCGGGAGTTGAATTTCCAACTTTTAGTATGTATTATTACACAACTTTAGAAACACATTGGTGAAGACATTTCTTGGTAACGATTTAGTTCCCAGATTTTCTTATGTTTCCCTTATTAACAATAAGGTCAGACTAAATGGTCGTTTGTCCATCAGTCGACTTTAAGGCTTAAGGCCCTTTTCCACCGGCAGCGATAACGATGACGATTTAAAAAAGTGTTTTTTCAATTGAAGTGGATCGGCAGCATCCACCCAACACCGATAAAGACAACAATAGCCGACACCTACATCGTTAGGATCAACAGCGATGTGGTTAAGATCACAGTGATATGGAACTGGGTCTCTGACAAACAGCTCGAGGTGCGCTCTGAGCGAGCGGCTGTTAATTAGCGCCTCTTCACATTGATGTCCGATAACTTTATCGGACATCAATGTGAAGGCATAATCATCGCTGTGATATTTTATGGCTATCGTCATCGTTATCGCTGCCGGTGGAAAAGGGCCTTTAATCAGGACTTTGGCCAGGGGAAGGCCAGGCGATGAAGATCTTTTGATCGAAACGTTGACGAGCAATAAAACTTTATGGAGTGCAACCAGTGTGCAGACTCTACTTGTCCTTCATGATTCTGCTTGTCTAGCACCTGGGCCACGGATGTGCGTGTACTATTCTTTTCAAGGCCAGGCGATGGACATTGCTCTTGTCTGTATATCTTTATGTATGTAACCCTGTTTTGTCCCATGTGTTATGTCAAATGTGTGTGTACATATACTGTATGTTTTGCATACTTGGCTGCTGTGTCGCAAGACAAATTTCAGTGAAAACTGACAATTAAGTACTACTAGACCTTACCCGTTCGAATATATGTGCTGCAAAATATGTGCAGAGTGTGGGTTTTGGGGAAAGTAACTGTAACTGCATGGTGCGTGCGTGAGAATATGTGGGAGCATCATAATGTAAGGAGCAGCCCATGGAGGAGTGTATATTTATGATGGATACAAATAATTTAACAGCAAAATTAGGTGAATAGAAGTATGAGGATGTATTTGCTCCACATACGTTTTCTATACCCGTTGGACGATGAGACACACATCACCCGTTGCATGCGTGACCCATGGAGAGAGAGAGAGAGAGAGAGAGAGAGAGAGAGAGAGAGAGAGAGAGAGACTGCAACATTCCTAACTGTGAGAGAGGTGTGTGTGGGCCCGGGGCTACAGATCCCATGGCCTGGAGGAACGGACCGTAACCCTGACAACAGGCTGTAGAGCTGTAGAGTGAAGAAACGCTAAGAAATCGCTAGAATTTGGGAAAAATGAAATTCGGGCTCCGTCATCGTGTGTATAATGCTAATGGCCAATGCCATGTTAAATTTGAGATCAGTCGCTGAAGCGAGTGAATAGATAATGCATTTTGTGACTGACTGACCTCTCTCTCTAATTATATGTTAGATATCATCATGTACAGGCACGTGCACACATAGACATCAAAGGGGGAGCAGCTGCCCTTTTATCCGTCTGTAAAAAGTGTCCTCTCCAGACCATGAATGCAGTTTTTACTATATGGTGAAAGAAACGCAAATGCCCTCTTTTCATGTCATACCTGAAGGCAGCATTCAAGATCGCCTTGTCCAAACTCTCCTGAACTTGAATGCAGCATCTCATGTTGAAAGAATTGCCCTTTCTGTATATAGAAAGCCATGCCGTTACGCCACATCTCCAGTATTGACTTGATTATGCTTAGTTCACTGTGGTATCAAGCATCGAAAATAGCCGACCTCCAAGCTCACAACGCGCCGCAGCGCGACGCGTTGTGAGCTTGGAGGTCTGCCATTTTCAATATTTTCACCAAAAGGCCCTTTTAGAAATGTCAGCCCCTGCCTCTCTAACATTCTCTGCACGTCCCTGATCATGTCAGGAATAATCACTAATATGAAAAGTTTTGCAAGCACTACAGTTCAGACCAAAGCAGGGTCCTGTGGAGTGTGGAGAGGTTGGGTGTGCAGGAGGTGTGCTGTGGCCACGTCAGCCCCACAGCTCTGCCCTCTCTCTCTCTGGAACACAGATGGTTCTGAGCACAAGACACTCATTAAACACACAGAGAGAGAACTAGATGACCCGGACCACCACCACCACCACCCACCACCACCACCATGACACCACAGTTTCCTGTGGAAATCTGGGGGAACACTGGACACAATGTGACACAGTGCTACTGATGAAGGACGACACGTTGTCATGAGTACTGATTGACAGACACCTAAATACTGTATATCATATCGACAGACAGGCAGATCTGCTACGTTTGCTGTTTTTGAATTTGACCCCTGAAAACTGACAAGTAACAGTTAGGGACATGATGAGGTTTCCACGCGACAAAGACGATATGGTGTATATATACGGTAAATACATTTGTTTCATTGCGACCGTCAGGTCACAAGTTACTATGAAAAGCTCCACCGGCTGTCTGTCAGTCTGTCCGTCACGCTATGTCACGTCACCTCACATCCCGCCACGTCACACTTTTGGCCCTACTCTCACCGTTGCCCCTATCCATGCCAAAGTTTGCGCACACACACTCCTTGGCTGGCAAACCACAACCTCCACCCCTGATTTCTCACATACCCCTCTTCTAGCGCCACTATGAGGTTGTCGAACCTGGCGGTCCGCTTATCTCCCGATTAGGGGGGTTACTGGTTAGAACCCTACATACAGTATATCTTTTGATAATTGAATCGATTAGTTTGATGAACCGTTGCACACTTGCACCACCAACACACATACAGTAACACACACTGTATGGCCTACGCGCGCGCGCACACACACACACACACACACACACATCAGAACAATGTGTCCCACAAAATAAGAGACACAAAAAAGAAAAGAAAAAAAACTGAAAGTGAGATTAGATTTGCCTGCCTGTGGCACACACACACCCACACAATGTGCAAAGCATTGGCCTTGGCGTGTGTGTGTGTGTGTGTGTGTGTGTGTGTGTGTGTGTGTGTGTGTGTGTGTGTGTGTGTGTGTGTGTGTGTGTGTGTGTGTGTGTGTGTGTGTGTGTGTGTGTGTGCATGTCCTACTGCACATTTTAACCCAAGCTTTACTCAACAAGTTAGACAGCAGCAGAATAGCTCTTTTACAGCGGTGGTCTGGAAGAACAGTGGCGGACTGGCGGGAAGGAGGGAGGCTGGGTGGGCTTCTATAGCGTTAGTACAGTTTGTACTGAGTTCAGCTCCAGTGGAGCGAGCGGGCCGCAGATTTAAAGGACAACTTAGTTTTTTTACAACAAGGGTTCATATTTTAGATTGTAATTAGAGAAAAGAAAGGATGGGTGTTAAATGTTTTCATTTACTGCTTTCTATTGTTTTTAGCGATTTTAGTATTTTGATTTCAGTGGGTGGGGGCATGCGTACAAGTGCGGCTAAATATGTATTTTTAGACACAATAAGCCGGCAATGTCTTTGTTACTATTTACACCAGCCCCCATAAGTCACATCTGCCCATGAAGGATTGCGGTGCATCTTGGGAATGGGGTTATTGTGTCTAAAAAGACATATTTAGCCACTTGCATGCATGACCCCAACCTGGGTGCATGCACCGAGTGCTGCGCTGCGAGCTTGTAGATCTGCTATTTCTGAAAAATCGTGAACATTTGCACAAGTCTTTGAATATATATTGACCCAATTCTATGAATGTCTTATCGTCAGTGGTTCTCAAACTTTTTCATGTCAAGGAGGACCCCCAAAATGATAGGTATTTGGCCGCGGACTCGCCCCATCTCAAAATATGTTGTTCCAGGGAAGATTTGAGTTACAAAGGTTCGCTTTGAAAATGACATATTCAAAGATTTGCACACGTTTTCACGATTATTCAAAAATAGCAGATCAGACAAGCTCGTAGCGCGGTAGCTCAGTGCCGCTCTATGAGCTTGTATAGATCTGCTATTTTTCAATAGCTAAAGTATAAAATAATTGGGTTAAGAGTGTCTTGCTCAAGGGCGACATCGGTTGGCAGCTGTTGACGGTTTCGAACATGTCCGAATAGCAGTAGCAATGCTTTGGCATACGTTTTTTTTGGTGCATTCCTGAACGTGTACAGGTGTGTGTGTGTGTGTGTGTGTGTGTGTGTGTGTGTGTGTGAGTGGTTCTAACTTTGTGTGTGTGTGACTGGGCAACATATCGAAGACATATCGATATCGAGGTGTATCAACATGCGAGGTTAGGTATACATATCGACGTAGACAGCTTGAAATGAGGTATTGGTGTATGTGTCAAATTAATTAACAGAAACACAATGCATGCACGTAGCACATGCAAAAAAGCAGTCCATCTGTAACCAGGTGTGGTTATTTCAATACTACCATTGTTGGAAAATGGAAATACGGCATTCAATGTATTTATTCTATGTGTACTGAGCAGTGTGCATGCATGGATACGCTATTCATTATCTGGGTTAGGCAGGCAGTGGACCTAAAGCAGAAAAACATTAAAAACCATATAATGCATTTGTTTTTACTAATATCGTGAGTAATATCGATATCGAGGTATTCAACAACTAGGCCTATATATTATACGTATATAGAATCTCGAAGGTTTTCCTAATATCACCCAGCCTTAGTTCACACACAGCCATGACAACAACCTGTTCCACTGGTGTGTTCAGTGGTTGTTTGGGTGCCAGATGGGACATTCATTGTGACAGGAGGACATGTCCTGCACCACCCTTTTCTTTTCTGTTGTCTCAGGCCATCTTTTGAGAGCCTAAGGCCTGATTTATGTTTCGTCGTACGGACGAATAGCCGGTTTACAAGCCGGGCTATGGGCTTGTAGATCGACTATGTTCGTCGAATTATAAACCTGGGCTTTAATGCTGGGACAACACCACCCTGCTGAATAAATCGACCTAAAAAAGAATTCTGTAAACATGTGATGCAGTGCAATGAATGAATCAACGCACATGCACGCACGCACACACACAAGTCCATGCAGTCATGCCTTTTTCCTTCCACCACAGAAATATTTCATAATTCCACAGGCACTTTATGCTATAAGTCCCTGTGGTTCAGCCTAAACCTCACTCGCCTGGCACGCCCTCACACACACACACACACACAAACATACAAGCCCACACATGCACGCACACACACACACACACACACACACACACACACACACACACACACCCACCTCATGCACACGCGATTTCTAAACAAGCATCACAAGACAGCATCAGCAGCAGGAGCAGCAGCAGCCGGCCAGTGCTATGCTATGCTATGGGGGCAGGGTGGAGGGAAGCATGTGAGATAGATAAGGCTCTGAATGAAACAGCCTGAAGGTAGACACTACAGAGAAGAGAAGACAGACAGTAGACACACACACACACACACATAGAGAGAGAGAGAAACAGACAGACAGAGAACAGACAAGGAAAAGCGAACAAGGCATCTGACTCACATGAGGGTTTCTGCCCATGGGTCCCAGATGCATATCCATCCCACACCTCTTTGGATTCTGAGCCAAAACGCTCTCTGCTCTCTGAGTGCTCTAGCTCCTCTCTCTCCCCTTTCCACTCCTCACTCCCCCTCTCTGTCTGTCCTGTCTCTCTCTGTCCTCTGTCTGTCTCTCTCTATGTCAGCCGCATAAGGCTGCATCCAGGAGGCCGGCTGGGCTGCATTACAGAGGCCTAGCGCTGTGCCAGCAAGGCGGCAGAGAGAGGAAATAAAGGAGAGAGAGCGAGAGAGAGAAAGGAAGAGACAGAGAGGGAGGAGGGAGGGAGGGAGGCCGGCGCAGCAGAGTAGACACAGAACGGAGGAAGGGAGGGGGGAGGGGCCGCACAGGGGTAGCTCGTTTGCATCCGAGCTCCCGATTGGCCGGGAGGTAGAGGGTGAGAGGAAGTGTGTGTGGGTTCCGCTCTCTGCGTGTGTGTGTGTGTGTGTGTGTGTGTGTGTGTGTGTGTGTGTGTGTGTGTGCGCGTGTTTGTGCGTGTGTGTGCATGCTGCATCCTCTGCTCTGACACTAGAGGCAGAGTGGTGCTCAAGACTAGACCAGTGGTTCTCAAACTGGGGGTCCTCAAATGATTATTGGAGGGGGTCCCCAGATTATTTGCTTAATGTGCAACATTGAAACTCACTCAAGAGTAAAAGGGACAATTTAGGGACTTTAAAGAATAAAAACTAAAAAATAAGAGTATTACTGCATCAACAAACTATACTATACAAATTGGCCTAATTGTTAAATATTTAAGAAAGAGGCATAAATTGTGAAACTAGCCTGCTCACTATGCCTCTTGTGTGATCAGGCTATTTTCATCATATTTATCTGTGAAACCGAGTCAAACTAAATTAGACAGCACCGATTCTCAAGTGAGGTACAGTACAGGTTCCAGTGGGTTCCCAGCAAAACGAGGAAAACACTTTTTTTGGCCATTCACGTTGTGAGCTTGTAGATTGACCATTTCAACATTTTCTGACAAATGGGAATCCCTGGCACTAAAGATCTTTTCAAATGGCGGTCTGGGCTGTGGCCAAACATACATCAATTTGGGGGACCTTGGCATGAAAATGTTTGAAAACATGAGAAAGCACATTCCAACTGAGTCACGGCTGGGATAATGCATGCACCGACAGCAGTGATCAAGTGCTTTTACAAGCTGCATTGTCATAATGTGTATTATGTTTTATGCTGATCATCATCATCATGCCATACTGTAAATTTGAGACGGAGAATATACAGTATAGAGAGACGCAGGAAGCGAACAATTGTTGTCAGGATGAGACAACGTAAAACATAGCAGCAAAGTAGAAGTAGGTTAATCCACACACAGACAGAACAATGTGTGAGCACAAACAATAGCTCTGCAAACACAGGACGTCTGCTCCTCCCTTTCCTATAGTAGGACACCCTGGCCAACACTCTATAAGGCGCCGTTCACACTGCGTTTTGGCAACGTGAATAACGCAAAAGGGAAAGTCAGATAGGCCTTCCGTTCAGACGACAACGGCATTTTCGGGGGTTAAAAACGGAACGATCTGGATCCGCAGATTTGGGTGGAAAAGCTGACTCCTTTCTCCCCTCGAGTCACCGAGTGAACGGCATAAACGCAAGAAGCAACAACGCATGTTAGGCTTTTTCCCTCCTACAAATAGATACAGAATACCCTCCTCAGCGTTGTGTTTCGGTGGCCGAGTGGTTAACACATGCCGTCTTTGATTCCACGGGTCCCGGGTTCGCGTCCCACTTTTCACCACCACAAACAACTTTTTTTTTTTTTTTTGCGTCCACAAAGTTATTATTATCCATGACGGAGGCGACGAGCCGACTCCGATTATGTGAATAATGTAATAATAATAATTATAACTTTATATCACCGGGAAAAAAAAGAAAAAAAAAAGACGTCTGCGGTGGGCAAGCGGGGACGCGAACCCGGGGCTCATGGACCGAAAACACAATGACTTAACCGCTCAGCCACCAAACCACAACGTTGAGGAGGGTATTTCTGCCGTTCACTCGGTGACATGGACATGGATCATTTCAGCTTCATATGAACGCTTGATAAAAAGGCAAAACGCAACGGCAATATCCCGGGACCTCGCCGACGCCATTTTCTCTACAGAGCGTTGCCGTATGTACGGGGTCTAAGTCTCTTCTCCCTCCAGGCTGTTACAACTTATATTTTTATCTTTTTCATTTTATTTAACCAGGCAGCTAGGCAAGATTAACCCAGTAGAGGACGATTCTACAAATGCCTTCTAAATCAGTGGTTCTTAAAGGCTTTCATGCCAAGGACACCCAAAGTGATATGCATATTTTGGCCGTGGAGATAGCGCGGGGACATTTTGTGAAACAGTGTGTTCAGTCTGGCCCATTCAAGGCTACACTAGAGTGTCTGCAGTAATTCCAGTCTGAAGTGATTCCAACTTAAGATAGTAGCTGCTCATCTATTTCCGTAGTTTAAGAGGAAGTGATTTCTATATATAACCTGTCAATGGTAAAGGCAGGCTCTTGGCCTAATGTAAACAAGGTGAAAACCTGAACAACCAATGGGGTTCATTTTATGGTCTAGTCTAGTCTAGTCCAGGGGTTCCCACACTTTTATCAGCTTGATAGAAGATAAATATGTGTCCCAATCTCCCCAGGAGCCAGTCATTGCAATTTTTTTCATTTTCATTTTTTCATTTCATTTGAAAGCTGGGGATCATAGCTACAAAATGATATATTGGTTGTGGAGATTGACCCAACAGTTTTGAAGATATGGCTTATAGAATGATGCCATGCTGAAATAGTACTTTTGAGATATTCAAGTTTTAAATAAATTTCTAACCTGCAATGACCTGACTCCGCCACATGGGGAGCAATCTTCAATTCAATCTTCAATTCAAAGAAGCTTTATTGGCATGAGAACACAAACGTTTACACAGTGGTGGAAAAAGTACCAACATTTTATAATAAAGTAAAGTATCAATTCTGCAATGTAGAATCACTCTGTTACAAGTAAAAGTCCAGAATAAAAAATGTACTTGAGTAAAAGTACAAAAGTATTGGTATCCAAATGTACTTAAAGTACCAAAAGTAAAAGTACAAAATGTTTGAAAATAGCAGATCTACAAGCTCACAACGCGTCGCACCGCAATGCGTTGTGAGCTTGTAGATCGTCTATTTTCAAATAGCCTTGGTATAACATAGGGCTAAAGTGGTTTATGTATGTTTTAAACTTTAGTTATTGCTCTCTAAAAAGATAATGCCACAACAGCATCTCAAGCATTATTGGGCTAAATGTAAAGACGCTACAGTGCGCCAACCGTGAAGCAGTTTAACCAATTTGCTACATACGTCTACACAAACGGTCAGATTACAAAGATAAATTGCTTAGTGAAGGCTCACAGATGTCACCATAGGGTACGCTCCAGCAGAATGTCCCGTAATGATCGTATTATTTAATGAGGAGCATTTTAATCCGATCGGTCGTCGTTTCCTTAAAAAGGTATTAATGTATCTAAGTGCAGTACACCTCGCAACCGATGGGGTCGCATGGCTGAAAAACAACAGAAAATGGCATCTGATCGGATTAAAATGCAGTTTATTAAACAATACGAAAGATACGGGTAATTCTGCTTGAGCGTACCATACTGTGACATCTGTGAGACTTCAGTAAGCACGTTATCTTTGAAATATGAAGGTTTTTGTAGACGTACGTAGCAAATAGGATTAACTGCTCAACACGAGGTTGAAGTGAACCTATTACGTGTGCAACAGGGCTAACTGTGCTAAATGTAGCATAATCAGTGTTTGTGTAACTTCAGCCAGAAGGATTATTTGACCTGATAATAAAACACAATCTACAGGCTTAACCGCCTCGCGTTGTGAGCTTGTAGAAGAGAGCAACAATAGAGTTGGGTCACGTTTTATTTGTTTATAGCCTGCAGCTAGCGCTGCAGCTAGCGCTAGCTAACGCTAGCTAGCGTTAGCCGTTAGCCACTCATAGCCAGTCAACCAGAATAGTCTACTCTAAAGTCAACTTTCCGACGGCGAGTGAACGATTGCATTCCATCCATGTTTTCTTGGCTGTCAATTTATTGTCCAAAAAAACAAACACCCTGGACGTTAGAATTAGATAGTTTAGGACGACACTGATCTATTCAATGCTAAGCTAACTCAGTGACAAAGGAAGCTTCCGCACCGGAGCATACGTCACAGACGTCTCCAGGCCGCTCCAGGATCATTTCACCAGCGTAGAAGAAGAAACAGCGGAAGTCAAGAACGGCGGAAGAATAATAAATAATAATACACAAAATCATACATTACGTGGTTAATAATTGTTCATTTGGAACACACGTGGCATTAAATTAATGGGATAAATACTGTGGGTTGCTTCGCTAAGTAATGGAGTCCCGATATTACCGCATTTGGCTACAAACGGCTAACAAAGGCTGGCTAGTTAGCATTTTAGCTAATATAAACTGGGAGGACTAACAGAATTATGTACCGATCTCTCACATTAATTAAAAAAAGTCTTATTTACATGCAGAGTTAAGCTCTGGCGTTTATGTGAAATGTAGCCTAGATATTATGAGATGCTGTTGTGGCATAAAAAAAAAAAGAGCAAAAAAAAAAAAAAAAATCATTTTGGCTACAGGGAATAATGACAGTCCCCGAGATGACTAGCTGCTGGGGGTGCTGGGACACATATGGTGTCTCCCGGGAATCCAAACCTTGAAAAAAGTACATTATGAATGAATAACTTGAGCCCTATTTAGAAAATAAGACGATCTACAAGCTCAAAAACGCATCACGGCGAGTTGTGAGCTTGTACCTGAGATATTTTCTTAAAGACTATTTCTTAAATGTTTCTAACATTTTAAGGAATTGTTTTGATTTCACTTACATTTTTGGAAAAGAAAATGCCACCCACCCATGGTCTACTTTAGGGCCTAGCCCTAGAGAGACCCATGATCAGATGGGTGGGGGCACACATGTCATGAACTCCCTTTTGGCTGGGTTATCTACAGTTATGTTATAATGACCAGTAATCATCAGCACTGAGTCATTGTTGGGTGGAGAGGGGTGGGGGTAGGAGACAACAACAACAACGCTTCTTCAGGAGATTGAACATTGGTGTCACCATCACACCAGCTAGTTATAGTAGTTATTTGTATGAGAATTTGTAGGCGATCCATATTACTTAACCACTTCATAACCACTTAATAACCACTTCAAATCTTTATACTTTGCCGTACAGCGGCACTGTGGGGCGGAAATAGCCTATAAGCTTGTATAGTAGCTTAGCTATTTCTGCTAGCGAGAGGAACACCAGGTTGAAAGTGGTTAAACCTGGTGTCCTTCTTTCTATTGGGGGAGAACAAAAGTAATACCACTTCTAAATTTTAAATAAAAACAAAAGTATAGGGGTTTTCAAATCACTAGGCTATGTGGCTTATGGAATACAGAGAAAGAGATGTACTGTATACCCCCCAGACAAAATATAACCTAATGGCAACTGCCAGCTTGCCGGTGGTAATTTCCCCACCTCTTACTTACTCTCTTATTTTAACCAATGATCTCACTTCTACTTCCATATTCGGAAATTCAGGTGGGTACATTCACTATCAATCGGTCTTTCAGTTGGACCAGACTGTGTAGAAAGAGGAAAGTGACGTCACACCATTGAAAGTAACAGCTGAAAACCTCTGAAGATGGCACAAACCTTAGCGCTCCGGTGGCGCAGTGGAAAAGTCCCTATCCCACCACGGCCACAGAGGTTGTGGTTTCGAATCCACAGTGGTGCATCCGGCTTTGTCAGGCATCTATGCAAATACAGCTGGCCCGTGTTCGGGGGTGGGAAGCCGGGCGTGGAGGGTGATCTGATACTGGTCGTTGCACGTACTCGTTACTCAACTAAGTGTTGAGCGAGAGGAGTAGAACGAGGGGCCTGCGTGCAGTCGTGCACGCAGTGAGGCCACCTCAGTGGCAGAGGAGTGAGTATATAGGATACAACAGCAGTGACAACACAGTAATGTGTTTGGCCGGGAAGGAATCAAATGGCATAACAACTAAATTGTGGAGAAAAGGGGATAAAAATAATTGGCTACTCTAAAAAGAAAAAAAAGAAAAAAAAAATGTCATCACCAGTCCATTGAACGGTTCCTCAAGCTATAGTGTATATTGCTGCTTTACTCTTTTTCTTTTCTTTTTTTTCCTCTTTTTTTCAGATACCCACCATCCTTGCTGAATAATAATACTAAAGTTTATATATCGCACTTTTCAAAATATGGTTACGAAGTGCCTTATTATAGAGAATAGGATACAATCACACAAACAGCAAGACAAAAGATAAAAAATAACCAGGGGCCTATAAGAAGGTATAAAATGAATTATGTCCAAGAGAGGAAATCAGAGAAGATAAAAGAATTAGGACATAGACAATAGGGGAAAATAGATAACACAAAGTATGGATAAAGCAGAGAATAACAAATACAATATTATTAAAGCGCAAGTAATAAAACTAGAAAAAGAAATGGGCAAGGGATTATAAAAATGGGTTCCCTTAAAAGTACGTTTTGAGAAGAGATCTAACCAGACTACATCGCAAAAGATGTAGTCGACAAGCTCAAAACCCTGTCGCTTCTCGCTGTGTTTTGAGCTTATGGATCTGCTAGTTTTGAGTGACGATGTAGTAGGATCAAGCAGGGGGTTAATTTATGGAGAAAAAAACACAAAGAGTCTAAATATGGACATGACCGGAGTCTCACAGCAGGGCTGAATACCAGGCCCACTCTAACACAAACACACTCACAATACTGTGAGATTTCAGATCGGCTACTTTCGAATAGCCAAAACATTAAATAGGGCTTAAAATATGTTTAAACTATTCCTCATTTAGCTGGGGACCCCCTGGAACCCCCTCAAGGAGCCCTGGTGTTCCCCGGACCCCCGTTAGAGAAGAATTGAGCCAGTGTGGTGTGTTCCAGGTATTGCCGGAGGTCATACGATAATCATTCCCTGCGCGTGGTTGTGGTTACGCTCGCGCGTGGTCAATGCTTTTTTCAAAAGAATTCTGCACGTCATACTACGTATATACAGTAGCGTAACACGGTAGAACACGTCACTGCTGGGAGCTAAAAGATGTGGCCACGGGTCAGAGGTCAGACTAGTGTGTTTTAAAACCATGCCTAGAGGCCAAATCCTCCTACTCAAAGAGTCCTTTAATAACACTGACGTAAAAACCAAACAAAGGAATGCTAAAAGTGCTGCCTTCAGGCTAGTATTTCCATTGAAGTAGGAAACCGGTTGCCTCAGTTTGCCAGTCTTACTATTTTCACTAGTTTAAATGTTAGAAATGTTAGAAAACCATCTAAAAGCTCTCATAAATCATCTATTCCGGGGGTCCCTGGCACAAAACATTTTCAGATAGGGGTCCGCGATCTACAAGCTTCATAAAATTGTTCCTCACTAACGTTCATGATGAAATAGCATTTTCTTTTCCTACTCGGTCTGTGTGTCTCTTAGGAGGACTGTGGCAGTTCAGAAACCCGCCTACAAGTGACATCATCGTAAGGCAGATTTATTTTTTAAACAAGATTGAAAAAATATATATTTGTATTATCGCAAGAACAATGGCTTCCATTATAGCATAGTAACTTTTCAGGAATAGAAAGCCTGCAGTTTCTATTAGCTTGGATTCCCCATCGATGATGACACTGGTAGGCGGGTTTCTGAACTGGCCACAGCCACTCCTAAGAGACACAGAAGGCGTATCCACAAGTTTCCGCGGGAGTTTACTGGAGACTATCGGGACCAAACTTCCGGGTTTAACAGCAGACATACAAGCTCACGTCGCGTCGCAGATGCAACCCGTTGTGAGCTTGTAAATCGGCGCCGGAAGCTCGGTGCAGACGTCTGCGCAATGCACTATGGGGCGTTGGAAACTCGTGGATAGAAAAAGATTGTGCGATTTCATCATGAACATTAGTGAGGACCAATCATATGATAGGTATTAAGTATTAGAGTAGTGGTTCTCAAAATGTTTTACTCAGGGCACCCCTGTAAATAACTTTATCATCCACGGCACTCCTGAATTACATTGTTGCTTTACAGTAGGCTACATCAGTGATTCTCTTCAGGCTGCGAGTCAGTGACCCCCAAAATAATCATATTTGAACTGGGGACCCCACTCTAACGAGCGTTGCGAGGCATTGTAAGCATGTAGATTGTCTATTTTCACAATCTCTGTCTCTACAATTCACAATTTGGCCAATGTTTAATTTGTCATTTTAGAGGTCCTCAAATTGTCACTTTAGAAATGTGCAGATACCCTCTATAGTATAAACTTAAACTTTATGCTGGTTTGTTTACTGTTGAGAGAAAACAATGTCGTACATTAAGTTAATCATAATGGGGAGTCATTGGGACCCTCCAAAATAATTTGGGGACCCGCAGGTTGAGAACCACTGGGCTACATTACATTTGTCAAATATGTAAATCTTTCCCGTAAGATACAGTATGTCACCAGGAAATTGAGATAACATCTGTTTCCATTAAGACAGATCGAAAAAACAACTTTTATACATGACCACTTAAACTGAAGTGATATTGATGAATTCACGGCACCCACATCGAGAAAAAAGCTGTATTAGTGCACGCTACGTGGCAAATGTTACTAACTGCATCTTACACGTGGAGAACCCAGATTACAGGATGTGGCAAGCCAAGCCGGATCTGACCCCCACAGGGCTTGACTTTCACTTTAACGTGATGCCACTACACTTAACTAAGATTAACAGAAAAAACAGCCTGCTGTTTGACATGAGGGAATGGCACCACTTCACTCAGCTTGTTGTCATATGCTAGGAATGGAACTTGGCATGAGAAAACAGACTTCTTTCTTGATGTTGACATAGTTGCAACACCCTGGTGTGTACAACAGGATCTCGTATAAATCAAATAATCAAAGATCTAAAAGCTTGGTTTCTAAGAATTGGGTTTCATACGCTTGTTTAACAGGGCATGAAAGCAAACACAGACACGCCTGGGCAATGTGCAGTTTACTGAAACAACACGATCACGGAGGCAGTTTAAGGATATTATAATTATCATCGGCAGAAGAAGGTCAAGCATTCCACTAAATAGTGCCGATTAAATAGTTCGAGTATTTTCCCAAAATGCAACCTAAATCTCCTGCAAAACATAGAATTGCTAGTGTTGTAAGTTGTATTACGGCCAGACTATTATATACTACAACCATAACATGATAAGGATCTCACATTTATAAAGCTTCACACAACAGCACTGGCAGTCTTTATAGCATTCTGTGGAATAGTTGTCTGGCTCGGCAGACTATGTTTGATGTAACTACTAACTAGTCTGGTATGACAGGCTACTTTGAGAGACAGATATAAAAATATAAAAGATGTATTACCTGGCTCTGACAATAAACCTGTAGTCAAGTATTCCAGGTATTTGGTGTCTCTGAGGCTGTCTCGAGAGATTAGGTGTTACATGACTTGTGCAATCTCTCTTGCCAAAAGCAAGGAAATATTGCCACCTGCTGGTCAATAGAAGGCAGTTTCCAGGCAGTGTCAGCATTGGTCTCCATGTGTAGTGAGAATACCTTTGCCATGTTTTAACATGTTTAAATGCTTTGTTAAAATCACACGCTTACAGCGTTACAGAGTTTCATCACATTCATAAATAGCCTACTTCTTCATACGTGGGGTGTACACAATTTATGTTTAAGTTATTTTCCCACGGTCCTCCTTTTTAACCAAAGGGAGATAGAATGAGACCTCAGATCACATAATATATTTACCTGTTTAAACAGAGGTGAATATAATATAAGACCCAATCTGTGATACAAATGTAAACAAATAGGTAGCCCCACCAGTGCACACATTTAGTTTAAACTATATTAAATCGATGTTGGGGCTGTTTGCAAACAATTGAGTAAAACAGACCTCATTGATTGATTGAAGTTAGTATTGATTAGAAATTTGCATAGGTAAAAGTACAGTTTCATGACAGTACATTACACTGGTAGCCTAGTTCCAGACCCTGAATCGCTAGCCACACCCCTTTAATGTTTTGAAACGAAATGTCAATTCAGGCTGAGTGTCAGGCTATTACACTGTCTGGTACAAGGTCAACTAAAAGTAAAATCAGGTAAGCCTTGTGGCTTAGTTATTTCCATTGAGATCCTTCTCTATAACTGATATAATTGAAGTTAATATATAACCTATATGTATTTTATAATGGGGTAATAAAGTCCCAAATAGCATATATTTCCCCATCAACATAAACACAATCTGAGTTCCCAGACAGAGGTTCTTTTTTTCACCACTAGGGGGGCGAGAAGAACCTCTGGGCCAAAACTATGATATTCCTGGCCAGGAAGTTGAGCCTGGACAATACAGGAAGTAGAGCCCTGTGCAAACCTTCAAAACATTCAGAATAGAAACCAACCAAAAACACTACAACAATATGCAGCCCATGTTTCAAGGTGAATCCTACCAGACTAACATAAACACAACTCCTGGTCCTTCGTTTAAAAGCATAGAGTTGTTGGCCTAATAAAATGTTTTAAATGTGATGACACAGACTGCAGTCTCCCCTACATGATGGAGTTTCCCTTCCCCTGCTAAAAATAACAACAATGGGCAAAGCCCGCCTACTGTATCCGGAGATTTCACACAAACACACACCTTCCCTCACACGGACCATTTCCGTATCCGCTTTAGACCGGATCCGCAAACCTGCACAACAACAACAACAAGCCCAGACAGAGCGAGCGACCATGCTAGCCACCGTTAGCTGCTTTTAGCCTACTCTCCTCTGGGACGCGTTACGTTTATGGTTTTATAAAAGTGCCGTTTATTGTTGGTTAAAAACGTGAACATCCAGCAAACAGTGACCCGCCGAGGTTATGCTGTTACACTGCACTCTTATCTTATCAACGGGGTTATGTCATAAAACCAGAACATTTATGGTGAAAAAATGACCGCAAACATTCTTCATGAATGATGGAGGTTATTAAAAAAAGTTTCCATCGGTAGTTAGTAGTAGTAGTAGGCTAAGGCACAGTAGTGGAAAAAGTACTCGTATGTTGTACAAAATATCAATACTGCAACGTAGAAATACTCATAAAGGTTGAGTAAAAGACTAAAAGTACAAAAGTATGGATATCGAAATGTACTTTAAAGTAGCAAAAGTAAAAGTAGGCCAGCCTATACTCCTTGTTGTGCAGAATGTCCCATTTCAAGTTAACTCTTTGGGAAAGAGCAGATCTACAAGCTCACAGTGCGTTGCAGTAGTCACTGTTTTGTAATTAATAATCTCTAAATATACAAAGTAACTAAAGTTTTCAAATAGCCTAACTGTAGAGGAGTAAAAGCACAACCGTTGCCTCTGTGGTGTATAGTGGAGTAGAAGTAAAAGTAACTGGAAATACTCCAGTAAAGTATTGATTGATTGATTGAAGACTTTATTAGAAGTTTGCATAGGAAAAGGTACAGTTTCATCACGGTACAGTTCACTGGTACAAGGTCTACTAAAAGGAGATCCATGAAAAGACTAAGCTTATTTCCACAGGAAACCATTTAAGTATCTCATATAAAGTAGCCTAAAAAAATACCTCAAAACTGTACTTACAAGTAGCCTACAGTACTGAAGTATATGTACTTAGTTACTTTCCACCACTGGTAGCAGCATTGCAGCAATACCGAATAGCTAACTTACTAGCAACGTACCGTTATAACAAGCAGATAATAGCCTACACAACTTGATAAAGATAAAGGTCTTGTAGTCCGCGTTACCTTTTTAGTTCCACAGACGCGTCCTTTTCATCGCAGGCTGAGATGGCTGCAGGTCCGTGCTTTTACTACTTCTCTGTCTCTCTACTTTACAGTTTACACACACACACCATGCAGAGGCACGTTGTGTTGACGACGTAGTCACCTAATTCTCCATAGACGCACAGTGAGCACTGAACAGAGCTCTGCTGCGACCTGGCGTTTGCCAACGGGTCTGAGCTGCGTGTATCTATTCTGCATCTAGCTTAAGGCAAGACCCCAAATTCAGAGTGAACATTTTTAACTAAAATCTTTGCTTCTGGGGGTCCCTGCCTGCCCTGGAACAAATTATTTTGAGGTGGGGGTCCGCGACCAAATACATATCATTTTGGGGGTCCTTGTAAGTGGTTCCCAAACTTTGTCATGTCAAGCACCCCAAAATGATATGTATTTGCCCCATGGACCCCCATCTCAAAATATTTTGTTCCAAGGACCCCCAGAAGCAAACATTTGAGTTAAAAATGTTCGCTCAAAATTTGGTGTTTGAGCTATATTATGCAGAATATCTATTCTGCATCTAGCTTAGGGCCTCAGACCCGTTGGCAAACGCCAGGTCGCAGCTCTGCTGCGGTGGATCCGCAGCTCAACAACGCAGGGGAACCATGGCAACAGCGCTGCAAACAACACATGGGCAACATACGGCCCGGGGGCCCAGACCCGGCCCTTTGACCATCTCAATCCGGCCCTCGAAGACTTGGATTGATTGAAGACTTTATTAGAAGTTTGCATAGGAAAGGGTAGGCTACTGTTTCATACAGTTCACTGGTACAAGGTCAACTGAAAGGAGATCCAAGAAAGCCTTTCGGCTTTGTTTACATATAGGAAACCTTTTTGTATCTCAACTTTGAATGACCAGAGGCGTCAATTGGTTATGGCAGCTGCCATACCTTGGCTACAGGGGAAACAAATAAAATCTACTTCTTAAAATAAATTCTGTTGCTAAGGTATGGCAACATGACTGGTGAAGGCGCGCGTGCAAGACACCGGTCATGTTGCCATACCATAGCTTTTGCTGAACTGACGCCACTGTGAATGACAGACAGCTAGAACACAGTATGCATATGATATCATCACAAATATCACAAAAGGGGGGGAAAGCAGTCATAAAGAAGAAAACAAAGAAAAGAAAAGGAAATGTTTAAAAAATAAATTGTAGACTGTAGTGTACTGTATCACACTGGTGTACTCTGGCCTTGTACAATAAAAAGAGTAGGCCTATGCATAAAACAATCCACTTCAATGACATATCAACTATTAAAGCCTACAATTTATACAGTATATTATCTAATTGGATGTGCACCACTATATAAAACACATTGCATTATGTTATATGGACTCAAGGGACTGGGAGTTCACAATCACATGTGCCCCCAACACATCATCATCATCACGATCATGGGTCTCTCTCTAGGGCACACATGGGCATCATACGGCCCGGGGGCCATGGAGCCCGGCCCTTTGACCATCTCAAAGTCCTCAAAGAAAAACAAAATGACAGATTTACAGATTTGCCAATGACAAATCTACATTCCAAAATGTTACCACATGTTAATAGTGTTGAAACTAATTGATGTAAACTTGAATCCAATTAATAATAATTCATATTTACCATTTGAGTACATACCTGCATACCTCCATACCTCTGTATGTCCTTAATGTTTTATGCTTTTAATGTAACAGTGGAAAAAGTCAACCTTGAGTCCATATTTATAACATAATGCAATGTGTTTTATCAGTGACCTATGCAGAGGTGCATATCAGATAAGATAGAGTAAACATGTATAGGATAATTTAAAAGTTGATAAGGCATTGACACAGATTCTTATATGTATTGACTACCAGTAAGACTCCCTAATCGGGAGATAAGCGACCGTTGGTCGCTTATCTCCACAAATAGGCCAAAAAAATTTGTTTTACCAATTATCAAGACATACGGGCAGTTGACAGTTTGCCATGGTTACTCATTGAAGTTGAATCTCCATATATGGAGATAACCTACGCATCACACTAAGTCTGACCTCACCAGCCCATATTTGGGCATGAGCAACTTATGTCTCCATATATGGAGATATGATGACATCACACAGTCCTCAGCCGATGATGTGGCGTGATGTCATACAATACACAAACGAGCCCTACAGTATAAAGGGGCAATTCTTGCCAGGAAAGAAGCATTTCTTCGACTCAGACCTTATCGCCAGGGTTGGCTTATAGCAGCTGTCGGTAGGACCATATATGGATTCTGTTAGTGTGGATCTCCTAACAGGGCATCATCTGGGATACAATCCCTTTTATGCCCATATATGGAGATCCCTAACAGAATCCCTTTCATGCCCATATATGGAGATCCCTAACAGAATCCCTTTTATGCCCATATATGGAGATCCCTAACAGCATCCCTTTTATGCCCATATATGGAGATCACTAACAGCTAACAGAATCCCTTTTATGCCCATATATGGAGATCCCTAACAGAATCCCTTTTATGCCCATATATGGAGATCCCTAACAGAATCCCTTTTATGCCCATATATGGAGATCCCTAACAGAATCCCTTTTATGCCCATATATGGAGATCCCTAACAGAATCCCTTTTATGCCCATATATGGAGATCCCTAACAGAATCCCTTTTATGCCCATATATGGAGATCCCTAACAGAATCCCTTGTATGCCCATATATGGAGATCCCTAACAGAATCCCTTTTATGCCCATATATGGAGATCCCTAACAGAATCCCTTTTATGCCCATATATTATGGAGAAATCCCTGCTCTGAGTATCTGACATCAGTGTGATGTCACCTGTTTATGCCCATATATGGAGATCCCTGCTCTGCGTATCTGGTTGCTATGGTAAACAGTTGGTTGCTAGGGTAAAAAAACATGGTTGCTATGGTAAACAGTTGGTTGCTAGGGTAAACAGTTGGTTGCTAGGGTAAAACCATGGTTGCTAAGGTGGTTGCTAACGTACACTAACAAACCAGCAACAACAGACTGTTGCCACAGCAACGTACACAAAGGTTTGTGTACACATGTGGTGTGATGTCATACTGATGCGGAGATATGAGCAGGGCAAAGGTGTGACGTGTGACGTGTGACCGACCGACCGACCGACCGACCGACGGACGGCCGGTGGAGGTTTTCATAGTAAACTGCTCCCTGACGGTCGCAATAATATTTGTATCATAGGCCAGAGTAGCGTACACCAGAATTATACAGTACAGCTGTCTTGTTGTGAAAGGACCTCATTGAAAAGTAGTCTGGCATGTCTACCAAATCCATGCAGTTTCAACATAATTGTTATGTGTTATGTGTTTCAAGTTTCAATTCAATGGTACAATGTGTGGCCCTTCACTCACTTTATCAAACTCATTATGGCCCTCTGGAAATAAATGCTGCCCACCCCTGATTTAGGCAAATGTAAACCAAAACACATTCATTGAGCAAGGTCCCAGGGCAGAAATGTTTGAAAATGTGATTTATTCAATGATGAAAGTCAATTTGGGGGCTCTGTTACATGGTAAAGGAAGCCCTTTTGTAGTCTTGCGTAGCCAGACAACTATTCCACAACCTCCCGAAACCAAGGCAGGAAGCTGTCTTTTTTGTTGTTGTTTCCCGAAAATATATAAAATAAAACCTTTACATTTCCATTTCTGCATTTTTGATTTGTATTAGCATAATTTTGTGCGACTGTAAAGACAAAACAGAAGTGGGGAGGTGGCTTCGTATCCGCTTTATCCCGTACACTGTCTTCACTAACAGTAGCAGTTTATTGACGAGAATACAATGTTTCGGTCAACTGACCTTCGCCAGGTATCAGTTGACTCGGATACCTGAGGATGAATGACCGAAACATTGTATTCTCATCAATAAACTTCTATACTGTAACTGTAGACAGTGTGTGGGATGTTTACCTCTTCCAACTGAGGAAGAAATGATATGGCTGCATATAAAATAATATTTTTTCATCACTTATATTTCTACAATATGATATATTTGACAGTTTTTAGAGCCTAGATGTCTCCACTAGGCCTGATAGCTATTGTTTTGGTACAGTCTATCTTGTTATGGGTCAGCCTGCTCTTGAAGCAGCTACAGTATAACTATGATCTCTGCCCTGTGCTCCTGGCAGAACTACCGTGCCACTGACTATCTTTCTCCTCCCCACCCACATTCCATTGACTTTCTTTGTTATTTTATAACCAGCTGTCGCTTGGAAAATGTATATTTACGGTGCGAGACTGTACTGTGCTACAATGAAACATAAACTGCACTTCACAGTCCACAGGCCAGCCCAGCGATGATCAAAGTGGGGTCCAGGCACCCCCAGGGGTCCTTGAGAGCTCTAAATGATTGATAGTTAGGAACCAAAATGGACTCTTATGGGTCGACTGTAACTCTGAGAGTTATTGATGGGGCCTGGCGCGGCGTGGCCTTATTGCAATGCCAAAACCGGGGGTCCTTGAAATTAAACACTACCATAGGCTCCATCCATCTGTCTGGGGTTTCCTGTCCATGCCCACAGACAGGCCGTGCCAGTCAGTCAGTCAGTCAGCCAGGCCACGAGGCGGGGTGCCAGTCTGGGTGCCAGTCATGGCCAACTGGCCTGCATGGCATTCTGCTCCGTAATGCTGCTATTTGGTGGTGCTGCATTGCGGGGCTATTTTTCCTCAAACCGAGGCTGGGCTTTTGCAAAACGAAGCTGCTGACATCATGGTGGCACTGGCGGGGCAGCGATGCCCGGAGAGAGATGGAGAAACGTTATGCCTGAATTTATACCCTGGAGTACGACAGTGCTGCAGATATGTAGCCTATAGGAAGGGGGGAGAGAGAGAGAGAGAGAGAGAGAGAGAGAGAGAGAGAGAGAGAGAGAGAGAGAAGGGAGGGAGGGAGGGAGAAAGGAGGTGAAGGAGAAACAGACATGGGAGGAGGGGAGCACAGAGGGAATGGCAGAGGAGAAAGGGAAGAGAAAGAGATGTAAAGCAAAACGTATGCTCCTTCGATGGACGACGAAAATGGCAGACATACAAGCCCACAGAGCATCATGTACGCAACTTGTTTTGAACTTGTAGGTCTGATATTTCCGACTGCAACACCCTGCAACAAAGTATAAATCGGGGGGGAGAGAAAGAGAGAGAGAGAAATGGAGATGTAATGAGTGGAAAGTGGAGGAGAGTAGCAGTGAAATGGGAAACCAGAGTCTGGGGGGAACAAGTGATATATGGAAGGAGGAGGGGTGAGTGCCGGAAGGCTAGATGGAAAGAGAGAAGGGGGGGGGGGGGGGGGGGGGGGGGTAAAGCAAAGAGAGGAGAGGAAACTAGGGAAGATAGAGGGATAGAAGGACAGGAGTTGGGGGAGAAGGAGGAGAATGTGAACAGAAAAGGAGTTTATAAAGAATCACAAAGTCTTAAAAGGAGAAAGAGTTGTGGAGAAAAGAGAGATTTTGTCTACAGGCTCCCTCTCTCTCTCTCTCTGTGTGTGTGTGTGTGTGTGTGTGCCGTGCGCGCGTGCGTGCGTGCGTGTGACGCAGTAGGACGTGCATTGGAACTGGAATGCATTTATCTCACATCTCCCCCAACCCCCCCACCTCACCCGATCCACTCAACCCTGAGACATTACGAAAACACTGCTGCACTCCTCAGTGGGTTGTATGTGTGATTGTGTGAGTGTGAGTGTGTGTGTGTGTGTGTGCGTGCGTGCGTGCGCGTGCGTGCGTGCGTGCGTGCGTGCGTGCGTGCGTGTGTGTGTGTGTGTGTGTGTGTGTGTGTGTGTGTGTGCGTGCGTGCGTGCGTGCGTGCGTGCGTGCGTGCGTGCGTGCGTTCGTGTGTGTGTCACAACCTTTCGACCGTGCATGAGTGTTTGCCCGCGGTGCTCAGCAGACTCGACCAGACTGATGTTATTTTCATTTGTTACTCGGGCTATAGGTGAAAAAGTGGTCCATTCAGAATGTGTTAGTCACTCGGTGCAAACATTTGTCTTGGTGGGTCCGCTGGGCATTTAACCACGTTAAACCACACAGCAGAAAAATGTGTGGACTTGCTCGATTCATGTTGTATTGTTTTCTGGAGGCTCGGAGTCAGACTACTCTTCTTAACACCCTCTTCTGCAAGGGTCATCATCGCCATGCTGGCTTGCGTTGGACATTTTTGTCAAAATTAAATTTTTGCCACAGAAAATGAGTGGACAATAATATTAGGGTCTGTACAAATGGATGGAAACATTTGTACACCCTGGTCATTGCAGGACTCCTAATGTGCTATAGTGTCATAGTAAATCAGTGTCATACATATTCTGAGGAAAACCTGGAGACTTGGCATTCAGTGATTGGGTATTATGATAAAAATAAGAACATTATTTATAATGGTGTGTAAAACAGAAAATCTAAAATTATTGTCTGTGTACGGACCCTGACCCTCTGCCATAAACACAGCGTTTACTTCTCTATTTCATTTGCATTTGCATTTGCAACTGTTGTGGTGAAATGTTACATCATCTATTGCAGACATATTTGTGTCACAGACAGACACTGACACTGACTTTCATCAGGTGATGATGGCTCTCCCTTTCAAATGATCCTCTCCTAAGAACCCTGCCTGATATTGGTTTAAATTAAACGAATTGCGAAAACAGCCAATCTACAAGCTAACAATGCGTCACAATGCAATGCATTGTGAGCTAAGAATGGTGCAATACTGTTTTGAAAATTACGTTATTATGACCATGTCCAAAATAGAGACACCAGAATCTGGTTAAATGTCATAACTGTAGGTTACATGATGGGTTGAATCATAGTGTCGACATTGAAATATCTTTCTTAGAAAACTCACTCAGTTAATTGGGTTAACCTCTTAAACCCTATAGGTTGACCAGGGTCCCTCAGGGCTCTTGTCTATACTCGTGAAAATAGCCGAGGGACAAGCTCACAACGCATTGTAAGCTCTGAAACTGTCTTGAGAGATTATAGTAAACATCTATCGACCAGTGGTGGCTTGCAGAGTCCCTATCCCAGGGGTCGGCAACCCAAAATGTTGAAAGAGCCATATTGGACCAAAAAAAAACAAAACAAATGCGTCTCGTTGTCGGGTGGAAACCTTGTATGTCCAAAACTTCATTTTGTATTTATCATCTATACTATAATTTTGCGAATGTCTGAGTGAGTGTCTGTCTGTCTGTCTGTCTCAGCGTTTCTCCTCTGTGGCTGGAGCAATTGATCTGAAATCGCATCACCATCAGCATATGAACACACCTGACATAACTGTGAAGCCCGTTTGTCACTTTCACAAATCGTATGCTGTATAATAGCATTTTTATGGTGTATCTATATCTATTTAGCCTACAGTACCTTTTGTGACCACACATGTTAAGGGAGGGGCGCTGTTGTTCAGGCCATGCACAATCACACACAAACCCACACACACACACACACACACACACACACACACACACACACGGGGGGGGGGGGTGGGGGGGGGGGGGGAGTGTGGTGTGTGCAGGCGGGCGGGCGGGCGGGCGGGCGGGCGGGCGGGGGCGGGGGGGGGGGGGTTTCTGGCCCTGTTACAGATGTTGTCCAAAATCATGCAGATCGGTACACAGTATCTCTGTAGCCGTTAAATGGAACGGGTATTTCTTACATTGATGCTCCTACATATTAGCATGCAAGCACCAGTTAAAGTTACTTTCCATCCCTCATATACTGTGTGCACAGTGCACATCCCTTAATCCACACACTGCACATCATTTCGGAGCTCATATCTTTGAACGGGTAAGGGCTAGTTTAAAAAATTAACTAAACTAGTGAAAACAGCCGATCTACAAGCACACAACGCCTCGCACCGCGAGGCGTTGTGTGCTTGTAGATCTGCTGTTTTCACTACTTTTGTGCGTCAGTCTTGTATGATGAAGCAGGGATTTACTTTGCGGAAAAAAAAAACATACAAATTTGAAACTTGGAGATTCAAGGTTTCTGCCCGACAGTGACGATAAAAAATCGTTAAAAGAAAAAATCCTGTTTTCCCCCCCATCTTTTTCCATTTTCATACATTTTTGAAAAAGCTCCAGGGAGCCACTAGGGTGGCGCTAAAGAGCCGCATGCGGCTCTAGAGCCGCGGGTTGCTGACCCCCGCCCTATCCAGTGGTTTCATCAGGTGCCTTTGCAGTTTGCTCACCCTGGCCACAATATGCCTTCCGGTTGGTTCTAGCTGAAGTGGCGGAAGTGCTGCTTTTAGCGGAAGTTACGTCATGCGGTGCGGGTCTGTTTACATTCCCCAGCGAAAATCTAAAATAGATTGTAGCTCTTAACTCACTCTTAATGGGTGTAACATCGCCTGAATCAATGTTTTTGTTTGTATATTGTTTATTGTGGGCGCAACCGACGGAGCAGGAGACGAAGACCAGATTTTTTCCAGCGGGGAATACGTTTGCAGGGACACCGCACTGTGAAAAAAAGACAACTTCTGGGAAAATTCAGCCCCACCTCCTAGAACGGTCTCTGCCTCATATTGTCACCAGGCTTTTCTCTTTGCAGATGAGTAAGCTTGGCTACGTGAGGCTACAGTTTGCTTGCATTCACATAATTCATGTTTGCATTAAACAACTGCACCAGCTCAGTGGCCTTGTGGTTAGAGTGTCAGCGTTCAAGCTGGAGGCCTCCCATGATGAGACTGGGAGGTCGGAGGTCGGGGTTCGATCTCCGGCTGGGTCATACCAAAGACTCTGAAAAATGGAACCCTGTGCCTCTGTGCTTGGCACTCAGCATCAAGGGTTGGATTGCTAGGGGTAAAGTCCCTGCGACCTACTAGTGTCATGTCCAGGGGGTGTACTTGTACATCACGCTGCCTCACGCTACAGAAACAGGAGATAAGGCTCCTGCCCTATGGGCCTCATGGCTCGGCAAGGCTTACTTACTTATTAAACAACTGCAAGATCAAAGTAGTAGCGCATTATCCAACCTCCCGAAGGCAGGTGCTGGCCCACAAGTGAACCCAGAACAAAGAACAAAAAGTAACGTCGCACACCGCAGCTCCCCCTGACAGTTTGTTCTCGAAACAGTCTGAAGAAAAGCATGAGCTCGAAACATCACTCTTTAAAACTGCAAAATAAGAATTAGACTCTCTGAATGTTATCTCTGTTATGAATATATGATTATTACTCTGATTGTGACTGAAGGTTAGTATGTGAAACACATCATGTCTCCGTCTGGATGTGTACACTTTTTTACGGTCTATATGGGTTTGCTGCTCTGACATCACTGTGATGTCAGGGGAACCACTCTAATATATGGGTAACTGGTCCGATATACATCACTGGCCAGATGGCCAAGACATCCCTTTAGGGCGAGGTCGCTTGTCGCCCTGAGGCGTCTTACTAGTTATTATTTAGTCTCAAACTCTTGTTAATGCACACTGCACAATATTTACACTCTCACAATTCAATTAGATTCAATTTAGGCATTTATCAGTAATAATCCAGATTGATTTACAATAAGCTAAAACAGCACATCAAATGCATATAGTAATGGATCTTAGGGAAACCAAGAACCGATCATCAGTTTAATAAAAAAAAAAAAAAAAAATATATATATATATATATATATATATATATATATATATATATATATATATATATATATATATATATATATATATATATACTGACATATATATATAATCTGTAGGCCTACATTGAAACTTTGCACACTATAAGCCTTATTGCAATGCCAAAACCGGGGGTCCTTGAAACAATGACCTGGCAACAGTCTACATAAAATGCTAATCACATTTGAGCCTTTGCTAAGCCTGCAAGGTCGTGGAGGGCAGGGTAAGTGCTTTGGTGAGTGCAGTGGGCTAAGGTGGAGTCTGTAGAGGTGAGTCTTCAGATCACAGTGGAAGATTGGGAGTGAGTGTGCACTTCTAATTCCACAGTGTGGGTGCCAGAAGGTCAGGGACATGTGGAGCGTTGTCCCGAATGTTTTAGCAAAGGTTCTGCCATCTTCCCTGTGTTCGCTCACAATATCGCAATCATGATGTATTGTGAGCTTGTAGATCTGCTATTTTTGCTGCTTTTGCACACAACACTATTACATGACACAGTATGAAATATTAATTTATGAAAGAAACATGAAAGGTTGAAATATGGAGATACCTACAAGGCTTCTGCCCTACAGTGACAAAGTACCACTATTAAACATACATTAATTCTCTGTATAAATACCGTACACTCATTTAACATTCCTGTGTGTGTGCTTGCGTGCGTGCGTGCGTGCGAGCGTGTGTCTCTCTCTCTCTAAATGCACCTCAGATCTCTCTCTGTTTCTGTGCTTCATTGTTCATTGGCTCTCTCTGGGGCCCATTGACCACACAAACATACACCTCACACGTATGTAACACACGCACACACACGCGCGCACACACACACACACACACACAGTCACACACACACACACACACACACACACACACACACACACACACACACACACACACACACAAACACAAATAAATTGCATTTCGCAGCAAGTCAGACAATGCTCCTTTTTTTTGTGTGTCATATCTTTTTCCCTCTAATCAGTCAGGCCTTTAGTGCAGCGGCAGAAAGAGAGAGGGAGAGAGAGAGAGAGAGAGAGAGAGAGAGAGAGAGAGAGCTGCTTATCGCAGCAGTGACATGAGTTATTGAGTAAGCCAGCCAGGACACAAACCATTATGTCCCCTCCCTGGCTAAATATAGCCAGGAGCACTACAACAAGGCAATCTAAATCAAATCATGTCGTGACAAGCAGATGATCAACTGTTAGCTCACATCCCATTACTTAAAGCCTGTGATTTTATACTTTGTCGCGCGACGGCGTAACTTGTGCCCCACGAAAATAATCGACGCACAAGCTCACAACGCCACTGTGGATGCAGAGCGTCATGAGCTTGTAGGTCTGCTTTTTTCCCCGGCATACAACACCGTCGTAAGACGGAGCATATTTTTGGCTTTAAGTCGTCCACTTCGCACTCTCCACTGAATGTACACGTTTGCATTTGGTTTTCTTTTATGCCATTCTCTCAAGGGAGTTATGTGTGGATAGACAGTTCAATCAATCATTTAAGTTCAACTTTTACGGGAAAAAAAGGGAAAAGAAAAAAGGGGTGGATTTCATACATAGGCTACTGAAATTAGCTGAATCTAAAATCGAACATACCACCACGGTATGAAAATACCTTTTGAAGTAATGTCAAGTTTACCATGAGTCATGTGGTGAACATGCCCAGACCACCAGTATGGTCCTTTAAAGCAGTGGTTGTCAAGCAGTAGGTTGGGACCCCCCCATGGCAGGTCCCCACTTGATTTTTGGGGGGTCCCCAGACAACAGCGAAGTGCATCAAAAGTAATCAACAAACTATACTACAAAAACAAACATTAAAACATTAGCACAAATTGTCAAATAATATGTGAAAGAGAAAGAGATTGTGAAAATAGCCCGATCTACAAGCTCACAGGTCTATTATCACAATGTTTATCTGTGGAACTGAGTCAACATTGAATGCCTCAACTTACAATTCCAAGTGCTTGTCAGGGTGGGGGGCCCCTGGTTCAAATATGATTTTATTTCTTTATATTTTTGGGGGGAGACTGCTTTAAAGGGTGAATTCAGGGGGTTTCAACGGATAGTGAGCCAGGGCCATTACCAGCCATTACTCAACCTGGGCATCACTGTTGTGTCAGCCGGTGGGGGATATGGACTTTTGTATTGTCTGTCTATTCTTGGCTATTCTGCATGGTGGTGGTGGACAGGGACATTCTCATGTCATTTTCTCACTCCAGCTCCCAGTCCTGCATGGCCCTGTACTTCAGGGAGAGTGTGGGCGGGAAAAAACTGAAATAAAAATGCACAGTAAAATAAATGAATAAATAAAAACACTCTAAACTATAAGCTTGGGGAATTATGCCTGCCAAGTCAGACAGACCTTCACAAGGGATTGTGTTGAATACATACAGAGTTTGGTCAGAGTCTCTAATGTGCTGATCCTCTTCTGTACGATAGATTTGGAATTGAAGCCCAAGACTCCGTAAAAATGACCA
Source organism: Nannobrachium achirus (assembly GCF_963921795.1). Classification (NCBI taxonomy): domain Eukaryota; kingdom Metazoa; phylum Chordata; class Actinopteri; order Myctophiformes; family Myctophidae; genus Nannobrachium; species Nannobrachium achirus. The sequence goes on from NC_137812.1 coordinate 16,881,292, forward strand.
CTGATAATGAGAATGAGAATGTCAGTGGAATCACAATCACACAAATACCAACAGTTGTTTGTCAAAGATTCTCTAAAATAAAACAAAAATAAAATGCAGTATTGATACCTTTACTTAACTCATACAGTGCCGCCGGCCACAAGGGGCGCTAGAGTGCCAGAAATGTCTCTATAGACCTTCGCTCTAGCTTCCGTCGACACTGTCCCAAGTGCCTTGGGATTTCACTCCAGCCAATGCTATGGGTGACTAGAGGAGGAAGCTAGCTGACACGTAGCCAAAATGCTAACCCATTTAGAAGCCCGATCTAAAGCTATTTCAGTCGCAAAAAAACGTTCTCTTTGGGTCTGGGAACACAATCCGGAGAAAATCCTGTCTAAAGATGTGATTTATTATTGGAGTGGGCGGCGCGATGCGGCCGTTAACGCGACTACGGCCCGTGTATGCCGAGTGTTGGCCCGGACCATGGATGGACGTTTAGACCGGGGCTTCGTTGAGGCCTCTGATTAAATAATTCATTTTATTAAATATCCCGGACTAGTTCGGGATAGGCACCCTGGAATACGTCGCGCCGCCGACAGCATAGATTGAGGTTTTTTTGGGGGGCTCTAAACTTTATTTTAAACCATTTTCAATGGAATAAATCGTCGGACCATCTAGCGTCTCTCGTTGGCTAGCGCTGGACGAGCAAGGACCACCCACGTTGCTCCAAGCAGCTCGGGGTAAGTAAAATAGCAAATAAAATATTGTATTGGATTGAAATAAAGCCGAACTTGTTCGGGATAGGCTCTAATAGGGTTGTAAAAACAAGTACCTTTTCCACCACTGTCTAAAAGTCTTCATTTAAAAGATCCAGAGGAGTGTGGCAAAGGTTTAATTCCTCCACACAGGGACTATCCTCTAGTCAGAGTGTAACAGAACATAATTATATTTTATTGTTAGAAAGATGCTAGCGGTCCACAGTTCAAAAAAAGATTTAGACTTTCTCTTGATGAAAAACAGGTTTAGGGTCAGCCACAATCTTTCTTCAATTATCTCCCGCAGAGGAGATGTCTAATGGGTAGGCATTCGTTTCTCTGCTCTGTCGATGACATTCAGAAAGAATGTGACATTCGCTTAAGTCTTGATGTGATGCGTTGTGAGCGGTTGTGAGCTTGTAGATAGACTATTTTCACCATTAAAAAGAAGTGTTGTTTCTTTTTTCATGGAATATATATATATATATATATATATATACTGCTCAAAGAATTTAAGGGAACAAAATGTTCCCTTCATTTATTTGAGTATAGTATTTTGTAAAATTCTTTGAGCAATCGTGTATATGTATTTAATATAATAATGGCATGCCCAAAATAGGGATGCCAGGTTGAAAGTGGTTAATGTAGATTTTACAAAGATAAAGTAAAGGGGAGGGGAGAGTGTAGCATGAGACAGCATTTATATACATAAATGACATTAATTCCAACGCATGCATGCAGTATAAAACATGCATATGGGGTCAATTTGGGTGGGATTTGCGAGACTGAGCAGTATTTGCCTTATTCACAGGCTCTCGTGCAGCCAAAGCATTTATTTTAACGGCTCCTAAATTAAACATGACATTTCTGCTGACCCGTCGTTCCCTTGTCATGCTCCTTGCTTTGTTGACTGTAACACATTTGGTCAATCTGGAACCGTTAGGACACAGAAATGTCAGCAGTGGGCGGCGGAGAGGTGACAGAAAAGGCATTTTGAACGCGAGGAGCTTAATTTATCTTGTGCAGGCATTCTGCAGGATGTCAAGAGTTACAGCGCTTGTGTGACGGCTCAGCACGGCTGCAGTTTGGCTACAGGGACTGTCAACTTCCAATAAAATATTTATGTGCGTGTCCTCAACTAAAATATATTTGTATAGTCGACTAATAGTCAAAGAATTGTGTGCTGTGCCCCACACCGACAATAGCTGATCTGCAATCTCACAACGCGTCGCAGCGCAACGTGTTGTGAACTAGTAGATCGAATCTTTTCTGTAAATTCCAAACCCTGCCCGGGCCCTCTAACATTCTCCGCACATCCCTGGTGATAAGAGTTTGTTGACTGGTGCATTATTTGATTAAATTAACAAATCTGTAAAATTGTGTTTGCCACCTACAATCACACTGTGACCAACCATGAACTGAATATTCTAATATTGATTTCACAATGAATATTGACTATTGCAAGCAGGGACTGGTAGTAGAGTACAAGAGATGTGAATAAAAGCATTTACCGGTACTGAAAGAAATTACTGATCAACCAGCTATCACAATCTGGGGCAACCCGTTAGCCGAGTGGTTAGGCTGTGTACGCTACCACATGGGCTCTGATGCAAGGGTCTTCAACAGGGGGTCTGGGACCCCAGGGGGTCCTCAGAGTTACTATAGGGGGTCCTCCAAATCTTTGTGTGTTAGAAACCTTTTTTCTCCTTTTTTATACACCTGAACCCTTGTGTCCATTCTGAGAACTTTAGCAAAAACGCCTCGCACCGTTGTGGGCTATTTTTGGCAAAGAGGTTTGGTGTAGAGGAGAAAAGAGCAGACTAAGTACAGAGTGAAAGGTCAAGTTTATTAACGATTGACGGTTCAAGGGGTTAAATATCTGAAAACAAAAATGTACATGAATCCAAAATATATACTGATGATTGTGCCGTCAAACTACGAAACATGGTATATATGGGTTGTGGGGGACCCTGCTTCATCACTCTCTCGACTAAGGGGTCCTTGGCCTGAAAACGTTGAAGACCCCTGCTCTAATGCTTGACAGTCAGACTCTCCGGGTTGATATCCCGGATGGCTGGAACATTTTGCTGCATGCCACTCCCACTACTCTCTCTCTCCCTCTCTCCCTCTCTCTCTCTCTCTCTCTCTCTCTCTCTCTCTCTCTCTCTCTCTCTCTCTCTCTCTCTCTCCCCCCCCCCCCCCCCCTCTCTCTCTCTCTCTCCAGGTTTTCCAACCACATTTGAATAATACAGGACAAGGCGAGCCTGGAACTGCTAGATATGGCTGGGGTTTGCAGCATTGCTGCCACCCACACAGCCCTCCAGGCTATAGGGCAAAGTCATGGAATGGTGCATGGAGTCCTTTTAGACCTGCACTTCTGCTCTCTGATTCATCCAGGCCTCGCTCTCACAGAGGATCCAAAGACGTCTTCTTCACAGTAAAATAGGCAGAAACAGACACTAGTTTTAGATTTATAAGAGTTCATGTCATGTACAGAAACAGAGAAATCATCAAATCACTAAGAAACTAAAGAGATTACTTTGAACCAAAGTAACAATTCTGCAGTAATTGTGTCTTAATAATATTGTGCTCACTATCAACATAATACCGTAAGCACTCCAACATCTGTCTTTGTGTGGACGTCCGTCCCACAATGCTGGGCATTGGCCAAACTTTGCGGGACGTTTAATGACATTAACTAAAAAAAGCCACACCGGTGTGATTTCTCTTCAACTGAATGTGTTCCCACATGTGTTGCTATACTGTTTACACTGTGTGTTTCAAGTAGGTTGTAAGTATTTTAGACCCCCCCCCCCCCCAATCTAAATTAATTGTAGTATTTTTATTATTATTTTCTGGAATGAGACACAATTCATATACAAATATTTGGTTTCTTTATGGAACAAACATTCCTCTATAGAGTACTACTACAGCTCGCCCCTCCCACCAGACATGTTATATGTTACATGGTGGGCAGACCGTTTCCATTCACCACACACACACACACACACACACACACACACACACACACACACACACACACACACACACACACACACACACACACACACACACACACACACACACACACACAGTCAAAACTTTCACATCACCGTACGGTGCAAACGAACCATTCAAATTGCTGTAGTCATACACAGTTCCACGATGTGTCCATGGAGGGGCAGTAGCGTAGCCCAGAATGCCGTCCGCTTTCATCCCCAGCCATCAGCACTGCAATACAAGCCAAGGTCTCTTTCAAGGGCACCCATCATATCTGCAAAGTCAAACGCAGAGGGTGGGTGGGTTAGTGGATGGGCGTTTTCACTCGCAGCAGACAAAGGGATTCAGGAGTGGAGAAGCGGCTTCCTGTGGTCCTCACCCCACAGAGAGCGGTGAAAAGGGCACGCAAATATTTTGATAAGGAGGACATTAGCTTCCGTCACTTGAGGGAACTGTTTGGAGTATGACCAAGCATCCAATAGAGACAACAGAAGGATTTAACTATGATTTCCCTTCGGGGTCATTGAAATGTTTTATTATCAAATTCTTTATTTTTATTTTTAAGTTTTTTTGTCAATATAATTCTAGTGCAGTTGTTAATTTTTATTTTTAAGTTTTTTTGTCAATATAATTCTGGGGCAGTTGTTATTTAAGTACATGGACTATATTGTCACTGTCAGGCAGAGAAACCTTGTATCTCCAAGTTTCAAATTTGAACGTTTTTTCGTAAAGCAAAGCCCTGCTTCATCACACAAGACTGTCGCACAGGACTAGTGAAAATAGCAGATCTACAACGTTGTGTGCTTGTAGATCGGCTATTTTCACTATGTTAAATCATTTTTGAAATGATAAATACAAAACGTACGGTTTTGGACATACAAGGTTTTCACCCGACAACAACGATATTATATTATGTTCAATGATGATTTTGAGGTTTCTGCACAATGCCATTTAAAAATGCACCCACCCAGATGGACTCATATATACTGTATACAGTAAGTGTCCTGTGTCCATTCGGAGGACATTTTCTGCAGCCTCAGTCAGATTAACACGTGATGATGTACAAATGTAAACCGAACTGACTCAGTATATACAGTATCTATATCAGTATAGAGTTATATTTAAAACAGAGTTTATTTTACAGTGTACCACCAGTGTGTGAGGGAGAGAGAAGGTGGAAATGGTGTACACTACAGTAGAAATATGAATATGAGCTCCAGTGGGCTGAACAAGGGCCACAACTCTGCCCTGCAATACCGCTTTATGGCCATGAAATATGCATGACCCTGGGAGTGTACGTCTAATGTATTCACACAGGCCGTCAGCTAGTGCACCAGAAAGCTCACCATCAGCACATTGTGTGTGTGTGCGTGTGTGTGTGTGTGTGTGTGTGTGTGTGTGTGTGTGTGTGTGTGTGTGTGTGTGTGTGTGTGTGTGTGTGTGTGTGTGTGTGCGTGTGTGTGCATAGTCCGTGCAGGACAAGACAATCAATAAACACAGATTCACGATCTTTGGATAGAGGAGTCATATCATCTTACACGGAAAGAGGGAGAGAGAGAGAGAGAGAGAGAGAGAGAGAGAGAGAGAGAGAGAGAGAGAGAGAGAGAGAAATATAAAGTGCAATTAGATACAGAACGTGAGACAGAGAGGGAGGATAGAAGACAGATAAGATTAGAAAAAAGGAGGAAGCGAGATAAAAAGAGATAGAGAGATGGAGGGAGAGGAAGGGAGAGAAAAAGAGAAGGTGACTGTGAGATACAGAGAGAGAGTGGGGGAGGGAGAGAGAGATAGAGAGAGAAAGAGGGAGAGAGAAACAGAAGGAGAGAGAGATAAGTGCAATTATACTGAACGAGACAGAAAAGATTAGAAAAAAGCACGAAGCAAAATAAAGAGAAAGAGAGAGAGAGAGAGACAGAGAGAGAGAGACTGATAGAGGAGGGGTGGTGGTTGTGGGATGGAAGTCTCCCTGCTATAAAGTGGAGAATTATGCCACTCTGAAAGTTAATCTTTGAAATATATATTTAAACATTAAAACGTCTGCTCGGTGGAACAAAGTGAACAATGAACGCACCAGTCACAAATAGCTGACAAGGCTGTTTGTCACCTTTACCAAAGTCTCCCTCTGTTCTATTCTATTCTATTCTATTCCATGCTACTTTTCTGTGTGGACTGGAGATGGACTGGACCAGCCCACTCCGCCTGTCCTCCCCAGCTCCCTCTCTCTCACACATGCACAAGCATAAGCACACGTACACACGTACACACACACACACACACACACACACACACACACACACACACACACACACACACACACACACACACACACACACACACACGTGCACAAAGCTGTACTTTTACTGGATCTAGCCGGAGATGATTAAATGCAACATTTGCAGAGAAGGATGGATGCAGTGTGTGTCTGTGTGTGTGTGTGTGTGTGTGTGTGTGTGTGTGTGTGTGCGTGCGTGCGTGCGTGCGTGCGTGCGTGCCTGTGTGTGTGCGCGCGCGCGCACGTGCGCTGGTGCGTGGACAGCTGGAGCTTGCTTGGGTGAGCGGCATAAAACAAAAGGCAAGTCATTATGATTTCAGCTCATAAACCACCAACTACAGTACCAGCCATGGGGTATTGATCCACAGAGCCCGCCTTTAATCAGCACGCACGCACGCACACACGCACGCACGCACACACACACACACACACACACACACAATAATTACACTTTCATTAGTGCATACTCAAGCACTCTCGACCCCATCTGCTATTCCTCCCTCTCTCTCTCGCTCTCTCTCTCTCTCTCTCTCTCTCTCTCTCTCTCTCTCTCTCTCTGTCTTACACTTTCTCTCACCCACACACACACACACACACACACACACACACACACACACACACACACACACACACACACACACACACACACAGTTCACTGCCTGAACGCGTTCCAGTTTTGCTGACTCAGGGTATATGTCATGAGTGTCTGACATTTATTGCTAAAAGATCTAGCAGCATGTTGACTAGTATGGAGATAGATATAGAATAGATCGTCAGCCAGCCAGCCAGCCAGCCAGCCAGCCAGCCAGTCATTCATTCTGTCTGTCTGTCTGTCTGTCTGTCTGTCTGTCTGTCTGTCTGTCTGTCTGTCTGTCTGTCTGTCTGTCTGTCTGTCTGTCTGTCTGTCTGTCTGTCTGTCTGTCTGTCTGTCTGTCTGTCTGTCTGTCTGTCAGTCAGTCAGTCAGTCAGTCAGTCAGTCAGTCAGTCAGTCAGTCAGTCCGTCAGTCAGTCCGTCAGTCAGTAAGCCGGTACATCATTATCAGACTTAAATGTATAACCTTCAACTTCTATTGTATGCACACACTGACTGCAGGTTTTGTAGCCATTTTTAGACACTTATTGATTTTACATTTTGGACCAAAGGTGCACACGTCCTTAGTGCCCACTCTTCCTGTTACCATTATAACACCTAGGAGGTCTAAAAGACTCCTTGCTGTAGCTCTAACTGAACATGGACTTTTCAGATGACATCTGCCTGCTATCTGACCATGTGGAGCGGGCACAGGTGCTCTTGACCTGAGCGGAGACAAGAGTGTGCCAAGGTTGGTGTGTCGTGATCACCTATAACATCCTCCCAGACCATTATATACGCCTCTAACAACCGGAGGTACTGCGCTGATACAAGCTGGAGGCTTCAAATACCTCATGGGTCAACTCAACAGAGCTTAAAATAAGGGCTCATGAGGCCTCTGACCAATGTGTGTGGAAGTCCAACCTCCTCCGACAGATCAAGCACAGCTTCTTCTTCTCTGTGACTGTACAGTCTGTTCTCTCATACCTGACAAACTATAAACTTCTCCAAACTAAGTTAGTGACATCCACAGCCACAAAACTAGAGGGAGCGACAAAAAGCTTGTACCATCCAACTATGGAACAAACAGGGGGAACTTCTAATTCTAGTACTCTGCCACCAAAATGTGGGATGCCCTATCTGTGACAAATCACTGGTTTCTTTCAAAACAACCATGAAAAACCATCTTATAGGAGAACACAATACATTTCCCATAGAAAGGAGGTGACATTCACTGTCAACGTTCTTCCCTTTTCTCCTTACATACAGTGTTTTGTATTTGTGGTTGACATGTATTATTGTGTTATTTTCTATGCTATATGCTAATGCTGATGAATTGAATACATAGGGCCACAGTGGAAACAAGTCCCCAGGACCTTTTTGTGCTATCCTTTTAGATGTCTGACTGTGCCTCGAGCTGACTAATAAACTATTGAATCGATCAATCAATCAATGGCTGTGAATGCTGGACCCTGAAGCCTGCGTTACAGAAGTCCTTGGATAGGTGCTTGCTTCAAAACAAAATGTTATGTGACCTCACCTCCCCTTTTCCACTGTAAATATCTGCTTCTTCTGATTATTTTATTTACCTTTTATTTTTATTTGTTCTGCTTTTGTAATTGATGTTATCCTATGCAAAGTACTGTGTTCTATCGATCTGTCTTTCAATGTGATATGAGATGTGCCTACATAAAGTGGTTGTAAATAAGCCAAAAGGTTTACTAGGATCTCCTTTTAGCTGACCTTGTAACAGTGATTTGTAATGTCATGAAACTGTAATTTTCCCTATGCAACCTTCTAATAAATTCTTCAGTCAATTCTTCCTCTTCTTCGTCAGTGAGAAGATACTGTAGAAGCCATTCGAGGCTATGGCTGCTCACTGCCACAGACAGATAAACGTGTGCTGTGGGGACTGGGAACCAACACATGATCATCAGTCACAAGGGCGTCCCAAACTCACCTACAGTACAACATTGATGAATAAGGATGCCGGGGCGGAAAGCACTGGCATAAATATCCAGATGAGGATGGATGGCTACTGGAGAACTCCTTCCCAGGATGACCTAGACTAGAGAGAGAGAGAGAGAGAGGATGCGTAAGCATGTTTACATAAGAGAATATGACCATTTAGGGGAGGTGTACCAGTGCGGAACTAGTTTGTGAGTGGTCACGTGGTCTTTTTAGAAGGTACAAATATAGCTGATGCTCGACAGAGAAAGCTCTGAGACAGATCTGAGGGTGACATTTGGGAGTTTACTGTACCATCACGCATGTATATTTCTGTCTCCTTATTGCAATAATAATAATAATCTTCATTTATAATTCAGATAAGACTACTTTTTGTGTTGTGGCACCCACACATTTTAACATTCTAACCTGTTTTTTGCAAAGCGACTTTCTCAAAAAATAGTTTTATTTGTTATTTATTTGTGAAGTCCCAGACCCATGAAGCATTTTGGTTGGAAAAGCACTGTATTGTTTGTGTACAAAAAGAGTGCCAACAGTGACATCGGTGAGTGTCAGAGCCAGAGTGCTAATATGACTGCTGGTTTGTCCTGCCAAGTTACAGAGAACAGAGGAGTCTAATTTAAGGACGACTGCTCTCAGCCAAACACCATCCTCTGCTAATTACATTGTGTCCGAAGAACTGCAAACTCTTTCTTCTTTCTTTCTTTCTTTCTTTCTTTCTTTCTTTCTTTCTTTCTTTCCCTAGTAGAGACTCTCTCTCACTGCATCTCTCTCCGTCTTCCTGTGTTGTGTCTTATTACACGTTTACTTTGTTGTGACTTACTTTCTGGGCACCATGACAGAAAACATCAGCGATGACGTTTAGGCTACCATCTTCCTGTGTGGCTTAACTCATTCCCTGCCAGGCCCGATAGTCCCGAGATTATTCCAATGTCTTTCCCCGCCAGGCCCGATAGTCCCGAGAATTTAAAAAAAAAAAAAAAAAAATATTCAAAAAAATTTTTTTTCAAAAAAAATGTTTGACCCCCAAAAATGGAGTAGGCATGATAGCAATCGCGAAATTGCATGTTTAACCCCCATAGCAACCCCATCTTTCAAGCATGGCAGCCATTTTGGCAGCCATCTTTGTTAAACATAGTGGCTGTTATCTCATGAATGCCTGAACGGATTTCCATTCGGATTTTTTTGTTTGAAAGCTGTGAGCAATGTGGACACACGTGGTGCATTATCTAGGCATGGGTGTGCATGATCCGTGCACACCCAATTACATGGAAGTCTATGGAGACGAATGGCAGGTGGGAGTACGGAGGTATGTTAAAATGGCGGTCAATGTGTTAATATACACGTCATTTGCTGCTGTGACATACTTTTGTGTACGTTCAAAAAGTAGCCAGTTTCCCAAAAGTGCTAGCGATAATAACACTCATCTTTTGATTGACTTTTAACAGTCAAACGTATATTCTGGAATGCATTTTCGTAATGACAGTTATATTCTCGCCATGATCAGTGTCTCCCGAAAAACTGCACATTCAGTATGAATTGAATGCCTGCAGTGCAATACGTTCCACACCTCCCGTCTCTCTACCTCCTCGGCTCTAACGGTACCTCCGGGGGCCATCTGTTTAGACAGGGAGGATTTGTCAGAGTCACTTCGCACAGCAAAACCCGCCTACGCCACCAATATGTTTTCTCAGGCAAATGCTGCTTTTTGGGCCCGTTCCAGTTGGCTCCCCGGGGTGCGGCCTTTGTTCTCTCCTTCAGGGGGTGAGAAGGCAGAATCCTGAGTACACACCGAAAACTTTCTGAGCGATTGTTTGTGCGTTTTGCACTTTGATTTTCACTTTTCAATTCGGGGTACTCTACTGATCCCTAAATGGCGTATACGGTACATTCGCGTCTAGCCTCCTCCACACTATCGCTGACCTATGATCTTTGCTCTCACGCTCCTCTTCATATCGCCTGATTGTTCTTTAAAAAGGGTGTTAAAAGTCTTCATAATAGTTGATGAGCTACAGCTGCAGCTGAATGAGTTCAACTGAAGATTAGCCACACAGGGGCTCTGGTACGATATGAATCTGGGATAGAGATCGCTGTCTCTCGCTCAATTACAGTGCCTTGAAACACACTCAGGCCATATTCTGTCTACAGTATGTTAGTCTGGGACCATTCCTCCTATCTTCGTCACATAGGGCTATCCAGCAAGGATTAGCTAGCATAAGTTTGTATTGGATATTTTGTAACACTCAAATATCTGTGCTCACTCGGCACCCACACATTGTGAGCTTGTCGATCTTATGTAAAATAAATCGTTTTCGTTGTTGGACAACATTATTATATGGTCGGGCATTGCAGATAAGCTCAAGGATATGATTCAAGAAGTCACTACATAGTGGTAACAGCCTGACACAGGCATGCACTATTTTAAATTCCGTGTTGGTCCGGGAAAAGGGGTGGGTGGGTTTGTTTTTTCTTCTTTTCTTGTCTTGTCGTTGTTGTTTGAGTTGTTGTACGTTGTTTGTACATTTATCTTGTGATTTTATTTGTTTTCTTATTTTATTCATAATATATTTGTGTAACTTCAACATGCTTTGAATAAAATAAAAAAGTTGATAATAAAAAAAAATCTTTTCAAATCTTTACAAATCTTCTCCCTCCCCGGCACAACATATGGTCAGATGGGAGGGTTGCGGACAAACGGGTCCTTGACACAAATACGTTTTGAGAACCACTGCTTTAGGTCTGTGTGCCGGCCGGCTGCCAGTCCACCACAGGCTGTGGCGTCACGTTCCTCTGTCCCCGTGTCCCACTATACTCACTCTCTGCATGGCTCTGTGACAAATCTACTGCGTTGGTTTTCTGGGGCACCATGAAGTATGCTCTGGCCACGTTCCAACGCTTTGAGTACAGGAACACTTTCCAAGAGACCATGTTCCAGCTCAGTGGTCTTGTGGTTGGAGTGTCCGCCCTGATACTCTGGGAGGTTGGGGTTCGATCTACCGGCCGGGTCATACCAAAGACTCTCTCTGTATGGCACTAAGCATCAAGGGTTGGATTGGGGGTAAGTCCCTGCAACAAACTAAGTGGTTCTCAAACCTTTTCATACCAAGGACCCCTAAATGAATGTGACCCCATCCAAGATATGTGGAGTTAAAAATGCCAAAAAAATATTCAACATTTTCTCAAAATTTGGGCTGCCTCTCTTCCTCTTCCCCTGGGGATTCCTAGTCAGGGCCTGGCGTGTAAGGCTGCATTAGACCACAGACCACTATAACTAATTTGGTTCCATATTTTGGACACTCTCAGAGCCCCACAAGGGCCCATTTGGTTCCTCATTATCAAATCATTTAGCTGGGGACCCCCTCCATCCCCTTCAAGGACCCCCAGGGTCCCCATACCCCACTTTGAGAAGCACCGTGCTAGCGTCATGTGATGTCCAGGGGGAGGTACGAGTAGTACTTGTACATAGAGGAAACAGGATCCTATGGGCCTCGGGGCTCGGCAAGGCTTACTTATGTTCCAACTCTGAGTCTGGAGTGTAACTCTCACCACGCTATTTCTGTTCTTCCCAGGAGGCAGGGCAGTTGAATGTCTGTCCTCGACTCCTCATGCTACACCTGCAGCGTGGAACGTACCTCTCCAGGGGCAGTGGGGGAAAAACAGGATCACTTTGGCCTTGTTCCAAAGCATCGTCTGGGGCTATAGGCTGTTCCCTTCCTTCCCCGCTGTCCCACTTAACAAGAAACACAGAGAGCTTCAACAGCACAACATTCACTTTAGTCTGTGTCGTTTGCCATCCTGTATAGGCCCTATAGCTCGAAGTGTGTCGCGTTCTGAGCTTGTGGATCTGCTACGTTTCATGCTTTTGTGTCAAGTAAGGCGTGAAGAGAAGCAGCGATCCAGGAGTCCGTAGTCGGTGTCGGCTAGACCACACTCTCACATCGTGTATAGCAGTGATGGAATATTAATGTAAAAGTATCAATAGGATATACAGTATAATGTAGATAATACTATGCTACAAGTAGAAGTCCAGTATTCCAAATGTACTAAAGTTACCAGTAAAACTCCCTAATCGGGAGATAAGCAACCGTCAGGTCACATGTATACACAAATTGGCCTGTAAGTGGCATTGTAGGCAACATCTGTAGGAGCAGTGTCCATTAATGTTGTCTGCAAAAAGCAACCTCATGGTGGCGCTAGAAGAGGGGCATGTGAGAAATCAGGGGCGGAGGGTGTGGTTTGCCAGCCAAGGAGTGTGTGTGCAAAGTTTGGCATGGATAGGGACAACGGTGCCAGAGATAAGAGTAGGGCCAAAAGTGTGACGTGACGTGACGTGACGTGACGTGACGGAGGGACTGAATGACGGACTGACAGACAGCCGGTGGAGGTTTTCATAGTAACTGCGACTTAACGGTCGCAATTATCGGCATTCATTTATTAAAATATACTTAAAGTACCAAAGGTAAAATTACTCAATATGCAGAATGTCCCAATTTCACAAGTTCAAAATGTATGAAAAAATCGTTTGAAAATAATCGATCTACATGCTCGCAATGTGTCGCATCGCAGAATGTATATAGAGCTGAAGTGGTTAACGTAGTAGACCTACAAGTTTTCCTCTGAGTTGTTGTGGGGTAGAAGAAAAAAGTACTGACAATTTGAAAAACTCCAGGAAAGTACAAAAAAAACTCAAAATTGCACTTATAAGTACAATACTTGAGTAAACATATTTAAATACTTTTACGCCATTGCTGATTCCGGATGGTACTGTACTTGCTAGCCTTCGTCCTTCAAGTCTCAGCGCAAGAGAGCCCCAGGAGGGGGCGCTCTCTTGAACTCACAACATGCTCAGCTTTATCACAGGTGCACGACTCTGCCAGGCTGAGTAATGAGGGTGGTGAGGATGTGTTCCTAGTAGAGACAGGCCTATGCTGTTTTTGCCCATGTCCTATAGCTATAGATGTCCGATTTTGGAGAGTCCTAATAGCCTACCGATTTTACCAATGTTTTTACTGCTACTTTGTTAAAAAGTTAAAAATGTTACAATACATTTGAAAAACATATACCGGTAGGCCTATAGGCCTATATATTTCATTTACGTTGCTAATGAAACATAATAAAAACACAAATTAGAATTACCTTTTCATTTACTTGATCCCTGTTCACAGTTTGTCACAAAGCGACATGTTGTGGAGCTTGTAGATCTGCTATTTTGGAAAATGTAGCAAAAACATTTTCTCCTAAAATGAACAATGTACATGTACGAGTTTCAAGCTTGGTGGAACTTCAACTTTTGAAGTTTTTGCTGTGACACTGTAGTATGATCAGGTGTAAATTTACGAAAAAAATCAAAATGTTGGAATATGGAGATAAGACGTTTTCTTTGTCCAATAGCACCGATATCAGTCTGACTCTATAGTTCACAGGCAGCAGATAGATATTTGATGATATTTGCTATAACTGTTAGATATTTTGTGCAAGTGTAGCGATTCGCGATGAGCTGGCATAAGTGGGAATGAACCCGAGGCTCCCTCTCGCCAGACCGACGCACAACCTATCGTGCTGTTGTGGGCCGAGTCTTGGCTGGGGGCTACAATCCCCCACTCAATCTTTGGAGCGCGTCCTCACGCTTTACACTTCACACCATGGACCGCCGCACACAACCTCCCTCTTGTCCCTCACGCGAGGATCTCACGCTCCTCACCCTGCCAACTACGCCAGATTGCAGTGATTTACGACGAGCTGGGATTGAACCCCAGTTTCCCACTAGCCAGACCGACGCACAACCTATCGTGCCAATTAGGGCTGGCTGAGCCCGATTGGAAGGGCTGCTGTGGGCCGGGTCTTGGCTGAGGGCTACACAAGCTAAAGAACATTAACAGTTTTTGTGTCGACAACACAACTCATTGCGATTGATTGAAGTTTTCCATCATGGCTTCTATGCTTAGACTCCTCACACACAATTCGTTTCTCAGAACAAAGCAAACCAGTCAGTATGGGGATTGGAACTGGGACAATGAATGCTCAACTAGAGCCACACGACCAGTTCTAGTCATGGCTGCAGATCAGCCATGGTGGAGTCGGTTAACCCTGCAGCCAAGCAGTTAAACAGTCAGCCATCCAAGCCATTAGCCAGCTGTTCACCCAGGCCAGTCCATTTCTGCTACACCACCCAGCACGAACACCAACATCAGCCAGCCAGCCAGTCAGCCTGTCAGCACATACAGTACATTTCTTGTCTCACTGGGACTCAAACATACACAAATGCTGTATACCGTTTATGTCGAGCAGAAATATTCTTTTTGTGTGTTTTTCTTTCATAAATGCACCCTACTACTTGATATACAGTACATATACTACAGTATCACACATCAAAAGTCACAGATCCAAGTTTGTCGATTATCTTTTTTTTTTTTTTTTAATCCTGAAAAGTAACAGTATTGGACACATGGAGGTTTTCCAACCCACAGAGACGAGAGAGTCATTATGAATTAATAACTTAATAGCCCTATTTACAAGTCTTCTTCAGTGTAGTCAGTGAGACAGACAGACAGTCAGTCAGTCAGTCAGCCATCCCACCTGTCTGCCTGCATCTCAGTCAGTCAGTCAGTCATTCTGTCTGTCTGTCTGTGTGTGTGTGCCTGCCTCCAGAGCAGTGCGTGTGGAACTGGGAAGCCTACATACGCATTGCAGCAGTGAGTGCCGTGCTGTCAGAGGGGGATCCATCCATCCGGGCGGAGAACAGAGCGGTTGCGGCGCAGGACAGGACACGCCTTCCACTGTGGACTCCACCGACCGACCGGGGGCCTTTTAGAGGAGGAGGAGTGCTTTCATTTGATGGACACCCTTCGCTTGCTCTCTGACACACACACACACACACACACACACACACACATGAACACATGAACACATGCACACACACACACACACACACACACACACACACACACACATACACACATACACACATACACACACACACACAGACACAGACACAGACACACTCACACGCACGCACGCACGCACGCACGCACGCACGCACACACACACACACACACACACACACACGCATGCATGCACACACGCACGTCCAATCACTCTGCCCCCTTTACTTCATCCCTCCCCCTCATGTTTCGCTCTCTTCCAGTTTCTATCCCGTCATTCTCTCTTTGCCTCCCCCTCTCTCTCTCTCTCAGAGGATCTCTCAGTGCAGAGTGAGTGATTGACAACAGAGTAATATCCAAAGGAAGCGGCCCATCCTCCCCCCATCTTCAGAGGCCACCATGTCCTTCACACACACACACACACACACACACACACACACACACACACACACACACACACACACACCCACCCACACATACAGACCAGTGTGGAGCAGAGCGATAGTGTTGGCCATTTAACACCATAACGTATACGTACAGTAGACTACATTAATAAGTAGCCATTTGTATTCTATTCTGCAACATAAAATGAATGCAGTGATAATAACAAATTCAGTGATAACACATTTTGTGAGACGGTGCAACCAGCCAACTGTAATGAACACAAAGGTCAAAGCCACAGCAACCATAAAGTAGCTCTATGGATGTAACAGCACATGCTGCGTGATTAGACACTTATTAAACCCTGTATGGTTGAGTGAAGTCCCTCAGGGCTCTGTACTAGAGGAGTTTCTGTTTTCTGTTATATTATACAATAAGGATGCTGGGGCTTTAGTGGTTAAAATGTCTTGTTTTCTTCACTATTAACTGATTAAAATAACACTCTAGCTTCAAGGACAACTTTGTTGTTTTACAACAAGGGTTCATATTTTAGATTGTAATTAGAGAAAAGATTAGTGTTAAAATGTTTTCATTTACTGCTTTCTATTGTTTTAGTGATTTTAGTATTTTGATTTCAGTGAGTGGAGGCAAGTGTACAAGTGGCTAAATATTAGCCTTACATTAATCCTCTCCTGTAGTAGCTTCTGCTTTGATGACGTCTATGGCTACAGGAGAGTCTTAACGCTTTGACAGACAGGTCGGGAGTATGGTCTGCAAAACTGCTACTGCGGCTCTACACATGCATACATGCGAGACATATCTTCCGTACAAGTTCTGCAAGGTGTATGCGACTTGTACGGTAGCCTTGTTTAATGTATAAGTCCGTATTGTTAAATAAAATGAGTTTTTACCAAGTGTGTGTCTTTTCCAAATCGAGCAGCTCTGGTCTGGTTAAAGATGGCTGCACTTATCACGTGACGTTCATCCATTCCCCCATTCGTTCATACAAGGACATGACGTATGTGTATACGGAATAATGCTTCCAGCCACCAACGGGCGCTGTTGCAGCTAACATTGTAGCAAACGAGGAAAAGCTGTACACTTGGTAAAAACGAATTTTATTTAAAAATACGGACTAATACATTAAACAAGGCTACAGTACAAGTCGCATACACCTTGCAGAACTTGTACGGAAGATATGTCTCGCATGTATGCATGTGTAGAGCCACAGTAGCAGTTTTGCAGACCATACTCCCGACCTGTCTGTCAAAGCGTTAAGACTCTCCTGTAGCCATAGACGTCATCAAAGCAGAAGCTACTACAGGAGAGGATTAATGTAAGGCTAGCTAAATATGTCTTTGTTACTATTTACACCAGCCCCCATAGTCACATCTGCCCATGAAAGATTGGGGTGCAAATTGGGAATGGGCTTATTGTGTCTAAAATCACTAAAACGATAGAAAGAAGTAAGTGAGAACATTTGAACACTCATCTTTTCTTTTCTCTATGACTATCTAAAATATGAACCCTTGTTGTAAAAAAACTAAGTTGTCTAAACGTTATTTCAAGATAAAGCTGAGTCTATATAGTCCCAAACCTTCCAATCCTATCAAACTGGTGAAAAACTATTGAATAAAAGACACACAAACCCAGGCTACACACACAGAACAGAACAAGTACTACTCCACAGTAGGCCTACTGGGTTTCTCCTCCTTTGGCCAAATGTAAACAGTGATATCCTAACCTATTGGAACAAAACGTGCTTCACAAGAACAGGTGTAGCAAAGAGATTCAGCAAAAAAGACAAACCCATTGGTCTAACTTCCACATTTCACGTATTCACCAAGCATTTCTTTTACTGTTCATAGCTGGGGGTGGTTCTGTTTCATCGTGCCTGTAGCCACATGTGATTGGTCTACTTTTGAGGGGTAAAACCATACATGTACCCTGTTCTGGAAGGCTTGGGCTTCAGTAATGCCATAACGGCAGTTTGGTGTAAAGAGGGGGAAAGAAAGAGCAGACCAAGTGAGTGAACGGTTAAGTTTACCATAGGTATATATGGTTTAATGAACATGAATCCAACATACTGAACTGACAGCAGTGTTATCACACAGGTCTATGATATAATTAGAGAGTTGTGCCACCTCTGTTCACTTCATCAGGCCAGGCCAATTGCTGCTCAGGAGGAGCCGAATAGTGACAAAGGCCTGAACTGTCTATGAGTCTATGAGCGTTTCTAGCCAGGGACCCAGTCACCCAGATGACCTGTGATGTCATGCCATACTTTCTATTTCTGTTTTATCTATTACTGTTTGGTCATTAAGGTCCACAGAATGAGAGGCCTGCTCTGCCCGGAAACATCGCGAAAAAAGCTTATGGCCATTTAAAAAGTACGGCATGACATCACAGGTTCAACCCTATTCCTTGAGCTTTTAGGCTGGTGGGTCCCTGACTATTGTCATTGTTTTGAGTTTACATGGACCACGTGACTGGTGCTGTTTCTCTGCCCCCGCATTGCTGCAACTCTCCAGTAGAAGGCTCTGGGCCTAAGTAGTGAATGGGGGGTCCCTGCTTCATCGCTCTCTCAGCGGAGGGGTCCTTGGCCTGAAAAACGGTGAAGACCTCTGAAGTAGGGCATTCATTTGTTTGCCCTCCACTTTTGAAAATTAACGTTTTTTTTCATAGAAAATGTTATATTTTATAATGATTATGTATTAGCTGTTGCAGCCCATACATCAATGCCTCACTACATTGCTAAAGGGTAACTGCTTCAGGTTCAGCCATGCACGCCTCTTATCACCCGTTAACCTACTTTACTGCACAGACAGTTGGTGTTGCTACCAGGGGCGTCACAAGGGGTAGGAAAGTGGGACTGAGTTACTGGGGCCCAAGGTGGAGGGGCCCTAATAACTTTATCTATTGAAAAATAGCAGATATACAAGCTCACAGCGCGGCACCGAGATCGGGGTCTGTGGCCAAATACATATCATCTTGGGTGTCCTTGACATAGGTTTCTTGCACACATTTTCACGATTTTTCAAAAATAGCAGATATACAAGCTCGCAGCGCGGCACTCGGTGCCGTGCTGTGAGCTTGTATATCTGCTATTTTTCAATAGTTAACATTCATGGGGGGCCCGCAGTGAATCCTTGTACCCAGGGCCCAGAATTTGGTGTGACGCCCCTGGTTGCTACCTGGAACAGTTTTTTGACCCACTTGCGACCCACTATATACATATTTTTGGAAGTATTATACCTGTGTCTGTCTTTGGGGTTCTGACCTTGTAAATTGAATTTGGCTGTCTTTCTTTTATATTTATAGGTGTATTTTGTGCTAAGATTATACTCAACTGTGACATTTTATACCAAGTGTTCTGTGGATTGTAATTTCAAAATCTTTTTATGTTATTTCTTCCGGTGTGGCTCTGCAGGAGCCTTCTATAACAGTGGTTCTCAATCTTCTCAGGCTGTGACCCGCCAAAATAACCATATTTGAACTGGGGACCCCGCAACCTGACAAGCACTTGGAATGGTAGGAGTTGAGGCATTACATTTTGTTTAACTCTGTTCCACAGTAGATGTATTGTGGAAATAGCTGACACAACGCATCGCAACGCTTGTAGATCAGCTATTTTCACAATGTTTGCCTCTTTCTTAAAAAGGTCTTAAAAGTCATGTGGGGACCCCCCACCAGCCATACTTTGGTGTGGCCGTACCCTAACAGAGTATTTCTCCATTGCAGTATTGATACTTCTACTTAAGTAAAACATTTGAGTACTTTATTCACCACTGCAGGCAGTCATGATGGGGATGATGGTGGCGATGTTATAGGCACCTCAACCACCCAAAAGAATCACCATTTGTGTGTGTGTGTGTGTGTGTGTGTGTGTGTGTGTGTGTACAGACACTGTGGCGAGCTATAGTCAATAACGCGAGAACATAAATATAGATTGGAAACCCAATCTCAGTTCTGAGTTCCATAGTAATCTATGGGAGGATCAAGTGACACTTCCTGTGCTGTGAGATAAAAGTAACTTCAGCTGATAACAACACTTTAACTGAAGCAATGTGAATCCAGCCATCTGCGCTGGGTGCAGGGGTGGAAAAAGTAGCCTAGCCTACTCACATGTTTGAGCGGTGCTAACCGCTCCTACATCTGTTGTGTGTGTGTGAGCACGGATTTGTGTGTAGGAGCACGGATCTCCATGACTGACGTCACGGACAGAACGGCCCATACAAGGAGATATGCGCGTGTGTCGTGTTTGATGTGAAGTGAGCACAGCACAACTCACTTTGCACAGGTGACTTGTGACCTTCAATGGTTCACAGAATAACAGGGCTTACTGGATAGTCATAGTTCTAGCTGGTATCTAGAGGAGCTATAGTCCAGTTGGGGGAATCCAATGGTTACTGCACAAATCGACATTGTTAAGCAACGGCTACGTCACAATCCTACATGTGCCTGGATCGCGACACCTCAAAAGCCCTAAAAACAAAGCCCCGAACAGCCCAAAACAAACTAATTAGGGTCCTGCTTAACCTTCCTTTTTGGGGCTCAGTTTTCAAGCCTGGGGTGGCTCGGAGTAGATGACAGAGTACAGCATCTTGCAATGGGCCTGGTGTACAAGATACACTACACCACTAAGATACCCATGTACCTGACAAACTACTTCCAAATGGTCAAGGATGTCCACAATTAGAACACCAGAGGCAGCTCCACAGATCATGTTCAACCCAGATTTGGCTCCAACAAAGGGTCATATTCATTATCTTAATAGCCTACCGCTAAAATGTGGAACGCCCTACCGAAGGCCTTAAAAGAGTGTAAATCCCTACCTTCCTTTAAAACCACTCTGAAAAGCCACTTACAGGCGGCTGCTACTCAGGTTCAGGTTCAGTTTTATTGTCACACATGTCCATACAGGTACAGATACAATGAAATGCTTGAGCCAGGAGCACTCTCAGCCTTATTACACAAAGACATGGTCACAGTGACCGACAAGAGTGTGGACCCACATACCATGCAGGCCACACAAGACAAGTCCCAACAACGACAATACCGTACAGTGTAACAGTGTACAGTTTAAAAATGCGTACAGAGCCCACGTTTACCTACGTTTCACTTTCATCCCTTCGTTGAGCAACCTGACTGCCTGGGCAAAAAAACTATTACTGAAACGAGTGGTGTGCGATTTGATGCTCTGGTAACGTTTTTTTGGATGGGAGGAGTGAGAACAGGGAATGGGCGGGATGGCTGCTATCTTTCATGATGTTCTGAGTCTTTTTCCTGCAGCGTGTGGTATAGATTGTATGGAGCTGTGGCAATTTTAGCTGCTCTCTTCACAATCCTCTGCAGCTGTTTACAGTCCTGGACAGTCAAGTTACCAAACCACACTGTGATGCAACCTGTCAGAACACTTTCTATGGTGCAACGATAGAAGTTCACAAGAGCCTTGGTGCGCAAGCCAAATCTCTAGAGGCGCCTCAGAAAGTACAGTCGCTGCTGTGCTTTCTTAAGGATACCTTTGGTGTTTAGAGAATATGTGAATGTGTTTGTGATGATGTGTACACCCAGGCATTTGAAGCTATCCACTATATCTACAGATGAACCGTTGATGGATGGATAAGGGACTGTGATTAACTTTAGACTTCCTAAAGTCAACGATGATTTCCTTAGTCTTACTGACATTTAGAGAGAGGTTGTTATTCTGGCACCATAGGGTTAGCTCTTCAATTTCCCTCCTATAGGCCCTCTCATCATCGTTGGATATTAATCCTATCACAGTGGTGTCATCTGCGAACTTGATGATGGTATTATTGCCACACCTGGCAACACAATCAAAGGTGAACAGACTGTACAACGGGGGACTGAGGCAGCATCAGCCCTGGGGCGCTCCAGTCCTGGTTAATATCTTAGATGAAAGGCTATTTCCTATTCGCACAGATTGTGGCCTGCCTGTCAAAAAGTCAAACAGCCAGTTACAGATACTACTGCCAAGAAAGACTAAGACCCCTAAGTTTCAACATCAGCTTGTAACTGGTAACAGTAAACGTAGCCTAACCTTACGTCCCCCTGACCATTCCATTTGTATAATAGGCTACCATTTATTGTGTTTTTACAACTGTTTTTTTTTTATTATTATTATTTTCTCTTCATAGTACTGTGTTTCATCTGTCTGTCATTCAATGTTATACGAGTTAAAAAAGGATCTCAATTTAAATAAGTCTAGTGCTTACTTGAGCTTATCCTTTTAGTTGACCTTGTACCAGTGAACTGTACTATCATGAAACTAACGGTACCTTTTTCTATGCAAACTAATAATTCTTCAATCAATCAATCAATCAATCAATCAATCAATCAATCAATCAATCATACATACATGCGTGCATGCGTCTGTTTGCAGTAAATAAAATAAAAAAAGGTAAATGGTGCATTTACAGTAGGCTTTATCCAAGGCGCTTTACATAGATTGTGCATTACATTCACCCATTCACACACACACACATTCATACACCGACAGCAGTGGAAACCGTGCAAGGCACCAACCTGCTCACCGGGAGCAATTAGGGGTTCAGAGTCTCGCTCAAGGACACTTCGACACTAACTCAGGGGGAGCTCAGGATCGAACTGGGTTCCCAAGCGACCGCTCTACCTCCGCCGCCCCTAGTTTTCCATCACTTGCTGAATGACCTCTCTTGGATGTTATTATAGGTAGGGCAACTCATATGGGATTATTTAGCATCTGTGGAAGCCAGCAGTTAATATATTCAAAAGGCATACAGTACACATTCAAATCAGTAAGCGGACGCGGCCGTCAACGGCTCTTGCTGGCCACAACACCCTTGGTAGTATTAGTGGGATATATCTCAATCAATCACAATGGTTCTGGGAGCAGGCTAGCAGTGATGGCATGATTACATGACAGAGCATGTATTGGGTTTTTAAATGGCCTTTCACTAATCTTGTCTTTTACAACTGCTGCAGTATGCAGCTTTGACGCATATCACTGCTGCCTATCGGGCAGAAACCTTGTAGCTATCGCAATATTTCAACTTTTCAAGATTCTTTGGTAAAAGAATGCCCTACTTCGGTGAAGGATGTCACACAAAAGTAGAGGATGTGTGTGATCTTTTAAGTTTCATCGTTTGACAGCACGATATCATTAGTGTATTTTGGATTCATGTCCATTTGTATTTTTCAGATATTTAACTACTTGAACCGTCCATACTTAATAAACTTGACCTTTCTCTCAGTACTTAGTCTGCTCTTTTTCTCCTCTACACCAAACCTCTTTGCCGAAAATAGCAGATCTACAAGCTCACAACGCCTCGCAGCGCGAGGCATTGTGAGCTTGTAGATCGGCTATTTTTGGCTAAGGTTCTCAGAATATGGACGCTAGGGTTCAAGTCGTTAATATAAAAAAGGAGGGAAAAAAAGCTTCTATCACACAAAGATTTGGAGGACCCCCTGTAGTAACTCTGAGGACCCCCTAGGGGTCCCGGACCCCCTGTTGAAGACCTCTGCTCTAATCCCAAAGGCCCCCTGCCCTGCTGTGCCTCCACAATAATGTTCATGGCACTTCCTCTGACCTTGCACTGCCGTAAATCGCTCAGCGAAAGAACGTCTGCTAAATTGTAAAATTTTACGGGAGCATCTGCACTCGCGGCCACATAAATCACCGGAGGGATTTTTACATATTGCAATGCCACCGTGACCCAGGAAACGGCATGAGGAACAATCTGTCATTGTCACCATGTGACATAATGTATACCACAGACTGACCCCCTTCCTTTGATTCAAACCGTAAATAACATTCACAACAGAGGATATATGCAGAAATCGCTCCACTCGGGGCTCTAAGACTACAGGATTTACCAAGCGATTCCTCCCGGGGGCGAAGCAGAAGCTGTAATGGGAATTCTATTCTATGATGATTACATTCGTACCGCAGGAAGGAACAATATGCTTTGTAATAGGTTTTCATAGAGGCTCCAAAAATGTTTCCATCTCTATTATAAATGCAGCCCAGTGTACTATACCTTACATGATGTCTGCCTGCATGTTGTTCTATGGGCCCTGTGAGGAAATCTCCTAAGACTAAAACACTTTTGTTTTATAAACGTTTGGAACGATTCATGTTGGGAACGCAATAACGCATGCTCCTCTGGTTATTTATTATCCGTTGTAGGTGAGTATACCTGTTTTACCCATCTTTGCCGCTGCTATGAATTCACCCATTTAGGCCTAGAAATGATTGAATGCTTTAACCAGTGAAAAATAGCAGATATACAAGCTCACAGCGCGGCACCGAGTGCCGCGCTGCGAGCTTGTAGATCTGCTATTTTTGAAAAAGTCGTGAAAATGTGTGCAAATCTTTGAATATATGTATTTTTCAAAGCGAACGTTTGTAACTCAGATTTTGCTTCTGGGTGGTCCCTGGAACTAGATATTTAGAGATGGGGGTCCATGGCCAAATAAATATCAGTTTGGGGGTCCTTCACATGGAAGTGTGAGAACCACTGACATAGTAGTCTCTCAAGAACAGACTAACTGAGCTCCAGTTAAGTGGAAAGGACATTTTCTTTGACGATGGCTGGCCAGATTGCTGACACAGAAACATAGGGTTTTTCAAAAAGGATTCAAAAGAAACTTATAGAATCGGGTCAAAATTCGAATTTTCACGATTTTTCAAAAATAGCAGATCTACAAGCTCGCAGCGCGGCACTCGGTGCCGCGCTGTGAGCTTGTATATCTGCTATTTTTCAATAGTTAAAGCATAAAATAATGAAACACAAAATGTGTACCCGTTCTAAATGGGTTAAAATAAATATTTTTCTACTTTGAACTGAACAGAGCTGCCTTGGATCCTCTTTGTTCCCCACCTTACCTTTGAACATGTTTGTTACTACGGAATGGAACTAGATAGTTTCTGTCCTAATATTCAGATACCCTCTCCGAAGAGCACCCGTTTACAGCGTATTCATCATTCACAGACCCACGTAGCACTTCTTCTTCTTTTATCTGTTTTACCCATTTGTCTGTCTGTGTCTCTTTTATGCCAATATATGCTGCTCTCTGTGGAGTAGATACACACGCACGCACACACACGCATCGACGCGTGCACAGTTGCACACACAAGCTGATATTTGAGCAGTTTATAGATTATTAGGACCGCGCATCGTTCCCAGTCGGAAAAGATGCAAGTCGGGAACGGTGCGAAATTGTGAAGGCATCAATGCAGTACCCACCCACCACCATGGCACGTATTACAGCTACAGTCCGTACTATGACATCATATTGATGACATCAGGGACCTCATTAGGTCCATAGATGGGCATAACGGTCGGCACAGAGTTTCTGGACGAGCCGGCCAAATTCACACCAGGCACCGCTCTCAGGGTCCTCAGCACGTGCACACATATACATCAAAGGGGGTTTGAGCCCCTGCCCTTTTATCCGTCTGTAAAAAGTATCCTCTCCAGACCATGAATGCAGCTTTCAATATGGTGAAAGAAATGCAAATGCCCTCTTTCTTTCCATGCCATACCTGGAGGCAGCATTCAGGAGAGGTGCCTTGTTCAACTCTCCTGAACTTGAAAGCAGCATCTTATGTTGAACAAATTGGCCTCTCTAGTGTAGAAATCCATGCCGTAGGCCACATCTCCAGTATTGACTATGCTTCAGTTCAGTGTGGTATCAAGCACCGAAAATAACAGACCAAAATAGCAGACCTCCAAGCTCATTTACCAAAAGGCCCTTTCGATTTCAGCTTCTATAACATTCTCTGCACATCCCTGGTCCTCAGCAACATGCTAACACCAGCGCAGGATTGGAGAAACATCGGTTTAACCCATTTAGGCCTAGAATTAGAAGGATTCAAAAGACACTTATAGAATCGGGTCAAAATTCTAATGTTCACGACTTTTCAAAAATAGCAGATCTACAAGCTCGCAGCGCGGCACTCGGTGCCGCGCTGTGAGCTTGTATATCTGCTATTTTTCAATAGTTAAAGCATAAAATAGTGATACACAAAATGTGTACCCGTTCTAAATGGGTTTTAAACATGGCAGGGAAGAGCTACAAGGAACACAGCTGTGAAGTAAAACACATGTAAGTAAGCACATAAGTATAAGTAAACCTTGACTACAACAAAGAACCAGGAAACACAATAACATGTTACTACAGAACTAAATATCACAACACTATCCTAGAACCACTGCTTTCTCTTCTATGATGTTTCAAGCAGTTGGATGAAAACCTTCCTAAAAAGCTGAGCCTTTTCAGGAATCCGTGATGATGACGAGTCTGACTATTTTTGGATCGAAGTTCATGTATTTTTAACATGACAGTATGGTCTTTAAATAGAGGCCTAGTCATTGGTTTGTGATGAATGATCAGACTTACAGGTTCTGCTAATATCCTCATGGGACTGCACATCTACTTTGATAATACCCTACACCCTTTTTTTGCAGAATCCTTGAAGCACCGCCACTGTCACAATCGATGACAACAATGCAGACATGGCTTACAAACAATGCTATTTATAAAGGCATGTGAGCTTTCTCTATTTTTTATTGTATCTTTACATGTTTGAAGCAGAGCCTTGCATCTATTGGAGAGTTGTGCAATTGCAGGGGCATAAAAGAGTGTCAGTCTAATATGGAACCCAACAAAATGACACCATTTAATATGGACTCAAATGTGATACTTAAACTGTTGTAATGATGTTGACCCTGTGAATGTTTTGTACATGTGACAAACAAAAAATAAAAGAGTGCCAGTCACGTGGTTCATGTAAATCAAAATAGTGACTAACGCTCATAGACTCCAGTACATTCTGTAAACTTTCGGTTCAGCGTTTGTCACCATTCACCAATAGAAGACTATGTAGAAGACCTGGCCCCATGAAGTCAACGGAGATGACGCAACTCTCCTTAAATGGTTCTGGTTTGAAGAACAAACGTTTTGGCTCTCCAGCCTTTGTCAGTCTACTCTACACTATGTCACTGATGAAGGCTGGGTAAGGCTGGGTAGCCAACATGTTTGTTTGTAAAGATACAATAAAAAATTAGTGTGCAACCCATTGCCTTTATAAATGTTGTTGATCTAAGAGGATATCACACCAGAGAAGTCAGAGCGCTGTGGTAACAATATTTATAGTTAAAAACAAAGCTGCCAGGTTTTGCATGTGAAAAAAAACAGGTCTATGAAAACAAGACAAAAAAGAAGCAACTAGCTAGCATCTACCAATATTTACTAGTGACTTGTAAAAAAAAAACACACACACACACACACACACACACACACACACACACACACACACACACACACACACACACACACACGCACACGCACATGCACACGCACACGCGCACACACACACGCACACAGACACAGTGAACAAATATTAAGCATTCTCAAACTAAAGTCTTAGCTAACAACGCTGTAGAGCTGAAGACCCTGATGTTAGATAGGAGAGTGTGGAGGGCAGCGATCCAGGAGTCCTGAGTTGGTGTTTGCTATAGACAACACTCTCGCATCGCACGCATCGCACAAAACATTCATTAACCACTTCAGCCATATATCAAATATGTTTGTAGGAATTTGTTGACATATATAAAAAGAAAGAAAAAGAAACCCTGTTTCACGTTTATTTGATTAAACTACATGAGCCAGATTAAGTGGGTTATCGGTTCTTTTTGGCTATTTGCCCATCCATGCCGTCCTAGGCTGTTGTGGTAAAATAAATACCAGACTGTCCAAACATTGTACACAGTGTACAGTACGTCTGCAACCTTATACCAGAGAACCAGGACACCGTAAAATCAATGACCATTATTATGAGAGGAACAATGCTACCTATGGTCTGTTCATACAATGAATGATTCATTCACGGGATGCTCAGAGACAGAGCCTTGAGTGTGTGTGTGTGTGTGTGTGTGTGTGTGTGTGTGTGTGTGTGTGTGTGCGCGTGCGTGCGTGCGTGCATGTGTGTGTGTGTGTGTGTGTGTGCGCACGCACTCGCGCACTTGCTTGCATTACAGAAATTGCATAAATGCCATTCATAAAAGCTGTGTTCCACAATCTTGATGTCTTGAAGTATAGAAATACAAAGGTGTGTGTGTGTGTGTGTGTGTGTGTGTGTGTGTGTGTGTGTGTGTGTGTGTGTGTGTGTGTGTGTGTGTGTGTGTGTGTGTGTGTGTGTGTGTGTGTTTGCTTGCATGCATGCGTGCGTGCATGCGTGCGTGCGTGCGTGTAGTACTATATTGCATCATGTATTATTGTGATGCGTGCTTCTATGACTATGCATGGGAGGGCCAAATGTCCCTGCAAGTATAGAATGTAATGTATAGATGATTTTGGATGGTTGTTTGTTTCATGGGGTTTATAATTAGGAAAAGATTCAGATTAGGTTTTGGGGGTCAGGGTTAGAATTCTTTTTTGATGAATTGAGTACAAAGGACCCCAATGGAAACAAGCCATAGGCTTTCTTGCAGGGTTTAAATCCTCCTTTTATTGAACTGTACTTTCCTATGCTTTTTTTTTCTGCAAACCGCTAATAAAGTATTCAGTCATTCAATCAATCAATCATTTCTGATTCATACTAGGTTGCATGCTGGTGCCATGCACCCAAAATAGCAGACATACCATTGGTGCCTGTTGAGATTGGCAGATTTCACCCAGGTTTTGTCATCTCACTCACGTCACTTTGTCTGCTGACCTCACTCAGCAGCGAAATAAAAATATAATAAACCAAAATTAAAATAAAACAATTCACAGGAGGCAAGCAGTGATCACCCCATAATGTGCACGGCAATGTCGTTTCAAATGAAGTACGTTGCAGGTGCTTTTTTGAGAGTAAAAAACTAAAAAAGAAGAAGAAGACTCTTGTGACATGTGTGATCTTGGCAGGTTGCCTAACGGTACAAGCGACGTCTTATGAGCTTGTGCGTCTGCTATACCTTGTAGATGGGCTTTTGGGTTATAGAGTTTAAAAATAATAACTAAATCAATTTATAAATAACATCAGCATCCTAAAATACTGATGTCCTGGCAAGAATAGTAATGCAAACGAGTGTGTGTGTGTATGGCGTGGTGTTGTTGTTGATGTTCCAGGGTGTGTGTGTGTGTACGTGTGTGTGTGTGTGTGTGTGTGTGTGTGCGTGCGTGGGTGCGTGCGTGCGTGCGTGCGTGCGTGTGTGTGTGTGCGTGCATGTGTGTCTGTGTGTGTGTGTGTGTGTGTGTGTGCGTGTGTGTGTGTGTGTGTGTGTGTGTGTGTGTGTGTGTGTGTGTGTGTGTGTGTGTGTGTGTGTAGACCATAAAGAGGGTGATGGATGTGTGTGTCACAGTGTGTTGACCGGACACACGCTCTCCTGCATTGATTAATTGACGGACTCACAGGAGTTCAGCCTTCCACCGTCCTGCTCCGCGTGCTCAGCACCTCTCTCTCTCTCTCATTCTGTATCTCTCTCTCTCTCTCTGTCTCTCTCTCTCTCTCTCTCTCACTATCTGTCTCTCTCTGTCTCTCTCATCCCCCCTACTCCCTCTCCCTCTCTCTCCCTCTCTCTCTCTCTCTCTCTCTCCTTGGCTAAGCACAGAAACTCTCATTATTACAAATATTTGCAGGGTAACAGAAGGGTTAGAATTAAGCTGAAGTCAAGGTGACATGATTAGTGTGAGAGTAAGAAGTTATAGGAGGTGAAGGGGAAAGTAAAAATAAAACAGTCATGTGCATGTGTGCGAGTGCGGGCGCACGGGTGCGCGTGTGTGCGTGCGTGCGTTCGTGTGCGTGTGTGTAAGCACCTGCTCCGTAGGAGAAGGGGAGTGTTGCTGGTTCTCCTCAGGGACCCTGCTGCACTGCCTCTGGCCCACACCAACATCTCCAGCAAGCCCTGTTCTGCAGCAGAGGAGAGGAGAGGAGAGGAGAGGTGGGCAGCTCTGGATAATGGAGACACGTTTATGACTGGTTCTCAGAGTGGGATTTTAAACAAGCTCAAAATGTGTTTTGCGATGTGGAATCAAAATAACAATTCTTATCTACATTCTCTAATTGTGTAGACTTCTTGTAAATTAAGTAATGCAGGTGTTTGGTGAGCAGGTTGGTGCCTTGCATGGTTTCCTCCGCCATCGGTGTGGGAATGAGGGTGTGAATGGGTGAATGTAATGCACAATCTATGTAAAGCGCCTTGGATAAAGGCGCTATATAAATGCACCATTTAGCATTTACCATTTTTAACAATAATTTAACGGGCCCCTTTGGTTTCATTCTACAAGCTCAAGAGTTAAAGATCTATAAGGGTCCATTTGGTTATACCAACTATCCATCATTTAGCTGGGGATCACCTGGAACACCCCTCAAGGACCACTGGTGGTCCCCAGACCACTGGTTGAGAACCACTGCCCTACTTGAACAGTATCCCAAAAAAGTAACACAGCGTGACACGTTTTGAGCTTGCAGATCTGCTATTTTCAAAAGAAATCTTTAAAAGGTGTGAACATTTGAACAAATCTTGTATGGGTCCCCCCTGGCACAAAGGATTTTCAGATGGTCAAAAACACAGGCCTACTATTTTGCAATTTGTCTTGGACAATTAATCACCCCATAGCCACAATGGGTTCACACCATTACTGCGTCAACTGCTGGGCAAAGCTCTACGGCAGTATGGAATGCCTGAACAGAACAGTTTCTCCCCGGCTGCCATCAGACTGTTGAACAAGGCATGGACACTGCCTGCCTGAGGTGAGGTGAGCCTGGGCAAAACCTAAATTATCCCCTGTACTTCGGTTGGGGTTAGGTTTAGGTTTAGGGTTAGGGTTAAGGTTTAGGCTTATTCACCAGGTTAGCATTCACCCGTGTCGGCAGGTTAGCATTCACCCCGACTGCAGGTTAGCGTTCACCCGCGATTCAGACTACTGGCCACTCGAAACAACAGCACATCAAAACATCACTACGTGCCTGTGAGCCTCCCTCAGGTCTGCCATTTAAAATTTGTCATTGTTGTTGGGACCGTCAGGTCGCAAGTTACTAATTACTAACCTCCACCGTCTGTCAGTCCGTCAGTCAGTCCCTATGTCCGTCACGTCACGTCACGTCACGTCACACTTTTGGCCCTACTCTTATCTCTGGCACCGGTGCCCCTATCCATGCCAAACTTTGCACACACACTCCTTGGCTGGCAAACCACAACCTCTGATTTCTCACATGCCCCTCTGCTAGCGCCACCATGAGGTTGCTTTTTGCAGACAACATTAATGGACACTGCTCCTACAGATGTTGCCTACAATGCCACTTACAGGCCAATTTGTGTATACGGTACATGCGACCTGACGGTCGCTTATCTCCCGATTAGGGAGTCTTACTGGTTGTTGTTGTTGTTCTTTCCATCTTAATAAATACAGTAGGCCTACCTGATGCAACTTTATTTTACCCAGTCTTATGGTTTCACGTTATGCATACACACTACATGTGTTAATATTTCAAAGTCATATGCAGGTGCATATGGTGCTCTCTGTTATATCCCTATATTTGTTCTATTTGAGCTGTTTTATATTTGACGTCTTCCCCTTTGCTCTCGCTCTACTAATGAATACCAGAAAACGATTAGCAATTTCACCCCCTGCTTTCACACCCGTACCCCTTGAGATGTGACCAATGAAACAGGCTCTGACTCTGATTGTGATATTTGGGGGTCCTTGGAAAATGGAAAGTGTTTTCAGAAGCACTGCAGTGTACAGTAAGCTGCAGAGATGACGGCCCATCGGTGACCTGGAGCTGGATGCGTGGGCACACAGTACACCCACACTTCTTCACTCGGATCTCTGATATCTGTTGAGTCAGGGAAATGTGCAAAAGCGGCATTGCAACGGGCAATACAAGTTACATAATGAAACATATTGTCACTGTTGGGGCAGAAACCTCTTATCTCCATAATATCCTAACTTTGTTTTTTTGGTTTTCATAAATTAATGCCCTAGTTACTTCAGTTGTTTTCAGCCTTTTTCATACCAAGGTCTTTATTGGGCACTTGAGCCACGGGATGAGATTTAGCCTCTCAGACCCAAAACCTAGAATATTTTGTTATCGTTCAGAATATTTTGTTATCGATGGATTTTGTCCTCACTTCCATGCTTTATTGATATGGTGCCATTGGAGAGATAACAGGCAAACATTGGTCAAAACAACAATTCTTCTACATTCTATAATTGTGTAGTTTTTGTTTACATTTATTGTTTACATTTATCTCACTCAGAGAATGTCTGGGCCCTCTCAAGATTTAAAGATCTATAAGGGTCCATTTGGTTACCAACTCGCCATCATTTAGCTGGGGACCACCTGGAGTTGTGTTTTGTTTTTGTCACGTTTTGTTTTTGCAAAATAATTTGGGGACCCCCCTGGGCGTCCCGACCCACAGGTTGAGAACCACTGCTCTAGCTCAGTGGTTCTCAAATGGGTATACGTGGCACGCATAGTACGTGGGTACACACTCTTGTCGGTCACTGTGACCATGTCTTTGTGTAATAAGGCTGAGAGGGATCTTGGCACAAGCATTTCATTGTATCTGTACTTGTATGGATATATGTGACAATAAACTTGAACCTGAACCTGAACTGATGGCAATGTAGGACATTCATCTACCAGAAAGGATGAAATATGGAGGTTTCTGCCTGACAGCAACAATATGATATAGTTTTCTAAGAAACATGTTGTAGTCGGGTAAAAAGGGTACTTTGAGCAAGAAATCAGGAAAAGGGGGTAGGTCTACTGAAGGCAAAAAAGTTTCAGAACCACTGCTATACAGTGGGTTGGGTCATTCCCCCATCCTCTAGCTCAGTGGGTTGGGTCATTCTCCCGTCCTCTAGCGACAGTGGGTTGGGTCAGACTCAGGACAAGCATGGATCAATGATTCTGGGTCATTGCTGAGCTGGTTTGTGTAGCCTTGCCTTACTTACACAGTTTGTGACACGCTGTGAGCTCGTAAACTTGATATACACTTTCATGTGAGATTAACAATTTTTTTGTAATGATAGTAATAATCTTTGCAGTGTTTGTTCTGTGTTTGTTCAGTGCTCTCACCTGTCTCTCCAGCTCATTAATAAACAGAACATACATTTTCAGCTGGGTGACCAATTTCATCCAATAAGGAGAGAGCTCCCATTCATCATCTTCAATTTTAAAGTACTCCAGTTCCAATTGTGTCCGCTCATTCTTTTGTTTCGTCACTTCGGTCAAATTCCTATCGCACCCTGAAAATATGATTTCCGTTTGTTGATGATGGGGAGGTCTCTGTTGCTGAACAAACACTCAGTGATCACTATGGGAATATAACTTTTTAAACACAAACATTATCACTTACACTCCCTGCAAGAGGCTTCCTATGAATAGGTCCGGTAAGCGTTGTTGCATTGCACGCTGGTAAAAGTCATCAGATTCCTGGCCTTGAAGAAGAAAAAGACAAAAGCAATGAAAAAGCAAAATGTAAGAGTTCAACTTCCAACCGTGAAAACAACACAATGAGATTCTTACAGCAAACCCCCCGAGCATATTATTGACACCTGCAGGCAACACACAAACTCATGCAAATGTATAGCGTTCAGACGTTGGTAGGAAGATAGCCCGCTGAGACAAGTCGTATACCTGTTTTCTTTATGTACTGTATATACAGTACGTTTGTCTAACAGCAGGTGTGGGCATTAATTTGTGTTGCGATTCTGATTTGGATCTATATTTCAGAAAGGAATAAGTAGGGCTCCATTTGTACAAAAAAGAAAAGACAAAAGACAAACTAAGACATATATTACTCAATAACTTCTGCCCAATCTACTTTGTCGTATGATGTATTTTAGTCTTTAGTTTTGGGCCTTTATTGATAGATTTAAGTGAAAATGTGAAGACCATATAGATTGTACAAAATGTCTTCTTATTCATGAAAAGGAAAAGAAAAGTTCCATAGTGGCGCTTTAATTCAGTCTTACCAGAAGCATAATGAACCATAAAAATGAATGACCAGAGGGGGTGTGTGTGGAAGGGGTATCAAAAGCAGAAGCATGGTGTTCCCCCCTCCAGCAAATCCAACCCTTGGAACTAGTAACTACTGTAGAACAGAACTGCACATAATGTGCCTCACTCCACTTTGTGTGAATTCTTCTGCAAAGGACTGTCAAACTTTGTTACACCCACCTCCTTCCCTGGGTATAATGCATCACAGCATCCACGCAGGGTGGAAAACACGTATGTCCAAAACCGTTACTGTGTTCCGATGGAACCAATGCAGTTTTTATTTCATCACTAACTAATTTCAATACTTTTCATTGGATAACTATTTATGAAACTCTCAGACACCAATATTTCAATTCAGAAATATTGAAAAATAGCACATCTACAAGCTTGTAGTTTGGCTATTTTCCCTTCATAAAACAAAAAGAAAGTTGAAATATGGAGATACAGGGTTGCAAGGAGATGCAGTCAACAGCCTCCTGGGCAACATTAGTGTGAGTACAGGGTCCATGCCAGGGCTGGTGCTGCCAGTGAGACAGACGCTCTGTGCAAATACGGGTTCAGCACAGTGCTGCAGTGAAGGTATATTCATTCTCCACGACATTTCTCCTGAAGTAAATAAGTAGCAGGCCATTTCCACTGCGAGCCCCCATCAGCTCACTCCGTGCTGATGTACTGTTACAGTGGTGGAGAGTAACCATACACATGATTTACTCAAGCAGGGCTACTGTACTTGAGCAAAAATGTTCAGGTGCTTTTACTTCACTCTATCTTAAAAATGTCAATACTTTTATACTGCATTTCGTAACAGGGACAGGTGGAGAGGGTTGTTAGCACACAGCCAGAAGTCCTCAAGAAGCGGCTGTTCGTAGCGATTACAGTGGGGTCGGTACTGCTGTATGGGGCTGAGACATGGACCCTCACAGTGGAGTCAGTACTGTTGTATGGGGCTGAGACATGGACCCTCACAGTGGAGTCAGTACTGCTGTATGGGGCTGAGACATGGACCCTCACAGTGGAGTCAGTACTGTTGTATGCATGGGGCTGAGACATGGACCCTCACAGTGGAGTCAGTACTGTTGTATGCATGGGGCTGAGACATGGACCCTCACAGTGGAGTCAGTACTGCTGTATGGGGCTGAGACATGGACCCTCACAGTGGAGTCAGTACTGTTGTATGGTGCTGAGACATGGACCCTCACAGTGGAGTCAGTACTGCTGTATGGGGCTGAGACATGGACCCTCACAGTGGAGTCAGTACTGCTGTATGGGGCTGAGACATGGACCCTCACAGTGGAGTCAGTACTGCTGTATGGGGCTGAGACATGGACCCTCACAGTGGAGTCAGTACTGCTGTATGGGGCTGAGACATGGACCCTCACAGTGGAGTCAGTACTGCTGTATGGGGCTGAGACATGGACCCTGCCTCACAGCACAACAGGAAAGAGCCTGGATGAAGCTTACAGAAGAATGCTAGGAATGGCACTAGATGTCACGTGGACGGACCACATCAGAAATGTTGACAGCTATGAGGACATACGGTACGTACCACGTGTCACAGACAAGGTCTGAGAGAGAAGGATGAGGCTGGCAGGGTATTGCGTCAGGCACCCAGAACTAGAGGCAAGCAAGCGGACACTGTGGGGGCCAACCCAGGGGAAAACCAGGAAAGGCAAAAAGCGCACCACCAATGTACAGTAGATGCACTGCAGCACTGCACGACAGCTAACAACTTATAGCTACAACACTGTATAGCTCAAGGCCCCGATGCCAGATAGGACTAGTGTGGAGGGCAGCGATTCAGGAATCCCAAGTTCGTGTTGGCCAGACCACACTCTGGCATTAAAAGCATGCAGAGAGGCTGCCCCGTTAGGCCCCCATGCTGACCTGCCTTGGACCATTCTTCGTCAGGTCCCTTGCTTGAGACTAGTTTTCCATAGGAGACCCTACCAGGAGAACATGGCTACAGACTCTCCACCACTATGGTGATGGTTCCTGGAGTCTTTTAACATGCGCTGGTACAGCTATGTCATAAGACTCCCCCCTGAACACCCCACATACAGTACGCTGTTGTGAGGATTGGACCGTCTTAGCGGTTAGAAATCAGTACAGAGGCCTGATAAGGGTTTAACCCAAAGGTATTGATACCACACAAAAAGGACATCCCCATACGCTCTACTCCCAGCCCAGCCTCAGTGCACTGGCAGCCTTTTATACTCTTTGCGATCTAATGAGCCTGGACTGTACCACTTGGTATGGAGCATACCATAAATAGCACAATACATACATAAACATTCAATATATGAATAACCTTAAAACCTACAAGTAATAAAAGTCTACATGCTACACCTTATAATAACTACAATAACTTTACCCTAAAATCTACAATTAGCAATCTCAATAAGAGCACATTATAATCTCCCCCCTTCTATCCTGATATGGTCCAGCCCAATCTTTACTGACACCAACCTCAACAATAACACTCTCTACCTTATTGCACTTCCCAAACATATTGCACCTATCACCCACATTGCACCTGCCCATCATGATTACCCCCCCCCCCCCCCCCCCCCCAAACATGTCTTTGTCTCCCCAGGTGGAACTCATTGTCTGAGTGGACATCTCAGTCAATTAGGAAACAGGTCAATACATTCAACAGTAAAATCATGACTGTGCAAAATACACTGTGCAAGTCAATAAAGTGCCAATATGCTGTGCAATTAAATCAATCATGGTTACAATACATGTGCAAAATAAGTAACAGAGGACCTCTCTGTTACAGCTATCCTCCACCCAAAACGCCTCCGGCTGGTGTTTTTATTGCTGTGGTTGCGACCAAGTTACTATAAAAAGCTCCACCTGCTGTCTGTCTGTCTGTCTGTCTGTCTGTATGTCCGTCACGTCACACTTTTGCCCTACTCCGGCACCGTTGCCCCTATTGATGCCAAACTTTTGCACTCACACACTCCAGATTTTGCCCCAAAATCACGCAAAGTCATGTCATCAACATGGATCTTTTCCCATATTCCTCCTGATTGGCTATGATTGCGATTGTATGTGACCTGACGGTCGCTTATCTCCCGATTAGGGAGTCTTACTGATATTGTTACTGTGTTACTTTCTTGAATGTGAGGACTTTTCCACCATTGTGTACTGATGTGTTGTTTTCTGTTAGACTTAGTCAGCTGGGTGGGCAGAAGGGCATCAAGGCCACTGTGATTTGCCTCAGGTCAGATCATGTTTTGAGGAGGCAGAAGAAAAAAGGGCAGGATTGTCATGAACTCCCCCACGAAATTCCTGCCCTATGGTTTAAACAATGAAGCTCTATTTTATTATTTTTGTGTAGCATGGTAAAGCGTCCTGAGCTTGTAGATTTTGACAAAATCTTGACAAATCCCTGCATGGCAGAAAGTCTTGCCAAATGGGGATCCGAGGAATGACAAATGTTTGAAAACCACCAGTTTAGATGAATTTAACAATTGATTGCATCCATGCTTCTTTTTTTTTTCAATCATGGATCAATATGTAGCTTTTAGAATTATAGTGGCCTCCTTAGGTTTTTTAATACGGTGTCTTTTTTACTGCAGCGGTTACCTGTCTACACCATATGTATTTATCATCTTGTCTGCCCTGACCTGTGCAAAATGAATTTCCCTTGTGTACAACAAAGGACATCTATCTAATCTAATCAAGCCAATAATCAAAACCCTGTATAGCGCCATCGACACTCTGCCGCCGTATCTGAATGTATTTCATTTATATGGATTTCAATAGAAGGTTTCAATCAATAAAAGCCCTAAATGAAATGATTTTCCGCCATGTTAGAGAGACATTTCCTGGGTGATCTGAATGGAGGCTCAGAAGACCTTCCACTGGACTGTGACGCCCAGTGCAGTGGCTCGTAAAGTTCTCGGTTCGATCCCCCGCTCCGCCTGGGTTAGTGTCGAAGTGTCCTTGAGCAATTCACTGAACCACCTACTGTGTACTGCTCCCCATGAGTCGGCTGGCGCCTTGCATGCTGTGGTGGAAAGCACATTTACTCAAGCACTGTACTTAAGTACAATTCTGAGGTAACTATACTATTTATTTATTCCTTTTTATTACTTTTACTTATACTCCACTACATCCCAGAGGCAATTATTGTACTTTTACTCCACTACAATTATTTGGAAACGTATCACTTATCGCCCTATATACATCCATTTGAAAATAACAGATCTACAATCTCACAATGCGTCGCGATACATTGCCCTTTTGTACTTTTACTCAAGTAAATTCAGAATTCCAGACTTTTCTATACAGTGGTACAGTATTTCTATAAATTGCAGTATTGATACTTTTACTTAAGTTTAAAAAAAGGGGGGAAAATACACCACTGCTTGCATGGTGAAAATGGTGGGTCTATGGTCAAATACATCAATTTGGGGGTCCTTTGAAATGAAAATTGCACTGCTGCTTAGTCACACTGTCTGCAATCACGCAAAACAGCGACGCTACTGGTGAGGATGAGGTAATGCAACAGCAGTGCATAGAGAGGCTTCGTTCTGTATAATGGCCTACACACAGTACACACACAGGACAGGACGGGACGGGACGGGACGGGACGGGACGGGACGGGACGGGACGGGACGGGACGGGACGGGACAGGACAGGACAGGACAGGACAGGACAGGACAGGACAGTGGAGTTCTGTGGGGGACAGGGCTTTACAACAGGGTGGCATTAGCTGTAGCTGGGAATGGTGTTTACAAAGAAAACAAAATATAGGCTGCAGGGACATGGTCAAGGTTAACTAGCCCTACAAAACTGAACTCTCACTGTTGTGGAGTTTGTTAGGCGGCATATTCAGCCTATAAATGTAAACCGTGAAAAACTGTGGATATAAACCGCTCTCTTTCAGTGTCTTCTGAAGCAGCTTTTTTTATTTGAATTTACAGGGGGCAGTCAGTGAGTGGGAGGATGCCGGAGTTCTTCTTTCTGACTGAAGGAGGAGGAGGA
Organism: Nannobrachium achirus; assembly: GCF_963921795.1. NCBI lineage: Eukaryota > Metazoa > Chordata > Actinopteri > Myctophiformes > Myctophidae > Nannobrachium > Nannobrachium achirus. Next base: position 16,920,092 of record NC_137812.1, read on the forward strand.
GGAGGGGAGGGGATGAGAAGTGGAAGTGTGACTTATGAGAGAGAGAGAGAGAGAGATGGGGGGGGGGGGGGAGAACAGTGGTGTAATGTACAGGGACGTGCTGGACCCCTGATTCAGCCCGGGAAAAAGAGTTGGAGAGGCCCTCATTGCGCGCTATAGAGAGAGATCTCTCTCTATAGCACTGCTGCTACTCAAAGATTTGTGACAAAGTGATAAGCCAGTGGGCCAATTACATGAGTTATATTTCGTCGTTGTCGGGTGGAAACCTTGTACGTCCAAAACCGTTTGTTTTGTATTTATCATTTTAAAAATGATTTAAACTAGTGAAAACAGCCGATCTACAAGCACACATCGCGAGGCGTTGTGTGCTTGTAGATCTGCTGTTTTCACTACTTTTGTGCGACGGCCTTGTATGATGAAGCAGGGCTTTGCTTTGCGAAAAAATTTACACATTTGAAACTGGACCGGCCGGGAATGAACCGGCCGTTCGGGAGTTGTCCCGCTTTTCCCAATGGCCAGAACGTCCCTGGTAATGTAACTAAGTGGATTTACTCAAGTACTGTACTTAAAGTACAATTGTGAGGTATTTGTCCTTTACTTGAGTATTTCCAATGTCCAATACCTTTACAACTACTCCACTACATCTCAGATCCAAATATTTTTAGACTGCTTTTACTATTTGAGCACTTTAATTACTAGTTACTTTGTAGATTTTGATTATTATTACAAAACATTCAAATAACCTCTTCAGCACTACATACATATACATTTTGGACATTTCAAAATAGCTGATCTACAAGCTCACAATGCGTCGCATTGAAAACCTGAAAGGGGACATTCTGCACAATGAGTACTTTTACTTTTGCTACTTTAAGTACATTTTGATGCCAACACTTTCATTATTTTACTCAAGTGCATTTTGAATACAGGACATCTACTTGTAACAGAGTATTTCTACATTGCAGTATTGATACCTTTAATTATAGGAGTAGTTAACTACTCCTATAATTAAATGTATACTCATGCCATGGAGACTTTAGTTCAATCATATTCATATGTTTTCTTATCTGTCGATATTCCTAAGACAAAAAATGTATTTGTACCTCCATTGATTCCGGATGGGGACCCAAATGCATTTGGGTTCCCATAAGGAATCAATGGGGGGTGAACTACTCCTTTAAGAAAGAAATGTGAGTAATGTTTCCACCTCAAAGAGAGAGATAGAGAGGTGGGGAGGGAGAGGGAGGGAGGGGAGCACACATGTGACTGATTGCCATCATCAGCATCATCATCATCATCACAGGAGGAAGGCATCCAGGCAGCCAACTGCAGTTGTTCTGTTCCCCCCCTCTGTGTGTCTCTCTACGCCCCTGCTCTGCTCATCATCTTCTCTTTGCAGGAAGAAATCAAACGGCCGCGTAACCTGCGCTGTGTGTGTGTATGTGTCGTGTGGTGTGTGCGCGTGTGTGTGTAGTGTTACTGTACCTTTGGACATAACAGGGACGATGAACGCAAAACTGATGAGTGCCTGATAAAAGCAAAAAAAAAAAAACTCGCTCCGGTTTTTTTTGAGCGACAACTTCAATTGGTTCTACCGCACAAGGATAAAAACACGACACCGCCGCTCTGTCTTCTTTCTTTCTTGTTTTTCTGGCGACAGAAACAGGCTCAAGGTAAACGATGTTGCGGCCGTTGGTCAAGCGTCAAGGAACCGCTCTGTGGTGGTTGGTTGGTGGTCTGGTGGCAACGATTTAGACGACGGTTGGAATGTTTGCGTTGTGTTTGTGTGTGTGTGCGGGACAGGAGGACATGCTATCTGGTCCATAGCGTTTAGATGGAGTTCTCCTTAACGCTATGTCACCGATGAGCCGTTGTGCTCACAGCCGCGGTAGCCCAGGCTGCTCAGCCTCTCGTCTGTAGTAAAATAATTGCAAATACATTTCGCTACTTACCAAAACAAATACGGCTTTATGGAGTTGAAAGCCTACTTTCCTTAGTGGCAACACTCGGAGCCCCCCCACCTCACGTCTAACATACACATTTTAGCCAGAAAAGAGAATATTCCAATCTGGTCGATGGAATTTTCTATTGTCAGGATCTGTAGAGGGCGCTGTGGAGCAGCCGAAACTTGTTTTCTTTTCTGGCCAAAAAGTGTATTTTAGACGAGAGGTGTGGGGCACCGAGTGTTGCCACTAAGGAAAGTAGGCTGTCAACATCTTAGAACCGTCATTGTTTTGGTGAGTAGCAAACGTGTATTCTTTATCTTTTACTACAGACGAGAGGCTGAGCGCAGGGGATCGTCGGTGACATAGCGTTATCAGGAGAACTCCTTCCAACGCTATGGAGCAGAGCTAGCCTCCAGGACCGGGGAATCCCGAGGAGCTGTCCACCCCACACGGTGCTGAAACCGTGGCAATAGACCATAGAACTGAGTGTGCTTTAATGCGGTTCATTTGAGGTAATATAATAATAGTAATAAGCATCGTTATGGCCGCGGATGCTGCAAACGACGAGGACGCTGGGGGGGAAAAGCCACTTAATAACGGCGATTATTTGGCTGTTTTTTTCCCGAACTCAAGTTTGGACGCCCTGCAGCGTGCAAATTAGCCCGGGGTTTGGTGTTTTATTCCTTTATTTGACGTGAGAATATGGAGCCTATGGGTTTTTTCCAAAGATGGAGACAAAAAGATAGCACAGATCAGAGATTGTATACAGGCTAAAGCCTATTTACACCAGATCGTAGTCATTATAGGAGAAAAAGGCTATCTCTGCGGTTTCTCACTCTGGGATAAATGCAAGTGTAGCAAATATCTTGTGAATTTTCCACTGAGGTTGTGCCTAATCAGTCTTGTCTCAGACGCGTATCACCGAATACTGACATAATGAGAGCAGTCAGTGCTCTGGTCTTAGTAGCCTAAATACCTCATATCTGACTTAAAGAGTTATTCCCACGAAAAGAAAAAAAAATACATCATAGTCAGACATTATTATAAGCACAGTCAGCATAAATCTATACGGCAAAAAGGAGCCTAGCTGCTGGGATGCTAGACAGAGGAGGACGCAGGTGCACCAGCAGCACCACGGCCACCAAACGCAGCGTTAGTCATCATCAGCATCCCCCCATCCATCCTCCTATCCCGTCAAACTTCACTAGTACAGGCTCACACCAACCGTACACACGGCCACCGGCGTCATCATCTCAGCTTAAAAGTAGACCCCAGATCACATTGTTATCATCATAAAAGGCTGCTGCTTCTGCTACTACTACTACTATATTAGCCCGTCATACATACAGGCTTTTGTTCTCTGCTTCCTTTCTCACCATATAGGTTGTCATCATCTCCACATCAACAACACACTAGCAGCAGCTGATCTGACCCACCAGAGGAGAGGAAACAGCGGATCTTTTGTCCGTGGTTATTTGAGGAGCGCAAAGGAAGGAAGAATTGGGAGAGAACACCACAGAATTGCTTCATCATGAATTTTGTAATGAAAGCAGCGATGGGAGGTAAGTGCACGGTTCAGGAGTGTGTGATTAAATGTGTGTGCATGTGCGTGTGTGTGCGTGAGAGAGAGTGAGTGAGTGAGTGCCCGGGCTGGAGGCTGCATGGTTTTTAACGGCACTGCAGTGCTAGAGGATTTAAAGGACTGTTGCTGCAGTATACTATAGGCTATAGTCTGTGAGCACTGGGTATAGGTTGGGGTTTGATAAGTCATCCTGCGCAAAAAACTAATGACTCTGGGCGTTTGTACACACACCACCCCTCCAGCTCCACCCCCCGCACACACCCCCACACAACCCTCACCCACCTCCTCACTGTTCTCAACAAATGGAAACCAAACATCTTGGACTCGTATAAAAGGGTCCATTTGCTTGCATTTGCTTGCACTCTCAGAGTATAGTGGTTCTCAAACAGTGGTCCGGGGGACCGCCTATAGTGATCCTTGTGTCCCAGGTGGTCCGCAGCTAAACGACGGAGAGTTGGTAACCAAATGGACCCTTATAGATCTTTAATTTGACGATCTTTAATTTGACGATCTCGATAGTTAAATTATTGTTAAACATCTGCATTGCTTAATTTACAACCAGTCTACACAATTAGAGAAATCAGAAGAACTGATATTTTGATCAACGTTTACCTGTACCGTTATATCTCTCCTAATCAATACAGCATGGACTTGTGGAAAAAAGAAAATCCTATCCAACGATAACAAAATATTCTAAAGTCTTGGGTCTGAGAGGCTAAATAAATCTCATCAAATGGTGGTTTCCGTGGCTAGAATGCAGTCAGAATAAATAAAGGACCTTGATACGAAAGGGGTCGAAATTAAAACCACTGACGTAAAGTAAAAGGGTGTCCATTTGGACCCCCTGGCGGTCCCCCGGAGCAGACGTTGAGAACCCCTGGTAAGGTGCAATAAATAATAAGAGCACATAGAGGAGCGGTGCATCATGACTTGACCGACCGTGCTGAGAATGAGCCCCACGGGACAGAGAGAGAGAGAGAGAGAGAGAGAGAGGCTGTGGGGAGCTGCTGACGCCAGCCTGTTCCACCGACCCAGCGCAAGCTGCAGCCCTGCTTGTAGCGACCTGTTTGTTTGTAGCGGGCTGTTCCATATCGTCGTTGTCCGATGAAAACCTTCTATGTCCAAAACCGTTCGTTTTGCATTTATCATTTTAAAAAGGATTTAAACTAGTGAAAACAGCCGATCTGCAAGCACACAACGCCTCGCACCGCGAGGCGTTGTGTGCTTGTAGATCTGCTGTTTTCACTACTTTTGTGCGACGGCCTTGTATGATGAAGCACGGCTTTACTTTGCGAAAGAACGTACAAATTTGAAACTTGGAGATACGAGGTTTCCACCCGACAACGACGATATACTGTATTTATGCCCTGTTGTCGGCCAGAGATCGGCGATTGTCAAATAGTGGGTGTAGGGTTAAAGTGGTCAACTGGATTCTGATGCACCGCTGGACCCCCGGGGTTTGAGGACCGCTGCTGCTGCATGGTGCTGGGCCCCCTCATAATAGTCAATTAATCAGTTGGTTTTGTCTTACATAAGTCGACCTAGACTTTGTTGGTTGATTATAGTCATTTTCTGTGCTCCCCCCTCCCCTCCTCCCCCCCTGTCCCATGCACCTCTTGAACATCTACATACAACGCTTTAATTTAGCCGGTCTATGACTTTCAACATTGAACGCCGCTCATTTTATAAGCCTCGCCGACCTTAAAAAGCTGACCTCGGCATGATTATATACTGTACACTAGCAAACACAATTTCACAGAATTGCCGATTGAATCAACGAATGGATTAGTCGACAAATTCCAATGACTATTAGTCGACTAAGAATTCCTTTAGTCGAGGAGAGCTCTGGTACATCGAGTACCTTCTTACCGTACCTTTGCTACTCTCAGTTATCTGCTGGGTGGACAGTATTGCAGTTGTAAGCCGGACAAGGAGCCTATAATGAACCAGTGGCTCAGGAGCTAGAGCAGCAAATTGAGAAAGGGAAGGTTCCCGGCTCGAGCCCCATGCAGCTTCCCCCCCAGTGCAGGGGTGTAAAGTAACTAAGTACATTTACTTAAGTACTGTATTTTGGAGGTATTTGTACTTTACTTGAGTATTTAAGTTTACAATACTTTTACTTTTACTTCACTACATCTCAGATCCAAATATTGTGCTCCACTACATTTACTTTAAAAATTAAAAAATGTAGTTACTAGTTACTTTGCACATATAATTATTTGGCGACGTGTTGTGAGCTTGTAGATCGTCTATTTTCAAATAGTTTGAACTTTTACTTTTGGTACTTTAAGTACTTTTTGTGGCCAATACTCTTGTACTTTTACCGTAAGGATACCCTCACACCAAAATATCTAGAGCGGAATCCGCCAATGCATTTAAATGAGAATGGAGTGTTTTTTGCCAGTAGAGGATTTCTGCAAAAAACGCTGCATTCTCATTGAAATGCATTGGCGGATTCCACTCTAGATATTTTGGTGTGAGGGCACCCTAAAAGTAAATTTAAAATTACGTACTCTTACTTGTAACAGAGTATTTCTATTTTGCAGTATTGATACTTTTACTCAAGTAAAACATGTTAGTATTTTTCCACCACTGCCCCAGTGTTAGTGTTGAAGTGTCCTTGAGCAAGACACTGAAAACTGCTGATGAGCAGGTCGTTGCCTCGTACGTCTCCTCCACCGTGTCAGTGTGTGTATGAATGAACGGGTGAACGTAATGCACATTCTAAAGCACTCTGGATAAAGAGGCACTAAATGCACCGTTTAGCTACATACATAGCATGCTTTTAAACCACATGCTCTAATGCTACTGTAGCATATACACTGGAGCTATAAACAACAGAAACACAATGACAGCCTCCTGACAAAGTGTGAACATTGTTGTTGCAGTGTAGATTATGCAGTTCTTGTCAAAACACTTCCTGACGCCTATGCTGTTGGCAGGAGGAGGCGTCCTCCACATTTACTTTTTTTAATCCCACTTAACAATTCCTGTCCTGTCACTGCAGTCAAATTGTCCCGTCTCCTCTCCCGTCGCCTCGCAGTGCTAGCCAAGCCATGTAATAAATGCAGCCATAACTCTCTGGGGAGCTGTTGTACGTGTGTGTGTGTGTGTGTGTGTGTGTGTGTGTGTGTGTGTGTGTGTGTGTGTGTGTGTGTGTGTGTGTGTGTGTGTGTGTGTGTGTGTGTGTGTGTGTGTGTGTGTGTGTGTGTGTGTGTGAGTGCATAAGTGCGTGCGTGGGTGCGTGCTTGTGTGCAGAAGAGCATGACACCCTACTTGTTAACACAATTATTTGTTCATTTCCTGTTGGTTATTAACAGCTGCAGAAGGGTGAGAGGGATGTGTTTACTTTGAGCTCATCCCTATTGCACCGGCCTTACAGTAAACTGAATACCTGCCTTACAGTTACAAGGATTAACAGTAAAATGTACAGTATACTGTACCTGCCTTACAGTTACAAGTAAGGATTATTAAGTAGCTTACACTAAACTGTATACCTGCCTTACACTTATTGTACAGGTAATGATTATAAGTAGCTAACACTATACTGTAGCTGCCTTACAGTTACAAGTAAGGATTATTAAGTAGCTTACACTAAACTGTATACCTGCCTTACACTTACTGTACAGGTAATGATTATACGTAGCTAACACTAGCTACTGTACCTGCCTTACAGTTACAAGTAAGGATTATGAAGTAGTTGACAGTGTAACCTTACTGTAAGGAAGGTACAGTATGGATGAATCAAGTAAGGATACTCAAAGTGGACCTTGAAAATGAGTCAATATAGCATTCAAATATAAGCAATATAGCATTCAACCACTTACACCTTAGTTTATGCTTCAGCTCTTCAAAGCTAGCTTATCTACAAGCGCACAGTGTGTTGTGAGCTTTTACTGTAGCTTGGCCAGAAATCCTGGCACCAAACTCTGAACATTTGTAACATAAATCTTCTCTTATGGGGGGTCCCTGGCACAAGATCTTGACGGGGGTCAGCGGCCAAATTCATGACAAGGGCTGCCGGGTGTATATTTAGCTAAGATTACTGCAACTGTAAATAGAGTTACAGTAGGAATATGTGACATTGTGGTACACTGAGAGAGTTGCAGTAGTATCGATGTTGTGTTACGGTCAGTGAGACAGATGCAGTAGTATTAAAGACACTCACAGAAGGGAAGTGGCATTGTGATACAGTAAGACACTTACAGTAGGATGTGAGGTTGTGGTACAGTAGTGAACTGTACAGACAGTTACAGTAGGATGTAGTGTTTGTAGTACTCGAGTCAATGACTAGTCTGGAGTCAGGTCTCGAGTCCGAATTTTCATTGACTTGTTCTTGTCTTGGTCTCGCCCATGATTTTACTCTGTCTTGGACTAAGGGACTAAGGACTCTTCTCCCACTGAGTTAAATGATGTCCTGAGAACCCCTTGATGTTATACATAGATCTTCTTCATTTTGCTCTCAAAGTGCACCGGATTAATACATTTAACTTACAAATGCAAAGAAAAGGATTTACCATTACCAAGGTCTGACCAGGTTAGCAGATTAGATTCCTGGCCAGCCAGACCATTTGCTACATGTCACTTCCCTATACTCTCTTTCCATGTTTTGCGTCTGTCTCCACAGTAGTCAGGAGGTGAGGTTGTGGTACAGTAGTCAGGATGTGAGGTTGTGGTACAGTAGTTAGGATGTCAGGTTGTGGTACAGTAGTTAGGATGTGAGGTTGTAGTACAGTAGTCAGGATGTGAGGTTGTGGTACAGTAGTCAGGATGTGAGGTTGTGGTACAGTAGTCAGGATGTGAGCTTGTAGTACAGTAGTTAGTATGTCAGGTTGTGGTACAGTAGCTCAGATGGTGTGCAGGGTACGGTACGGTACGGTATGGTACGGTACGGTACGGCAGCTCATTGGGATGCAGGAGGTGCCTCCGCTGCCTAGTTCTGCATAGCTGCTGTGTGCCGTGCCTCCGCGCTCTGAATCCTTAAGTAAACTGCACTGCATTACGTTATATATATAAATATATATACACACACACTGCCGCTTATACTCTGAACCAACACGCTACGAGCCTCACTGGTGTAGCCAGCTGGTTACATTTTGTACGCTGTCTCTCAAGGGTTACGAGCGGGGGAAAAGAATTGAGCAGGGAGGATTTCTTGCTGTGAACTCTCCCCTCTGCACTCGCACTCTGAGATATATTTGACAGCACAGTACAATAAAATACACGGTTTTGTGTGTGCGTGTGTGTGTGTGTGTGTGTGTGTGTGTGTGTGTGTGTGTGTGTGTGTGTGTGTGTGTGTGTGTGTGTGTGTGTGTGTGTGTGTGTGTGTGTCAGCAGGTCTACTCTGTGTGCGTGGTGTGTGATGTGTGATCTTGATGGTGGAGATGAACCTTGCAAATAGGCTACTACTATATGATTTCTGTCGGGTGGAAACCTCACTGGGAAATGTCCCAAATGGTTTCTTTTCAGAATTAAAATTCTGCAGATGCATGCAGATCTACAAGCTCAAAGCGAGTCGCTTTGCGTTGCGTTTTTGCTATTTTGGATGCTTTTGTGTGACGTAAGGATAAACAGATATTCTAGATAAAAGATAAAAACACGAACAGTTAAAATATAGAGATAAGAGGTTACTGCCCGACAACAACAATATATTACTTCTTGTGAGCTTGTAGATCTGCTATTGCCAAAATATTTGTATGCATTCGAAATGGGACATTCTGCGTAATGAGTACAGTTTACTACTTTTGGTACCAATACTTTTGTATTTTTACTCAAGTAGATTTTGAATTTCCGGACTCTTACTTATAACAGAGTATTTCTAAGTTGCAGTATTGATACTTTTACTTAAGTAAAACATTTTAGTGTTTTGCCACCACTGCTATGTTCCTTTACTGTATGTTTACTCTCGTATATCTGTGGCTATCGGTTGACATCTGCAAACAGCACTGACCTCTCCTCTGAAGAAATGCTGACTGCATGCTGCATAATATCAAGTGTGGTGGACAAAAATAGAATCTGGGAAAATTGCAGATCTCAAAGCTCACGACGCGTTGAGATGCGACGCGCCGTGAGCTTGTAAATCCACTGTTTTCACTTTATTTGAAATAGACCTTAAGTGGCTAATTCATAATGCACTTTCTCCCTTCCTAGATGTGTAGTGGAGTCAAAAGTAGAATATCTGTCTTTAAAATGCAAAGCAGTGAGAGTATCAATTACTCGAGTATAGATCTAAAAAACATAGGCCTGGGCCACAGGGTAGTTAAGGCACCTAGACTGGTAATCCAGCCTTGCAGTGTCGCAGGTTTGAGTCCCGATCTTGACAACCTTTGCTGCGTGTCACCCCCCATGTCTCTCTTTAGATCTCAAAAATATTAAGTAAAAGTACTTCTCTCTGCGGGGCAAATCAGAAACAAAACAATTATCCCGGCAATCAATTAGCTAAAGTTTAGCTAATTGATTGCTGGGAGAATTGTTTCAAACCATCAATCAGTTGTTGAGAACAGTCTGTCAATCGATACGTTAATTTAAGTGAAATATTCTCTGTAAAATACTATTGAATTACAATATCCACTGGCGTGTAAACCCCAGGGAAATTCAGGGTAGGTATATTTTAGGCTGAAGCCTAAGGGCCTATTGCAGATACTCATTTGGAATGCGCAGACCCCCAGGAGGTCAAATTATTGATTAAATTATTGATCAAGTATTGATTCAAGCTTGCCTCTTAAACGGAATGAATATGCATATTGTTGCCTTCAGGAAGAAACCTCATCATCTCCACATTTTAACATTTTGTGTTTTTGCCATAACAAGACCTGGAACACATCCGTTTCAGTCTTTTATGCTTTAGCTATTAAAAAATAGCAGATATACAAGCTCACAGCGCGGCACCGAGTGCCGCACTGCAAAGCTTGTAGATCTGGTATTTATGAAAAATCGTGAAAATGTGTGCAAATCTTTGAATGTATATGTTACAGTACGTTTGGGTAACTCAGTACGTTCATTGTAAGAGCGCTTGTTTTGTCGTTCACCACACACCAATCACCACCAGATGGCGACGACAGCCATTCACTAGTGAAGGCGCTGACGTCACTCGTTTGCGACTCTCTTTCTTTATTTACTAGCCTAGCTCAGCAGTGTTTAGCCATTAGCTTACTATGAGCTAGGGAGCGCTCCATTGTAGTCACTTGGACAGGGCGTTTATCGTGGGCTTGCCCAGGCCTTACGGCCTGGGCATAAATATAACGATTGCATTCACCACGGCTTCGTAACTCGCGCGGCGCTCTGCCGGCCGCGCGGCCCTGGCCCGCTCTTCGCGGCCACTCGCGCCTGCGGCGCTCGGGGGCGAAGAGCAGGACCAAGGTCCGCTGGCCTTCGCGCCGCTTGCAATGTCGTGGACAATCGAGCGGCTCCGCCTGGAGGACGTTGTTGTGGCGACCGCTTGTTCCGCCCCGTGCCGCACGATGAGTGCTCCGTTTCTCGACCGTACTGTTTCTCTATCAAACCGTGACATATATATTTCTAAAGCAAACGTTTGAAACTCAAATCTTTCTTTCAGGGTCCCTGGAACAAAATATTTTGAGATGGGGGGGGGCCCGCGTTCAAATACATATAATTCTAGGGGGTCCTTGCATTCCATTAAAAAGGTTGAGCACCACTGATATAGAAACATAGGTTTTACAGGCGTTGATTATGTGGTCAGCGGTCTGCTCTGGCTCCCCACACTCACATGCTGTTCCGTCCACCAAGCCCCACTTTTGCATGGACGCTTTGAAGCGTCCGACCCCGGTTCTCAGGCGGTTCAGCAGAGTCCATTGCCGGTGTGGCAGTTCCTCTCCTTTGATGCCGCCTCCCGGGTCCTGGATGTAACAGTGGATGCGTGTTGGCCCGGCCGACTCCCACTCCCGCTTCCAGGCTGCCGCCAACCATGCGGCATTCAAACAGTAGACTGGTCCTCAGGGGTGGACCTGAGCAGATCTTGTGCCGCCCTGCTCTACGTGTGGCGGAAGTCTATTTAGAGGTACCACTGGTGTGTTGTGCAGGATATGCCAGTCATGTCGTTGGGCTTTCCTTGTGAGGGTGAGGGTAGCAGCCGGTGCGATTCCTGATAATACTGGCAGGTGGAACACAGGGTGGGCTTCAGGCAGCCAGTTATGGTCCTAAGAGCGTTGTTTATGGCAACGTCGACCTTCCTGGCGGTTGTGCTTCTGCACCAGGCTGGAGCACAGTATTCAGCTGCGGACAACACCAGGGCTTGCATGGAGATTCTGAGCACTTTGGCCGATGCACCCCCAGCTACAGTAGTACCGGCGAGACGTCAGATAAGTGAGACCCTTGTGACCCTTGATGGCCGTCACTTCCTCAAGGTGTTGTTTGAAGGAGAGTGACCTGTCCAGATGTACGCCGAGGTAGCGTCTGGAACTCCAGACGCTTGTTGTTGACAGAGACATCAAGTTCCTTTCTTGCTTGTTTGATGTTCAGATGGTAAGCTGCTGACACTGTCTTGCCAATGCTGAGCCATGTACTGTATATGCAGATTTGCTGTGAGGCCCCAAACATGCTTACTCAGTTATTCATTATTTGAAAATCCTATGACGTCTATCACATCTGACATCATCATACTGTACATACAATCCCTTTTATGCCCATATATGGAGATCCCTGTCTGTAGAACCAGCCACACAGATATGGGCTGTTTTCCTCCATATATGGGCATTCCCATATGAAGTCCTATTAGATATGGGCTTAATATTGATGACATCAGGGCTCCATATATGGGCATGAAAGGGATTCTGTTAGAGTGGTTCCCATCACAGTGATGTCGGAGCGTGATGTCAGAGCGGCAAACCCATATACCGTAAAAAACAGTTGAAACAGTTGAAAAGGGGAACATACCGGTATACAGTATACAGTTGGAGGGGGGTACAGCATTGTGTAAACAGAGCTATGTCACATTCCGTGTTATATATACAGGTTGTATAGCTTTTTGAAACAAATGGCAGAAATCACTTTGGGACAAATAGCAGCTTTTCCTCTCGAAATGATTTCAAATAGTACACAAAAAAGAACTCATTTGAAATGCGCATTTGAAAAGGTAGCACTCAAAGTTATTGGGATCCGTAGCCTAATCCTAATCCATAGTAAATTGGGAATCCTTGAAATGAAAAACCTTGAGAACCACTGGTGTAAATCACAGTTATCAGTTTGATTGTTTCTATCCTCGCATAGAAAGAAGCAAGCAAGGCATATATATGTTACAGTCAGTTTGGGTAACTCAGTGAGATTGGGGTAAGAGCGCTCGTTTTGTCGTTCACCACACACCCCTAACACCACCTGGATCAATTCACTTTGATAGTCTCTTATCAGCGCACCTGTGTAATTCTGCGTATTCACCATGAGATGGTGACAACAGCCATTCACTTGTGTAGTCGCTGACGTCACTTGTTTGCGACACCTCTTTTGTTGTTTATCTACTAGCCTAGCTCAGCTGTGTTTAGCCATTAGCTTACTATGCCTAACTCTAACCCTAACCCTAACCTTAACCTCAGTAAAACTATGCCTAACCCTAAACTCCGTGGGGTGAGTCGCTATCATTCCTGACCGCTTGTTCCGCCACCGCGCCGCGCGACGAGCGCTCCTGTTCTCAATTTCACTGAAACTCAAAAAAACTGTGACATATATCAAAGACCGCATTCAAGTGAGTTCTTTTCATTGTAAATTTTTTGGACTGGGTCAGTTTGGACAAGAGTTTTAGAGAGAATTAGAAGATATAAACGAGAATTGCCTCGCAATTGAGAAAAACAAGAGAGAAAGGAGCATCTGTTTGGCTGGAGTCAAAATCCCCCACAAGGAGCTCTTGGGTGCAAATGGGTGATAAAATTGATTTGCAAGACAGGGGAAGAGATCAAGACACTCTGGAGGAAATATTAAAAAGCCTTTAATAGTCTGGCTTTATGCATGGTAATAATACAAAATACACCTACGCTCTGCGGCAACAATGCCTTCATCAGGGTGACAATTAAATCATTAATCGCAACTATTCGTGCAACAATGAATCAAGTATAATGTCATGATGGTGACAACCCTAACAGTGAGGCAGTTACAGGCACTTGCCAAGTAATATCATATTGTGTGTCTGTGCGTGTGCCTGTGCGTATGTGTGTGTGGAGCCGAGCCACCTGAACAACCTCTGTAGGGGAACATAATCAAATCATGGCAATGCATGAGTTTATCATGTGGCTATTTTTGCTAAGGTTTTGTGCACGCCAAGGTCTGTTACAATCATGACACAATCGCAATTAATTTGTAAAATGTTGAAAAATGTTAATGATACTGTATATTTCAAACATTTTTAAAAATAGTGGAAATAGCAGATACACAAGCTCAGCCGAAACCCTGCTACTGAACCAAGGCTCAGTACACTGTTAGTGAGCGAGTTTGGCAGGGGGATATTACATTCCTGCGTGCGTAGTGTGTGCGTGTGCGTGTGTGCGTGTGTGCGTGTGTGTGTGTGCATGTGTTGTACATTAATCTATCCGCTAAGGTTCCTTTGGTTATAGATCTAGAAGAAAAGAACATTTTCTTTTAACACGATGAGTCAGCAGAATTCAGACTCAAGGCTACAACAGGGTTTTTTCCATTGACAGCCAAATTAGGACCTCAAAAAGGCACTGTTGCTCCGACTGTTGCTACTGTACCTGCACTGTTGCTTTGACTGTTGCTACTGTATACAGTACCTGCACTGTTTGAATCCCACTGGTGGAAAGTAACAAACCTACTAAAAGTACTGTACTTAAATACGAGTTTTTTTTTGTTACTCTATTGGAGTATTTACAATTTTCAATACTTTTAACACTACCCCACTACATCTCAGAGGCAAATGTTGTATTTTTACCTACACTACAATATATGAAAATGTTACTTTGGTTATTATTACAAAACATAAACATATATCAACCATATACATTTCAGCCATTTGAGCGGCCATACAAGCTCACAGTAGCAACGTCGCTTTGTGAGCTTGTAGATCAAAAATATTTTTGTCATTTTAATTAAAAACTATTTTTTTGTTAATATTTGTATACATTTGAAAACCTGTGAAATGCTACTTTCCGCATAATGAGTACAAGTTTTCTACTTTTGATACTTTAAGTACATTTTGATACCAATACATTTGTACTTTTACTCAAGTGCATTTTGAATTCCAAACTTTTACATGTATTAAACAGGAATTTCTACATTGCAATATTAATACTTTTACATAAAACATCTGAGTACTTTTTCATCACTGGTTGCTACTGTATCTGCACTGGTTGAATCTAAGTACATAAGGACCCCCCAAAATGACTTTTTTTCTCAGCTCAGCTATTTTGTAAATTTCCTATAATCAATGTTTTACCTTTGAATGCAACAAAAAACTAAAAATATAATTTAACTCAAGTCTCCATGGCGTGAAAAAAAGTCTTTTTGGGGGTGAACTACTCCTTTAAGCACAATTTGGAGACATATTTTAGACTTGTAGATCTGCCGTTTGATACATTTTGACAACTTTTACTTTGGTACTGTAAGTATAGAATATTTTGATGCCTTTTTTTATTAATTTTTTTTGGGAGGACTTCCACTTGTAACAATAGTGTTGTATTTTTTTGTATTTTTTTGTATCTACCACCCCTGATGAAACCTGAAATTGTTGACATCTCACACAAAACTAAATTATGTTATTAGGAGAATTTTACAGTCAACCCCGTTTGGGGCAAACAATGTTGTGACAACACGGCAATGCAGCTACAGCACTAAAATGTTGAACATTAACAGACATTTTGTGGAACATTTCACAGCTTCTGCTCTAAGCAGCTTTTTAATTTATTTGTCTTTCTTTTGCTGTGCACCGATACGCACCGATTTTTTTGACCGAAATTAGGCTGAAGAGACCCACATTTATTTGGAAGTCCCAAATAAAAGACGGGTCCCCAAATTGGGACCCGGCGTTTATTTGAACCAGCGTTTAATATGCAAAATGGGGTCAAACCCCCCAGCCATCTATACTATTAGGTTACGGATACTATTTGCGTCCGGGCTACTATTTGGTGATACCGTTTGGTGATACCAGGCATGCTGGGGTTCAAATGTTTAAAATTGGTTTATTTCTATAGGTTTTTAGAGCACTATCTCACTGTGGGGTAATGAATGTACTTTGAAGAATTACTTTAGCTGTTGCCATGGAGAATAGAATTCTTGGCTGAAGACTTTATAGCCTACTTCCCAATTAAAATGTTTCCAGTTTTTTTGGTGGGGAAAATAACGAGATTTCTCACCATCGCAGCCAAGAAGACGTGAGTGTGAGTGTGAAGTGAGGGGCGGCTGCTTTATTCCACTAAAGCTGTTACTCTACTATATTGCAATTATTACAGACAAAACCCTAACGACAAGTCTAAATAGAACGCTGTTTCTCAACATTATGGCCCGTGGACCACCAGGGGTCCAGATGGACCCTTAACGGCAGTGGTTCTCAATCTTTCCTTTTAGAGGACCCCCAAATTGATGTGTATTTGGCCCACGGACCCCCAGCTGAAAAGGTAATGTGCCAGGGACCCCCAGAAGAGAAGATTTATGTAAAACATTTCAAAAATAGCAGATGTACAAGCTTGCAGCACGACACGAAGTAACCTACTGTGATCTGCTCTGCTGTTTTTGAATAGTCAACAACTTGCTAAATCAATAGTTATGAGAGTAAAATGCTTTCTGCCACAGAACGTATATTCGCCAAGTGTTTCCATCCCCCAATTACATTATTTCGATAAAGCCCCAAAATCCACCTCCTGAAATAAAACGTGAAATATTAAGGTTTTTCCATTTATGCTCGAAAAAAATCCCAAATGTGCATGAAAACTGGTTGATAGAAACTTCTATAACATTTTTAATTATGGTACTTTATTTCATTTCACTTTTTTCATGGCGTTTATAATATTTTCATGGCATTTACAATTATGAGTTAATCATTCAGTGAATATAGAATATATACGTACCACACCGGCACCGCTTAAATAATTAAATCAAACCACTTTTGGTGGTTGGGTGTAAAGAGCAGCATGGCCTCTAGGGGGTGCTAACCAGTGACATAAAACAGTTTTTGGCTCTATACAGAGAAATGTCAGCAGCAGGTAGCTTGTTAGCATTTTGTAAGATGCTTATAGGAACCAATGAGGTCAGCTTGACGTTTGCCAATAAAAATAGATTTTCTCTTTTAGATGTTTGAACTCATCCCTGTTCACTCATCCCTGACCAATCCTCAGGGGAGGGGGGTGGGGGGCGGACGGGGAGGTCAAGAGTTCCACCGATTTCACAAATTCCAATTTAACTCCGGGCTCCGGATGGTCAGTCCATCAATACGGGGTCGATGCCATCTAGATGGGTGGTGTGTGGTAGTGATGATTTTGTCGACTAAAACTATGATGAAAAATGTCAGTCGCCTATACCTTTTTTCACTGACAAAACACAAATAAAAACTAAACAAAAACTAAGCTACGATGACTAAAACTAAGACGAAATACAATTTCGTCAACAAATAAAATCTAGACTAAAATGTTGGCGAGGGACTAGTGGAGAAGAGATCAAGCAGAAAAGAAAATTGGTTGCGTTTGGTTGCGCCATTGCAGTATCAAAACTGCAATGTAGAAATACTCTGTTACAAGTAAAAGTCCGGAATTCCAAATATATAATTTTGAGTCCAGTTTTTATGTCAATATATTATAAAGGAAATGAGTAGCATATTGTGTTCTATTTCAGTTTTGCTTTTCAGAATTCTTACTTTTTTTGGTTTAAAGCTTTACATAGCTGCATTTTCACATACACGTGTCAACGTTTTATCATAAAACATAACAGTAAAATAAATGTTTCCATTTTCTCTCAAGTACCCCCTGTAGTACCTCTGCGTACCCCTAGGTGTACACATACCCCCATTTGAGAAACACTGAGCTTTTGCAACCCCAACTGGGGGTGTTTGACAAACACTGCAGTAAAAGCTGTCAACGACAAACCTGATAGGCTGTAAGAAACACAGAAAGTTGCTTCTCCTCCCGTGACCTGTACTGTGACCTTTACTGTGACCTCCAAGGTCTGTTTAGTGAGCCGTGTCTTTGTTCTGTTCAGCCTCAAGAGACTGGCATGGTTGTAAATCTCTCTGTCTCTCTCTCTGTCTCAGTCTCTCTCTCTCTCTCTCTCTCACACACACACACACACACACACACACACACACACACACACACACACACACACACACACACACACACACACACACACACACACACACACACACACACACACACACACACACACCTACTGTAACTGTCAGATTAACATTCTATTTCAGTAGACTGTGTGTGTTGTTTTATTAGCCACACACACTAAGCCTGAATTCCCATTTTGTTTCACTTCATTATTGCTGCTGGGAATCTATTCAAAACAGCTTCAATGGCATGCAGAAACCTCATATCCATCATATTTCAACTTTTAGTTTTTCTTTTTCTACTAGTATTAAACTAAAGTTTTCAAATAATGGTAGTGGAGTAAAAGTTCAATATTTGCCTCTGAGATGTAGTGGAGTTAGTACTGAAAATTGGAAATATTCAAGTAAAGTATACCTCAAATGTGTACTTAAAGGGATATTTCACTTTCAAGTACAGTACTTGGGTAAATGTACTTAGTTAGCCTACTTTACACCACTGGTCTAAATGGGTTACATAAAATAAATAAATAAAAGGAATCTGAGTAGTTCTTCCACATGGGATCCATGTGTGCAGGCAGTGAACAATCCTCTCTGCCTTTGCATTACGCTGATAAAGTATTTAACAATGACATTTTAATGCTGCAATTTCTGCACATTATTGTTACACTGGCCCGAGAGTGAAAGTCGAGAGATAGTGGCAGACTCTCATTAGAGGGAGAGTTAATCCCAGCACTACTGTATATGTCGTATTATTGTATAGCTGGATGGATGGAACCGTACGTGTATCTCCATTATGTTCTTTTTTTCCTTTTTTTGTATTACTTTAACCATTATTTTATGCTTTAACTATTAAAAAACAGCAGATATACAGCGCGGCACTTAGTGCTGCGCTGTATATCGAGCGAGCTTGTAGGTTTTTGCAAGTCTTCGAACATTTTTGACCAGATTCTTTCAATATCATCTCAAAATATGTTGTTCCAGGGACCCTCGAAGCATTGAACAAGAGCTTCTGACTAAGTAATAACAGCATTGGATCACAGTCCCAAGGGGTGTCGATGAGGTTTTGGGGCGAACTTTACGCTTGATTTTATTACCTTAGTAAACCTTTTCATAATCACTTTGTTTTCAATCGCTATGTTTAGTCTTTTTTTAATAATCGTGATATGCGTTTAGTGAATTATGGTCACAATAATTTTACACAATAATAAGCTATGTTTCTAGCTTTCTACTGTTTCTACCGAGTGAAGACCCGCCCTCGCTGCGGTTGCAGCCAATAGCATTCATTTTGATTCATTTCCGTCAGAATTTCTGGATCGCATATTGAAAGATGAAGGAGGACCATACTTTGGTAAGTATGGTTTCCAGCTGAATCCGCTCCATTCCCATTGAAATGCATTGGCAGAATCCGCTTATCAGCTGGCAACCATACTTTGGTATGACCGTGCCCTAACAGAGTATTTCTACATTGCAGTACTGATACTTTTACTTAAAAGTAAAGAATTTTAGTACTTTTTCCACCACTGATATGCACTTCTCAAAAGCAAAATGATATTTGCTTTTGAGAACCACAATGGAAAGAAGTCCTGGCCTTTATGTTATCCTCGAGAAGCTTTAACTGTAGGTTGATACTTTTAGAATATAAAGTCAAATAATCAAAACTTTATATTGTCATGTCAGCAACACTATGAGTGTTCTCTAAAAAATACACAGTGAGACAACAACAGTCTGTCACATTAAATATGAATGTACCAGACAAAAGTTTGGAGGGCAAAATGAAGTAGGCTCTAGCTAGCTCACAGTGTTCTGACATTTTCATATCATGTCGACGTGAGATACTTTGGATACTAGTCGCTGCAGGGTGGGTTAACTTTTCAGGAAATGGGGGGGGGGGGGAAGACTCTGCGTTCCGATGGATTCAATGTAGTTGTTATTTAGTGACAAGAAATACTGTACGGAGATCTCAGGTTTCTGACGGACAGACGATATGCTGTTAGCAGGCTGGCAAGCATGATGTCACACATATTACTCAGGAACAGTTGCCTGGGATCAATACAAATGTTGGGTTTCTGATCTGGTCGGGAGTGGAAATAACTTTATACGTCATCATGTTATAAAGTACACTGCCCCGTAAAGCCAGAGTGCACTAACTACAAACAAAACATTTACTGAAAGCTTGGTTTAAGTGTGTTTAAGTGTTCCAACTGGTCGGCCAAATGAGACATCAGCATAATACGTGATATTACACTGATTGTATATCTGTTCTTGAGGTAATTGTGTATTCCCCAAAGTCACAAAGGCTAATTTGACCGTTGGGATACACAAATAAGTTGGTGTGCCCAAAAACGTAGTTACTGCACTTTGGCCTTGTAGGGCAGGCCAGAACCACTGACTGGAACCACAGGTGCCGTGTTCCTCCAAAATGTTTAAAATTGGTTTAAGTTGGTATAATCCTTTCCTTTCTTTTGGTATAATAATGGTTTGGTATGTTCATATTTTATTCTAACTCATAGCATGACTACAGATGTCCATATATGGGCATTCCCAGATATGGGCTTAATATTGATGATGTCAGGGATCTCCATATATGAGCATAAAAAGGGACATGGACGGAATTCATTTTCAATTGTGACTTGCGTCTCGGGTGGTTGTTTAAGTTGGCCAAAATGTGGCCATATTTTCCCAAATATGGAGATGACTGACGTCTGACATCATAGATGTCTGTCGTCATATAGACCACATGAGACTGACACAATATGTCCTTATATGGGGCTGAGGCGTGGCATATGCACACACAATTACATATTACAGGTACTATCTATACTATAATTTTGCGAATGTCTGAGTGAGTGAGTGAGTGAGTGTCTGTCTGTCTGTCACAGCGTTTCTCCTCGGTGGCTGGAGCAATTGATCTGAAATCGCATCACCATCAGCATATGAACACACCTGACATAACTGTGAAGCCCGTTTGTCACTTTCACAAATCGTATGCTGTATATTAGCATTTTTATGGTGTATCTATATCTATTTAGCCTACAGTACCTTTTGTGACCACACATGTTAAGGGAGGGGCGCTGTTGTTCAGGCCATGCACAATCACACACAAACCCACACACACACACACACACACACACACACGGGGGGGGGGGGGGGGGGGGGGGGTGTGCAGGCAGGTCTGTAGCCATTAAACGAAACGGGTTTCTTACATTGATGCTCCTACATCATGCAAGCACCAGTTAAAGTTACTTTCCATCCCTCATATACTGTGTGCACAGTGCACATCCCATAACCCACACACTGCACATCATTTTGGAGCTCATATCTTTGAACGGGTAAGAGCTAGTTACTATTAATACAATAGAGCAATTTATCTCGTCAAATATGCTATATCAAATTGCGTTCATTGTAACAATTGACACAACTTTATTTGGACCAGTAATATGTGTAATAATATTACTGTTTTGCCAAAGGAATAGCCTTAAATTTGTATACAACCAGTAACTAGTAACCAATAACCATTAACAACCCTATAGTTGTTTGGGGAAAGCAAGAATAAGTAACGCGTTACTAACTCCCAACATTGGTGGTCACACTGCAAACACTTCAAAACTATCATTTACATCCGAGTTCATTTTTATTTTTTATTTTACAAAAAAGCAAAGCTGTCCAAAATAAAGATTTTGACAGGATGAGTTGCAGTGAGATCTGACAGATTTGAGAAGAGCAAAGTAGCAGATGGCAGATTAAATAATGCTTTTTGTTAACTCACTTCTGGCTGGCTGCCACAATGATCTGGAATCTGGAGACACACACGCACGCACACACACACACACACACACACACACACACACACACACACACACACGCACACACACACGCACGCACGCACGCACACACACGCACACGCACACACACACACATAAACATACTGTACACATACAGTACACACACGCACGCACGCATGCACGCACCGACGCACGTACAGATCAGGGCGGGACAGATTATTTATATGTAACAGAGGTGATGCGAACCTCCCCACCCGGGCTTTGAACCCGGGCCTCCCGCGTGAAAATCCAATGTAGTTGTTTTTTAGTGACAAGTAATACTGTACGGATATAGGAGGTTTATCCATTACTCCAAAGGGATATCCCTATGGAATGAGGGAGATACTAGACTTTTGAGGCTTCAGGCTGGGGCTGTGACTCTCCCCGCCACACACACACACACGCACACGCACACGCACACACACACACACACACGTTTAATGTTTTGACGATTATTTGCGGGTCGACAGTTGCAATATCCTCGAGGCCCACGAGTGGGCCCAGGTCCACATGGGTTGGGAATCGCTGTAAAAATCAATTTAATTCATTTTGTAAAAGCAAAGTGTGCACGAGAGGGAGGAGTGTCTGCAGTGCTTTTAGTGGCTGATCCCAGAAGTTACAGTATATGCAGTAACACAAGCCCCCCTGGAGTGAGTGGATCACTTGGCTTTCTACACTGGCTTTGCAGCCTCACTTCCAGACCATGCATTGGTCCAGAAGGTTTCCTAATGATATTTTATATCCTTAGACCTCAGCAGACCTCCTCACCACTGCTTCCTTTCCTAGTATACTGTTCTGCTCATACACCCTGAGGAAGGCTATGCCTATGGCCGAAACGCGTGGGTGGGTTATCCCATTTTTCATTTCCAAATATGAACTATAGCCATGATATATACTGTATTAAAGGCTTTTTAACTTTTAAAGAAGAGTGCCTTGGTTTCTTTTTTTTTCTTTTGTACTTTCAGTTCCCTACCAAAGAGCACCTTCATCACACTTAATCTGCCGAGCACCCAGCAGGGACGTGCTGGCCATTGGGAAAAGCGGGACAACTCCCGAACGGCCGGTTCATTCCCGGCCGGTCCAGGCCGGCCATTAGGAAAGAATTCAAAATAAAATGTCGGCCTTCGTTCCATTTTGAGGGCTGGGCGGCCAACAAAGTAAATCGTCATTGTCGGGCAGAGACCTCGTATCTCCAAGTTTCAAATTTGTAATTTTTTTCGCAAATCAAAGCCCTGCTTCATCATACAAGGCCGTCGCACAAAAGTAGTGAAAACAGCAGATCTACAAGCACACAACGCCTCGCACAGTTTAAATCATTTTTAAAATGATAAATACAAAACAAACGGTTTTGGACGTACAAGGTTTCCACCCGACAACGACGAAATATAACTCATGTAATTGGCCCACTGGCTTGTCACTTGTCATGATCTGAAATGTCAAATCTTTGAGTAGCAGCAGCGCTATAGAGAGAGATCTCTCTCCATAGCGCGCAATGAGGGCCTCTGCAACTCTTTTTCCCGGGCTGAATCAGGGGCCCAGCACGTCCCTGGCACCCAGTCTTTTTCTTTCTGCTTATTGCAAGTAGGGCTCATTCATACTGGTTCTAAATAAATGAATAAATAATAATAATATATTTTTTAGAAATGTTATATCATGTCCTTTCAATAATATTCCATCGTGCTAACAACCCCTTAAATGATGTAATAATAAAATAAATAAATAAACTTTAGTTTTCCTGTGTTCCCATGTGTACCCAAGGATGGACCCTGGGGGTCCAACATTATGACTGTAGCCTAGGGATTCCGGGAGGCTTTTCACTCTGCGAGCCAGATGTTTTGTCCCGGGACATTATTAATTAAAGGTGTAGTTCACCCCACACTTTTCCCCCCCCTATCGATTACTCACCCCATGGAGACTCGAATTCATGGATATTTTTTGTTGCACCCCTAAGCCAATAGATTTAGGAGACTCTTTGCTGCGAGCTTGTAGATCTGCTTTTTTCTTTTTAATTGTGTCTTTCCTTCTAAGGATTTTTGAAAAACCTATGTTTCTATGTCAGTGGTGCTCACATTTTTTCATATCAAGGTCCCCTAAAATTATATGTATTTGGCCACGGACCCCAATCTCAAAATGTTTAGTACCTGGGACCCCCCAGAAGCAAAATTTGAGTTACAAATGTTCGCTTAAAAAATACATGTATTCAAAGATTCGTACACATTTTCACGACTTTTCAGAAATAGCAAGATCTACAAGCTCGCTGTGAGCTTGCTTATCTGCTATTTTTCAATAGATAAAGTATAAAATAATTAAGGCCCTTCCACCTTGGGCCCTAGTAACTCAGTCCCACTTTCCCCCACCCCTTGTGACGCAATGCCCATGATACTTTAAGCCAGGGGTTCTCAAACATTTTTGGCTCAGGTTCACCCCCTGTAAATAACTTTTTAACCCAAGGCACCCCTGAATTACACTGTTACTTTGGCCCTTGGTGTACTGTGGGCTGAAAAAGATCACACCAAGTAAAGTGCAACTCAGCTCGGTTTTACTAAATATAAGTTGTTAAACTGAAGTGTTGTTGATAAATTCCAAATATTAAGCATTCTGAGGCACCCCTGGGACTTAATTGCGTCAAGGCACCTTAGGGTGCCACAGCACCCACTTTGAGACACCCTGCTTTAAGCACCACCGCCGCAGGCTATTGCAATAAACTTCTTCCACCTCAAAGTGCTTCCTTCTCCTGTGCTGACGCCGCACTTTGACGCTCTTTATAGCAGAAAGCAATTCGAGGCCTTCGTTAGCTTGACAAAAATGCCAACTCTACACTCCAGAGAGTCCCAAACCTCTGGCGCTCGTGGAGCAGAGCTGTACCGAAATAGCAAGAAATAAAGAAATACATCTGAACAGAAGCCAGAAGAAGAAGACAAGACAGAATATAACAGAACAGAACTGAACAGAATGAAGCGAAACAAACGGAACAACTTGGCTTTATTTTCCAGCGCTGTGATATTTTATAGTCGATAACTTAAAAGGCTCAAGAAGACACTTGTGCGGGGACGCTGTGGTTGCTGGGGGCGTGTTCCCTCTCCTCCGCGTCATCAGTGCCCATACCTTAGGTGGGGTTGGCGAAAGGGCCTTTCTGTGTGGAGTTTGCATGTTCTCCCTGTGTCTCCTATAGGGTAGATATACCCTCACATCCAGTAATCCTAGTCTCTATACTGCCTCCCCCTGGCCAGCCGGGGCGCCTGATGGAGGGGAAAGGAACTGGTCGGAGTAAAATGTTCCTACGCTACGTCTCTCTAGGTCGTCCTCAGGCGTCCTACCGGGGAAACTTCCCCCTGTCAGGTGATAAGAAGCGGCTCCCTCACTCCTCATGCAGCATGAGCTCAGTCCGGGGTTCTCCCCAGGTTGGTAGAGGGAAAGTAGCACCCAGGATCACGGTTTAGGCAATTGGCACTGCATGGGTGAAAAATGGGTTTCAAAATCATGGGTTTAGAAATGTGGAAAATTCAAAGAAGAAAATTATTGTGCGATGATGATAAGCAGTGAAAATGAATATGCACAAAGATGTGTCACAGCAGATGTGACAGCACACATCTTGTAAATCTGTACATCTGTAAATATCACAAAACAGGGAGAAAAACCTATGTTTCTATATGTCAGCAATCTGGCCAGCCATCGTCAAAGAAAAGGTCCTTTTCACTTAACTGGAGCTCAGTTAGTCTGTTCTTGAGAGACTACTATGTCAGTGGTTCTCAAACCTTTTCATGTGAAGGACCCCCAAACTGATATGTATTTGGCCACGGACCCCCATCTCAAAATATCTAGTTCCAGGGACCACCCAGAAGCAAATTTGAGTTACAAACGTTCGCTTTGAAAATACATATATTCAAATATTTGCACAAATTTACTTTTTTACTTTTCAAAAATAGCAGATCTACAAGCTCGCAGCGCGGCACTCGGTGCCGCGCTGTGAGCTTGTATATCTGCTATTTTTTTAATAGTTAAAGCATCCAATAGTGCCGCGCTGTGAGCTTGTATATCTGCTATTTTTTTTATAGTTAAAGCATCCAATAATTTTAGGCCTAAGGTTTGACATACCGCTGATATAGAAACATTCATTTTTCAGAAAAAAAGACTTAGAAGACATTCTCAGAATGGGGCCTCAGGTCTAAATACAACGTTAATACAACGTTTGAAGGACCATGATAAAGACTTTTACAGTGTGTTTTACTCTGACCCACATTGGTTATTGAACAACCTGCGAGTTGGCCTTCAGCAGAGGACTGAGGCTGTGGGTGATTGATCACCTACCTTGAGATGCTCTTCTCTTTAAAAAAGAAAACCAGGGTTACCAGTAATCACATTTACAGTAGAGGCGCTGTACTGTAAATGTGATTGGACGAGGGTTTCAGCTCTGCCTCATTTGATTGGCCTGGAGGTTCACCCCCCGTTACGCACGCGCGCACATGCGCACGTGCGCACGTACACGCACGCGCACGCGCGCACACACATCTCCCCATCCGCTCCCCTGAAGCAAATCAAATTCAATTCATCAAACCGACCTTGAGTTCCTCTTAGAGCCAAACGTGTGTACAGTATGTGAAGCACTGTGTGTGTGTGCGTGCGTGCGTGCGTGCGTGCGTGCGTGCGTGCGTGCGTGCGTGCGTGCGTGCGTGCGTGTGTGTGTGTGTGTGTGTGTGTGTGTGTGTGAGAGAGAGAGAGAGAGAGAGAGAGAGAAAGAGAGAAAGAGTGACAGTGTAAATGGGCACATGTCCAGATTCTATAAATAATGCATTCTACAATCTATCCTACAAAGTCACGACTGGGAGCAGAGGGGGAGAGAGAGAGAGAGAGAGAGAGAGAGAGAGAGAGAGAGAGAGAGAGAGAGAGAGAGAGAGAAACTTGAACAGGGAGGGGGAGGGGCAGAAGGAGTAGAAGAGAGAGGAAATAGAGATGTTTTATGTGAAGATGGCTGGTGTGACCTTGGTAATGTGCAAAAAAGTGGAATTGAAGCGGCTACAGTATAAATCTGTAGTGTTTGCTCGACTGTATCACACACATTAACTTAGAAATTAACTTTTGTTTCCCAGGGCTTTTATTTTTTTACCCCCCAGACCAAATAATTGATTTTACGGGCCTTTTGGAGGGCCTTTTGACAGGCACTGATTTGTTATGCAGTACTCACATAATTATGTTCCCACTGTTTTCTGATTGACAGCACTCTCTTATGATTAGGGCTGTCACGATTATGACATTTTACATGACGATTAATTGTCACTCAAATAATTGCGATTAACGATTCAATTGTGTTTTTGTCGCTGACAATTACATTTCTGTTTGGCTTGTAGGCTTTGAAGTTGCACATGGCAGATATGACACATAACCTAAACATACAGAGAAATGACTGACATATTTCACAACTTTATACTTAAAAAAGAACATTGATAGTGGAAATAGCCGATCTACAAGCTCACAACGCGTCGCATCGCGACGCGTTGTGAGCTTGTAGATCTGCTATTTCCACAGTTTTTGAAAATGTTTGAACATATATAAACATTTTTCAACATGTAAACGATCATGACGATTATCACAAAATAATTGTTATTACGTCAAATAATTGCGATTAGACGATTATGTAATAATTCATAATTGTGACAGCCCTACTTATGTTCTCCACCTACGAATAAACAATAACATAGTCCTAATTTATATGTTCAAAGATAAACAGCGGATTGTGCGCAGTTATCAGAGAATAGAAACCAGACCCCCAAGACCCATGAGGTTACTGCTCTTTTACTTGCTATCAGTTAAATGAAATGCAATTCATTTTCATAATAATGTTTGATAAAGCAATGTCAATGCCTTCAGATATATTATTTATACAATCATAAAACTGTGCAGGGCTTTTTTCTGAGCCCATTAAATGATTTTTGAGGGCATTTTGGCCCCAAGCCCGTGTTAACTCATTCTGTGCCAATGACGGCTTATGACGGTTTTTGTGTTTTTTACATAGAGAAAAAAAAAAAATATCATTTTTTTTTTTTTTTTTTTAAATATGTCAAAATGACCTGAGATCAGAGAGATGCTTTTCTCTGTTTGTGTGTTCGCTCCCTCGTTTAGCTGATTGAGAAAATGTGTGAAAATGTGTGTCCATTCTAGTGGATGGACACTTTTTTTGATTCAAACAGCTCTATCTCTGGAACCATTTGTCCGATTGACAAAATTCTTTTTGCCACTGAATCACAACAACTGTGTCTGTTTCTGTGGGGGAAAAATTATAAAAAAAAAATCCTTTTTTTTTTATTGCATAGTAAAGAAAAACATACAAAACCGTGGCACAGCTACCTTGGAGGCATTTTGGCCTGTGGCACAGAATGAGTTCAAACCCCCGAACTACACAGAATATTATTCATCTACACCAGGGGTCTTCAACAGGGGGTCCAGGACCCCTAGGGTGTCCTCAGGGTTACCACAGGGGGTCCTTCAAATCTTTTGATAGAAACTTTCTTCTCCGTTTTTATATTAACCACTTGAATCCTAGCATCCATATTCTGAGAACTTTAGCCAAAAATAGCAGATCGGCTATTTTCGGCAAAGAGCTTTGGTGTAGAGGGGGAAAAGAACAGACTAAGTACAGAGAGAAAGGTCAAGTATATTAACTAATGACAAGTGGTTAAATATTTGAAAAAGACAAATTGACATGAATCCAAAATACACTGATGATAGTGCTGCCAAACAATGAAACTATATGGAATCTATGAAAAGGTTGTGGGGGTCCCTGATTCATCTCTCTCTCAACTAAGGGGTCCTTGGCCTGGAAACGTTGAAGACCCCTGATCTACACAAAATGCATTCTGCACCTACAGTAGGCCATAAGACATGGGCTTTATATTCATGAAGAGATATTGTTTTATATTCCTGCACATTGTCTACCCTCGCTCCTGTCCTTTAACAAAGTACCAGACCGTTTTTTTTTTTTTTTCACTACTTTTGTGTGTCCCTCTTGAAGGAAAAAGACTAAAACCTAAAAGGTTTAAATATGGATAATATCGTCTCTGTCGGGCGGAAACCTCATACTGTTTAGCCAACATTGTTACTTTTCAGTATTCAGATTCAAGTAGCAAAAGATCCACAAGGTCAAAACGCGCCGCTTCGCACCGCGTTTCGAGCAGTGGTGGAAAAAAAGTGGTCAAAGTTGATCCCATCATTCCCATGCCAAAGTACAAGCGCGCTCGCCCAGCAGTCTGCTGTCACCCAGGCGGATGCGTGCACGCGCCCATGTGCGAGACCTCGCCCTTTAGGGGGGCGAGGTCGCTTCTTGCCCTTAGGGCGTCCTAATGTAACGGAGATGAGAGGTTTCTGCCCGACAGGAACAAGGAGAGGTACAAGGTTTTCCTGCCTATAGGCGACAGCGGCGGCGAAATGCTGCTGACCAGACAGAATGTGAAACAGTGACTCTTGTGTTTCTGGGCTCCCGGTCCTGCATGGCGAGCCAGCCAGGGTTCTGTCTGGCTGTCTTTAATTAGAAGAGGCTCGTTTAGAGGTGGAACAGCAGGTGAACGCCTGCCACCATGCACTGTCTGTCTGGCTGAAGGAGAATGAATGCAGCAGCAGCAAGTCTGCACTGCAAGTAGGCTACTACTAAGTGCAGCACAATTTTGAAGTGTTTGTACTTTACTGGGATATTTCCAATACTTTTACTTCTACTCCACTACATCTCGGATCCAAACATTGTAGGCCTACTTTTACTCCGCTCCATTTATTTGAAAACCTTTTGTTACTAGTTACTTTGTAGACTTTGATTATCCTTACAAAACCAACACATAATCCACTTCAGCCCAGTATACATTTCGGCCATTTGAAAATAGCAGATCGATTGTACAAGTTCACATTGCATCGCATCTGCTATTTATTTTTTATACATTTGAAATAGGACGAAAATATGAAAACAAAGAGAAATACAAATACTGGGTGCTCGGAAGATTCAAAAAACTAAAGTTTGATGAAGGTGATCTTTGGTAGGGAACTGAAGATCCTAAAGAAAAAAGGTCAAGACACTCTTCTTTAAAAAATGTAAAGAAACTTGAAATAGGACATTCTGCATGATGAGTACTTTCTACTTTTGGAACTTTTAAGTCAATTTTGATACCAATACTTTACTACTTTTGCTCAAGTAAAGTTAGAATTCCAGACTATTACTTGCAAGGGCACAACGGTCACACCACACTTTTATTCTACTTACGAGGGCGGATTCTGCCAATGCATTTCAATAGGAATGGAGGCGATTCAGTTGACATTTGCGGATATCTATAAAGAATAGAAGAATAGAACACACGCTCCATTCCCATTGAAATGCATTGGAGGAATCCACCCTCCGAGGTAGAATAAGAATGTGGTGTGACCGTTCCCTACCTAACAGAGTATGTTCTACACCAGGGGTCTTCAACGTTTTCGGGCCAAGGACCCCTTAGCTAAGAGAGAGATGAAGCAGGGACCCCCACAACCTTTTCGTAGATTCCATATACATCCTATAGTTTCATCGTTTGACAGCACAATCAGTGTATTTTGGATTCATGTCAATTAATGTTTTCAGATATTTAACCACTTGAACCATCAATACTTAATGAACTTGAACTTTCACTCTGTACTTGGTGTTACCTCCATGATGTTTTCAAACGTTTTCTTAAACTATACACCCATAACAAGAATAGGCCGCTCGAATGACTTTGTCTGAGCTATTGTGTTTCTGTTATGTTTCCAATGGGACTACAGTTCAGTGCAGCAGTGGCTACTTCCGTTAGGGTTCAAGTGGTTAATATAAAAAAGGAGGAAACTAGTAACTCTGAGGACCCCCTAGGGGTCCCGGACCCCCTGTTGAACACGCCTGTTCTACACTGCAGTATTGATACTTTTACTTGAGTAAGAAATGTGAGTACCTTTCCCTGCACCACTGCACTGTCTGGGTCCTGGGAGAGTGCAGACCACAAGCACCACACAGGGTCTCTACAGAGTGAAGAGATACTGGTAGCAATGAATGGATGGATGGACTGCAGTTCCTTGTTGTCAGTCAGAAACCTCTTATCTGCATATTTTAACTTTTTCGTGTTTTTTTGTTGTCGTAAATTAACGTCCTTCTTACATACATAGAGATCATACAGCGACGTCAGGCAAACGCATAAAAAGAAGGCCTTTCTATGTGGAATTTTAGATGTTCTCCCCGTGTTCCCTAGGGTAGGTACCCTCACAAAAGAAACATGCAGTAGTCCTGGTCTCTATAATGCCTCCCCCTGGCCAGCTGAGGCGCCTGATGGAGGGGAAAGGAACTGGTTGGAATAACGTGTTCCTTCCACGCGCTGTATACGTCCAACCGGGGAAACTCCCCCCCTGTCAGGTGATAAGAAAGCACCCTGCGCACAAGGAAGCATGAGTTCAGTTCGGGGCTCTGCCCAGGTTGGCATTGGCAGAGTAGAGCACAGGATTACTTACAGCTTAGGCAATTGGCACTGGGTTACAAAATTGTGGGATAAAAATATTAAGAGAAGAAGTACCCAATCCACGAGGTCGAACCGCGTCTTTGCGCCGCGGTTCGAGCTCGTGGATTGGCTACTTTTGATGCTTTTGAATTTGAATCCTGAAAAGTAACAGTCTTGAACCTGAGGTTTCAGAGGGTTTATTACAGCTCTGCTCTATATAGAATAGAATAGAAATACATAATTAATCCCTGGAGGAAAGTTATTAAAAAACACACAGCTGCTCTCATCAGCAAAGCAAAGCATGCACGCACGCACGCACGCACACGCACACGCACACGCACACACACACACACACACACACACACACAGCAATAAATATAGTGAAACTAAAGAAATAAAAACAAAGCTGCAATAACCGCAGCAAGAGGCCGACCTGATATGGTGATATGGGGCTATATACAATATATCTGGGATTTTGGATATTGACAGATTATTATGATGTGCCATTCGTGTTTATTAATCATTTTATATACTTTCAACTATTTACAAAAAATGACGAATCGGATGGTCAAACCTTCTGATTCCAAGACGACCGCTCGATCTCCTGAGCCACTAGGACAGCTTTGATAATATTTGAATTTATCAAAATCACTCGACATATACTTAGTGAAACACCATACTGTCTCCGACCACCGAACTTTTCAATGGAGAGTTCCGACTTTCCGACGTGGAGCTTTCCGAACTCTAATTTGGGGAGATTCAGAAGATACGAGTGACGTCATTTTGTAGTTGAAACGGACCTTTCCGACTAAAGGTTTGGTGGTCGGAGACATGTATGGACAGGCCGTTAAGTTAAGGCATAAGAGCTGGTACTCAAGACAGTCAAAATAGAGCCCCAAGTCTCTTTCCCTAAAATATAGCAGATCTACAAGCTCACAGTGACCTTTCCTCCAGAATAGGGATGCTGGGGTTATGCGAGTGGTCATGTATCAAATATATTTTCGATCCGATATTCTCTCAAGTTTTCCTCTCATCTTAGAGGGAATGATTTACATATTTGGCATAAATGTAAGGTACTGTACAAAGTAACAATGTAATTCAGGGGAGCCGTGGATGAAAAGGGTATTTACAGGGGTGAACCTGAGCCAAAATTGAGCAGAATTGAAATGCTATCAGCGTCCAAATGTCACACTGGGAGCCGTTTAATTGCTTCATAGGTTACAATCAACAGTGTATTAGAGGATGATGGAGTGATTCTCAACATGATCCTGCATATTGATACAGGACCACTTGGAAACACACACACACGCACGCACGCACGCACGTACGCACGCACGCACACATGCAGGCACACTGTAGCAAAGGTAGCACAGAGAGATAGAGAGGTGGGGAAGAAACAGCGAAGTGATCCAAGTGTGACAGACTACAGCGGCTTCTTGAACTCTCTGTCTGTCTGTCTGTCTGTTTGTCTAAGTAAGTAAGCCTTGCCGAGCCATGAGGCCCATAGGGCAGGAGCCCCATCTCCTGTTTCTGTAGCGTGAGGCAGCTTGAAGTACAAACCCTGGACATGACGCTAGTATGTCACAGGGACAACACTTGGAGTGCCAAGCAGAGAGGCACTGGGTCCCACTGGGAGTCTTTGGTATGACCCAGCTGGGGATCAAACCCGACCTCCCAATCTCAGGGCAGACACTCTAACCACAAGGCCTCTGAGCCTGTTTGTCTGTCTGCGTGCAGAGTTCTAGGCCTGGAATTAGAAGGATTCAAAAGACACTTATAGAATCGGGTCAAAATTCTAATTTTCACGATTTCTCAAAAATAGCTGATCTACAAGCTCGCAGCGCGGCACTCGGTGCCGCGCTGTGAGCTTGTATATCTGCTATTTTTCAATAGTTAAAGCATAAAATAATGAAACACAAAATGTGTACCCGTTCTAAATGGGTTAATTAGTGATGGGTCATTTATGATCATGTTCACTGAAATAAACCTTTATTTGTCTTCTCTTCTGTGGGGTCTCTGCCTCCCTGACACAAAACCTTTTCAGATGGGGGGGGGGGATATATATCAATCTGAGGGGCCCTTAAGTTGACGCAAAAGAAAAGTTTGAGAACTAACAGCTTTAGGTTCAGTTCTAATGTATAACGCTATAAGATCACACAGCACAGCACGTGAGAGCTTCTCATGTGTTCCGCCGCCCAACCAGGCTCAGACTGTAGCTGGTGAACCCTCTGAACCCCCTGTGGTCTTTTTCCTTTGTAACGGAACACAACGGAAAACGAATGTGCACTGGCTCCCGTTCCCACACTATGCCGACATGGAACATTGCCAGTGGATTGCTGCTTCTTCTCAGTGCAAGTGGGAAAGGGGCTTAAAGGAGTAAGTAGTTCACCCCCAAAATGACTTTTTTTTCTATTGATTACTCACTCCATGGAGACTTGAGGTCAGTAATATTTTTTAGTATTTGTCGCATTCCTAAGAAAGAAATTGTATTATAGTAAATTTACTATTTACTGTAATCAAAATATTGTCTTAGGAATGCGACAAATACTAACAAATATTATTGAACTCAAGTCTCCATGGCGTGAGTAATCAATAGAAAAAAAGTCATTTTGGGGGTGAACTACTCCTTTAAGTTGGCTCAAAGAACGAGAGAGCATCACATCTATACATCTAGGTGCAGCCAGTGTTCAGATTTTGATTTAGTTTTAGTCATAGTCTTTTTAATTAAATATATATCATATTTTAGTCACCTGAAAAGTATTACTTTCAGTCTAGTTTTAGTCGAACACATGTATGGTTTTTGTCAAAATGTAAATTGGTGGGTCTTGATCTATGCCATTACAGTATGTTGTGAACATTTTTAAACAATAATGTATATTACATTTGACCAATTCAGGTACATTTTGGGGTGTGGGAACGTGTCACTGGCAAGAGTGTTAAGATGATGCCAAGTCCTGAAGGCAAGACGAAGAATATATCAGAAATCTCGCAATGAAAGCCTTACGTCATCTATACACGCTCATATGTCGTGATGTACCGCAGATCTACTATTTCTTTTAAATATATTTTGGATATTTTGAACTGAAAGTGAAAGTAAAGTGTGTCTTGTGGTTTTATAAATATTTAACCGATTAAAAACATTAGCGCTCGTGAATAAATAATAACTGCATTGGATTCTTTGGAACACATGGTTCTTCTCTCTGTTTGCCGTTTCCTGAGAAACTAAGCGTTTAAATTGCTGTCTCTGTTGTTTGTATTAAAAATAACTGCCACCCATTAGGGGATAAACAGGCAGCGGAACAACAATGGCTAGACATCCTGCTTTCTATGATTTACTGGGCTGTAACATTTTCCCAGGTGTGACATTATAGAGGAGAGTACTACACATACAATGGCTTCTATTATTAAAGCGCAAAGCCAGCTCTTTCCCTCACTAGGGATTTAAAGAAGGGATTTAGCTGTAGTACCTTGAGAGAATGATTAGAAAGACATTTACATTTATCTGGCACTGAAATCTAGGTGTGTGTGTGTGTGTGTGTGTGTTTATTGTCACTATGAGCCACAGCTAGTCACTCTTTTTTTTTTCTTGCAATCCAGAAAGTTATGTTGATTCAATTCAAAAAGCTGAATTTAAGCCAAAGAGATTGACAGCTCCTTATTCAGCAGACTGAAAAATAATTTCAGTTTATTCAGTTTCACTTTAGTTTTTAACTGAAGTGTACTACACTGAAACAACCCACGTTGGGTGAGTTCGGCTAAACGGAAGTCCCGGAATTTGACGCAAGTACCGCCCATGGAAATGACGTTTGCACTTTACAAATCTGTTAGCATTCTCCGCGAATGAATTAAACAAGTGTTGTGATTGGTCAAAAGAGATCGTTTCCAGGGGGAAATATGTACATCGTAAGTCCCCCACCCCCATAGACACTCTCTGCATTTAGGTTGTGGACCAGGATGTTATCTTCGCAGATGAGTAAAGGCTGGTAATGAGACTATGACGAAATATGGAGTTTAGGTCATCAGCGTAGTCTATTTATGGGTATTATCTTGGAGACTGACTTCCCACTCCAAGCGCCACGCCCTCGTGATACCTACGTTGAGTTTGAAGGCGGTCCATATTATGTAGTACATGCCCATCTATGGGCATATCGATTGGATGGTTGGTTCTGGACCAAGCCCCCAGAAACACGGTAGAATGAATTTAACACTCATCATTTCTTTTCTCTAATTACTATCTGTCTAAAACATGAACCCTTTGTTGTGAAAAACAAAACAAAGTTGTCCTGTAAGATTACATAATCACCCAAGTCAGCATTTAATGCTGCAATACACTGGCTCTTAGAGATCACATTATGTTTGTTTCAAAGAGTATTACACTGTAATGTCTGCTCATAATATACAGTAGTACTTTCTCTGAAACGTAAAGGTAACAAACAACTCAGCCCATTAAGAACCTCTGGGTGCGTCTACTGTCCACTAATAGAGGAAGAGAACGTGGGTGCTCTTTAAAGGCTGCTTGAGAAAACCACACCCATGGCTCCATGGGGTTTGCCTTGGCAGTGGTAATGAAGGAAAGTGTCTTTGTAAAGTGCTTGACTAAACAGTGCAGGGCTGCTGACTGAGCGGTTAGCTCGTATAGGATATCAATGTGGCCGCAGGTCTTAGGTTTGTGAGTCATCATCATTCACTCCAACCGGGATTAAAAAGCTTGGGGAAACTTTTGGTTAGTTTGGAGAGGCACGCGCACACACACGCACGGACGGACGGACGGACGGACGGACGCACGCACACATACACACACACGCACACACGCACACATGATGTACATTGATATATACTGCATAGGCATGCATTTACACGCTCACATAGAATGGTATGCGTGCGATGCATGCATATAGTGCGTAAAGTGCAGGATTGCAATTATTCATGCCCATGTGAACAGATAGGCTCTCTCACACACACACACACACACACACACACACACACACACACACACACACACACACACACACACACACACACACACACACACACACACACACACACACACACACACACACACACACACACACACACATTACACCTGGAGTTATGAGAGAGCAGAGAGAGTGAATCACGGTCAAGCAGATGTTTGCTGTGTCGGCATTCTGCCCTCCACACTGTCACTGTTACATCATTACTGTAAATCAATACGTCCGTCTTCTGCTTCTCCGTTCCTCTACATTGTTTACAGCAACCTCTCCTTGTCCCATTTGCTTCCCTCCCCACACTGTTTTTGTCTCTTCTTTTGTCTTTCCCTTGCGAACTTTCCTTTTTGTTTTTCTGTCAATCATCTGCTCTCTCTGTCTTCCCCTATCTTCCATCCCTCACCCACCCCACTCTCTCTCTCTCTCTCTCTCTCTCTCCTCTCTCAATGTCATCCCTCTTTCTTTCGCTGCGGTGTCTTTCTGTCTTTCTTTCTTTCTCTCGGTGCGCTGACTATCCAACGGCCAGCTGCTCTGCTGTTGGCTACTGCATCTTTCTCTCTTTCTTTTCTTTTCTTTCTCCCTCTAAATCCTCTTGCTCCTTGGGGCGTATCTCTCCATCCCTCTTTCCACCCCACAACCCTGCAGACTCCCTCCGGTCCTTCCGTCCTCTCCTCTCTCTCTCTCTCTCTCTCTCTCTCGCTTCACTTCCTCCCCCGTTTCACCCCCTTGGCCTCCCTCCTCCCTCTGTCATCCTTCACTCCACCCCTCCCCCTCTCCCCTCCTCTCCTCCTTATCTCCTCTCCCACCACCTCTGTCTCTCCGTCCACCTAACTCGCTCTTTCTCATCCTCTACACTACAGTGTAATCTCTCTAACTGGAGCAGCTGCATGGGCTTATTATAAAGTTATAAAGTTTCGGACGGACGGACGGACAGACAGACAGACAGACAGACAGGCTTACTTTCTTTCTCTTGCCACACTCTCTCCTATTCCCCCATTTTTAGCCCCGCTGGCGGCGAGGCTCCGAGGCAAGGCAAGGAGAGTTCATTTTGTATAAAGCGCGGCTCAACAACGAGGCTATTCAAAGAGATTTATATCGTCGTTGTCGGGTGGAAACCTTGTATGTTCAAAACCGTTCGTTTTTATCATTTAAAAAAAATGAACGAAACTATTGAAAACAGCAGATCTACAAGCACACAACGCCTCGCACCGCGAGGCGTTGTGTGCTTGTAGATCTGCTGTTTTCACTACTTTTGTGCGGCGGCCTTGTCTGATGAAGCAGGGCTTTACTTCGCGAAAAAACATACACATTTGAAACTTGGATACACAAGGTTTCTGCCCGACAGTGACGATATGAAACATTAAGCATTGGACACAGAGCACTCAGACTTTAGCCAAATGAACACAATTTAAAACAAGAGGAAGTATGAAACAGAAAGATAAGTGAATGAAACTACGGCGCAGAATACATTATCAAAGAAAGGCTCCGTGAAAGGCAGGGGCAAAGAGAAAGGTCTCCAAGCTTTGATTCACAAGAACTGAGAGTTGTAGCAGACATTGGAAACCGGGGCGCAGGGGGTGTTCCACCAAATCCTGGGCTCTGGGTACAAGGATTCACTGCGGGCCCCCCATGAATGTTCTTCATAGGGGAAAGGGGGTTTTACCCATTTAGACTGGGAACGCATTATTACTCATTATTTTGTGCTTTAACTATTGAAAAATAGCAGATATACAAGCTGTTTTTTTCTGTCAGTGGTGCTCAAACCTTTTCATGTGAAGGACCGCCAAAATGATATGTATTTGGCCACAGACTCCATCTCAAAATATTTTGTTCCAGGGACCCTCCAGAAGCAATTTGAGTTACAAATGTTCGATTAAAAAAACATATATTCAAAGATTTGCACACATTTTCACACAACTTTTCAAAAATAGCAGATCTACAAGCTCGCAGCGCGGCACTCGGTGCCGCGCTGTGAGATGTAGATCTGCTATTTTTCAATAGCTAAAGTACAGTATTTTCTGGACTATAAGGCGCACCTGACTATAAGGCGCACTGTCAATGAATGGTCTATTTTCAAACTGTTTTCATATATAAGGCGCACCTGACTATAAGGCGCACATAATAGACGCTACCGTTGCGTTATGCATCAAACAGATGGAGCTGTGCTAAAGGGAATGTCAATGTCAATGAATGATCCATATATAAGGCGCACTGGACTATAAGGCGCACTGTAGTTTTTTGAGAAAATTAAAGGCTTTTAAGTGCGCCTTATAGTCCGGAAAATACGGTATATAAAATAATGAAGGCCCCTCCACCTTGGGCCCTAGTAACTCAGTCCCACTTTTCCCCTGGAGTTTGTTCCAGATAATGTGGTGTAGTCTACGATAAAAAATGAACGTTGCTTCTCCACATTTAGCTCAGACTCACAAAGCAGACCTGTCCCAGACAACCAGACAACAGTCTGGAATGTTCATGATGTATAGCACAAGATCACACATGTATTCTGGACCTAAACAATCCAATGCTTTGTAAACCAAAACTGGACTGATGTTGATCTACTTCCTTGGGTGTTGGTAACGACTCAAGCAGCAGCTCTCTGTATCAACTGCAGCTTTTCAGCAACTGCAACCTTCATTTGGTTGAATGCTATACTGTGTTTGGTAATCCAATTGGCCTTTCCTCTAGCGCAGGGGTCAGCAACCTTTTTGAAATGAAGTGCCATGTATTTATTTTCTATATTCAGCTTGCCATGTCAGCATACATTTTAAAACTGATTCACAGCCAAATCGCCAAACGTCGCCTTTCTGATCATTTTCTGATTTTTTGGGTATTTTTTTGACATTTTTAGAGCTATAAATGACCATTCTAGGTTCATATAAGCTTCAGCAATGATATTGCGATGGAAATGACGTCATCACCGGAACCCGGAAATCGAGCGTGTCTACCAAGTAAACAAGCATAAGCATGATTTTGATCCGGTTTGAAGTGTCTGTGCGCGTCTATTGGGCATCTAAGGCACATAGTCGATAATTTTTGAAGACCATCAGGCGCGCGTATGGCGTGCACGGGTCCCGTGCCGTTCCCTGCTAACGCTAATGCTAAGTGGATGGACTGGTTGCTAATTTGAGGCCTTCTAGCAATCGCCAGAGACCTTAATCGTTGGCGACATCTAGTGTACACTATATAGACTACAGCCTACCAAAATGTCATGCATATGAGGGAGATCTACTGTGACTCTGAAAAATTAATAATATTCCTGGCAGTATAGGCGCAAAAGCATATTGTAAATGGCTGTGAGTGAGTTTTAATGACATTAAATTCGGACATAATTTGATAGGCAGGATATTGTTATAACTAACAATAACTATCTCCCCGACTCCCTCCCCAGTCAAATTCCAGAATATAAATGAATGTAGAATTATGTGCAGGATGCAATTTGCTCCAAATTGGGTGACTTAATTTAATTGACCACGTTTAAAACAAAATTTGATTCTAAAATAAAAAGCTCCTCTCTCTCACACTTCTGCCAGTGTGCCAGTGATCACCCTCCCCTGTGCCAAAGTTGGTACCCGTCCAAAAATAGCAGATCTACAAGCTTGCAGCGCGGCACTCGGTGCCGCGCTGTGAGCTTGTATATCTGCTATTTTTCAATAGCTAAAGTTACTAGGGCCCCTCCACCTTGGGCCCTATAGTAACTCAGTCCCACTTTCCCCCCCAGTGTGACGCCCCTGAGCCAAAGTTGGTACCCGTGCCTAAGGTTGCCTACCCCTGGCTCTAGTGCCACCACCCATATAGGCCAAACATTTTATTTTTTACATCTCAGAAAGATATTTCAAAATGGATTTTTTTGCAGTGGGGATTCATGCTTCTGGGAGGATGACGAACACTGCTGAATCAGGTCAACCCACCACAGTCTTTCCTCTAGCGCCACCCTTTGGGCCAAAATGCTGTAAGGATGGAAATATCAGTTGTTTCAAAGCACTTTGGTGTAGCTGGGTGTGAGAAGCAACAAGGCGTCCAGGGCAATGGTTCTCAAACATTTTTGTCTCAGGGCAACCCTGTAAACTTGTTCATTCATTACTTTACAGTACATTACATTTATGTCAAATATGCAAATCTTTCCGCCTAAAATACAGTTTGTGTCACGAGGACAACTTGAGAATAACTTTTATACTTGGTGTTTAACCACTTAAACCCCAGCATCCCTATTCTGCAGGGAACATTCACCAAAAATAGCCGATCTACTGCGTTGTGAGCTTGTACTGTAGACCTGCAATTTTTGATGAATAGACTTGGTGTACTGTAGGCTGAAAAAGATAGTGCCAAGTACAGCGCAACTCCATTTTACTAAATATAAGTGGTTAAACCGAAGTGATATTGATGAATTGATAATTTGATAAGTATTCTGCGGCACCCCTGGACTTTCGTCAGTCACGGCACCCACTCTGAGACACCCTGTTCCAGCGGGCGGCTCGTGGCTGTTTTGACTCTTAATTAAACTTGTTCTAAATCTCCCTCTAAAAGCTCTTCCCTCTTTCTCTTGGCCCTCCGCGTCTCTCTCCCACCTTCCCTCATCATTATCCGTCCCATTCTCTCCTCCAAATCCTTGTGACCCTCCTCCCCCTCTAATCCACCAACGCCTTGTGACAGGTTCTCTCCCTTCCCTTCTCTTGTTCTTTTGTTCGGGACTCAGCAGTTTGGGGCTTTTTTTTCTCCTCTTCACTTTTGGTGAGCTCGCCCCGGCCGCCAGGCAGCCTCAGCCAGGGGCGTCACACCAAATTCTGGGCCCTGGGTAGTGGGTACAAGGATTCACTACGGGCCCCCCATGAATGTTAACTATTGAAAAAATAGCAGTTCTACAAGCTCGCAGCGCGGCACCTATTTTTGAAAAAAATTGAAAATATGTGCTCAAACCTTTTCACGTCAAGGACCCAAAAGATGATATGTATTTGGCCACGGACCCCCATCTCAAAATATTTAGTTCCAGGGACCCCCACAGAAGCAGATTTGAGTTACAAATGTTTGCTTAAAAAATACATAATATTCAAAGATTTGCACACATTTTCACGACTTTCCAAAAATAGCAGACCTACAAGCTCGCAGCGCGGCACTCGGTGCCGCGCTGTGAGCTTGTATATCTGCTATTTTTCAATAGCTAAAGTTACTAGGGCCCCTCCACCTTGGGCCCTAGTAACTCAGTCCCACTTCCCCCCCCCCCAGTGTGACGCCCCTGAGCCTCAGCCATGAGCCTAACGCGGACGTGTTTTGGGTGCAGTTCTCTCTGTGATGCATGAGGCTTGTCGTAGCCCCCGACAATAAGCTTGCGTGAGCTGAATTTCGAAAAGCCCTCTGCTTGCTTCCCTTTGTAGGCTGTTAAAAATTTAAGCTGAGTTTTGAGAACTTCTTGTTTTTGAGAGCTCCATGTGTAGATCGTTTGTTTGGCCTTTTTTCGTTGTGTTGTAGTGTTGTGTGTGTCTGTCTCACCAGAGTCAAGTGGGGGTTAGTAAAGGAGTACATTTACTCAAGTACTGTACTGTTTAATGTACTGTTTACTTGAGTATTTGTCTTTTTTGGATGCATTTCAAGGACAAATATTGTGCTTTTCACTGCCTTCATTGACCAAAAACGAGTCAGGTTGTTCTCTGTACTGGTGGTTTATTAAGCGCACTTGAAATGCCTCCAAAACCAACGTAAAACTGTAAATAAAGCATAAACAATACAAGCACAGTAAATAATAGAACAGAAAACATAACATGGGTAACTCAAACATAAGGAAATGATAATACAAAAGACAAGCAATCCATTTACCTCACTGGCTGCATCCACAACAATGAAGGTAGCGAGACATCAAAGAGTACATGAACTTGTCAAACGTTGCCAGCGCCATGCTGCTAACAAACACGTCCGTCCGCACGGACGTGTGCACCACACTGAGCTGCTGGGGAGCCATTAACCAGCACACTATATGGCAAACTAGCCGGAACACACATAGGATGGCAACTTCCGGTGCACCACTTTGATTAGAATAAGAAAATACTAACAAACTTAGAAAACAACAAATAATGACAATATAGCCGTTAATGGCAGCAGTTACACTCCCCACCAAATCACTTCTGTGATTTCAAATGACCTTGAACTCTTTAAAATACATCAAAAGTGAGAACCATCTTATTTTAAATAATTCACATCTCATTAAACCCCACAAACTTCAATGTACAACAATTCAAATAACCAATTCATGAGACCTTTGACTTTGAGACCTTGGACTTCAAAAACACAAATGAGCAACCGGTTTCACAGCATGTCTTTAGTCAGGTGGTCGACTATTTTTGCCTCGCACATTAGCATCCTGTAAGAGACCCTTTTTCCTGTTCTCCTTAAAGTTTGTCCTTTCCTTCTCCCCTCTCCAGTACCTTATTTCATGGCCTCGATCTTTCTTGGAGCTTTTGGTGGACTTGTGGCTTTTAGCTGCTGCTTTCTTTTCAGCAGGCTTCTTGGCTTTCTTGGGTGCTTTCTTTGTGGCTGCAGGCTTCTTGGCTGCCACCTTCTTGGGCTTCTTAGCTGCTGCAGGTTGCTTGCGTGCAGCAGGCTTCTTTGCTTCCACCTTCTTGGGCTTCGTAGCTGCTGCAGGTTGCTTGTGTGCAGCAGGCTTCTTGGCTTTAACTGCTTTCTTAACAGGCTTCACCTCTTCTGCTGTCTTGTTCATCTTGAGAGAGGCAGAAGCATCGGTGCCTTTGGGCTGAACCAGGGTTGGGGTGCCTTTAGCAGCCAAGCTCAATTCTGGTTGAGCTTGTGGGCCATATTGAATTTTGAGTGCCTCCAAACGCTTAATGTCTTGTCGGATCTGCTCCATTGCGTGTTCTCTTGCAAGGCACTCTACCTTCATCTGCTCCAGCTCCCTTTGTTGCTGCTCCTGCTCTACCACCCTCCTCAGAACTGCCAGTATGGCTGCAGCTTCCTTCTCTTCAGGCCACTCAGAATCCTCATCCATCCCCTCAATGTGGACCTGAGCAGTCTGGACAATATACTTTGTGACTTTGTTACATTTGTCAAGCCTGCAATGCAGGTCACTGGCTGGAGTTTCAATTTCACAATATTCATTGTAAATGCAATTTAATTCTTCAGAGTGCTTTACAAGAGCCTTTACTTCCTCTCTCAAATGTTCAATTGGAGCCTGGTTAAGGACACCCTTTTTGGTTCTTTTTGCTTGGACCTTCCAGTGTTCATAAACGCAATCAAACTTGAACAACAAAACCTTTGATCTTTTGGTTTGCAAGCTTTCTTTAAACTCTTTAAATTCCATTTGTTGGACTGGTTCTTTAACTTGTGTAGGTAACTTTCTGGAGCAGGTTCTTTAAATGTCCTTATCAACTCACTTGCTTGAGTTGTTACTTTGACATCTTTACTTATAACCCACACACTTAACTTATAACCATACACTTAAACCATAAGTCCCAAGTCAAATTAACCTTAGATTTAATTCTCTGAATACGTTAATACATTATGCAACACTTTAAAGACCAAAACAAACTAGGCTATGAATAACATTCCATTAGCTCATTCATAATTTGCATAACAATGCGATCTTTCTCTTCTTGCTTTGAATGAATGTCTCTTGAATGCACCTGAAACATGCTAGTAGCACCAGTCAGTTCCTTCTTTGCCTTGAACTGTGCAGACTGTGCACTAACCTTAGGAGTCTGTCTTTATAGCTGGCAAAGTCGCGTGGTTCACTGTGCTCTTTAGGCGAGAAAGGTTCTTTGACCGTCCAATATGCAGCTCCGTGGAACAGC
Source organism: Nannobrachium achirus (assembly GCF_963921795.1). NCBI lineage: Eukaryota > Metazoa > Chordata > Actinopteri > Myctophiformes > Myctophidae > Nannobrachium > Nannobrachium achirus. Next base: position 16,963,892 of record NC_137812.1, read on the forward strand.
GAGTGCGTGTCTAAAAACGGCCCGCGGGGGCGTCGCTTGGTCCCGTTCGGCAGCAGGACTCCTGCCTGCCAGATCAGAAGAGCGGCCGCCGTCTGGAAGACCTCCACACAGGTTGAGTTGAGTTGCCGTGGATCGGATCGATGCATTGAGTTTTACTTTCACTGCCTTCATTGACCAAAAACGAGTCAGGTTGTTCTCTGTACTGGTGGTTTATTAAGCGCACTTGAAATGCCTCCAAAACCAACGTAAAACTGTAAATAAAGCATAAACAATACAAGCACAGTAAATAATAGAACAGAAAACATAACATGGGTAACTCAAACATAAGGAAATGATAATACAAAAGACAAGCAATCCATTTACCTCACTGGCTGCATCCACAACAATGAAGGTAGCGAGACATCAAAGAGTACATGAACTTGTCAAACGTTGCCAGCGCCATGCTGCTAACAAACACGTCCGTCCGCACGGACGTGTGCACCACACTGAGCTGCTGGGGAGCCATTAACCAGCACACTATATGGCAAACTAGCCGGAACACACATAGGATGGCAACTTCCGGTGCACCACTTTGATTAGAATAAGAAAATACTAACAAACTTAGAAAACAACAAATAATGACAATATAGCCGTTAATGGCAGCAGTTACAGTGCTTTTGACTCCACTATTTCTAGGAAGGGAAAGGTGTGCATTATGAATGAATCACTCAATTGAGCCCTATTTCAATAGTCAAAATAGACAATCCAGGAGCTCACAACATGTCACGTTGTGATGAGTTTGTGAGCTTGTACATCACATATCTTCGGCAAAGTGATTTGGTGTAGAAGGAAAAAAGATCCGTGCCAACTGAGTATAATAAGGTCTAATTAGTCAGTGGTTCTCAACCAGTGGTCCGGGAGGCAGGGACCACCAGTGGTCCTTGAGGGAGTTCCAGGTGGTCCCAGCTAAATGATGGAGAATTGGTAACCAAATTGACCCTTATATGAACAAACAAATGAATGAATGAATGAATGAATGAATGGACGAATAGTTATTTCAATACACCTTGTTCAGCGAGACATTACTGATCCGTATGGCGTCGTCTAATAAGTCATAGACTGCCTAGACTCCATATTTGGGCATGCTTGACTTGGAACTCCATAAAATGGACAGGGTCGGTTATGGGTGTGAAAGGGATACAGACAGACGGTTACAACGGGTATTGCATAACTGGGTGGGGCATTCATTTCCCACCTGCATTGTTCCCGAGTAGGCCAGTGCCCAAATGGCAGATGGCAGGAAGATTTGAGTTACACAATAATAATGTTCACTTTATAAATATATAGATATATTTTGCCCAAATTGTCATGATTTTTCAAAAACAGCAGGTCTACAAGCTCATACTGTAGCTTGTAGATCCGCTGTTTTTGAAGAGCCGAAATATAAAGTGCGACACAGATGCTCTCCACGTCTAAATGGGTTCATCTTGAAGACTTGACTGGACAGCTCATCGTCAACGTCTCCTTGCCCCCTCTCTCCCCCTCCCCCTTCTCTCTCTCTCTCTCTCTCTCTCTCTCTCTCTCTCTCTCTCTCTCTCTCTCTCTCTCTCTCTCTCTCTCTCTCTCTCTCTCTCTCTCTCTCTCTCTCTCTCTCTCTCTCTCTCTCTCTCTCTCTCTCTCTCTCTCTCTCCCCCCAGGAGGCCCCCCCGACGTGAGTAAAATGATGGGGGGCGGCGAGAAGGAGGAGGAGGACCCCGACGCAGCCGAGAAGGAGGCGGAGCGACTGGAGGCACTGAGGCAGGAGGAGGAGGAGAGGAAGGAGAAGTACGCCAAGATCGAGGCGGAGAGGGAATCCATGAGGCAAGGCATCAGGGATAAGGTATACAACCAGCAACATATAATATACGCATGCACACACACACTTGTACAAACAGATTAAAAAAAAGAACAATGAAATGTTCCCAAAATGTGTAGGCCTATGTCAAGAGTGCATTTGAACATGCATTTGAATTAAATGGTTAGTTTTAATTGATGTTTGGCATTAAATAAATGTCAAACATCATTCCCAATGCATAGGGGGGAAATTAACTTTCGCACACATAAACTCAGCACAAAAAGAAAGGAAACTTGACTTCAGTCCGTTATCTCCCCTTTAATAATACCAATTTGCATGTATGTTTTATATCATTTTTATCGTTGATTCATCACCTTTACAAGGAGGTACAGTATGTAAGCATCAGGCATTCGTGGGATGAGCACCACAGCCAAACGTGTGGGTAGCGCCGACCCAAAATTTGCCAACATTCGGTCCATTATATCTCCCCTTTAATTAAGCCAAATGGTATTGTGTTTGATATCATTGTTATCGAACACAGCCAAACGTGTGGGTAGCGCCCCTCCAAAAATGGTCAAAATGGCCTGGCAGGCCTGCAATATCCTTCTTTTGGTGTTTACCTTTGTTGCTTGGTGCATTGAATGATTGCGCTCTCCCACAGTAATAAGGAAAAGAACAAACAACTCATTTTGGCCATTTTTACACTTTGATAAGTTCAGTGTCAGTGTCCGTGTCAGTAAATGCCAGCAGAACAGTATATTGCAAGCCATTTTGGCAAAACATTGGTCGGTGCTACCCACACGTTTGGCTGTGTAGCTCATCCCTCAATGCCTGCTGCTTACAAGCTGTAGCTCGTTGTAAAGGTGCAAATTAACGATAAAAATTATATAAAGCACAATACAAATTGGTATTATTAAAGGGGAGCTATAATGGACCAAAGTCAAGTTTCCTTTCTTTTTGTGCTGAGTTTAGATTTAAAAGATTCTTTTTATCAGATGTGAAGGTAAAATACAGCACAGCGAACAATAAACAAATTACCCGCGTAGACTGCCCAATGAAGAAGCAACGTTTCAATTGTGACAAAACCTTCCACTGGCTACATGCCTGAGGAGCATTGAACAAACTACCATCATAAAATGTACACAATTACAGGAGTAGGCCTACTGTAACTCCAAAGTCATGTGCATTATCCCGCATCTGTCATTTGATTTCAGGGTTCATCGTCATTCTGGCTTGTGGTGGACATTCTATTTTTGTCATGGACAATACAAATATAACCAGAAACACAGATATAGACCTACATAGACCTGTACATGTACAGTATACTACTATAGTACTATGGTCCTCAAAGTGGGTTGAGGGACCTTCGGGGTTGCTTGAAGGTGGTCCAAATGGACAATTACAGGTCTGTGACTCCGCAAGTGTACTAATAGGTCAGTTTGGTTCCATTTAGTAAAGTTATGAGGGACATTGAAGATAAAAAACCTTGAGAACCACTCACTGTAAATGTGCCATAGTGTCATATAGTAAATCAGTGTTGTGCATATTCTGAAGAAAACCTGGAGACTTGACATTCAGTAATTGGGTCTTATGATCAAAAGAAGAACATTATAATGTTATGTACGGTACAAAAAACATCTAAAACAACAAGTCCTTGCGACTATAGCTTTCCACAAGATTGGGTACAGATCACTCCTCATTAAAAAGCTTCAAAATGTAGTTCTTCTGAAGAGGAACATTTTTGAAACAGACGTTGTTGTTGTTGTTGCCGCTGTTATTAATAGGTGTCAAGTCTGTCAACATTAAAGCCTTAAAGGACGCTGGCAGGACAAGAAAAACACTGACGTTTTACACTGTCATTAAGGAGATGGAAATAACCTAGGCTATAGATACCTTGTATCTCTATATTTCAGAGGTTTTCTTTTTCATAAATGAATGTTCTACTTTGTGTTCAAAAGGAGCTAAAATAGCTCCATCATGATACAACATGTTTGGAGCTTGTACTGTAGATCTGCTATTTAGATTACTTTGGAACAATTTTTTCATCTATAATGACGTGCCCTGTTGAAAGTGGTTAAGTCTGTATGTGTTTTTTTTTTATAAATATGGTACCGATGAAAAGCATTAACACGTTGCAAGCCGCGGCAGAACCCTCTGAACAGAGGTAGCGCCGAAGAAATAAGCCATTTATTTACAAACATGTTTTAAAAAAACAAAGCCCACATGATAACAACACGTAATGGAGTGCTCGACACAGCGTACATATTCATCCTGCAGAGGTCGGCGATCTTACTTTGGCGAGGCGGAGGGGAGATCAATTCCATTCGTTTACGTGCGGCGAAGCAGGGAAAGGAGCGATAGAGAAGCGGCGCCCGAACGTGATTGAAACCGCGATCCACGAACAGAGACAAAGACCAGCCATCTTGTTTGAGCTTCTTGTTCAGTTTCAACACTGGGGAGAGGATGAGGCTCCTCCTGGCCAGCCATCCATTCAGAATGTGAGTCAACGGCGTGGCCTGCTGGATATTAGGAGTATCACACCCAGCACCAGAAAATGACTGTCAGAGCATATTAACCCTTTCAGATAGCTCCAAAAAGACACAGAGAAGAATTTCCGATGTTTTTTTTTTTTATTATTATAATTTATATCAAAAGTCCGGGAATAGACGTGTGGCTGATGGGACCCAGTAGGAAGTCCGAGGGAGTACGGCCAGGCTTAGAAGGTGTTAAAGGGATATTACACTTTCAAAAAAACTTTTAGGTCTAATCAGGCTTGTATGAACACCCTGAACAGTTTTTAATTTGCTTCATTCAGTATTTAGATATTTGATGTAAATGTTACCAGCTCCAACACGCCCAGGCCCTCTCCACATACACACCCATTGTAACTTCAAACTCCATTTTAACCATGATAGATTCATTAAAAACACACATTATTTTTTCTGGTGACTCATAATACCCTCCTAATACGTGAGCAGACCGTGTTTTTTCAATAACTTTTTTCATTTATTTTCAATAAAATATTATTGTATTTAATGTTTTCCATTTTCCCAAAGAATTATTAAAAATAAAAGAAAAAGGTTATTGAAAAAACACGGTCTGCTCACGTATTAGGAGGGTATTATGAGTCACCAGAAAAAATAATGTGTGTTTTTAATGAATCTATCATGGTTAAAATGGAGTTTGAAGTTACAATGGGTGTGTATGTGGAGAGGGCCTGGGCGTGTTGGAGCTGGTAACATTTACATCAAATATCTAAATACTGAATGAAGCAAATTAAAAACTGTTCAGGGTGTTCATACAAGCCTGATTAGACCTAAAAGTTTTTTTGAAAGTGTAATATCCCTTTAACGTTATTGCATTATTAAATAACAGCATTATTTAGCTTGTGTCTAAATCATAACTAGATTGGCTCCAGTGGAACACAGGTTATACTTTTCCATATGAGGTTTTCGCCCGACGGCGAGATTGGAGAGACAAAATGTGGAACACGCAAACAAAATGGTCGGCAGTGTACAAACAAAATGGCAGGCACTAGTGTAGCCTACAAACAAAATCATAGATATAAAAAGCTAGATACTTCATCTGCCGCTGCAGTTCATTGGCGGAAGTACGGAAGTGTGGACGGCACGCTACCACTCAAAGTGACTACTGACCTCACAGCGTGTCTTTTCCGGTACTTACATTCAATTAAAAGGAGCTTTATTGGCATGAGGAGACAAACATTTACATTGCTAAAGCAAGTGCCTCTGGGAAAGAGGGAGTCCTGCATCTGATTGGCCTACCGAACGTCCCCTTCTGTAATCCCCCAGAGCTGGAGGAGGCGTCTACCTTTCTATGTCTTTGAACATAATGGCAGGCAGGCACTAGTGTAGCCTACAAACAAAATGGCAGGCACTAGAGTAGCCTAACAACAACCAACTACCGTAGACATAAAAAGGTAGACACCTCCTCCGGCTCTGGGCATTTGAGGGATGGCAAGTTTCCGGAATTCTGAAATATTTCCTCATGACAATTTAGCTCCTTTTGAATTGAATTTAAGTCCCGGAAAAGACGCACTGTGATTGGCCAGTAGTCACTTTGAGTGGCAGCGTTCCTTCTGCACTTCCACACTCCCGCCTTACCTTTTTAACAGGTCACTCCAATGAACTGCACAGGCGTATGAGGTACTCGAACTATGTTTTTTTTTTGTACAAACAAAATGGACGGCATTAGTGTACAAACAAAAAGGCAGTGATAAGCATTATTACCACACTGCTTATCCCGTCAACTGAACTGAACGTACTGTGTGACAGAAATGCAGCACATTACATAAACCGCCGCCCGTCCTCGAGATGTACTGTCTGTACTCCTCCTTCTGAAAGGGTGGAGAGAGAGTTACATGTGCTGGATGTAATGGCACATGGCAAGATGAAGAGAAAAACGGTACACCTATAAATTGGGACAGCACTGGCCCTCGAGGTTGCATGACTGTAGCATGGTTGTTATGTTATGTAAGCTCACTGCGGAGGGAGAGACAGTGGTGGAATGAGTACTAAAATGTTTTACTGTAAGTAAAAGTGTCAATACTGCAATAAGGAAATACTCTGTTACAAGTAAAAGTCTAGAATTCAAAATATATTTGAGTAAAAGTACAAATGTATTGCCATCAAAATGTATTTAAACTACGAAAAGTAGAAATACTCATTAAACCAAATGTTTAATGTACGTTTTGTAATAATAATCATTCTACAAAGTAACTAGTATACAAGTTACTTATAAGGTTTTTCAAATAAATAAGTACATTGGATCCGAGATGTAGAGTAGAAGTAAAAGTATTGAAAATTGGCAATATTCAAGTAAAGTACAAATCCTCCAAATTGTACTTAAGTTGAGTACTTAAGTATATACAGTATACTTAAGTATCGGAGAGAGAGAGAGAGAGAGAGAGAGAGTATAGGTGTAGCCCGGAATTATCAAGCCTCCACCCCTTTTCCTAGAAGGTTGCAGTGGCGTCAGTTCAGCAAAAGCTAAGGTATGGCAACATGACTGGTGTCTTGCACGCGCGCCATACCCAATTGATGCCTCTGGAAGGTTGGCCCACGAGGATGCTCCCCAAGCGTTCGTTACTACAAGCGCTCCTCCTGTCATCATCGTATATCCCCCTCCATCTGCTCCAACAATACAAAACAAACAAACGCTAGGATGTGTTACTGGAGAGTTGGCATTTGGTTTAGAAGATGTTATCAAAGATTTCGTTTTCCACCAGATAAGCATTATTTTGACGGTAATAATTCAATAATTCATTCCGTTACAGTAAAAAAAAGCAAAAGAAGCAGATTGACAAGCTCAAAACGCGTCGCTTTGCGCCTCGTTTCGAGCATGCCGATCTGATGCTTTTGTGTGATGCTGTAAGTATGGTCAAGAAGGGCATTAGTTTATGAAGAAATAAGACACAAAAAGTTCAAATATGGAGATATGAGGTTTTTCTGCTTGAGAGCTATGACCAATAGGGTTATAAGGCTATGTTGTATAGCGGTGCTGACGGATGAAAGCCTAGTATGTAAAAGGAAAACTAAAAACATTACTTTTCAGTAAATGGAATAGAAGAAAGAAAGAAAGAAAGAAAGAAAGACTGCTCAAAACATGTCAACAGGAAGCTATGGCTCTGGGGTACAGAAGGACAGATTAATTAGAAGCTATCAACACACACACACACACGCACACTCAGGCAGGCAGGCAGGCAGGCAGGCACGCACACACACTCTTGAGCTAAATCCCTAAGGTTTGACGCCATTGCTCCAAGCGTCCTCAAATAGCCTTTTAGCGCTTCTGCTGTGCCCCGATTTTACTGGGACAATGTCGTCTTATGTATTATTGCAAGGAAAATAGAGAAGGGTTAGATGTGTGGTGTGTGTGGGGGGTGTTAATCTGTTGGGTTCTGTCACCATTGTAGCTGCAGTGAAAGTTTGACAGAATAATACTACCAGACCAGAAGAGTCTTAAAGAAAGTGTAACTTTCACATCTGTCTAAAAAAAATCTGATTTCAAAATGTCATGTGAACAAGCGTATTTCTTGAATCCTTAATTAAAAAGCCACAACTGTAGGTCTAGTTATAATTCCGTAGTTGTTACCGCTTTGCAATTTAACCTTAGATCCTTTCACAAATGTCACTTCTTGTTTTACAAGGATAATTATAGAACCAAGCTTCTTAAAAGCTACTTTCTCCCAGCTATGAGTGAATTGTGTCAAGAAGCCTTAACCTATTTGCTCCATCTAATCTCTACAAATGTTGTTAAGCGTAGAACAGGCTATATAGTCTTACTGGACTGTTTCTCTACAACTGTAATGCAATACATAAAACACATTTCACTTTCTTTACTCATAAAATCTGCTGTTTATTTGATTTCTACTTTGTTAAGTCATCATAATAAAACGTAAAACACATTACTTCTATAGGCTTTCATTAGGGGGAAAAAAAGCAAGAATAGCACATCTACAAGCTCACAACGTGTCGCAGTGTTCAATATTTTTGAAAGATCTTGAAATCTCTGAATAATATTATATTCTTTTAGACTGAGGGACCATTTTAAACTCAGATCTTTGCTTCTGGGGGTCCCTGGAACAAAACATTTTGAGATGGAGTTCGGCAGCCAAATACATGTCATTCTGGGGGTCCTTGACATGGAAGAAAAACCACTGATCATATAGCATCTCTCAGACAGCTCTCTCAGACCCAAGACTTGGAATATTTTGTTATTGTTGGATAAAGATATTGTCCACAATTCCATGCTGTATTGATGTTGGTGCCATAGGAGAGATACAAGGTAAACGTTGATCATGTTCTACATTCTCTAATTGTGTACACTTCTTGTAAATTGAGTAATGCAGATGTTTAACAATAATTTGAGAGGGTAAAAATTCAATAATGAAATGGTTTCATTTTACACTCCCAAGAGTTAAATATCTATCAAGGGTCCATTTGTTTACCGTATCCATCATTTAGCTGGGGATGACCTAGAAGTGGTGCTAAAATTGGAACAATACAGGGAAGATTAGCATGGTGCCATGCTAAAATTGGAACGATACAGAGAAGCTTAGCATGGTGCCATGGTATCATACTAATTTTCTCCGTATCATTTGGCATTTTGATATTGCATCTGAAACGGCTTGGAATTAGAGAAAGACAGAACATGACATTTCAATATCCGAGTGATTGTTTAGGCTAAAACCTGTATAAAACCATATTATGGACCAATATTTATAAAAAAAAATATATATTTTAAAGCATTGTGTGGCCCCTTTAATGGGTTCAGTAAAACACTGGTATAATGTCTCTTCCATTTCTCCTTAGTATGGCATAAAGAAGCACTGTGTTAATGGGTTCAGTTAAAACACCGGTATATTAACGTCTTCTTCCATGTCTCCTCAGTATGGCATCAAGAAGCACTGTGTTAATGTGTTCAGTAAAACACTGGTATATTAACTTCTCTTCCATTTCTCCTCAGTATGGCATGAAGAAGCACTGTGTTAATGGGTTCAGTAAAACACTGGTACAACGTCTTCTTCCATGTCTCCTCAGTATGGCATCAAGAAGCACTGTGTTAATGTGTTCAGTTAAAACACCGGTACAACGTCTTCTTCCATGTCTCCTCAGTATGGCATCAAGAAGCAATGTGTTAATGGGTTCAGTAAAACACCAGTATATTAACGTCTTCTTCCATGTCTCCTCAGTATGGCATCAAGAAGCTCTGTGTTAATGGGTTCAGTAAAACACCAGTACAACGTCTTCTTCCATGTCTCCTCAGTATGGCATGAAGAAGCACTGTGTTAATGTGTTCAGTAAAACACCAGTACAACGTCTTCTTCCATGTCTCCTCAGTATGGCATCAAGAAGCACTGTGTTAATGTGTTCAGTAAAACACCAGTACAACGTCTTCTTCCATGTCTCCTCAGTATGGCATCAAGAAGCACTGTGTTAATGTGTTCAGTAAAACACCAGTACAACGTCTTCTCCCATGTCTCCTCAGTATGGCATCAAGAAGCGCGAGGTGGCCGAGGCGGAGGCCGCCGCCGCCATGGACCAGCCGGCGGAGGGCAGCCTCACCCGGCCCAAGAAGTTGGTGCCAGCGGGCTGCGGCGACGAGGAGGAGGAGGAGGAGAGCATCATGGACACGGTGATGAAGTACCTGCCCGGACCCCTGCAGGACATGCTGAAGAAGTAGACACTCCACGCTATAGACACCCCGACGACGGCATCTTAGCTAAGCTAACCTTTTTAGAGAGAGAGGGGCTTATAAGACAGTGTTTCTCAAACCTTCGGATTTCCAAGGTCTCCCCTTAACTCTGACAGCGGACAAATGGAACCAAATGAACCCTAACGGGTTCATTTGGTTCCGTTTGTACACTGTCAGAGTTACAGACTTGTATGGGTCAATTTAGGACTCCCTGAAGGAACCCACAGAGTTCCTGGAATCCACTTTTGAGAACCACTGGCTTAAGAGATTCACAATGCTGGCTCAAATCGAAACGGTTGTGGGCTTGTTTTGTTTGTTTGTTGTTGTTGTTGTTGTTGTTGTTTTTTCCCATCCGAAATGACAAAGCTTTGGATTTTTTGTGGGAGCCGTTGTTTTCTGACGACAAGTAGAAGGGGATGGGTGGTGGAAAGAAATTGATTCAGGGGTATTTTAGTATTTTGTCACATTGGCGGGAAACATTTTTGAGCCAGGATTTGAGACACCAATGTGAATTGCAGCCATAGACGAAAGGTGTAAAAGGCCGCTATGGCCGGATGAGAGTTAGCTCGGCTGATGTTGAAGACACAATTAATGCTAGATTGTTTAATCCTTCTAGTTTGACAAGTTTTAGAGTAACTTTACTTGTTCTTCCTCTCTGCGGTGGGTGTGCAGAGAAGTTTAGCAGCACCGTAAAAAAAAAAAAAAGATCTTCCTGTCCACACCGTGCTTTTCACCAAATTTATTTGTAAATAAAACAAAGTATATACGAAAAAAATAACATAAAAGGCTCGCCGGTGGACAAAATAATCATATTAAAAATAACGAAATAATCATAACTAACTGTGTGTCTGTCTATAAAAATAGTGAATATAAAATGAGAGAATAACTCGACAAGCCATATTTTAAAAAGGAAATTTGAAGACTCTTATCAGTGTACTACTAAGGCTATATGTTGTGTTTTCGTTGTTCTTCCACGTCCGAGATTTATGTCAAAACTTTTTGCACACACATACTGTAGTTAGTGTTATAATGCATTCTCTCCGTACGTTTCCCCCGGCCCCCCCGATACCCCCCCATCGTCACGACACAACCATCATCGTCATCACGTCCAACATCACTTATCTGTGGTAAAAAGTGTGTTTCAAGGATTTTTCTATAAGACATTTAGGCTATCCCCCTGTTATCTGTGTCTCTTACTGTCTTTGCATGACATTTGTCTGGTCAGGTGTATTGTGTAAAAAAGAAAATGTATACGAGATCTTCCCCCTTTCTCCTTTATCACGTCTTTGTCACGCAAACAAAAAATATATATATAAAAGGCAATAAAGTCTTGATTTTTGAATGTGGTTTCACTTATCCTGTCGATCCAACGACAAAAGCGAGTCAACAATAACAATAATGACAATGTGTATATTGCATTCAGGAATTTTCATTTACAGGTTTGTGGGTTTTTTTTTCCGTTGTTGTTTTTTGGGGGATGAGGAATGACTGATTTAAATTAACAGGTCTTGTTTCATACAGCCACAAACCTACAGCTTTAAAGAACCGAAAATTCAATGGTGTGCTGTGTACTGTACGCGCACCACCCAGACCCGTTGAAGAGAGAGTTACGTCACTAGCACATAGATGCTCAATGAGGAAGTTCCAACGTTTGGAACTAACAGCCCATAGGAGTCCGCTTTGCGGCGAGATCAAAATGTGACGGAACTCTCTCTCTTTATAGCTGGCACCACCATCAGAATATACTTAAAACTGTAAAGAGTTTTAAGTGTATTCTCTGAATACTCTTAACCAGTGAAAACATGTTAACAATCATTTTTACACATTCAAGTAAAGCAGTATTGACCAGAAAGAGAGAGAGAACAATATTTTTTGCTCCCCCCCTGAGATAATATGTAAAATAAACACTTGCAATTTATCTTTCATTGGTGTTTTCCCATAAAGCCTGATGCGTACTTTTGTTGTTCGCCGGTGTCGCTGTGCATTCCAACACGGCCGATCATTACAACCTCACAACAACACGCCGTTGTTTTGCAACGTGTTGTGAACTACTGTAGATTGGCCATTTTCCCGGAAGCCGCGACACCGTCGTACGACGGGAGTAATACAAAATGAAAGCATAACTCAGTAAAGAAAGAAAGGGGAAAAAAGACGTGATTCTGTTCTACTCATTGTCGGACTGAGTGAGAGAACGTGCCGGCCTGGCAAAGCAGAATGGAATGCCATTAAGCAATAAAGGACCATGTTGTATGTTTCTGCCTGAGATTCAATAAAATCTTTAAAACTTGTTCACAAACAGCACCGCGTCGTGATCTCTTTTTATGACACGGTCTGATCTTCTTCGTCTCAGCAGATGTGCAGAGGGAGAGAGATAGAGGTAGCCTGGCATTAGCCAGACCATACATGGGCAACTGGCGGCCCGGAGGCCACATGCGGCCCCCACCTTCACTTAATGCGGCCCGCAGGTTAATATCAGTAAACTGATATATTATTGGTTTCAGCTGTTACAATTCCAAACATGCAAACGTTTTAATTACTTCAGTCTATCTTAGTAGCTTAATGACTAGTATAGTAGTACTAAAATGTTAGTCTTTTTTTCGTATCCATAGGTTAATAAAGTTAAAATGAGTATAACTAAAAGCATTTGAAATTAAATACAATTGTACTTTTCAGGATTCCATTTAAAAAATAGCAAAAATTATTCATGTTTCCAATTCAAAAGAAGCAAAAATAGCAGATCTACAAGCTCAAAAAGCGTCGCAGTGTGACGCGTTTTGAGCTTGTAGATCTGCTATTATTGCTTATTTTGTATGAGATACTAGAAAGTGACAAAGTAGCACTTAGCAATATGCAATGTGGCCCTCTGGAGTGAAGGTGGAACTATAGTGGCCCTCACCATCATCAAAGTTGCCCATCCCTGATCCAGACTGATAACATGGATTCACTCACACTTTCCTCCACGGTGTCAGTCTGGAATTCAGCCTATAGGGAGTGAGTACGAGAAATCAGAAAATGAAACCCGGTCATTTTCTGGATTTCTCATACTCGCTTCCTATAGGGCCGAAGTTACACACACACACACACACACACACACACACACACACACACACACACACACACACACACACACACACACACACACACACACACACACACACACACACACACACACACACACACACACACACACACACACACACACACACACACACACACACACACACACACACACACACAGTTTTCTCATCTCTATTTAAAATTACTGCCTGATCTGCCTATTGAGTACAGTAAGTCAGTTCCAATAAAAGGGAGGCACGTTTTCCCTTTTATGAAGGCTAGAGATTCTTGTTATGAAGGAAAATGTCAGTAAGCAGTTAAAATTTAAAAAAAGATTATTCGGGGGGTCGCGGCCTGAAAAGGTTGAGAACCACTGGGTAATCAAAATCAGCCCCATCTTTACCTGATGCAACATTAAAGTGATTTTACTAATTACAACACATTTAACGATATATTACACTTGTGGTAAATATGGTGAGGACCAGGAATTAATGAGGAGTTCATGATAAATTCATGATGAATTAATGTATGAGTTCATCATTAATTCATCATTAATTATGTTAATGATGTGTATGAGTTTTCCCCCTTAAGTAAAGTGTATTTTGATGCCAATAGTTAGTTACACTTTTGAATACAGGACTTGTACTGTACATGTGCATTTCTACTGTATACCTTTAAGTAAAAGGTTCTGACATTTAAACTGAGAAAATGTATAAGAAAAATAAGTTCACATACACGAAACATAGCCAACTTAAGTCTTAGTTGGCTGTCTCTGTTTGTTACTAAGACATAATACAACAATATACAGTATGCATGTACATACCGGTACTCTTTTTTTGAAGACAGATTCAGATCTCAGGAAAAAACAGCAGGGGGCACTGTTTCTTAATTCTAGACATTGTACTAGACATTGACTGGACAGTCAAAGTGGGGTCCATGGCCCCAAAGGGGTCACTGAGAGTGGTTCCCCAGCTATAGTAAATGAGTTGATATAAACTTGAAATCAGTTTAACCACTTTAATCCTATAGAGTACAGATACATCTACAAGCTTATAAGCTTACAAGCTTGTAGATCTACCATTTTCTAAACAATAAATAAATAAATATGTTAAACCTTTATTTTTGTAAGATTTGAATATTATTTTATTTCTTAAATTCGGATCCCGGGCACAAACTATTTTCTGGTGATGGGGGTCCATGGCCAAGTACATATGATTAATTTAAGGGGTCCTTGATATAAAAAGGTTTGAGAACCACTAGTACAGTAGGGTTTCTCAAAGTGGGTGCTGCTGCAAGTCCAAGCGTGCCTCAGAATACTTTGATACTATTTGGAATTCATCAATGGCACTTGACTTCAGCTTAACCCTTTAGACCCTCTATACCTTAGTAAAATAGACCCGAGTTGCTCTTTTTCAATCCTCACCAAATCTATTACCCAAAAATAGCAGATCTACAAGCTGTGAGCTGCTAGATCTGCCAGAACCCCCGCCACCCCTTACAGGTAACCTATTCTATGCCACAGTTGCATGTGTGCGTGGATGTACATTTTCTCTTAAATCTGACAGGAGCCAGAAGGCGAGTGGATCTCCCCGCCTGTGGCGTGGTTGTGAACATCACTGACCTTTCTTTAAATAATTACTGGGATACTTCCCAGCTACATTATTCAAAATCCTACAGTATGCTGTATGCACCCTGAACAGCTTGATTTGGGTCACTCTCTCATCTGCTCTCTAAAGCCATTTCAGGCTGCCAAAGTGTGCTGGGAAGGATGTCGGCTCTGGGATTAGGCTTGAGTATTAATCTAACTAATTTACTTCTAGGCAGTCTGGAGTCTAGTTTTGACATTTTCTGGGGGGTGTTGGTGTACCATGAGAGGAAGGTACAGGCGTAGTCAGAATGGCATTTAACCAGAGAGCCCCTGACAAAAAGAAAAACGCATTTCTGTTCAGAAACATGGACATTCTCACAAGGAATCTGACTCTCTGGTTGCCATTGGAGATAACATTTTTGCTTTTGGCCATACTCTCTCCGGATAGCCTGTCATCTATTACAGGGGGGTCCCCATATTATTTTGGGGGACCATTGCACATTAGCTTTAATGCGCAACATTGTTTTCTCACTCAACGGTAAACAAACCAACACAAGTGGATATTTGCACATTTCTAAAGTGACAATTGTTTTTAACCCATTTAGAACGGGTACACATTTTGTGTATCATTATTTTATGCTTTAACTATTGAAAAATAGCAGATATACAAGCTCACAGCGCGGCACCGAGTGCCGCGCTGCGAGCTTGTAGATCTGCTATTTTTGAAAAATCTTGAAAATTAGAATTTTGACCAGATTCTATAAGTGTCTTTTGAATCCTTCTAGGATTTTTTGAAAAACCGATGTTTGTATGTCAACAATCTGGCCAGCCATCGTCAAAGAAAAGGTCCTTTTCACTTAACTGGAGCTCAGTTAGTCTGTTCTTGAGAGACTACTATGTCAGTGGTTCTCAAACTTTTTCATGTTTGGCCATGGATGTTTGGCCACGGACCCCCATCTCAAAATATTTAGTTCCAGGGACCACCCAGAAGCAAAATTTGAGTTACAACCGTTCGCTTTGAAAATACATATATTCAAAGATTTGCACACATTTTCATGACTTTTTCAAAAATAGCAGATCTACAAGCTCGCAGCGCGGCACTCGGTGCCGCGCTGTGAGCTTGTATATCTGCTATTTTTCACTGGTTAAAGCATTCAATAGTTTTAGGCCTAAATGGGTTAAAGGAATCAACAAATATAGGTCAAATTGTGAAATGTTATGAGAAAGAACTGTGCGGGAAAGAAAGGGAAAATAGCTGATCTACATGCTCACAACACCTCGCGACACAAGGCGTTGTGGACTTGTGGATCAGCTATTTTCACAATATATCTGTGGAACCAAGTCAAACTAAATGCAATGCCTCAACGCCTACACATCCAAGCAAGCACCAACATGTTTTCTTCCATCAACACAACTGTTGACTCAGACACAGCATCAGAAACAGGCGAATGTGAACTCCCTGAGCCCCTGACAGCTAATAATGGCCAAAGCGCAAAACCTCCTATCTGCAAAAATCACTTTATTGGGAAAATGAAAAAGAAAATGTGTGTTTAATATTAAAACCTATCAGCTATTTCTAGTCACATGACATTTTTGGCAAAATGAGGGGCAGAACGATCTTGCAGACAGACTGACCATGTGCAGCATAGCCTGCCCTATCGTACCCATTTCAAGTGAAATCCAAAAATCATAAAATTTGCAGATAGGAGGTGCAAAACTACATAAAATGAGATGGCAATGTACAGCTAAAAGATTGGATGATCTACAGGATGTGACCAAAGATCAGGCTGAGTGTAAAACATGGAACATACACAGAGTTGGACGTGTAACAGTACTTTCACAGAGTTGTTAAATGCAAGGAATCATCAGTTGAAAGTGTTGTAAATGCAATACGAGTCCACAGATCTCTCTGCTGTTCCTACTATCAAATGGGGCATAAAGAAGGAAAGTACTGGACGCCAAATATGTAACAGAAATGAGGAAGATTCATGCAAACTTCGAGGTCAAAACAGTTGGTTTAACAGTGAAAGCAGATGAGCCATATCTGGCTGCATCTCCAGGCATGTGTCAGTGTAGTTAATGACACAGTAATCACCCCCTTGTTTCCCCTATCCTGTACATATAGTGTTTTTATGACATTATGTGATATTATTTTCTTTGCTTGCTATTTATTATGTCCATGAATTAAATACAGAGGGCCTCCAACATAAAAAAAATACCGTAAAAGGTCTTATTTGGGATGTTCCTTTTAGGCAGGGTGTTTAACTGTACCTATACCTGTACTCTACTACATTTCAATTGTATTGACTATACTTGTACTGTTCTCCATTTTCGTCTAATAAAATAATCAATCAAGTACAGTACCATTCTTC
Organism: Nannobrachium achirus; assembly: GCF_963921795.1. Classification (NCBI taxonomy): domain Eukaryota; kingdom Metazoa; phylum Chordata; class Actinopteri; order Myctophiformes; family Myctophidae; genus Nannobrachium; species Nannobrachium achirus. The sequence continues at coordinate 16,980,939 of NC_137812.1, forward strand.
TTGACATGTGAGGCTGCAAGAAAGAACAGAGAACATTTTGCCAAATGGAGCAGAAAAAAATGAACGAGGATCAAGCAGCGACAACTTGAACTGGTTGTTAGAGACAAGAAGGCAATTAAAAAACAAAGACAACATCGTTATCACAGTCTGAAAGGATGAACAAACTGAGACACAGACTAGCTGAACTGAACTTTTTTGGTGCATTTTACAGTGCATTTTGTTCAGTGACATTTAAACAAGATGGGTTCATTTAAAAAAGGCTTTCACCAAGTTGTTACAGACTTTTGACTTCAACTTCATGAAATGGGATGAGAAAAAAAGGCACAGGGTTCCTGTTGTTGCTGAAAAGAGTAGTTAACTCCAGTATGCCCAGAAATGCACCCATGAAGGACCAACTGAACTCAGTAGAATAACAAAAGAGCAGGTTGCCAGTTGGAAAATACATTAAAGAGAAGTGAGATACAGAAAGGTCATAGCAGGTCAGAAGCCATAAGAGTGGAGGAGTTGCAGTTTTCATTTAAGTTGAAAAATGTATAGATTAGACCTACAGTAGATAATGTGTACTGCTCATTGTATATCATTTTGTTTATTTTTTTACTGATATGAAGAAAAGACACTTATAAAAGGAGACTCACCAGCCTTTTCTGTAATTACCGTACTGAGGGCTCAACTATAAGGAAAAGTGTCTTAGGCCTAAGATGTGCGTTGCTTCTTGAATGATTTAGTACTGTATGAGATCAGTATACTGCCACACACACACACACACACACACACACACACACACACACACACACACACACACACACACACACACACACACACACACACACACACACACACACACACACACACACACACACACACACACACACACACACACACACACACACACACACACACAGAGAGAGAGTTTATCATACAACTTGTACAAACCAAACTGAATTGATTGTAATTCTACCGTTTAGCCACAGCGTGGCAGGATTTAGCCAGAAATGTAGGCCCAATCCTTACAAAATGTAAAATAGCACAGTTGAACAAATAAAGAAACTCATCAAAGCAACCTGGCAGTAATTTTAAGCTTTTCCATATACAGTATACAACTCTTAAACAAAACATTTTAACACGGTGAACTGTATAACAGTCTGTAGTCAAAAATAGAGCCGTCATAGTGTCTGTTTACAGAGGAAGCATTCATGTGGGGTTCCCTGTAGAACCACAGTTCGACTACTGCATACTTTCTTTAACATTAGATTAGTTTATGGTTATTTTAGGATCTGGGGTTAACTAGGCCATTGTGGTTCTCAACCTTTTCAGGCCGTGGCCCCCAAAATAATCATATTTGAACTGGGGACCCCCCCACTCCGATAAGCACTTGGAATGTAGGAGTTGAGGCATTCAATTCCGTTTGACTCGAGATAAATATTGTGAAAATAGCAGATCTACAAGCTCACAATAGTTGTGAGCTTGTAGATCAGCTATTTACACAATTGTTATCTCGAGTTATCAGTTTAGTATAGTTTGTTTGTTACTTCTGATGAAGTCATCTTTTTGTTTTCTTTTTCCAGGTATTAAAAAGGTCTTAAGAGTCCGTAAATTGTCAATTCAACATTTGAACAATTTTGATTTGGGTCCAGAAAGAACCTTTTCCAAACCATGGTTTAGAAATCACAATGACAGTGATCAATTAAATGCTCTTCCCAAATCAATGTTCTCTAGCTAATGTTGCTCAACATTTAGATTAGATCTGACATTTTGCCTAGGTTACTTTCTGTGTCACTGACATTTTGCAACCTCAAATGAGTAAAATATTTACTACCAAATGCATGGCCACCACAAAACGGCCTTCAAGTAGTGGGACATCATTTTCAAGTTTGTTTGACCTTTTGTTTCACTTTTCCCCCTTTATTTGAGTCATTGCTGTTTGTCACACATTATTTTCCCATCTGTGAACAAAAGACAAGAAACAACATGAAATAATGAGTGTTTTCATTTGTGTTTGAGATGGAAGTTCAACTCCATAAGGTTTCATCATCAATCGAGATGAGCATGAATGCATTTGTTAGAATCTTTAACTTAATGTAGGTATTCAGAACTGCTTCATCTTGAGAGTTCATTGCAACAGTAAGAACATCCTTATTATGGTGCCCAATTAGATGTGTTCAAGGACAAAACAATAACGCACATCCTCAGACTTCGGTGCTGAGCCAAAGAGCAGCTGAAATCATAAACTAAAGAAGGCTTGCAACTCACTTGCAAAGTGATTCCCAACCTTATTCCCAACTGCAGCAAATACTATTCGCTGCTGTTGGGAATACAATCTGGAGCACTAAAAGTGAGTTGCAGACCCTTCTTTTGCTTAACAAAAATAACTATGAAAGCCATAATTATACATTAGAGAGTAATAATTAAGAAGACTGTGCCCCGAATGTCTGCAATGGTGTTGTAGGCTAATGGGTTTTTAGAACTTCATATTTAGCATTATGTAGGCTACAGAGTGAGTGCAAAATCACAGTGGTAGGGTAGTTATGAAGATTCACATCATTATGCTGTAGATATACACCTTTTTGTTTTTGATCCTCTCGCTTATTTTCCTTTAAAATACAAATTTCACCACTGTCTTACACCTGTAAACATGTGATGTGACAATAAAGATGATTATTATCAATGCCAACACAATGATAACAAGCCATGCTGGCTTACGGTGGACATTTTTGTCTGGCCACATACATACACAATTTAATAGTGGACAATAGCGTTACCAGAAACAAAGAGCTATAGCCATGAATGACCATAACAGATCTGTAACTCTGAGAGTGTTCAAAAGAACCTAGAGTTATGGTGGTCCTTGCAAAAGAAAGGGAAAAAAAAGAAAAGAAAAGAGAACTACTAGTACTAGTGGACTCATTAATGTGCCATAGTGTAAATAAATAATAGTAAATCAGTGTCATACATATTCTGAAGAAAACCTGGAGACTTGACATTCAGTGATTGGGTATTATGATCAAAATAAGAACATTATAATGGTGTGTCTAAAAAAAGAAAATCTCAAATGTGCCATGTGACACAAATGAAATCTCCATGTACGGACATATTGATGACCCCTGCAGTGCAGGTGTTTTTCTTTCCACTAATCTAATGTAAAACAATAAAAAGGCATTTTCTTTTTGGGTATTTGAATGTTTTATTTGACCTTTATTTCCACTGACTATGACCATGTTAAAAAGGCCCAGCCCAGAATCAGTGGGTAATATAATAATACCCCAACACTCACACACTGTACACAACACAATCTGACCTGGAGTCTGGGCTTTAATCCAATGATGGGGAAACTGTACAACCACACGGTCAAATGCTGAGTAAATGTGAAGGAGTAGTTCATCCCCAAAACGACTTATTTTATAACAATAGGCCATGTGCACAGCAGCCATATTGCAGGGAAGTTGGATCTCTTCTCACTTCCTTCAAACGTGTTACCAATGATACTAATGAAGGCTCTGTTTCATTTCATGTAGCACAGAGGTTCTCAAAACCTTTAGGTGAAGGACCCCCATAACTGAGAGTGTACAAATGGAACAAAATGGACCTGCATTTGTACACTCTGAGTTACACACCTTTTTAAGGGGTCATTTGGAACCCTCAAGGAATCACGAGGGTCCCTGGACCACACGTTGAGACCCACTGGTGTAGCAGAGTGTTTCCAGTGAGCCTACATGACACAATATCAGCACCCTGACTCTGTTTGACCAGAATGGAACAGAAACTTCTTTAGTATCATTGGTAACACCTGTGAAGGAAGTGAGAAGAGACTCAACTTCTCTCCAAAATGGCTTCTGTGCATATACAGTAGCCTATTACACACCCCATGAAGCCTTGGGTTCCTGGGGATGTTTTTGTCACATTCCTAAGCTAATAATTTGATGCCCGGCTTAGGAATGCCGTAAAATACGTACTGTAATTGTCTGGGAGAACTACTGCTTTAACCCAGAGAGAGTACAAATGGAGTTATATAGCCCAAGTTACACAGAGTTACATACCTGCAAGGGACCATTTGGTGCCCATAACTATCAACCATGTAGCTGGGGACCCAAATGAACCCTTATGGGTCTGTGTGACTCTTGAATGGAAACAAATGGAACAGGTTATGGGTCCATTTGGTTACATTAGTACACTCTCGTGGTTACATTAACACTCAGGCATTTACAGTGCATCTCATATTTAACCACAAAAGCTCAGCTCCAGTAAATAACAACACAAGCACAAAAACAACAAACCGTAGCAGCTGGTTGAAGTTGTAATCAGAATCGATTCAAATACACTTATGTTTTTACCCTGTGTGCTGCCGGCTTCACCGCTAAGGTCCCACCACTGGTGGAAAAACTATTAACATTGCTTTACTCAAGTAAAAGCATCAATACTGCAATATAAAAATACTCTATTACAACTTAAAGTACCAAAAGTAGAACGTACTTGTTATGCAGAATGTCCCATTTCATGTTTTCAAATGTATACAAATAGTTTGGAAATACAGTAGCAGATCTACAAGCTCACTATGCATCGCAACGCATTGTGAGATTGTAGATCGGCTATTTTCAAATGGCCAAAATGTATATAGGATTATGTGGTTAATGTCTGTTTTGAAATGATGATAAAAATCAATAAAGTAACTCATGTTTTCAAATAATTAGAAGTAAAAGCACAGAAATACTCCAGTAAAGTAAGAATACAGTAAATTGCTTTACACCACTGGGTCCCACCTTATGACCAAAACACTGATTGGGAAATACAGTATGCTACATTTAACCTATTTTCTCTTAGTGTTGATTATGACAGCAAATTTAGATTCAGTTTTAGTCATCTGAAATGTTTCAGTTTTAGTCTTTTTGTCGACAAAGACATTTATTTTGGCAAGCCTTGATGGCGTTGTAATGCCTGATTTTACACTTGGTTGCATGTTGAAAATAGCCGATCTACCAGCTTGAGCGCAACCAAACATAACATCTAGTCTTGGTCTAGTCTAGGTTATACTGGCTTAGTTTTTATTTAGTTTTCGTCAGTGAAAAAAAAAACAGAATATTTTTCATCATAGTTTTTAGCCGACAAAATTAACACTGATCTCTTGTTACTTCCAACAGCAGGTCCCTTTTTAACCCTGTAGTTTTTATCCCTGCAGTTTTTAACCCTGTAGTTTAGTACGAAGGGCGGTTTTGATTCCAGCGTTAGCTTAGGCACGCTCAGTCAAACCTCATCATGATGTATTTGAATAGATTCATACAACAGAACTTCTTGCCAGGTCTGCCAGAAATAAATACAATCTGTATATAGTGGACCGCTACTCATCATCATAGTAACCTAGGTTTATATATATATATCAACCCATTATACTGAAATAATCTCTCTGTAGGCAAATACAAAGTAAAAGAATCAGTGTTCATTTAACTATTGGATTAACCCATTTAGGCCTAGAATTATTGAATGCTTTAACCAGTGAAAATAGCAGATATACAAGCTCACAGCGTGGCACAGAGTGCCGCGCTGCGAGCTTGTAGATCTGCTATTTTTGAAAAAGTCGTGAAAATGTGTGCAAATCTTTGAATATATGTATTTTTAAAGCGAACGTTTGTAACTCAAATATTGCTTCTGGGTGGTCCCCGGAATTAAATATTTTGTGATGGGGGTCCGTGGCCAAATACATATAATTTTGTGGGTCCTTCACATGAAAAGGTTTGAGAACCACTGACATAGTAGTCTCTCAAGAACAGACTAACTGAGCTCCAGTAAAGAGCTCCAGTAAAGGACCTTTTCTTTAACGATGGCTAAGCCAGATTGCTGACATATAGAAACATAGGTTTGTTTGTTTTTTAAACGTAGGAGGATTCAAAAGACACTTATAGAATCGGGTCAAAATTCGAACGATTTTTCAAAAATATCTAGAAGCTCGCAGCGCGGCACCGAGTGCCGCGCTGCGAGCTTGTATATCTGCTATTTTTCAATAGTTAAAGCATAAAATATTGCGTAATAATGTGTTCAGGCCTAAATGGGTTGTTAAACCTATATCAGTAGAAAGACTGTGATGGGATGACAATAACGACAACAACGTCAACTCAAACGTCAACTCATTTACAGCAGAATATTACTGATAATTAGAATCCAACAAACTCAACAACAGGGCTTGTAAAAAAAAGAAAGAAATGTTTTTAAATAGGCCCTAGTTAAAAAAAGAAGAAAAAAAAACAGCCCTTGGTATTTGCACATTGGAAACTAGACCCTTGAGGAGATGGTAAAGGATTGCAAACAGCATGTTCCTATAGGTTCTAAAAAGCTACAGCAAAATGGTTATTCAAGTTATTTTCCCCCAACGTACCGGGACTCAAATTGAGATCCCCGGGTTCCACAACTTTAAGAAACACTGTGCTAAGGTACACTGTAGGCCAGGGTTCCCCACTAGGCAGCCCGCGGGGTGGTTCTGTCCGGCCCCCACCAACCCCAGTGAAATATATATATATATATATATATATATTTTGGGGGACTAGTTAAAGTCACAGGTATGGTGATGCGATATGAAACGTAAGCTTACCATAATCACAGTGATCTTTTTTTTTTTTTTTTTTTACCCATTTTCACCCAGTGCCAATTGCCTATGTAATCCTGGGCTCTGCTCTCCCTCTGCCGCGCCTGGGGAGACAACGGACTGACCTCATGCTTCCTTCAATGCATGAGTAGTCCAAGTTGTATCTTTTCACCTGACAGGGGGGATTTCCCCGGGATGGACGTAGCGCGTGGAAGGAACACGTTATTCCAACCAGTTCCTTTCCCCTCCATCAGGCGCCCCGGCTGGCCAGGGGGAGGCATTATTGAGACCAGGATCACAGTGATCCTTAATCATATTCAAGGGATTTTGTAGAGAAATGAGACAGAGGGGGAAGGTGAGTGTGTCTGTGTCCAGCTGATGCCAGTAAGTAGTCGACAGCCCCTCGTTAATGGATCAAAGGAAGGCAATTAGGCCTATGTCCCTGCACTGTCAACTAGCTGCTGTTATACAGATGCATACTTTTCAAGCAGATTAATTGGTTCTTAACTTATTTTGTTTCAACTTTAAGGAGTGTATTTCTCATAATAATTATAATAATGGTGGTATAAGAGCAGCCAAACACTAGTATATCTGAACTGTTGCTGGAGTAGCGGGAACGCAATGCTGTGACCCTCGGCTCGGTAGCCTAGACATAATTCTGCCCTTGGGGAAAACTAATTGGGGAACCCTGCTGTAGGCTAACACACAGCACTAGAAACACTGTGCTAAGATATAGGCTAACACACAGCGCTATAGACGGGGTGTCACCGTTTCAGTGACACTCAAAACATTTCCCGCTGTATTTTGCGTAACAACGTTTCAATCGCATTCCTTTAAAATCTACTGCAGCGGTTCCCAGCCCTTTCTGGACCAGGGCCCACTCCAAAATCTCAAAAGCACTTGTGGCTCACCCATGTGACTAGGGCTGCACGATATGGACAAAATGTCATATGTCCGGGGCCAAAGATTGTTGTACGCCAGGGTCCCATTGGCCAAGCTTTGCAGGACACGCTGTGATTGGCTTGCGGGAAGCTTGATGAAATTAACTCATAAATAGCACCGCTCATTTCACACTAGGTGTGATTTTTAGTTTTTTATCATAAAAACATCTTTGGGGAAGCCACTTGCATGCAATACCCTGGCAGCCCACCAGTGGGCTCTGGCCCACAGGTTGGTAATTCACTGATCTGCTGGAAGTGCCTAGGCCAGGGGTCTTCAAAACGCGTGATTCCTCAACCCACCAGAGTTCAGTTAGGTTCTTGTAAAGGAGCGCTTGTTTTTGGTGGAGTTGGCGGAGGCGCGCCCTTCTCAGGCGACCATGAGCCACGTGAGACACCACCGAACGAGCAGTAGCGAGTGAGTCGCCGTGTCGAGTGTTGCGACAGTCGCATCAGCCGACTCAGCGCCGTTACCGAGTTATGTGCCGTTATGGACAGAATAGTCAAGCTTCGTCCCCCCAACTTTCGGCACCTCCGTGCGGTCCAACGGAGCGCTCCCTATCTCCGGTTCAGCCAATCAGAGGCTTCCGCAAGGCGGATCTTAACTGAAGCCTGGTGGGTATTAGATACAGGCCTTCAAAAAGGGGTCCGGGACCCCTAGGGGGTCATCAGAGTTACTTCCTGGGGCCGTCAAATCTTTGTGAGATAGGATTCATCTTTTACACTAACCCCTATAGCATCCCTATTCAAACCCCTAGGGGAACATTAGCTGAAATTAGCAGATCTACAGGCTCACAACGCATCAGCTTGTAGATCGTCTATTTTCAGCAAAGGTTATTTATTTCAAAATGTTTTTTTTTGGGGGGGGGGGGGGGGGGTTAAGTGGTTACAGTAACTGTCGGAAATTCCACATTAACATGAATCCAACACAACACTACACAACAATAGTGTTGTTAAACAAGTCTATGAAATAAATGAAAAAGTAAGTTTAATCTCTCTCAGCTTATTGGGAGTCCTTGGCCTAAAAAAAAACATTGGAGACCCCTGGTCTAGGCAGCTTTTAACATAGTAGAGGGATTCATCACAGACCATCATCTCGGACGCTGCGCCTGCGAGCCCAGTGGCGTCAGGTGGGTCACGAGCTTCGGGTAGATCATCGAAGGACGTCTGGAGCTTGATGTGGAGGACAGGGCCAGGGGAGGTCTGGAGGAGTCTGGAGGGAGGAAAGGGGGGAAGGGGGAGGTGGTTCGAGCCCCGGTTTCTACACGTTTGTCCGACACTTGGGGAAGATGGGTCCTCCTTCAAGCCTTCTCTTTCTTACTGCGGGACGGAGAGACAGGGGGAGGGGAAGGGATGGACGGGTGTGGAGATGGAGGGATGGAGAGAGAGTAAGAGTGAAAGGAACAAGTGGAGAAGGAGGGCGAGTGGGAGGGAGACAAGGATAAATGGAAGGAGGGATGGAGGAAGGGGGCGAGAAGAGAGAAGGAACACAGAGAAAATAAAAGTCAGACTTTACAAAAACATAATTATGACGTAATTGCTGAGCCTTGCTTGTAATAATAATAGAATTAACAATGAAGAGAAAGTGTTCAGCTTGAGGGAAAAGAAAGCTGGTGAATCGACGGCTTTTGCAAGAGGCCCATTTCAAAGAACAAGCTTTAAAAGGGAAAAGAAAGGAACGAACGAGTCGTGTCAGTGGCGCTACTGCCCTTCCAAGTGGCAGTAAGAGTTCACTTTTACTGTGGCTGGTACTGTAGCACTCACGAAAAAAGAAAATACTTATGGAAGATTTGAAACAGTGACCTTTGAAAGCCAGGAGGGTATTTTAGAGAAGGAGAAGAAGCCTTGCTACTTTGGAAATTGGAACTGTAATAGAACAGGACAGGAAAAAACAAGAAGGGTGGAGGCACAAGTGGCCCTAGCCTTGTGGAGGAGAAAACACCAATGAGGAAAGTCTGCAACCAGACGAAAAGAAACCCAGCAAACACAGGCAGAAGGAGGGAGGAATGCAGTGCAGACATCATAATCTATTCTAGAGCTTTGAAGAAAAGCAGTCCAGAGAGGGACAGGTGTGTCGGAGTAAAGAACTTGTATAGCAGAAGAAAGGGGGAGTCCCGCACACCGTCTTCACTTACAAAACATTTATTGGTAAAGAAAGATACAACCTTTCGGTCACTTTGACCTGACTCCCCCTTTCTTCTAATAATCTAGAGCTTCACACAACCCACAGCTGAAGAACAAACGGCAGCACCAGATTCTTGTAGAGCAGAACCCAGGCAGAAAAACGAAAGTAAAGAGACAGATGAAGGTTCCGTAGCAGCGGAAGCAGAAGATGGACAGAGGCTGGAGTTCAGAGAAGCAGGAGATATTTGCAGAGGTCCAACGCCGTTTGGCTTTGTTGCTTTACTTAGTCTTAGACTTGAACTTCTTGCCAAAGGCCCGCTCCAGCTCTGGAACGGACAGGGTGAGAGTGAAGGAACCGTCAGAGTCCACTTCTGATCTAATTACCCGGGCTAAGAGATGACAGGGGGGGGGGGACAACAAACAGTCAAGTCAACAACCATACAAGAGTGTCCACTCTGGTTAAAAATAGTTCATAGTTGAATACATCACCTTCTGCAAACATGATCCAATGCACCATGAGTGCAGGCACCAATTAATCAATTATTAAAAAGTGAGTCATGTTACATGTTTTTTCATAGAAGGGGGATTTGCCACAGGAGCAGCGGGGTGGTCGTCCAAGTTGTTTTGGCTGGCACTCACTTTGTCCCCACATGCTCTCCTGCTTTGGCAAGAGCCTAGAGAGGTTCTGTCAAACTGGGACCAATACAGCCATGAATGGCCTCTACTCAAGCCATGAACTATGAACTCACGTTTTAAATCTTGTCCGGCAAGACTTCCGGTGCGCACTGGGTCAACAGCGCCCAAAGTTCAAAGTTCACAGATTCACGAAAATAATGGCTAAATGGCGACACCCGGTGGGAATAGAACACCGTTCACTCACATAGTGGCATTAAATACGGCAGACATTTACAGAAAAAAAAAGCGAGAGAAATAAGCGAATTAACAACATAACCAATCGCTGCTGTTTGGAGCTGTGGTCGGGTAGGGCAAGATTGCCGGTAATGGAAAAACATAACAGGCAAACCTGGACTACTTTTTGGGAGTAACAAAGGTAAGATCACCTTCTAGGTTGGATTCCACGATTTTTGTAATTTCTTTCACCCAGTGTCAATTGTCTAATAATGTAATCCTGGGCGTTACACTACACTCCAAGGATTCTGCAGATTTACAAGAATGGGGGCCCGCAGCCTAATGCATCTCAAACTGGGGATCCTTGAAATAAACAAACAGTTGAGAATCACCGTTCTAGCACGCACGCACGCACGCACACACCGTACTTAGTGTTGATGTCACAGCCCAGGAAGGCGTTGTTTTGATTGGCTGGGGGGGGCGGCCAATGACATCACTGTGATTCCTGTGTGCCGGGAGGCTGATTACAGCACAACCATATACAGAGATAAAGAGTTAGCAGCCGTGACCAACTGCCAAGAGCACTACCACTCCAACCCTCTGAACGTAACACGAGCCCTCTCTCTCTCCTCGCACCGTTGTGTGTGTGGTTGCCGTGGTAACAGTCTAGTGCAGTGTCCCCTTAACTCTGACAGTGTACAAATGGAACCAAATGGACCTGTTAAGGTCCATTTGGTTCCATTTGTACACTGTCAGAGTTACAGACTTGTATGTGTCAATTTAGACCCCCTTAGAAAGGAACCCACAGAGTCCCTGGAATCCACTTTGAGAACCACTGGTCTAGCAGGTGCATGTACTCAACAGTGGTGGTAAAAGTACTCACATTTTATAGTTGAGTAAAAGGTCCAATACTGCAATGTAGAAATGCTCTGTTAAAGGTAAAAGTCTGGAGTTCAAAATTTACTTGAGTAAAAGTACAAAACTTTTGGTATAAAAATGTATTTAAAGTGCAAAAAGGATAAGTACTCAGTACTCTATTATGCAGAATGAATGTCCCATTTCAAGTTTTCAAACGTGTACAAATTATTTGGAAATAGCAGATCTACAAGCGCACAATGCATTCATTGTGAGTTTGTAGATTGGCTATTTTCAAATGGCTGAAATGTATATTACACTAACTAACTAAACTACACTAACTAAAGTGTTCAAATAAATGTAGTGGAGTAAAAGTATAATATTTGGATCCCAGATGTAGTGGAGTAGAAGTACAAGTATTGGCAATTGTAAATACTCAAGTAAAGTACAAATACCTCAACATTGTACTTAAGAACAGCACTTAAGTAAATGTACTTAGTTACTTTACACCACTGGTAATCAAGTACAGTACTCGAGTACAATTTAGTTTTTGTTTTTCCTATAATTGTTAACCTTATGGTGACTAGTTACTTTTTACATTTTGATTGTTGTTACAAAACACACATTAAACACTCCAGCCCTGTGTGTATTTCGTCTGTTCGAAAATAGCAGATCTACAAGCTCACAATGTGTCGCGATTGTGGAAACATTTACTGTCCACAGTGTTTGGTACAGTGTAAGTCTTTCCAAATTAGGTTTCCACAGTGTAAGTCTTTCCAAATTAGGTTTCCCCCGTGATTTCATCCAAAGTCCCCCTTTGAGCCGCTGTATATACAGTAGTAAACGATAGATTCACCTATCCAGGACGGAGGTGCGAGAGACTGGGAAAGTCCTTTGTGCCGGTTGCTCTCAAGTTATACAATGAGACACACTACGGTCACTTGGCAAGGACAACTGTGACCTAACTTAACTGGAATTACAGTTGTTACTGACTCTGACCACTGAGGACATTCCTTTTGAGAGGGGGTTCTCGTGACACTTTTGCTGTGAGCACATGTCATTTCTCTTGCTTTTTGCACTGACCAATGCATGGACACCTTGTTTGGCTCTGCAATACTAGTAGTTTTTAAGTATTATTTGTCTGGTCATGTCAGGCTAGCATTAAAAGTATTACAAAACGGTCTTAATGGGTTAATACTTTTGTACTTTGCCTGAGGCAAACATTTGAAAGCAGGACCGTTGAGAAAGTACTAAAAAAATATATACTACTGTGAGAAAGTATTTTTACACTGTGGTATTGCTACTTTTACTGTAAGTAGAAGAGTGCTTCTTCCCTCACTGTACGAGCCGGTGATCTCAGAGGAGTGCCATGCACTGTACTTTTGACATCGTGGTTTGAATCCGACTCATTCGATCCTAAATCATTTCTCTCTTATCTTTCCTGGCACGCTCAGTGGCGTATTGCTTGCAAGACAAAAACATTCGTCAAATGTATTTATATCACAGCTTAAATCACCGTTGAGTCTTTGCATGTGTGTGTAGGGTCTAAATAATACCGCCAAGTACATCAAAAGATGATGATTTACCACAAATTAACCCAAATGTTATCATAAACTAGCTCAACATAAAACAATTTACCATAGTGTACTGTAGCTCAAGTGCTGCCAAAAGGTATGTGTGAGTGAGTGAGTGAGTGAGTGAGTGAGTGAATGAGTGAGTGAATGAGTGACACTGCGTAGACATTAGTCTGGAAACTCTGTGTGGGACCTACATTTCCAAGGTCCGAATAATAAATCACACCTAGTGTGAAGTGAGCAGTGCTATTCATGTTTTAAGCGTCTCACAAAGCTTGGCCAATGTGACCCCGGGCGTACAACAAACTTTGAGTGCTTTGTGCCAAGAAGTAGGCCAGATGTAGGTCAGATGTAGGCCACGCTTCGTGTCCCGGACAAAGCAAGATGTTGGAGCTTAGGTCCTTCCAGGAGCACCGCTCAAAAATGCCTCTGGTGATAAACCCGCCGACCCGAGGTCCCTCACTACTTCGGAGGGAGTGAAATCCTATCACGACTGAGTGGTGGCAGACCAAATCTGCAGAGGGCAATTTTTTTTGGTTGCAATGTACATGCGTCTGTGTGTGTGTGTGTGTGTGTGTGTGTGTGTGTGTGTGTGTGTGTGTGTGTGTGTGTGTGTGCGCGCGCGCACGTGCGTGTGACCCACCCAGGTCGTTGTTGTTCATCATGGCGTTGGAGCCACGTAGGCGCGGTCCCTGCTGGGTGAAGTGGTAGCCAAACTTTAACAGAGTGGTGTTCTTCTCCAACATGTTGGCTATCTCCATCTCCACATGGTTCCCCAACGGCTGGCTCTGCAAGAGGGGAGGGGAGGGAAGAGAGAGGCAGCAGGAGGTGTGGTGAAAGTTGGTGGTGAAATGTGGACATAAAACAGACAGACGTGAAGAAGAAAGACAAGTAAGAAAGAGGAGTCAGAAGGTGCGAGTGAGAGAGAGGAAGAGAAGAGTGGACACACAAGATGGACAAGAGAAGGACCATCGGGGAGGGGAGGGGAGGGGTCATTGGATCGGTTAGAGAAAAAGAGAAACACAGGAAGAAGAGTGTTATTCCCTTTGAAGTTCAGTTATAAATACACAGGGAACAGGCCTCAACTTCCAGCCAAGGCTTCAGGTCGAAAGTAAACTTTATAGTTCCAAGTAGTGTAACCCCAAACTGCTTGCCAAGCCTTGGTGTATACTGTGGTAGATTATACTGTAGTGTAGCCACAAGGAAACACATACTGTAAGATAAGAGAGCCAGATACCAGACCTGTCATCGCCATGCCGGCTTGTGGTGGACATGTTCATCAAAATATATATATTTTTGCCACAGACAAAATGAGTACAATATTATTCAAAACAAAATAAAGAGCTAGTCCTAATGTGCCATACATAGTGTCATAGTAAATCAGTGTCCTACATATTCTGAAGAAAACCTGGAGACTTGACATTGACGTGCACGATGCACGCCGCGTAAATGGTAAGAAAACCTTGGCAGTGAAGCAAGTTGCTCAGTGGCGTTTGAAGCACCTGGAAGACTGCCAGAAGTAACTCGATTTGCCTAGATAAGTAGGCCAATTTTGTTGAAGTCTTGAGCACCGAGCAGGCACACTAGGGTCCAGTAGCATTAGCATTAACATAAAAAACAGTAACATTTTAACAATCCAAGGTTTAAGCACCAGGCGAAGGCTGCTCCAATATGTTCCGTGGTTCTGGGGGCTTGGTGGGGACTCATTTAGGTGTGTAGCCAGTCACGCCTGGCTCTGAGTCCAGTTAATTTGTCTCGGGCCAGGTGTGACTGCTTAACTCATTGACTGCATCAAACCGAGATATCCCCGATGTTCCAGGCAGCCACGCCGGAGATTCCATAGATATTTGTCATTTCATTTAACCCAAAATTATGCTGGAGTTGATCTGCTCGAGAAGTAGCGCATCTTGTTTTAACCTGGAAACAGTTCAAACCGGATATGAAAATAAAATAAAAACCTGATCTGCATTGGCTCCAATGTTAAATTTAGCAGGAAACGCCCATTTCTTTGATCTTTTCTGATCGGTCACGTACCGAGACGCGACGACTTTAAAATGTAAGAAAAACAAAAGAGCGTGCCAGTGAGTTTAATGAAAGCAGTCAATGAGTTCAAATAAGCCATCCTCATCCCACAACATTACATTTTCTTAAAAAGGAAGAAAAATCGATTGAAGAATTATTGCACAACTGAACCAGAGACAGAGAGGGTGAGGTAGGGAGAGAGAGAGGGGTGAGAAAAAGCACAAAGAACGAGGCACAATGAGACAGTTCAAAGAGAGAAAGAGGGCAATGTGTGTGTGTGGAATCCATTTCTATGAATCATTCAGCTCGTTACATTAACGAGCATTGGAGCAAACAGTGAGTCAGGGCCTTATAAATATGCAATATGGCAGTAATCTGGTGCAATCCAAGAACATTAGACGGAGGTGTCTAAGATTGCCTGTGTACACTACAGTAACTGACTCACTAGCGTGTGTGTATGTGTGCGTGTGCATGTGAGTGTGTGTGTGTGTCCGTCCGCACGTCTGTGCGTCTATGTGTGTGAAGGAAATCTGTTAAATATCTGCATATAATTGTATGTCATCAATGTGTTATATTTTCCTCTGTGTGTTAATAAGCATGTGCAGCAGTTGTACCTGGTTTGACCGTATACAGTAATGTAACCTTCCTCTGGAGCTATCATGTGTTGTGCTTTTTGTGCGTGCGTGCATGGCATGCGTGTGATTAATATGCACCCATTTCTCACAAGTGACTCATTTCAAGGTCATAAGGTTATACAGAAGATATTGAAGTAAACAAAGTGCATTGTGCCTCATCATCGCTGCACATCCACACAGTGTAGTTTGGTGGCTGAAGCCATAGGGTTTGTCTGTATGTACGTCTGTCTGTCTGTCTGTCTGTCTGTCTGTCTGTCTGTCTGTCTGTATGTCTAGTGGTAAAACAGTAGTACAGCTTGACAGTTTCATCTAGGACTCACTTTGGACATTATTACTGTAAAACAAGCTTTATTCAAACTGTTCTGTTGTATTGTTCCCATATTACGTTTTTTCACTATAATGTATGTGGAATGCCTAACAAAAACAAACTTTTCAGTATATTACACATATAAGAATTAAAATGTGTGTGTGTGTGCGTGCGCGTCTGTGTGTGTGTGTGTGTGCGCACGTGCGTGCGTGTGTGTGTGTGTGTGTGTACCTGGTTGTCTATCTTGAGCTCCAGCAGTGTGGTGTTGGACTGCAGTGCCGCTATGAGAGCCAGGATTCCTGACCCTGTGATGAAGTTGGACTCCAC
This sequence comes from Nannobrachium achirus, assembly GCF_963921795.1. NCBI lineage: Eukaryota > Metazoa > Chordata > Actinopteri > Myctophiformes > Myctophidae > Nannobrachium > Nannobrachium achirus. The sequence goes on from NC_137812.1 coordinate 16,997,138, forward strand.
GTTCAGGCACTTCAGGGTCATGTTCACCTTCAGCATCTGAGCCAGGGCCTGAGGGGGAGCAGGGGGATGCCCGAATTCATTAGGACAGCAACATTATGATTTAGGTTTAGTCATAAATATATTGAGCAAAACTAAAATATATATTCTAAATACATTTTCATTTAGTTTTAGTCCAGATTTAGTGATCTGAAAAGTTTTAGCTTTAGTCTAGTTTTAGTAAATATCATTTTAGACGACTAAATCTACAGTTGATTTTGTTGCCTTGTTAGCGTCATAATGGAAAATGTTGCACTTGGCTGAAATGGGTAATGATTGGGGCAATGGTGGCAGCTGAGTCTGAGAAATTTGGGGGCGATTTTGTCATGGCCAGCGGCCTTGTACTGAGGTAGGGTGCGCAGTTTTTTACACACTTCATCAGTTGTCACCGTGGCAAGTTTAAAGTTGTCTTTGCATACCCAGAGGTTCCTGTAGAATTTCAAGATGTGCCTAACACCTAACAGCCCAGATGGAGCGGGCAGTTTACTGACCAGATTTTTGGCCGTGGAGTTGAAGTAGATGTTGAGATTTTTGGCTACATCAAGACTGTCAGTGAGGAGGGTGATGGGAGTTTGGATGGATATGTTGCTGGCTATGGATCTAAGTTTAGCGCCACAGCCTAGCTGGGTTTTAAATAGCTTCCATAGGTCTCGTGGTTTGTGGATGTTTTCCTCGACTTTCTCATCCAAGGAGTTTTTTTTGGCAGAAAGGATTAAGGAGGTTGTCCGGTTTCTCAGTTTATTAGCCTCTAAACTGACTATTTGGAGTTTCAAGTGGTCAATATAAAAAAGGAGACCCCCTGCTGAAGACCCCTGGGGTGGATTTTGTTGGCTAACTATTCAAGGTTGCACACTTTACTTCTCTCCATCCAAAGCCAGTATTTATTACCACACTTACACAACGTGCTCTGGCAACGTGCCTTCTCCAGGTTCCAGTGATGGAGGTAATATTAACCGCTACACTATCTATCTCTGGGCACTTCATTACTTTTATAGCCAGAAATATGAAAGGTGTGTTCACCCCGGAGTCAGACTTACACCCACTCATACCAAATCATAAGATCACAAAACCACATGGAACACTTCAGTGTTCGCACGCGCGCGCAACACACACACACACACACACACACACACACACACACACACACACACACACACACACACACACACACACCGTCGCAGATACATTTCGAGCTTGTATATCAGCTACTTTTGATACTTCCGTGTGTATGACGCTGTAGTATGATCAAGTAGGGTGATAATTTACACAAATAATAAAATAAAAACACATACAATATGGAGTCCAAAACCACTTGTTTTGTATTTATCATTTTAATAATGATTTAAACTAGTGAAAATAGACGATCTACAAGCACACAACGCCTCGCATCGCAAGGCGTTGTGTGCTAGTAAATCTGCTATTTTGGGTCCTACTAATTGCACCAAAATACCCAAAAGTACACAAAACTACCCAAAAGTATACCCAAAAGTACACAAAACTACCCAAAAGTACACACAACTACCCCAAACTACCCAAAAGTACCCAAAGGTATACCCAAAAGTACCCAGTACTTTTGGGTATACTTTTGGGTAGTTTGGGGTAGTTTTGTGTACTTTTGGGTAGTTTTGAGTATACTTTTGGGTAGTTTGGGGTAGTTTTGTGTACTTTTGTGTACTTTTGGGTAGTTTTGTGTACTTGGGGTATTTTGGTGCAATTAGTAGGACCCGTTATTTTGTGTGACGATCTTGCATAATGAAGCAGGGCTGGGTTTCTGCCTGACAATGTCGATATATATCCTCTAACAAGTAGAGCCCGACCGATACCATTTTTTCCGACCGATACCGATATCCGATGTTGGAGAGTGCTAGAGCACCGATACCGATACCGATACCGATACCAATGTTTTGTAAAAATCATTTTTTATTCATTTAAGATCATTTAATTGACTGCTCGCCCCTTGGATAAATGGTCAGATTATTGCTTTTTTTTGTGCTTTTCATGTCAAACTTTAAGTTTGGTCGCAGTTATCAATTTCTATTGCTTGTTGGATAATAATACTCTTTTAATTTGGGGGTTCTGCTGTGTTTTGTCTCGTTTATGAATTAATATGTGTCTTTTATCCAAACGTAAAGTTTGATTCGCTCATGGATTCGCACGGCGGCTCTGCAAAGTGCAGACAGCCGCCATGCATTGCCAAGCATACAACACAAGTTCTATAGTCTATAGTCAGACATCTATATTTCTCTGTGGATTTTCACATAGGCCTACACACCTTCCTCCACCGCAACATGAAAAATCAGAGTTAGACAGTGCATGTGGTGAGTGAACGACACACGAGAGGCAGCAGCTCCAGTAGTGTTGGCTTGCATCTTGGACTATTATACTGCACTCTACTGGATAATTCTGGTATTGCCCACACATAGGCCTATAATAGTTATATTATAACTCAGGGTTTCATGCTCTATCCGCAGACACGTTACAGACAATTAATATATCAGAGGAATAATTCACCGATAGCTCCAAAGCGACCGATATATTGGTCAGGCTCTACTAACAAGAGCGATATCGGAGCTGTGACTTACGAAGGCGATGGGGTCGTTGCTCCGGGTGCCAACGATGCTGAACCTCTCCACCACCGTGTTGTCAGCCAGCGCTAAGGCGTACTCCTTCAGCGTGGGCACAGGGATGTTCTACACACACACACACACACACACACACACACACACACACACACACACACACACACACACACACACACACACACACACACACACACACACACACACACACACACACACACACACACACACACACACACACACACACACACACACACACACACACACACACACACACACAAAATCACTCCTTCAACACCGGGACAAGTATTTTCTAAAGGTTAATCTAAACTAGAGGAAGAAAAACAGCCAAAAGGGCATGGACATCCAAGGCCATATAGGCTGGGTGGGTGCTGGACTAATACATAGTATACAGATAAGAAATAAGAGTCCGCACATCAATTTGCTGCTGCCAAAGTGTAAGATTTACTTGTGGTTCTATACACACACCACAAACAGTAAACACAATGTCAAAATCTCCAGTGGTGGAAAAAAGTACTCAAATTCTCTACTTAAGTAAAAATATCAATACTACTGTTAGAGCACGGTCACACAGCACTTTTCAATGAGAATGGAGTGGATTTTTACAGAAATCCGCAAATGGCAGCAAACCTCTCCATTCCCATTGAAATGCATTGGCAGAATCAGCCCCCATAGGTAGAAAACAAGTGTAGCTGGTCTTTAAAAAAGGGGGGAGAAATGAGGGGATGACACGCAGCAAAGGTCGCTGGGATCGGGACCAGCCTAGTTACCAGCCTAGGTTCCTGAACCACTACCCTGTGGCCCACTTTGACTTTCATATATATATTCTTTTAAAGACTCAAACTCAAATCTTTGCTTCTGGGGGTCCCAGGAACAGCATATTTTGAGATGGGGGATCCGCGGTCAAATGCATATCATTCCAGGGGTTCCCTTGACATTAAAAGGTTTTGAGCACCGCTGATCATACTTTTTTTCCCCCAAAAAAACCTTAGTGGACAGAGTCATTGCAGTCTAAGTGGGCGTGTCTGTGAGAGACGTACTCTGATGTTGTTGAGGTTGACCTCCACCAGCTCCGGGTCGTTCCTCTTTATCCTCCGGAGCGTCTCCTCCACGTCTGTGGAGTTGGGTTCCTCGTCTGGGACGGCTTTGTACTGAGCACACTGGATCACACCTAGACGTAGGGACGGGACCATTATGAAAACTTCATGTCACCATTATAAATCAAAATATCCCCAACATACATTATCCTGAGGAAGAACATTTGCCCAAAAAATTGTAGATCTACAAGCTCACACAGATCAGCAATTTTTGGCAAAGAGAATTGGTAGAGAGTGACTGTATCAAGTAGGCAGGGTATCTGCACATTTCCCAAGTACAAATTCAATACTTTTTAAGGCTTTTTAATACCTCTAAAATGAAAAATTCAATACCATTACTGCGGCAAAGGAATCGACAAATGTAAGGCCACATTCATAAATCAGAGACAAAGCAGTGTTTGTCAGTGGCAAAGCAGTGTGTCAGTAAAAAGCTACCACAGATACAGTAGGAATAATCAAATGCACATGCAAACCTGGCCAACCAATATTCTTATTCCAGTCTCTTCAACAATTATGTGGGCAAATTTTGACCTTCATTGTAACTTTGTCTTTAACCTTTTAAATCCAAAAGGAAAACATCTCTCCCAATTAATTTTAGTACAATCCCAGTACTCACAGCAATACTGCCCAGGACCATTACCTGTCCAATTCGGCCCAATTCATGACCCATGAATAAAAAACAATATAACATCAAATGGTGAAAGGAGCCTTACAAATGCATGGTAGGGCTTTATGAAATCACCTGGGTCCAGAATTTAAACTGTACAGTCCCTCATCCATCCATGTTGTCAGAAAGTAACCCACATAAAATATCTCCAGATGAGACCCCTCCATTGATTCCAATCACATATTCATGTGTTTTTTTGTTAACCTTCATAGCCTTTATATGGATAATATAATTCACATTTGTAGCTATAAAATAATTGCAATGTAAACATGGTTTATGAGGGTGTGTAGGCTTTGCCATTATATTTACATTACAAGAGCCTACTCACTTCAAATGTGGACAATGCACACTGATCAGTGTTCCATGCCTTGTGCACGCACGCACGCACACACACACAAACACAGCCCCGCCTCTCTTCTCGTTCACACAGAGACAACCGTCTCACACACACTGTCACACAGAGAGAAATAGTTTATCTTCCTCCCAGTCTCTGTGGTAAAGGCGTGCAGCTGGTTTGTTTCTCAACTTACAGATACTTCTAATAAAGTAGGCTGCTTTCCGACAAGCGGCACATCAATGACAAAGAGCTGGAACGTCGGCGATCTGCGATGCCCCGCATCACTCTGTTGTGTCAACCAACACGCTACATGCTAGATTAGCATCTATCTAGGGCTACTGAAGCTCAGAGGGGACGCGTTTTAATGATAATGATAATGAACTTTATTTGTATAGCACCTTTCATACATACAATGTAGCCCAAAGTGCTTTACATACAAGTAAAATACAATAAAATAAAATAAAAACAGAAACAGTGGTGTTAAAAAAAAAATAGAAAGAAGTCATTGAGGGCAAAAGGAATAACAATAAGAAATAATAAAAGGAAGTAAACACAACAAAAAAAAACTGATTTAAGTAAAAGCCATATTAAAAAAATAGGTTTTCAGCTTAGTTTTAAAAACACTGAGAGAGCTTGCCCTTTTAAGCTCCAGAGGTAATGTGTTCCATAACTGAGGGCCATAAACCCAAAAAGCGGCCATACCAATGGCTTTATGAGGATCTTTAGGGACCTCTAGTAGAAGAGCAGTGGAGGACCTAAGCGTTCTTGGTGGAACATAAAACTCAATAGAATCACTAATATAGGAGGGTGCCAAGTTATTTAGTGCTTTAAAAATAAATAAAAGAGCTTTAAAATCAATTCTAAAAGATACAGGTAACCAATGTAATGTAGACAGGACTGGGCTAATGTGATCCCTTCTTCTTTTGTGGGTTAAAATTCTAGCTGCTGCATTTTGGATTACCTGAAGTTTTCTTATAGATTTTTTGGTTAATCCTGTAAAAAGTGAATTGCAGTAGTCCAGCCGGCTTGTTATAAAAGCATGAGTAAGTACTTCAGCATCATTTTGATTTAAAAATGGTCTTACTTTGGCCATGTTCCTTAGGTGAAGGAAGGCTGTTCTCGTGACTTTGTTAAAATGAGAATTAAAATTTAGGTCAGAATCTAAAATCACGCCCAGGTCTGTGACTTCTTTTTTGACGTGTCCGGCCAGAGGTCCAAGCATGGACTGTATTCGTTCTCTCTCAGACTCAGGACCAGTGAGGAGAATCTCAGTTTTCCCATCATTTAATTTTAAAAAGTTATGGGTTTTAGTGAAAGATAGCGACAGTCAGGCAAGTCCCGTAAAAGACGCGCTGTGGTTTGCCAGAGGCACTTTGAGTGACGCTTTCGCCTCCAAACATTATTTACTATTCTGTCCCCCAGTAGATGTAACTCGGACGGCGTTGAGTCGGCTCATGCAACAGCAGGGAGCGTTCGTTTCGGTCCACTCGACCGGCCGTTTTGGTCGCATCACAGCAATCATTACATTACTTTTATTGGATTACGTCGGACAGCTCAGAACCAGGAAGAAAAAACTACGGAGTGAAATAAACGCAACAAGTCTGTTTGCGACACGTTTATTCATTCTGCCCCAGATAAAATTCAATACCCCCACTCACACTATTCCATACTTTTTAAGACATTTTAAGGCCTTGAATTTGCAAAACTAAATTCAATACTTTTCAATGCTTTTCAAGATCCGCGGACACCCTGCAAGTAGGTTATTTCCAGGTCTGTTTGACCAATTATAGAGGGTTTAAATGGTACCGGATATGCAGCTCGGCAAATAAAAGTTGAATTGATCCCAGGCAGTGCATGACGGAGGATCTGCTATTTTCACAAAAGAACCGTTTTTTTATTTTAAGATTACTAAGCATAAAAAGGCAATACTGGAGATGTGGCTTAACGGCATGAATTTCTACACAGAGAGCGCACTTCATTAAAGTTAAGGAGAGTTTGGACAAGGTAATTCTCTTGAATGCTGCCTTCGGGTATGGCATGGAAAAGGGGGCGTTTGCATTTCTTTCACCATAGTGAAAACTGCATTCATGGTCTGGAGAGGGGACTTTATACAGACGGGTAAAAGGGGAGGGGCTCAAGCCCCCTTTGAAGACTACAGTATGTGTGCTGTGCACGTGCCTTATCATAAGAGTTCATATGGACTGTTGACTGTCTCAGCTGGGAGCTGCTTCATGTTATCTGTCAACATTCCTTTGTCTGTGTGTAGCCAAATAAAGCCTGGCCTTATCGTCTGTTAATTGATACTCGTAGTATTTTCTCACAGTCATTAAACAATCCTAAGAATTCATGGGATAGTCTAGTAGAGGTCGGGTCTAGTCTAGTAGAGGGGGGGGGGCAGTAAAGTAGTTTTATTTTTAAAGCAAACATTTGTAACTCAAATCTTTCTCTGGGTCTCCCTGGAACTAAATTGTTTTGAGATGGGGGTCCGCGGTCAAACACATTATAATTCGGTGGGTCCTTGACACGTTTTGAGAACCACTGATGATAGAGACATGCATGGAGTCAGAAGACATGTGTAGGTCTTAATGGCGTCAAGAGAACACTGAGGATGAGACAGAGTGCATTGTGGGACGGCAGGAGGAGGTCATATTTGGTAGTGGTGACACGACGGCACCTCCTCCTCTGTTTGGGAAAACGTATAGGATAAACTACTGCACTGTATAGGATAAACACATGACTCATCAAAGCCTGTGTGTGTGTGTGCGTGTGCGTGTGCGTGTGTGTGTGTGTGTGTGTGTGTGTGCGTGCGCAACAAAGTGCTATAGTTTCCACAGCGTGTTGTAAGTCAGATAAACAGATCGTGCCGTCCACAGGACTCCTGGAACGGCTATAGGACACGTGTGTGTGTGTGTCTGTGTGTGTGTGTATATACAGACATACTGATGACCCCTGGTGGTTTGTGTGTGTGTGTGTGTGTGTGTGTGTGTGTGTGTGTGCGCATGCGAGCGTGTGTCTGTGCGTGCATGTGTGTGCGTGCTGGACTTACTGTTGAGTCCCTGCTTGTTGACTATGTTGCTGCTGGCCAGGGCCTCATAGTACTGCTGGTTGCTCATCAGGGTGTGCATGCCCAGGATGGCTGGAGGACGGAGGACGCACACACACACAAAGAGACAGTGTTGATTTTCACAGCGAATTCTGAGTTTGTTTTATGCATAGTCTTTTGAATAAAATTACATTTAGTTTTAGTAAATGTACAGTTGATTTCGGCGGGGCCTTGATGGTGTCGTAATGGCTGATTTTACGCTTGGTTGCATGCTGAAAATAAAATGTACATACAATGCACGGCCGAATACATATCATTTTGTGGATCCTTGGCACGAAAAAAAAAGGCATTTTTGTTGAGACCGGGCCTCCAGTCTCAATAGGTTACACTAAAACTCAGGATGTTGCAGTGAGTGAACAGAACACAGGTTGGGAGGGCTTTTCCACCAAAAGAACCTTCAAGAACCTTCAAGAACCAGTGCCATTCAACTTTCTTGGAACCTTGGTTTGTTCTTGCGAACCGGCCGTGAACTGGCTTTTGTATCCACCAGATTGAACCACACAACCCACGTATGTCGTTCCCTGGAAACAACAAGAATTTTGTGGTTCCCGTTCCGAACCAACTTTTACCGTTTCGGAAAACGACTCGGTTCTCGGGGGGGAAAAGCTCACCTCTGGTTCACCCCATAGCCGGGAGAAAAGAACCCGAACCGGTTCTTTGCCAGTCGAAAAGCGCCCAGAGTGGGTCTTTGATGGGAGCCCGCCCGTCATTAAGTGGTGACACACTCAAGTCTCACCAAGACGGCACGCAGCGCAGCAACACTATGGACTACGGAGGCAATATGGCTCTTAAAAGCAAAGCGGCGGCAGCCAGCCACTTTAGAGCTGGCCCTGTGAAACAAACCTATTTAGAGAGAATTATCACCCTGTCCGTGTGTCAGGGAGACGGAGAGCGTGAGAACGCCATGTGTTTGTGAGAGACATAAACAGCCCGGAGAACGTGCGAGCTGCCAAGAGCCATTGTCAGTGCTGGGCACGAGGAGGACGACGGCGGATTAATGACCACTCACACCACGAGCATGCTTCAAGGCAGCGTTCATTTCCTTCCACTAAAAACTATGACAAAAAATGTTGTGGGCTACCTTTTTTTACTGACGAAAAATAAATAAATAAATACAAACTTAGCTATGGTGACTAAAACCATATTATATTAAATTAACATTTTGTAAAAACTAGACTAAAATGTTAGGGAGGAGGGGTCAAGATGGCGCAGTCGGTAGCGCCGTCGCCTCACAGCTAGAAAGTACTGGGTTCGATTCCCGCCGTGGACGCTGGGGGCGTGTTCTCTCCTCGTCATCAGTGCCTACACCCTAGGTGGGGTTGGTGAAAGGGCCTTTCTGTGTGGAGTTTGCATGTTCTCTCCGTGTCCCCTAGGGTAGGTACGCTCACAAAAAACATGCAGTAATCCTGGTCTATACTGCCTCCCCCTGGCCAGCCGGGGTGCCTGATGGAGGGGGGAGGAACTGGTTGGAATAACGTGTTCCTTCCACACGCTACGTCCAATCGGGGAAACTCCTCCCTGTCAGGTGATAAGAAGCGGCCTGCTCACTCCTCATGCACTGAATGAGCTCAGTTCAGGGAGAGCAGCACCCACGATTACAGCTTAGGCAATTGGCACTGGGTGAAAAATGGGTTACAGAAATAGTGGGATAAAAATTAAAAGAAAAAAGAAAAAGTTATGGAGGAACTAGTGGAGAAGACGTCCAGTAGAACTAAAAGTCTCCCTGCTCGGGTAGGACACCTACTGGTTAACAAGTAGCGCTGCATAAAACTCATAAACAACCTGAGCAGAATAAATTTGGTCTGTCATGCAGGAAGAGACGGGGTTTTGAATCCCGGCTCCTAGGAAATACAGAAAAGCTTTGCAGCTAAGAACATGAACATCATGAACATGAACATGCGGAGGCCGCCCATGCAGATTGTTGCATTCTATACCCAGGATGGAGCTCTGCTAACGGACAGCGAGGTCTCCAACGGTGGTGATGCAGGTGGGGTGGTGAAGACAGTGGGAGGATTGGTTGAGAAATGAAGGAGGGGGGCACGGTGTGAGAAAGGTGGAGGAAGGAAGGATGGATGGATGGAGTGCTGAAGAGGAGGAGACAGGAAAGTTTGTTTACAGGGAAAACACAGATGTCAACAAGATGGTGAGATGAGAGCGTATGCTGATGATGTGCCGATGTGCGCCTGAGGTGAGTTTCCAGGTTAGGATTAAGGATTAGTGGTAGGATGGGACGAAGCCAATAATAACTGGGTTAGGGTTAGGGTTAGGTTAACCACCTATACGGAGTCCCTCAGGGCTCTATAACTATGACAGTGTCTTTTCTGTTTTTTTTGGTGGAGAATTCTCAGAGAATAGCTGATCGACGAGCTCTCAACGCGTCGCAACTATTTTCTGAAAAAGAAAAAAAAAACACTTAAACCCTACAGTATATACTTGGTTGGTCGGTGTCCCCCAGGGCTACTGGGTCCCCTCCTTTTTTTAATATCATTCACCAAAAATAGACGATCTATAAGCTCACAACACGCCAGCACATTTTGGAGATTGTAGACCGGCTATTAAAGGTATATTCAGTTGGTACATTTTCAATTCATTCTCCTCACTAGTATGTGTGCTGACCATATAAGGACTTCCAACATTGGCCCGTGTTGCGAGCATAGCTAGATTCGGTTTTCAGAGGTGGCCAGCCAGTCCTCGACCAATCAGGGTAGAGTATGGCCGTAGTTATGTTATGATGTTTAGTTATGATGGTCAAAATAAAAGTTTTGAGAACCACAGTCGCTCTGAATTAAGAACGTCTGCTAAATGCCTAGATTGTAAACTACTGAACTCATAAAATGCCACAGTCTCGTAGTAAATCAGTATCATACATATCCTGAAGCTGGAGACGTAGGCCTACCGATATTCAGTGATTGGGTCTAATGATCAAAACGAGAACATTATAATGGTGTAAAAAAATCTATAAATAACGAAACATTTCCACGCTGTAAGCCAGTAAGGGACAAGATGACCCCCGGCCACTTTCATTATCACTGAATACACCTTTGATTTGTGCTATTCGTGGCATGACAAAGTATATATAGGACTCAAGTGGTAGAAAGGCAGGTTACATGGACTGTAATGCAGGAAATGAAGTTGAGACCAGGACCTGTATTCAGGTGTTCAGAGTTTGCACGTGACGTGTGCTTTACTATTGTGCATGGATGTGTTTTTGTGTGTTTTACTGCACTGTCCATGTGTGTTTTTGCAGGCATGTGCAAATGTGCGCGCGTCTCTGGATGTGTGTGTGCGTGTGACGTGTGAGGGTGATCATGTACTTACACTGCCAGCACTGGCACACTGTGTGTGTGTGTGTGTGTGTGTGTGTGTGTGTGTGTGTGTGTGTGTGTGTGTGTGTGTGTGTGTGTGTGTGTGTGTGTGTGTGTGTGTGTGTGTGTTTGCATGCGTGCGTGCGTGTTTCTGTCACACCTGCGATGTCACAGAGCTCTGCGTCGCTGGCGTTTGCCAGGGCTTCCTCCAGCTCAGGCTCCAGGGTCACGTTCTCCATGATGGGATCCACCATCTTCTTTGGTACGAACGCTTTACCTACAACCACCAAAAACACAACAACACACACTTAAGGTTTTTTCCGGACGAATATCGGTGTGAATTTGGGTGCACGAAAAATAAACAAATAACGGCACAGTTTTTTTTTTCCGGACTTGGGAATTTGAAGGACCTTTACACACAAATACAGTGCGACATCCATGGTGTAAAGTAAAAATGTACTCAAGCACTGTACTTAAAGGGGAAAACCACCCATTTTCATATTGAACTACCGGTATGTCATTAACTTAGTGGAGTGTGGAAATAAATAAAAAGGTTCCCCCCCTTCTATGTCGCCTAGAACTGGAGGTTTGATTTTGGGGTTTCTATTGTAAAATACACCGAGATGACATCACACCCATGTGATTTACAATACAAACCCCAAAATCAATCCTCCAGTTCTAGGCAACACAGAAGGGGGGGAACTTTTTTTTAAATTTCCACACAACTCCTCTAAAGTATATTAATGACATAGTTCAACATTGAAAATGGGTGGTCTTCCCCTTTAAGGTATTTTGAGGTATTTGTACTTTACTTGAGTATTCCCGCGTGCATGTGTCCGTGACGCAAAAATGGGTCCCTACCCACTGTTTGGAAAACAGTCAGTGTTTTAAAGTGACATATGCCACGATATACTGTAAATCATATCTCATATGATATCCATGTGTTCATTTTGGCGAATAAAACTAATAAAAAACTAAAATAAAAATGAAGCTATGACTAAACACTCTGACAGTTTTGCCAACAAATAAAAACTAAACTAATAAATGTCTTCAAAATGACTTCATGAAGTAAGTGTGTGCTGGTCAGCTCCATTTCAGCAGTTATGCAACCTCTGAAAGCCTGAGGTATCACATGATGTCATGGAGGACCCTGGCCTGTCGTCACCTTGTCTGACTGACTAGAGCGTGTGTGTGTGTGTGTGTGTGTGTGTGTGTGTGTGTGTGTGTGTGTGTGTGTGTGTGTGTGTGTGTGTGTGGTCTGCCCTCTAAAGTTCAGCCAAACATAACATGCTAGCCTTCATCCTGTCATCAGCCTAAATCAGTGGTTCTCAAACATCTTGGCTCAGGGCAACCCGTGAAAATAAACCTTTTCATTCACGGCACAACGTCCAACATTACATCGTTACTTTAAACAGCACCTTACATTTACGCCAAATATGTAAACCTGAGCTAACTTGGCGTTTAACGACTTAAACCCCAGCATCCCTATTCTGGTTGGAACGTTCACCAAAAATAGCCAATCTACAAGCTCACAGCGCGTCACAATGTGACGCGTTGTGAGCTTGTACATTTGCTATTTTTGGCGAAGATACTTTGGTGTACTGTAGGCCGAAAAAGGTCGTACCAAGTAAGTACAGTGCAACTCAGGTCCATTTCACTAAGCATAAGTGGTTAAACTGAAGTGACATTGATACATTCCAAATATTAAACTATTCTGAGGCACCTCTGGACTTGCGTCACGGCACCCACTTTGAGAAGGGTACTACCCATAACTCTGACATCTCATTATATTAGTCCTACATTGGTTAGGGTTAGCATTCACCAGGTTAGCATTCACCAGCATCGGCAGGTTAGCATTCACCAGGTTATAATTCACCAGTGTCGGACTAATGGGACGTCAGAACGATGAGATGTCGGGAACAATGACATAGCACACTTTGAGAAACCCTGGCCTAAATAACCCTACACAGGCATACAGACAGACAGACAGGATAAACACAGAGAAGAAGATATTGTCGCCATAATATCGTATATTCATTAATATTAGAAAGATTGTCTATAAAACAAACCCATTCTCCATTGGGAGAGAGAGCGAGCTCGTGCATTTGCCGGCAACTACAACAGTCGGCAATCAATCCGAGGCACCTCTGCAGCAGACATTGTCCGACGACGGTACCTAAACCTAACCTTAATCCTAACCTCAGTAAAACTATGCCTAAACCTAACCCTAGCCTCAAGTAAAACTATGCCTAAACCTGACCACCCGTCGGGCGGCGATGCCTGCTGCGGCCTCCGGTCCGTGCGTGGATGCCTGGCGCAGCTGTTGTCTGCGGCTGCCGGTCCACTGCCAGCAGTTACCGGCGACACGCATTGTGCACAAAGGACATGCTGCGAGCACATTAAAAGGGAAGAAATCATAAAATAGCACGGCAGGATCGGGGATCGTCAAGATTGTGGCAGTAAATGTGTTTGCTCTATTACATCTTTAAGAAACATTCCTAAGATAACAGCGAAAGGTTAACCTGTGTAAGGAAACTTTCCCGCTCAGTGTGGAGGATAGATCGATAGACGGTGGATAGATCCTCCCGTTACAGTAAGATCCATTTAAACAAGTACCACACACCTGACCTGACACCCCACAAGTATGGTCGGCCTTGACCCAGAAACAACGTAACCACTGGTCTAATGGACCTGCTGCAGACAGTCACTTGACAGAGCTTCTAGGGTTTCATGAAGAGATGCCTGGCATGTGTCACCCTCCATCACACCCCACCCTGTGTGCACACCCCACCCTCCATCACACCCCACCCTCCATCACACCCCACCCTGTGTGCTTGTAAGGACGCCCAGCACAGCCGTGCCTGTAGGCGCTGCCTACGGGCACTCGCCCTTCGGGCTCATGTAATATTGCTTAAATATATATTTTTCAAAGCAAACCTTTGTAACTCAAATCTTTGCTACTGGGGGTCCCTGGAACAACATATTTTGAGATGAGGGGTCCGCGGACAAATACCTATAATTTTGGGGGTCCTTGACATGAAAAAGTTTGAGAACCACTGATTTAGGAGAAGGATTCATAAGACAATTATAGAATCGGGTCAAAATATTCAAAGACTTGCACAAATTGTCATGATTTTACAAAAATAGCAGATACTGTACAAGCTCACAGCGCGGCACCGAGTGCCACGCTGTGAGCTTGTATATCTGCTATTTTTCGATAGATAAAGCATAAAATAATAATAATAAGTGGTTAAAATCTAAAGTGACGCAGATTTGCGTTCCAGGTCTTAACTGACTCAATACCAATGACGAGATCCGACAGATCATTGTTTTATCACCGTTTAATCCAGTTTTCGCTCTTGTCCCGCTTCTGAAACGCTGTATCCGGTTCCGGTTAGGTCATATCCAGCTATTCGCGTATCTGGAGATTTTGACCTACAGTACATCCGGGTCAATGGTGTTTACGTCCACAAAGGGTCCAAAATCTCCGAACATACAGGTAGGACCACAATCCTATATACAATACAGTCATGACTGTATAACTGTGCCTCTGTACTTTCCTTTTGCAAACTGTTAACCCATTCAGAACGGGTACACAGTATTGTGTATCATTATTTTATGCTTTAACTATTGAAAAAAAGCAGATATACAAGCTCACAGCGCGGCTGCGAGCTTGTACATCTGCTATTTTTGACAAATTGTGAAATTTTAAATTTTGACTTTTTTTTAAAAACCCTATGTTTCTATGTCAGCAATCTGGCTCGCCATTGTCAAAGAAAAGGTCCTTTTCACTTAACTGGAGCTCAGTTAGTCTGTTCTTGAGAGACTACTATGTCAGTGGTTCTCAAACCTTTTCATGTGAAGGACCCCCAAAATGATATTTATTTGGCCACGGACCCCCCCATCTCAAAATATCTAGTTCCAGAGACCACCCAGAAGCAAAATTTGAGTTACAAACGTTCGCTTTGAAAATACATATGTTCAAAGATTTGCACACATTTTCACGACTTTTTCAAAAATAGCAGATCTACAAGCTCGCGGCGCGGCACTCGGTGCCGCGCTGTGAGCTTGTATATCTGCTATTTTTCACTGGTTAAAGCGTTCAATAATTCTAGGCCTAAAATTAACAAAGTGTTGAATGAAAGACCTCTCTTCTCTCCGGTGAAGGGCACCAGGTCCTCCTTGTCGGGATGCTCTTTGGCCTGCTTCTCCAGGTGTGCCAGCAGGTTGTCTCTCTGGAACAGCCCGGTGGGAGCCTTCTTGGTCTGGTCCTTCTGCCTCATGCCCGCCGGCAGCAACTCATTCTGCCGTTGGGACGGGCAAAAGAAGAAAAAAACAACAACATATCGTTGGTTAGCACTTTACAATTTGGGGCATTTGACTGGGCACAGGGTTTCCCAAAGTGGGTGCCAATTTAATCACTGTCCCCTCTATGCCTAGTCAGACAGACCTGATTTGCACTCTACTTGACAAGTTATTTTTCCACGTACCCCAGTTTGAAGTCTAGCGGTGCATTTGAGCAGTTCATTTCATTACGCTGTACCCTGTGTGTTGTAGACCCTATGCTATGGGCCAGGGGTATATATGTCACAGTTTTTTTGAGATTCAGTAAGATTGAGATCAGGAGCGCTCGTTTTTGGGCACAAGGTGGAGCAAGCGGTGCCTCCTTCGGGGAACTAGGAATAATTTGACTGAGGTTAGGGTTAGGATTAGGGTTAGGTTTAGGCATAGTTTTACTGAAGTTAAGGTTAGGATTAGGGTTAGGTTTAGGCATAGTTTTACTGAAGTTAAGGTTAGGATTAGGGTTAGGTTTAGGCATAGTTTTACTTAGGTTAGCGTTAGGGTTAGGTTTAGGCATAGTTGCATTCACCAGGTTAGCATTCACCAGCGTGGGACTAATGGGAACAATGGAGGAACAATGAGACGTGGGACCAATGCAGTCAAATAATGCGTTATTTGCACCTTATTCAGAGATACAGACGTTTTTATGTTACAGCATAGAATAGGAGTCAATGGAGCATAGACACTCCTTTTGCTTCCGTGCGCGTTGCATCATGACGTATGCACCAACGTCTTTCACAAGCACCCGCAGCAAGCGTCTGTTTACGGCTACAACCGGGTTAGGCTGCAGAAGTTTTTGTTTGCTGCATTTTGCTTGAATTATCATCATTTCTCAAAAATAGCCAATCTGCAAGCTCACACGGCACGAGGCGATGCATTGTGAGCTTCTGCTATTTTCACCAGTTTTGGTCCTGAGCTTTCTTTTTTGGGTCTTGAGCTAAAAGGTTTGGGAACCACTGCTCTACCTTATAGATTGGTTAAAACATTGTACTCATTCAAAACAAGTCCAGGATTTAAGCTCTGATGATTTCATGTCTAATGTCATGTCTAATCTAATCCAATCCAATCTAAATAAAGCATAAATAAACTGCTAAAGCCACCAGAGAAGTCAGAGTCAGAATCTGAATCACAGGTTTACAGATTTAGTTTTTGTGCAAGCCATCATTTTAGTTTTTTTCCAGAAAGAGAAAGGAAAAAAAGAGAATCAAAAACAAAAAGGGGCTTCTACATATTTACCTCTTTTGCTCTTCCGTTATGATTTGTAATTTAACACTCAACAGGGTCAACTAGGCACGTGTTGACACGATATGAGGTCAGCATCTGTCCACGATTAGACTGAATCACGGTTAAAACACCCTTATCTTTAGCCTCGTAGGAGGAGTCTAGTTTACTAGGCTACCGTTATCTCACATAGTTTTCAGTCAGCTTTTGGTGTATTTAGCTGTAGAGCACAGCAGGCTGGTGTTTCTAAAACGTTTTAGTCTCAGGTCACCCCTGTACATATAACCTTATCATCCACGGCACTCCTGAATTACATCTGTTCATGTTTTGAATCTTACATCCTATTACGCTACGTAAAAATATGCACATCTTCCCACCTGAGATACAGTAGGCTATGTCAGAGAAATATCATTTTCTATCAGAACTGACTGAACATAACTTTACCAGCATCCCTAATCCGGGGGGGATGGAAAATAACTCATCAAGACAGTACAGTACAAATCAGATCTGTTTTACTAACTAAGCATAGTGAAGTGATATTGATGAAATCCAAATATTATTTAATTATTCTGTGGCATTCCTGGACTTGCATCACGGCACCCACTTTGGTAAACCCTGCTCTACAGAAGCTTACATCTATGTCATACAACGCTATACGTAAACATTTAGACCTTCCACCACTAACACACAGTGTGTGTCACAAGGAGAACGTCCATTAGGACAGACTGAAAATAACTCTATACTTGACGTTTAACCACCCTAATCTGGGGGGAACATTCACCAAAAGTAGCTGATCTACAACGAGTGAGCTCGTATATCGGCTGTTTTTGGCGAAGAGATTCGGTGTCGACTGAAAAAAAAAGAACGCAGTGAATGAATGAAATGAATGCAGTGTGACTCAGGTCCGTTTTACAAAGTCAAATATAATCGAAAGTATTCTGTGGCACCCCTGGATTTGCGTCACGGCACCCACTTTGAGAAACCCTGCAGCAGAGACACAAGGCAGAGAGGGGGGAAGAGGCGCACGACACAGGTCTGGGTAGATGGAATCAAACAGGATGGGAGGGGATCATCCGACTACGTGGTTGACGTACTATCCTGTCAGCTATACGACCGCGCGCTCCCTCCTGACTTTGTTTACGTTGTGGTTTTACTGGGCCGACAACTAACTGGTCTTTCTCCACGCTGTTCTGGGGCATTTTGTCCATTTCGGAGGTGGTGACGTGCTTAAAAACTGTTAAATGAAGTCCAACTTGACAGGGAGAGGTTTGCCAGGCCTCCAGAGTTATTCTTATAGCTACAGTGTGCTACTTATAGCCTCCTATCTTATCTCCCCTCTCACCGCTCTCTCTCTCTCTCTGTCTCTCTACACTATCTCTGATTCTGTCTCTCTCTCCCCCTCAGCTCGCTCTCTGTGTCTCTCTCCATTTGTCTCCAGCCCTTTCTGAACCTCTCTCTCCCAGTGGCGTCAGTTCAGCAAAAGCTAGGGTATGGCAAAGATGGGAGTCCTCATGGAAAAGAGGCATTACATTTTGTATAACACGGTTCCATTGTGAAAATAGCCGATCTACATGAGCATGTAGATCTGCTATTTTCACAATGTCTGAAAAAAACGAGTTTTGTCAGTTTCTTTACACAGGTTTCTACGGTTTCTTGGGCTGTGTATGGCATCCTGGAACAGTTGTTCAAGTGCAGCTAAACTTAGCATGTTAGTAAAAGTGCCACAATTAACAATAATGCATTGCACCTGTGCAGCTGACCTATGGAACCTGGGAATATACCATTTTGTCAAGATGGGGAGAATATAATTATAATACCTTGTTAAAGTGACCATTTAAAAAAAAAAAAATTGCATTTGTTGTTATTTTACTGTAATTTAACAACATAATAACCAGCGCAGATAGACAGAGACATTCATGGATTTATATTTAAAAGTACGGTAACTTTTATTTCCCCCCCTGGACCCAGGGTATGGCAGCTGCATACCCCTGCCATACCCAATTGACGCCCCTGCTCTCTCCCCCTCTTCCCCCCCGGTGACGGCTATGAATAAAAAGGAATTCTGAAACAAACCAAGGCGTGCCCGCTGGCCTACGGGTCCAGGCGCATACCACATAGGCATTGATGCCTGATGGCATCACTGGTTCAATTCCCGATCCGGACGACCTTTGCCGCATGTCACTCCCCGTCTCTCCCCCCATTTCCTGTCAGTCGGCATAAAAGCCCCAAAACACAAATCTTTATGAAACAAACCAAGACAGACAGACAGACACACAGCAACACTCCTTTAAAATTATGTTGGATCAGCGATCCAACAGTGTGGTCTCTCTCTCTCTCTCTCTCTCTCTCTCTCTCTCTCTCTCTCTCCAACGCACCTCTCTCATGCCTCTTTACAGTAGCGTAAAGTAACTAAGTACATTTACTTAGGTACTGTACTTAAGTACAAGTTTGCAGAATTTGTAATTGAGTATTTCCAATTTCCTCTACTTTTACTTCTACTCCACTACATCTCGGACCCAATAATCGTACTTTTACGCTACATTTATTTGAGAACTTTAGTTACTAGTTACTTTGTATATTGATTATTATTACAAAACATAGATTAACCGCTTCAACCCTATATACATTTTGGGCAATTTGAAAACAGACGATCTACAAGCTCACAACATTGTTAGCTTGTAGACACACTATTTTCAAAAGATTGTTATACATTTGAAAACTTGAAATATAATAATAATAATTATAATAGTAATAAATAAATTATATTTACTTTCAATTATAAAAGTACTTTCAATTGTAGTACTTTAAGTACCTTTTCATGCCAATACTTTTGCTCCAGTGAATTTTGAGAGCTGAACACAGTGAGAATGCGAATTGTTATAACAACATTTTAAAATAGCAGTTGCAGCTGTAAAAATTATAAAGATTCCGCAACTTCATGGCATATTCACTCGCTCCATTTTCAGAGCGTTTGTAGAAAGACCACATGACCTACTGTAGCATAATGTTAAACTTTGTTGCGTGTGTGACGGAGAGAGTCGCAGCCCCAGCCTTGAAGCCTCAAAAGTCTAGTATCTCCCCCGGACCAAGGGATATCCCTTTGGAGTGATGGTTAAGATATTGGACTTTCACGCGGGAGACCCGGGTTCGAAGCCGGGTTGGGAGGTTCGGATCACCTCCGTTACATTGGTGCCGTGACCCGGATTCGGGCTTCCCCATAGGAGGAGGTCAAAGGGGGGTGAGTGTGGCGGAGAGAGTCGCAGCCCCAGCCTTGAAGCCTCAAAAGTCTAGTATTTCCCCTGGACCAAGGAGATGTCTCTTTGGTCTAGTGGTTAAGATATTGGACTTTTGCGTGGGAGACCCGAGTACGAAGCCGGGTGGGGAGGTTCAGATCACCTCCGTTACACGTGACATTCCAACTTTAAGTAAGTAAGTAAGTAATATGCGAGTACTTTTTCCACCACTGCCTCTATATTTTTATAGATCCACAGGAAGGCCTTGCTGCTTTCTCTCTCTCCATCTAACAAGCGTTTCATCCTGAACCCCCCCTCCTCCACCCCCACTTAGCACCTATAGCAGTGCTCTTTAAAGCGTCCATGTGACAAGGTATTTATAGACTAGAGTACAGTGTATACACCAGGGGTCTGCAACCTTTTGGAAATTAAGTGCCATGTTTTTATTTTCTAGATAGTCAGCGTGCCATGTCAACAATCAACATACATTTTACATTCCGACATATTTTGATTGTCAGGACATT
This sequence comes from Nannobrachium achirus, assembly GCF_963921795.1. Taxonomy (NCBI): domain Eukaryota; kingdom Metazoa; phylum Chordata; class Actinopteri; order Myctophiformes; family Myctophidae; genus Nannobrachium; species Nannobrachium achirus. The sequence continues at coordinate 17,017,602 of NC_137812.1, forward strand.
GTTATAATGATCATTAGACTCAGAGAAATAACCCACCTATCTCCCTGCCCCAGTCATAGTTCAGATTTCTTTTTAATGTAAAATAGTGTGCAGGATGTAATTTGCTGCTAAATAGGTGACTTAATTTAATATACCACTTTTAAAAACAATATTTGATTTTAAAATAATGGCAAAAAATCACGCCGGTGTGAAGTGAGCGGTGCAAACACGACACGTGCATCTCTCCTTGTATGAGTCGTTCTGTCCGTGACGTCAGTTACTTTATGTGTATGAGCATTGAGCACAGATCTCCATATATGGAGATCCGTACTAATACACACAACGTTAAATGCAAGATTGGTTTTCACCGCTCAAACATCCTCTCTCTCAAACTTCTGCCAGTGTTTCAGTGATCACCCTTCCCCTGTGGCAATGTTGGCACCGGTGCCTAAGGTTATATCTTTCAGCATAAGTCACCACACAGCTCTGTCATATCTGCTCCTTATCCTAACCACTTAAGCCCTTTATTGTATGCTTTCGTATACTATTGTATACGATGGTGTCATGAGAAAAACAGCCCGTTGTGTTTTTTTTATGGCTTGGCCTTCCAGACCATTACTATTCTGTCAATGACACAATTTGTCATTTGTCATTCATGACTTGGCCCACATTCAACACAAATGGCTTTTTCCCAGAAAGTAAACTTGTGAAAATAAATAGTTTATGGCCAAGGAAAATAAAATAAAACACCCGAAAACGCTCTTGTCACAGTTAAGTAGTGCAGTGCAGTGCCAGTGTGCAACCAGCTTTTGCACACTGCTGCATTTTGTCGTTGCGATTTGAAAATCAGAAATCCAGAGGCCAGGGAGAGATAGAGGAAAGAGAGAGAGAGACAGCAAGGGACTCAATGGCAACAGTTGTGAAAGACCTTAACGCCCTCGGATGCTGAAAAGACGACAGTACTTCAGAACAACAAAGCACCAGAGGACATGTTATTATGATGGTGTTCCTCCCAGTTAAAGCCCAAGTACTTCTAATGGTTTACTGGAAGAGACGAGGGCAGCCTAGTTCCCACGCAAACAGGCACGCACTCAAGTGAATACAAGTGCACGCACAAACACGCACACACCCACAGAGCCCTATAAATTTCCAGTCATTCCCTTGGCACAGAGGGCATTTACGAAGAGTTTGCCATTAATTCAGAAAGCCATTACAGCTACTGTCATCACCAGCAGATACACAGCATGATCCATCATCACTGGGCACGCACAGAGCTTACAAAACACTGACTGCACACACATCAAACACATAAATATACAGTAAATGCATAATAGAAGAGCAAATGCTAACTAAACAACGCTATAACTGAAGCACCACCAGGTACACAATACAATACTAACTACATGATATATGACGCAGGGCTACCAGACACAATACGCCGTGGATACATCAAATACAACTGAAGAGCAGAGCCTCTCGGTTCAATGCATACATCGTAACGGGAGTCTCTCTCCATTCCGACATGTCGCCACTCCGAAATTGACTTCTAATTGTCGGAGTGGCGACACTCCCATAGGGGTTAAGTTTAGAGATAGGGTTAGTGTCGGAATGGAGACATGTCGGAAAGGAGACATGTCGGAGTGGCGGGATGTAAACCATCATCGTAACGTTATAGCACAAATACAATAATTATCGTACATCTGGCAACACTGATCAGTGTTAATTCCGTTGACTAAAACTATGACGAACAACGTTCGTAGAATACGATGATGACCAAAAACGAACACTAAAAATAATGACAATTTTGTCAACAACTAGACTAAAATGTCAGGGAGGGACTAGTGGAGGGGAGATCCAGTAGAACTATACTGTAAGACAACTAAAAGACAAGTAATTTTACGTTTGGCTGCACTCAGGTGTTGCGCTCTGAGAATAGCAGATCTACAAGTTCACAGTAGATCGTGAGCTTGTAGATCTGCTATTTTCTAATAGTTAAATAATAAAATAATCGTTAAAGCGCTTCAAATCTAAAGTGACACAGATTTGCGTTCCCAGTCTAAATCAATCAATCAATCAATCAATCAATCAATCAACCACCGATGTACTCACGTCAGGGTCCAGCTCCTCCAGTTCGTCCTCTAAGCGCTGTAACTCCTCCTCCGACAGCTTCTTCAGGAGCTCGTCCTCATCGATGTCCCTGTACTTCTCCATCTCCTTCCTCAGCTTCGACATGATGCTCTGCTCACCTGCAAACAGCAGCATCAACACAACCACTTCAAACATGGGTGACTGGCAGCCCGGATACAGCCCGCAGTTTTAATATCGGTATACTGTTACAATTCCAAACATGCCAATGTAAAGCCCAGGATTTGAACTCGGTCCCGACGGTATTATGCGATGTGCAATGTGGCCCTCTGGAGTGAGTGTAGAAATATTGTGGCCCTCTCCATCATCAAAGCACACCCATGAAGTAGTTGCTTCCAGTAGGAAATATCCAGCACATTGGAGTAAAGGCAATACGTACGACAATCTCTAATACTATGCAGTCAAATTTACTGTAACAATTGTGTGCTGTATACAGTGAATGAATTTGACTGATTTTATTGGACTTTTTATTATCTGCAAAGATTTCTATTGATCAGTTGTTTTATTTCTTTTCTTCTTTTTTATTTTCTTTACAACTGTTATTTTTTCCTTTTGCTATTGATGATATCCTCTGCATAGTACTGTGTTCTATCCATCATTCAATGAGATACATAAAGGTTTCCTATGTAAACAAGCCGAAGGCTTTCGTGGATCTCCTTTCAGTTGACCGTGTACCAGTGAACTGTTCCGTCATGAAACTGTACCTTTTCCAATGCAAACTTCTAATAAAGTCTTTAATCAATCAATCAATGTAGCCTAGGCTAGGCTATAAATACATATGGGAGTTGTGCCTAGAATACAGTACAACTGATAATGGAAATCTTTGCAGATAATAAGGTCCAATGAAATCTTGCATAGGACAGCATGGTGACCTGGCGTCATCGCACCTTCAAGCCTGTGATTAAAATCAGGGGCGTCAATTGGGTATGGCAGGGGTATCCAGCTGCCATACCCTGGGTCCAGGGGGGGAAATAAAAGTTACTTTTAAATATAAATCCATGAATGTCTCTTTGTCTATCTGCGCTGGTTAATATGTTGTTTTTAAAAAATGGTCACTTTAACAAGGTATTATAATTATATTCTCCCCATCTTGACAAAATTGTATATTCCCTGGTCCCATCGGTCAGCTGCACAGGTGCAATGCATTATTGTTAATTGTGGCACTTTTACTAACATGCTAAGTTTAGCTGCACTTGAACAACTGTTCCAGGATGCCATACCCAGCCCAAGAAACCGTAGAAACCTGTGTAAAGAAACTGACAAAACTCGTTTTTTTCAGACATTGTGAAAATAGCAGATCTACATGCTCACAACGCCTCGCTATTTTCACAATGGAACCGTGTTGTACAAAATGTAATGCCTCTTTTCCACGAGGACTCCCATCTTTGCCATACCCTAGCTTTTGCTGAACCGACGCCACTGATTAAAATGAAATCAACATGTTGCCGAAATGAACAGTGCTCACCTCGCTGACCTCCGGCCTATAAAGGGAAGAATAACAGCGGAGGCCCGTTGAGTGTGTGGAAAGCCCCTGGGACAGGGAGAGACCTGGAGGAGAATACAACACATGGATAGAGTGAAGAGAGATTAATAGCACAGAGTCCCCGATGGAATAGAATCCACGCAGCAAGTCATCTGTACAGCACAGTGGTTCTCCACCAGTGGTCCGGGGACCACCAGTGTTCCTTGAGGGGGTTCCTCCAGGTGGTCCCCAGCTAAATGACGGGTGAGTTGGGCGCGGCCAGATACAGTACATATTAATTTGGGGGTCCTAGACTATGAAGTGATGAGAGACCCATTAAAACCGGCAAAGCATCTGTCCTTTCCCGTGGTTATATGTCAGCACTCCGACATATTGCCAATCCGACCACCTAAACCTAACCTTAACCCTAACCTCAGTGAATGCTAACCTGGTTTGTCGGAATGGGGATATGTCAGAGAATGGAAAACCGTTACCCGTTCCCGTGCTATCACTTTAGATTTTCTACAAGCTCACATCGTGGCTGTTTTCACTACTTTTTGTGCCACCCTTGTAAGACGAAGTAGGTCCTTAACTTAAAAATCACACCCAGTGTGAAATGAGAGGTGCTATCAGTGAGTTCATTACATTAAACGTCCAGCGAAGCTTGGCCAATGTGGGATGGGGCGGGACATACGTACATACGGACAAAGCCAGATGGAGTGGTTGGCACCGCTCAAAAGAATAAAAAAAGGGCGGAGGGTTTAAATATGGAGATACAAGGTTTCTACAGTACAGTACATTGCTTGCTGCACTGGCACTATCACTATGTATAAACAAACATACATGTTTGATATGGTGCACAAGGGACTGTGACATTTGACGTGACAATGAAGTTGTAATTCAACTTAAATCTATACTGTGGGAGTGACAGAACAGATGGTGTTTATCCTCTCCCTCCGTAGCTCTGCCTCTGACACTGGGTGGGAAGACTCTTTTGGGCTGTGAGACCAGGATGATGGATGATGGATGGGTGAGGTGGGGTGGGGTGGAACATGTGTGTGTGTGTAGGTCACAACAAGGCTGAATGCTTGGCATAGTTGCCAACTTGCCGCCTCCATGCCCTGATTCCGGAAACGTTGTGTCCCAAATGGTTCCAGGACTTTGGCTTGTCGAGACTTTCATTGTGGGATCCAACTCAAGCGCTGTTAAGAGGCCTTTTTCTATAGAAAGATTAAAAAGTCAGATATGCCGTCTATAGTTTAGACCAGTGGTTCTCAAAGTGGATTTCAGGGACTCTCTAGGTTCCTTTAGGGGGGTCTAAATTGACCCTTACCAGTCTGCAACTTTGACAGTGTACAAATGGAACCAAATGGACCCGTACACTGTCAGCTTTAAGGGGCGCCCCTCACATTTCAAAGTTTGAGAACCACTGGTTTAGACGACAAGAGCGTTTTCGGGGGTTGAAAACGCAAGAAAGTGAAACCACCTTCGAGAGTGGAAATCTTAGAAGCTCTGCCTTGCGTCTTCATGTTAACAGGAAAAGCGCAGGAAATGACAAAACGTGTGATGTCATGGCTCACGTCTGCCCACAGCGCAGACTATAGAGCTGAGCCACGATGCAATGGTGAAGGTAAACAAGGAAGTACACATGTTTCGCACCCTGTCCGTCTGTGTGTCCGTCTGTTACCAGCTAATCTCTGGCACCATTGGCCCGGTCACTGCCAAACTGCACATGCACACAATCCTCGGATGCCAATTCAGAACCTCTGCCACACATTTTTCACATGAGCCTCCAACAGATTTTTTCCAAACGCAAATCGGTGGACAGTATCCCTACAGTCATGTGATCGACATGGGTCTGTCAGATTTTCCATATTCCATCCTGATTGGCTAAGATTGGCTTCCAAAGTTTGCAGGATTGGTCCGCTTTGAACAAAATGCCTCAAATCATGAATGCAGCATGCAATTTTGGAGAAATTATGTGCACACATTCCCAATAGGTAGAGGAAGAAATGCCACTTCAAGTTTTTCAAATCAGTCTCATGTGTTCCTAAACACATTTTAGGAACAAAATCATGCATGCAGCGTCCGATTGCTGTGAAAGGCCGAAGAAGACATGGCACCCTTTTCACATTGTCATTATAGCGCCACCAGAAGGCCACAGTAACCTAACTGACCTGGGGGAGAACTGTGCTCGGAAGAGCACTGCTTCTAGTCTGGCACTGTGTCACTGCCACCTAGAAATGGCATTGCACATTACACATCACTGATGCGTCTCCATGTAAACGCAGAATAAAAATCAAACCCAAGTTTGAAGTGAGCGGTGGTGTGTGTGTGTGTGTGTGTGTGTGTGTGTGTGTGTGTCTGTGTGTGTGTGTGTGTGTGCACGTGCCACCACTGCTATTGCAGTTGATGCTCAGGGCAGGCTAGACTCAACAGCACCTCTCTGGTCACCCAGGGTTACTGAGGCTACACCAGAGGCTACATACAGACACACATACATACATACATACATACACGGATACACACACGGCCACGCTATGGAGACGGTGTGACCACCGCTCAAAAAGTGACAAGGCAACAAAGCTGTTGTCTCTAGAGACTGTTGTTGGCTAAACCTGGCCTCATTCATGGTGGTTATTTCCAGACAGTATGTCCATACAGGGCCCTTAGTTCCAGAGCGATATGTATGCAAACATACTACTTCGCCAAAAATGGACCATGAACATAACTGGTTAACTAAAGACAAAGTGGCGTTTATCTCTTGACAGCTTAAATGCTCTGTGTTCAAAGTGCAAAGCATTTTGTCATTGGAAACATGTGTTTTTGCTCCTACGTCTGCTTGTTCCAAGGCGGCAGCACGTGAATTGTGCTCAGGGTCGAGCCATTCCATTGTTCTGCTTTTTCTTGCACTGTGACAAGACAAGTTTCCAGAACCAAACATGTACAACTGGGCTTAACTCCAGACAACACTCAGGTCTGCAAGCAGAGGCTGACCTGACCTAGCCAAGCATACAAACCTGGGGGCCTGGATTTATAACCTCTCTTTTCAGAGAGGGGGTAAAATAAGGTTTTGTTGGCCTTTCTATTTTACTACAAGACAAAGAATGGTGTTACAGAACGGAGAGAAAGTAGAAAAAAGGAAAAGAAAAACATCACCTGAAAAAAAGGTTTGAGAAACACTGCTGTCATGAAAAAAAAAACAATGTGTTATATGCATGCAAGTGTGATTAGTATGATAATAATACATGCTTTCATGGATATGAAAATGGTACAACCATTATTAATGAATTGATTTCATAGTTTCCTTTTTAGCATAACATTATGTTCTTACGTTGATCATAAAACCCAATTACTGAATGTCAGTCTCCAGGTTTTCTTCAGAATAAGTAGGCCTATCACACTGATTTACTATGACACTATGTAGGCCTACGGCACATTAAGAGTCCACTAGTCCTGGTTCTCAAGTTTTTATTTTATTTTCAAGGACCCTCAGCAGGTCAGTCAGCAAATGGAACCAAATTGCCCCATTTGTACTCTGAGTTACAGACCTGTAAGGGTCCATTTTAGACCACCTTCAAGGAACGCTGAAGGTCCCTCAACCCACTTTGAGGACCACAGCACTAGTAGGGCAATATAGTTCTCATAATGAGGTCAGGGGATCCCCAGGGGGTCCTTGAGGGAGTTCCAGGGGGTCCCCAGCTAAATGATAGTTAGGAACCAAATCGACCCTTTATTAACTCGAGCGTGTAGGCTACAAATGGAACTTATGGATAGGGGTCCTTGATATGGTTGAGAGAATACAGGAAAACTCGACCTAAAACAAAGTCGACCCAAACTAGTTAACAGAATAGACCGAAATCTAATCTTTGCTTCTGGGGGTCCCTGGAACTAAATATTTTGCGATAGGGGTCCATCCATGGAACAAAATATTTTGAGATGCGGGCCAAAAACACATTTTGGGGGTCCTTAACCACTGATAGGCACATTCTAAAAATGTCTTCTATTAATCCCAACAGTTTTCCTGAAAAATAATGATGTTGCCATATCATGGTTTCTCAAACTTTGTCATATGAAGGACCCCCATAATGATATGTATTTAGCCACGGACCCCCATCGCAAAATATTTTGTTCCAGGGACCCCCAGAAGCAAATATTAGATTTCAGTCTATTCTGCATCTAGCTTAAAGGAGTAGTTCACCCCCAAGATGAATTTTTTTCTATTGATTAGGCTACTCATGCCATGGAGAGTAGAGTTCAATAATATTTTTTGGTATTTGTCACATTCCTAAGACAAAAATTTGATTTGAGTAAATTTACCCCCATTGATTCCGGATGGGGACCCGTTTGGGGGTAAATTTATTGTTATCACATTTTTGTCTTAAAGGAATGAGACAAAAAATATTATTGAACTCTATTCTCCATGGCGAGTAATCAATAGGAAAAAAATCACACCCGTGTGAAGTGGAGCTGTGTGTGTGTGTGTGTGTGTGTGTGTGTGTGTGTGTGTGTGTGTGTGGATCATGTGTACCGATTTTTGTGACATTTGAAGAAAATATGTAGGAAAAGGAGCAAAAAGTGTGTTTTGGAGAAAATTCAAGATGGCGGAAAATCTATCATGGCGCAAATGGGCGTGGCCTATATGGGGAGATGCGTCATGACCCAAGGAATCCAGGGAAAAAATATTTTTAATTTTCCGACCTACGGTTCAAGAGTTACAGGCCAAAACGTAAAGTGGGGTGTTATGGCGCCACCATGCGGCCAAATGACACAATTATTTTTTATTTAATCCTTGAAATCATTATGAACCTCCTCTCCAAGTCTTGAAACTCTAGCCCCTATGGTTTGCGAGAGACAAATAATTGAATGTGAGTTTTTGCGATTCCCATTATAAGTCAATGGGGAAAATTAATTCACTAATAAATTAATATCAATTAAACTATAGAACCTTTCTCTTAGAAAAGTAATAGCCCACGATTCCCGAGTAAGCCGGTCGATTTGACATATGGCGCGAGTGTGTGGTGGCAAAACTGTGGGACTAGTGGCGTGCCGAAGTTTAGGAAGTTCAGGCTACATACACACACACAGACACACAGACACACAGACAGACAGACACACAGACAGACCCACACAGCCACGTATAGGGAGCTGCACACAGCTCCAAAAAAAAACATTTTGGGGGTGAACTACTCCTTTAAGGCCACAGACCCGTTGGGAAACGTTTGGGTCGACTTTGTTTTAGGTCGAGTTTTCCTGTTACCGGTTGGGAAGCACTATGGAAAAACCGTTCAGAGGGAGGCTGGGAGCTCATAAGTGACACAACTGTTGCATCTCAACAGTGCAGCTATATGCTGCCTGCAGCTGTCGCTGTGCAGGATTAGAGCCAGGCTATATTTATTTGATTTTAACACGAGTATAGGCCTATACTGTCATCTTAAATTGTGCAACCCAAAAAAATCTATTATGCTGTTAGTTAGGCCTACATTTCATTCAGCCGCGCTTTAATTAGGCCTACATGTCAAAGCCAATTTAGTAGCCATTAACTCGACATTGTTATAACTTATAATAACTAATATAAAAACGCACAAATTGTCACAAATAACAAATCGTTATAGTGCTCGCCATGTTAAAGAAGCCTATAGCCCTATATGTCTATGCGTGAGATCTGAACGGTCAGTGTTTGTCCAGCAGTTCATTTGCAAACATTTTTAATCGCATGCACGCTTTGCACCACTTAACCAGTGGTGGAAAAAGTAGGCTACAAAAAAATGTTAAGAAGTGAAGTATCAAAACTGCCCTGAAATAGTCTACTCTCTGTTACGGTAGGCTACCTACAAGTAAAAGTCCAGAATTCAAAATTGTATTGTAAAGTATTAGCATCAAATTAAATATACTTTAAAAGTAGGCTAAAGTGCAAAATGTTTGAAAATAGCCAAGGTATAAATAATCGCTAGTGATATTTATGTTTTATAATATTATAATGTATATCTACAAAGTAAAAAAGTTTTCAAACAAACGTAGGCCTATAGTGGAGTAAAAGTAAAGTAAAAAAGTATTGAAAATTGGAAATACTCAAGTACAAATAAGCCTACCTCAAACTTGTACTTAAATGTAGGTCTACTTGGGCTACTTTACACCACTGCTGTTCAGCAGTTAATTTGCACATTTTAATCGCACGCTGTAAAACTTTGCATCAACTTGTCAACGTACCTCCTTCTCCAGTGCTTTTATCCCCCCCCGGCAGGCAGCTATCTATTTATAGCCGGGACCGTCCTGCCACAGTGACAGCAACGAATACTTTGACCAGATATGGTTTCCTTTTCTGCAGTGCAGGGCCGCCCCGCCACTTTAAGCACTCTGTCCGGTCGGTCTGTTTGTTGTAGCCAGACAGAGAATGGGTAAAAGTTTCGGCACGAAATGGTTTTCAGTGCACAAAGCCCAAGTCCATGATGACAGCCAGCCAGAGAGTGAGAGAATAATCCTTGGATGTGACCGAGTCGCTCCGGAGGCAGAGACAGACGCGCCTGTGGTGCTGAGAGCTCCTCTCTCTGCCTGCTGCTGGGTTGTTGGAGTGTTTGGTCAGAGGGGCTGATCTCTCTCCTCCCCTCCCCTTTTCGTCCGAGGTGGAAAGAGTCAAAGACTGGTGATGCGAGGTTACTCATCCAGCAGGGGACCCAGACACTCAGTCATCCAAAATGTGAGATCAGGGACGGATTAATAGGGGTGTAACGATACATTTTAATAGCGATTCGATACATATCACGATACATGGTTGACGATACGATACATGGATGATATTGGTTCATTCATGGCGATACGATACGATTTAATTATTTAAAATCGATATAGTAACTTTTTAGCAAAGAAATTAAATCTGTGTGAAAGGTGTGGATAGTGCAGGTTTTTAAGGGAAATATGTATTATTATGGATATAAATAAGTAAACACAGTGATTATCTGCCAAATATATGGACATTGTATATAGACAAACATGCACCTTGACATGAACCCAGAGATTACACACATTTATTGATAGATCAGTGTAGCTATATGGAAAGGAAAAGTAATTAAACCCCTCCTTTTATTTTTTTCTTATTAAAAATGCTAAATACAATGCACAAGTAGGTAGTATCGATACAATCGATTCTTTGCACTGCCGATTCGATACGATACAAAATAAAACGATACGATTCGATTTTAGCTGTTTTCATTTCGATATACTTCGATTTTTTAAGTTAAAAACGATATTTCGATACAGTTACTATATCGTTACACCCCTACGGATTAACCCCCGCGAGGGCCCTGCTGGGGCCGATAATTTTTTAGGGCCCCCCACCATAAACCCCCCTCCCTCCCGACACGCACTACGCAGCTCGGATTTTAAGCTATGATGATCATCTGTGGGTCAAGAAAGCACCTGTAGACAAGAGGGGCCCACACATTTGATTAACTTATACATTTCATTTTAGTATACTTTCTTTCTAGATTGATATTTCTATGCAATTGATGTTTTTGACGTCGTCGTATTACCTTGCTTATTGTATTGATGTATCACCTTGCTTATTGTAAATCGCTCTGGATTAAGAGGCGTCTGCTAAATGCCTCAACTGTAAACTGTAGTAAATTGTCGATGACCATGCGGCCCAGTTTCCCCAAGGGCCCCTGGCCCCGGAGGCCCAATGGATAATCCAGCCTTGTGTGAGATCATGACCTGTGATGTATTGCCAATACTTTTTTATTTCGGTTTTATCCATTAGTTTGGTCATTAAGGTCCACAAAATGAGAAGTCTGCTCTGCCAGAAACATTGCGAAAAAAAGGTTATGGCCATTTGTAGGAAAAGAAAGATATAAAAAAAAAAAAGAATCTGCTTTAAGTAGCATGTGAGGGGTCAAACTAGTGGTTCTTCCTGATTCTGAATCCATTGCAAGCCTTTGTTTTGCATGAAAAACATTCCTTAGGCTAAAAACGTCCCCACAAAACTATGAAAAGTGATGAGTCATCACTTTTTTCACTTTTCTTTTAATAATGTGGGAACTTGCAGCAATGGCAACAACAGGACAACTAAGTAAAAAGAAAAGAGGAAGAAAATAAACACTTGTACACAAGTACAAGTGTAAATATATATATTTTTTTTATGCTTGCTCTTGCTGCTTACCAGAAGCATAATGAACCATAAAGCTACAAAATGAGACACTACCAGAAACACATTGAGGCAGATTCTAAAAACGCCTTCTAAAACAATCTAAGGCTTCTGAAAACCTGAATTCTTATTCAAAAGGCTGGGCGATATTATCAAAATGGACTATACAGGTCCATTTGTACACAAAGGGGGATCTAACAATTGAGAAATTGAGAACCACTAGTACTAGGGTGCCATGTCATTGTTCTGACGGTACCTAACCTCAGTAAAACTATGCCTAACCGTTGGAGTAATGAAATCACAGCCTTAAAGGAATAGTTCACCCCCAAAATGACTTATTTTATATTGATTACTCATGCCATGGAGACTTGAGTTCAATAATATTTTTTGTTTTTTGTCGCACTACTAAGACAATAATTTAATTACAATAAATGTACCCCCATTGATTCTGGATGGGGACCGAAATGCATTTGGGTCCCCATCCGGAATCAATGGGGGTACATTTACTATAATTGTCTTAGGAATGTGACAAATACCAAAAAATATTATTGAACTCAAGTCTCCATGGCATGAGTAATCAATATAAAATAAGTCATTTTGGGGGTGAACTACTCCTTTAAGTGCAGTCCTCTGAAACACCTTTAAAAAAAGGTTCTGGGTTTGTAGCCTTACTCTGGAGGTACAATTAAAACAATAACTGTTGCGTGGACATTTTAACAAAAATAGCAGCTCTACAAGCTCCCAATGGATCACTGTGTGAGATGCATTGCGAGCTCTTAGATCAGCTATTTTAGTACCTCTGTGGTTCTGTTCTGGTTATTATCACGGGACACAGAACTTGTAACGGATTGTAAAGGTTCGGGTAGGTTTTGGGTTACTCTTCATTGTCTAAAAGAGACAAACACAGTTGCGGCGGAATGTCGTAAAATGTACAGCTGAGGAGACATTGACCAGGCTGCCAGGTGTTTTCAACCATCTCCCTCCTACAGCAGGGGTTCCCAAACTTTTTTGTCTCAGGGCACCCCATACATATTTTTTTTAATCCGAGGCATCCCTACATTATAATTTTCACTCCCATGCAGCACCTTATATTTATAGCATATCGTCGTTGTCAGGTGGAAACCTTGTATGTCCAAAACCGTTAGTTTTGTATTCATCATCTATAAAATTTACCAAACTAGTGAAAACAGCAGATCTACAAGCACACAACGCCTCGCGTGTGCTTGTAGATCGTCTGTTTTCACTAGTTTTGTGCGACAGTCTTGTATGATGAGGCAGGGCTTTGCTTTACCAAAAGACGTACACATTTGAAACTTGGAGATACGAGGTTTCTGCCCGACAGTGACGATATTTTAGTGATTATGTTGCGAGGAAAACGTTGAGATAACAGCCATTTTGGTTAGAACTGACTGAAAATAACTTTGTACTTTACAAGTTTAAAATGTAACTAAATATTTTTTCAAGTGTCCAAAAAAATTCCAAATATTATCAAATGATCTCGCGGCACCCCTGGACTGCCGTCGAGGCACCCCAGGGTGCCCCGTCACCCACTTTGAAAACCCCTGTCCTACAGCATCCCATGGCTCATTATTTGACAACAGTATCTCCGATTATGCAGCTGATGTGTACCCCTTTTGAACCACTTTCAACCTGGTGCCCCCGTTTTGGGACACTAGGTCATGGCTATCTTTTAAGAAATTTGCATGCATGTACTGTAAGTGCTGACTGTAAATTAGAGTCTAGAAGTGTCAGTTGTTTCATATATATACACACACATTTATTTTAAACATAACTGTCTTGTCCAGTGTTAAATAAGTCATTACAGAAAATAGGTACTGTAACTGAAATATTACATGCATATAAACCACAAAACAAAACAGGCTCCCGACCCAAACGATTCAAAACCACATCTATTCAACAAGTATAAACACAATATGAAAAACAGATATAGCTTAACTGCACTGGACAAGTTGTTAGTTTAAAGCACCAATAGAAAATAAAGAATATGAAACTTTTTTTCTTCCCCTAAACAGCATGCAGAAACAAACGATAATAATATAACACATTTGTTTAATTTTTTTGGAGGGGGGTGGGGGGTTGGGTTAAGGCCTCCCCAAAAACTCCAGTCCCAAGAACGTCTCACAGAGTTCTATATCTTGTGTGTTCTAGTCAGTGGTGGTGGGCAGCTTCTCTGCGATGTCCGCCATGATCTTGTGGATCCAGACGTCGCTGTTGTCCTGCGTGGTGTCCACCAGGTACACTGTCAGCCTGTGTGGAAAGGAGTGCACCGAAGAGCGTTTATGAAAAGCGTACGTTTCTGTGATAAGTGGTTCTCAAACCTTTTCATGTCAATGATATGTATTTGACCAGCGACCCCCCCCCCCCCCCCCCCGTCCCCGTCCAAATATGTTGTAAGAAAGAGTTACAAATGTTCTCTTTAAAAATGTAAGATAAGCAAAGATGTTCAGGATATTTTCCAAAATAGCATATCTACAAGCTCGTAGCGAGCTTGTATATCTGCTATTTTTAAATAGCTAAAGTATAGAATAATGGTTAAAGTGGTTCAAATCTGAAGGGACACAGCTGCGTTCTAGGGATGGGACGATAAGCGATATTATCGTTTATCGTGATCAAAAACACTCACGATAATCCTATCGTGGCGATTTAATTTATCGTGATATCGTCCTCCACCACTTAAACCCTCTATAATTGTGGGCTCGCCTGGAAGGCGAGCACACGTATGTTATCTTCATTATTTATATACTATACTAGTCAGTATCTCCTCAAAACTTTGGCGCGATTCATCTCTTAAACGCTTACACCTTTCAACACCATTCAAATTTTTATGTGTTCAGCTTACTGAGGACACGTGTGCTTGTATTCTTGGTTTTGAAATGTTTTGTAGTATAAATATAAAAAAATAAAAATGTTTAACTTTAAGCACCCAATGCATTTCCAATGGGTTTAGTGAGTGGGGACAGAGTGGAGAGAAGGATAATAGACCCATGTTTATGTTAAGGCGCTGTGGCTGCAGTGTTCACACTTCAGATATGCTATCTATATCATTGCGTTCACACAGGTCTGCTCTCTGATTTGATCCAAATATCTAAGCTTTGTGATGTATATATTCTGAGTTAGAACTACAAATATCTATAAATGTCCCTCTCCACTCTACTGATTGAGACAGCTGTGATTAAAGGCCCGTCTGTCATTGGCTGTTCTGTGGTGCTGCAAAGTAACCAAGTACATTTACTCAAGTATATACAAGTACTTGCACCTACAGTACAATTTTGAGGTACTTTTACTCTACTTTCCATTTTTGTTACATATACTCTACTATAAATACAGCATTTGACAGCCTCAGTTACTTGTTACTTTGCAGATTTTATTATTAATAAAAAACATAGATGGACCACTTAATACTGCTATGAAGTTGATCTACAATGTGCACACGCACGCACGCACGCACGCTCACGCGCACACGCACACGCACACGCACACACACACACACACACACCGTGTGTGTGTGTTACTGTGTTACTGTGGAGACGTTTGCTTGTATTTGTCTTTGAGACATGTTTTGTAGTGTTTTAGAAATTTATTTAAAAAGAATAAGGTTTTAGGATCCCGGGCAATGGGATTTACAGTATATATCCTAGAACCCGCAGGGACAATCAGCCGTATTAGTGGTTGTTGTTGGTTTTCAGGGAGATATCACAACCAATGCATTTTCAAATCAGATCCACAAACACAATAAAAGTCATGCTCCACTCCTCAGTCTGGAGTGGCCACATAGAAGAACGCCTTGGTTATAGACATAGTGGAGGACAGATGTGATCTGGGATTGTTAACCTACAGTATATGCACTCAATATACACCTCTAGAACACATAGAATATGTACAGTAAGGTTCAGTAGTACAGTAAAGGTACTGTAAGTTTCAGTAGAGTACAGTAAAGTACAGTAAGGTACAGTAAAGTACAATAAAGTACAGTAAAGTACAATAAAGTACAGTAAGGTACAGTGGAGTACAGTAAAGTAGAGTACAGTAAAGTACAGTATAGTAAGGTACTGTAGAGTACAGTACAGTAAGGTAAGGTACAGTATGGTACAGTAGAGTACAGTATAGTATAGTACAGTAAGGTACATTACAGTAAGGTACAGTAGAGTACAGTAAAGTACAGGACAGTAAGGTACAGTACAGTAAGGTACAGTAGAGTACAGTAAAGTACAGTAAGGTACAGTACAGTAGAGTACAGTAAAGTACAGTAAGTTACAGTAGAGTACAGTAAAGTACAGTAAGGTACAGTAAAGTACAAAACAATACAGTAAGGTACAGTAGAGTACAGTAAAGTACAATAAAGTACAGTAAAGTAGAATAAAGTACAGTACGGTACAGTGGAGTACATTAAAGTACAGTAGAGTACAGTAAAGTACAGTAGAGTACAGTAAAGTACAGTATAGTAAGGTACAGTAGAGTACAGTACAGTAAGGTACAGTACGGTACAGTAGAGTACAGTACAGTATAGTACAGTAAGGTACAGTACAGTACAGTAAGGTACAGTACAGTAAGGTACAGTAAAGTACAGTAAAGTACAGTAAGTTACAGTAGAGTACAGTAAAGTACAGTACAGTACAGTTGATAAAAGTTTAACTGTTTAACCTTACAGTACCTTAAAGTATCCTATTTGTTGGGTTGGAAGCGAGCCCACACTGTTTCGAAGGAACAGTATTTCTAGTTGGTAAAAGGTACTTATAATATACGTACTTGATAGTCTTTTTTTCAACAATCAAATGTCTTTGCCAAAAAATTGTCGATTTACAAGCTCACAATGCGGCGTGACGCGTTGTGAGCTTGCATATCTGCAATTTTTTGGCAAATGTTCCGCCCCAGGATAATGGATTTTCATTATCGCGATAATATTGTAAAATCAGACTTCTTTTGTCACAATAATCATGATATGAAATGTTCATATCATCATCCCATCCCTAATGTGTTCCAGGTCTTGATGGGATTGATAACTGAGCTTGCTTACCTGCGTGCCCACACCTCTGGGCCCTCCTGCACACTTATCACCTGGGCCACCAGAGCCCTCTTCTCCACATGGTTCCTGAACAGGTTGGAGGCCTCCTCTGACCACTGCTGCGCTCCCACGCCTGGTGTGTGCACACAGGGACAATAATAACACGAATATATCTGACCACTGCTGAGGTCCTACTGCGCGCGCACACAGGGACATTAATAATACTGATATCACGTCAATCATTTAGCTTTAGTCATGGACTTTCGAACTGAATTCCATTTAGTTTTCACGTCATGTTTTAGCCATCTGAAAATGTTCTAGTTTTAATCTAGTCTACGTACAGTAGTTTACTTGTCAACAAAAATGTTCTTTGGCGGGCCTTGATGGTGTCGCAATGCCTGATTTTACAACTGGTGTCATGTTGAAAACCGCCGATCTACAAGCTTGCTGTGATGTGTCGTGAGCTTGAAGAACTGCCATATTCAGAGTGCAGCGTCCAAGGGAAACCAAACAAAAAATGACTTGTCTTTTAGTTCTACTGGATCTCTTCTCCACTAGTCCCTCCCTGACATTTGTCTAGTTTCTATTTGTTGATATTTTCAATATACAGTATTTAGTCTTAATCATCATAGATTAGTTTTTATTCATGAAAACACTGGCTCTAATGCAGTACTTCTCAATCATTTTAATTTCGAGTACGCCTCAGTTTGATATGCACTGATTAGGCCACAGACTAAAATCACAGAAACACAATCTCTACTTTAAACCTCAGTGTTAAAGGTAATAAAAGTGATATTCCATCTAAACTGGAACGTAAAGCTTTATATTCTGATAATAATCACGCCTGTAGTGTTTGTTCAATAACAAGAGTCCAATGATCTTGCATGGCTTTACACTCTACTCACCAGCCAGCTGTGCGGTGATGGCCTGGAAAGGCAGCTGTCTGAACTCCTCTATGAGAGGCTGCAGTTGAGTGGAGCTGACCAGTTCGTGTTTACCGTAGTCCAACTCGTAGATCGACACCAGCCCGTTGGTCAGAACCCCCTTCACAATCACACGGTGCCAGCTAGACACAAACACACAAATGGTACAGGATTTTCAGGATGTGTTCATGTCAAGAGGCCACTCTTCAGTTTTCTCTACATAATGAATATACATCATGGCATGCGATCTCCCCATCTTCAAGATCAGATAAATCTTCATCAAATCAATAGCTTTCTAAAGGTGGAGGTAACTAGGGCTGCAACTATCGATTATTGTCTTAGCGACTCATTCTTTTACAATTAATCAAATAATTGAAAGACATTTAAAAGTTCTATCAGGGTCCTTTTGGTTACCAACTCTCCATCATTTAGCTGGGGACCACTGGTTGAAAACCACTGGCCTAGATGTAACCTCGGGAAGAAAAGAACAGAGCGCCACTTACGTCTTGTCCACTTTGCCGGCGTAGACGTGTCCCTTGTGGACCGGCGTGTCTGCGGCCGCGTCCTCCTGGGCGCGGTTGTAGTACAGAGCCATCTCTCCCATCAGCACTGACAGCTTGTACAGCTCCTGCCACGGCTGCACCACGAAGTAGCCCGGGTGGAGAGCCACCGACACGTACACATCGAAGTTCTGACCAGCCTGCAGATAAGATAGATTATAGAAGTAGCCTGGGTGGAGAGCCACCGACACGTAGACATCAAAGTTCTGACCAGCCTGTAGAATATAGATAGATAGATTATAGAAGTAGCCTGGGTGGAGAGCCACCGACACGTACACATCGAAGTTCTGACCAGCCTGTAGATAGATATAGATAGATAGATTATAGAAGTAGCCTGGGTGGAGAGCCACCGACACGTACACATCGAAGTTCTGACCAGCCTGCAGATAAGATAGATTATAGAAGTAGCCTGGGTGGAGAGCCACCGACACGTAGACATCAAAGTTCTGACCAGCCTGTAGAATATAGATAGATAGATTATAGAAGTAGCCTGGGTGGAGAGCCACCGACACGTACACATCGAAGTTCTGACCAGCCTGTAGATAGATATAGATAGATAGATTATAGAAGTAGCCTGGGTGGAGAGCCACCGACACGTACACATCGAAGTTCTGACCAGCCTGTAGATAGATATAGATAGATAGATTATAGAAGTAGCCTGGGTGGAGAGCCACCGACACGTACACATCGAAGTTCTGACCAGCCAGCAGACCAGTAAGACACCCTAATCAGGAGATGAGCGACCGTCACGTCGAATACACAAACTTTAGAAGGCAATCGTAGCCAATCAGGAGGGAATATGGGACAGATCCATATTGATGACATGACTTTAGAGATACTGTGTATCGCTTTGCGTGATTTTCGGCCCAAATCTGTAGGAGCAGTGTGCAAAAATGTGATTTGCAAAAATCGGCCTGATGGTGGCGCTAGAAGAGGGTCATGTGAGAAATCAGGGGAAGAGGTTGTGATTTGCCAGCCAGGGAGTGTGCCCGGGTGGAGAGACGACACACATCCAGATTCTGACCCGCCTACAGTACACCCGCCATGGAGGGACAGGACAGGACAACGAGGAAGCAGTAAACAGAAAATATAAGAAAAGGGCATTTTTCCATACCAAATAACCTGGAAGTGAATTGGGATGTTCTTTTTGAGATCATGTCATTTCCTGTTTCATTGCCTCACTGAGGATCAAAATGTTGACTCGTATGTCAGCAAAGAATGCCATCTAGTGTAAAAACAGAAACACGCCAGAGGCATAATAGTGAACCTTAGTGACATTCGGGCTGGGCTTTCAAAAAGAAGAGTCAAGAAGACATTTTTGTCAGAATTAGTTTCTATGGGGGGCATTTTCCTAACCACTTACCGGTAAGCCCTAGTACTGTACTTCTACACAACACACAAGGTGGAATTGGCATATAATTGCATGGCCTTTGCCGTAGGTATTATGCTGTGTTGTTTATAGAGGGCGGACTGCCCCACCCCCAGCTGTTCAATGAAAAAAGTTGCTCAGTGGAAAATCCATTTTGATGGCAAAATTAATTTGAATCCTGAAAAGTAACGGTTTTAGACATAATGTGGTTTCCACCTGACAGAGACAATATTTTAAAGAGTTTCCGATCATTTGATTAATGTCAATGACCAAGGGAGCCCTGTAAGTATTTTGTAATTTGAATCCTGGACACATGAGGTTTCCACCCACCTGGGGAGCCTCGAGAGGAGGGGGCAGGGACAGGGGCTCCTCCACTGCAGCGGGGGTCTTCTTGGCAGGGCTGACCGGGGAATCCACTTCAGGCTGGTCCCGATAGGACGAGTTGATGGGTCTCAGGGCCGGTCTGCTCAACCTCTCCGCTGCAGTCAAGTCATCACCTATGAGGAGTATGAATCAATGAGTTAATGGGTATGCATCACCTATGAGGAGTATGAATTAATGCACACACAGTTAGTCTGAATCCTGTGCTCGCCTGTCTTTAATTCTGACCCAGCTTGGTAATAAGCTACAGTATTACAGTATAGCTGTGATGTTGTCCAGGGGTGAATACACTTTTTTACATGAATGACAGACATCAAATGTATACTGTAGGCAAGTAAATTGTATGGATTATTAAATGCCACAAACTCGACAGATGATGTAGTCGCTTGAAATGAACAATCAATAAGGTTACAATTTCAAGTATCAGAAATGAGACAGTTGGCCTACTCTCTACTGGGCCAGAATCCAGAATCCCAAATTATATGTATGTGGCCACCGACCCACTATCTGAAAATATTTTTTTTTCCCAGTGACCCCCAGAAGCAAAGATTTTAGTTACAAATGTCGCTTTAAAAAATATATATATATATTCAAAGATATGCAAATATTTTCATGATAAAAAAAAATAATAGCGATATACAAGCTCACTGGGGGCACTCGGTACCGCGCTGTGAGCTTGTAGATCTGCTATTTTTGAAAAGCCAAAGTACAAGATAATGGTTAAAGTGGTTAAGATGTAAAGTGACACAGATGCTTTCCAAACCACTTCAAGTGGCCAAGCGCTCAGCCGTACCAGAGTCCAGGCGGTGGTTAGGGCTGGCGGCTTTGACCACTACGTTGTTGTTCTGCTCTGTGAGTCGAAGCCACATCTCTGACTGGGCCAGCTGATGGTTGATGCTATTGTCCAGGTCACCTCCACAAGAGTTGGGGTAAAGGTAGATGTTGACCAGCCTGTCCTCTTTCACCTGGTCCAACTTCACGATCTAAAGAAAGATGGGGAGACAACCAGAGGGTGGCACTGTGGTGTAAAAAGAGTCAGGTTCACTGGCATGGGTGTTATATGCCAGTGCACAGAGGATGGGGAAAAACCCCACTGACCATAGAAACAGATGTTTAAAATCTGTGACTAGTGTTTCATAAAGCATTACAGCGACAACAAGATTCAAACATTGATCGTTGCCATTCTTTAGTCGTTTGTGTATTACATTTGGGATTGTGCAAACATGGGAGAGATGATTACTAACTAGTACACTGTGACTGCGATTGTGCGTTCACCAGGAGAAAAAACAGTGGTCGCTGCCTGGTATTCACGGCTCGATCCCTGTCAACAGGCGCCTGTCATAATGACCTTGAGCAAGTCACGCAGTCGATAACTGCTCCCGATAAACAGGACGTTGCCTTGCGTCATGCTTCCATAATGAAACCTTGTCAATGGGCTACGGTGTGCCTTCATGATATACATGTAGCTGGTGGTGTTGTGTGTGCGTGTGTACATGCGTACCTTCATGCTACAGTTGGTGGTGTATAGAATAGCTTCTCTCAGCCAGAGAACGGTCTCAGGGTTCTCTAGTGGGCCGTCAGTCAAGTCAGCCAGACAGCATTTAATAGCCTGTTAAAAAAGATTCATTAATTGTAATCAAGGTAAAAGTTTGAAATAATCATGACATTGATTTGACTACGCACACACACACACACACACACACACACACACACACACACACACACACACAACTGACCTGTGGTGGTATGATGGTGAGGTCATTGAGGAAGGGTGTGGGGATTTCTCTGAGCTCCGTCACCGACACAGAGGCTGGTATTCCCAGATCAATGAACACGATGTCCATCACTCTGTTGCCATGGATGTTAGTGATCTACCAAACACACACAGTCGTATGGAGGGAGAAGCACTGTGAAAACTGCACACTTGAGAGCTTTTTCCTCTGCCACGTTTTCTTTTATTATTATTCCAGCCGGGGTTGACACAAACGGTTGCCCGACTGCTCGTGGCAAGTAAATAAAGCGGTCGGGCAAGTGCATTCCATCTTCAGATAATACCAGTAAGACTCCCTAATCGGGAAATAAACGACCGTCAGGTCGCATGTATACACAAATTGGCCTGTAAGTGGCATTGGTTCCTGTGTGTAAGGGAATGTGCGTGGCAAATGTATTAAGAGTTAAGATCTGTTTATTTGACAGGGACCGTGCTCATTAATGGACATGTCAGTTTTCACTTCAATGTAAATGAGCCAGAGTTAGCCCGCCGTGGGCTAATTTTCATCTGTAGTCCCTGGACCCCCATTGGTGGTGATCAACCCCCCCAATCCAACCCTTGATGCTGAGTGCCAAGCAGGGAGGCATCGGGTCCCATTTTTATAGTCTTTGGTATGACCCGGCCGGGGAATTGAACCCCCAACCTCCCAGTCTCAGGGCGGACACTCTAACCACAAGGCCACTGAGCTGGTCAGACAGACAGACAGACAGACAGACAGACAGACAGACAGACAGACAGGATCCCCATTGGTGGTGATCAACCCCCCCAATCCAACCCTTGATGCTGAGTGCCAAGCAGGGAGGCATTGCTTAGGTGTGCGCAACAATGAGCCACATGGTGGCGCTAGAAGAGCCCCATGTGCATGTAGATGTCAAGATTTTAAGTGGCATGTTTGCCTATGTGTTGGGGGAACGTGCGTGGCTAATTGCAAAGAAAAGGCATGTGGTGGTCATGATTTGCGGATTCTTTTTGAAAAGGCAGCAATCCAGCAAACTTTAGAAGGCAACCGTAGCCTATCAGGAGGGAATATGGGAAATGGTACAGATGCATGTTGCTGACATGAGTTGCAAGATAGATTATTGGCTATTCATGAAGTACAATGCTGCCGTTTTACCACTAGCAGCTGCACTCATTCTTTTTTTCAAAATGACTGTCGCCACTCTGCAATCGTCGATTGGATTTAACATTACCGACCATTTTATAAATGGAGGATTTACTTTTTCGGGGCTAGTGGGCATGCCCTTTGGGTCAAGTAGAAAATGACCGGTACTTGCCCAATGAGCAAGTTCCTCTTAGAGCTTAGTGTCAACCCCTGTCCAGGATGTGTGGAGACCAGGTGTTCTCACCTCTGCTCTGGACCACTTGTCCTTGTAGCGGGAGAGGCACAGCTTGCCATAGTAAGGCCTGGAAACCAGAGACTCTGATGTCACCTGAAAACAAAACACCCAACACGATTATATCAGGACCAAGGGGTAAACTTTGTTCGCTGCAAATGAAGCCTACTATATGAAGCCCTAAAGGTCAAAGTTGCGCTGAAACGGAGACTGAAACAATATGTCCATTCCCAGATATGGGCTTAATATTGATGACATCAGGGATCTCCATATATGGGCATAAAAGGGAAAAGGACGGAATTCATTTGCAAGTGTAACTCGCATCGAGACAACCACATAAGGGCTTAATATTGAAGACATCAGGGATCTTGGCCATAATATGAAGCATTACATGAGGAGGGACAGACGGACATCTTCCAGCACTGTGCGTACCTGGGAGAGGAAGAAGGCCTCTATCTTGTCCAGCAGCTCGTTGAGTTTCACAGTGCCTCTGCTGGGCAGCTGGCAGTGTAAAGTCCCATCTGAACACACGTTGGTCACACACACCTCCTGGTATGTACTGTTCACCTGGGACACAACAGAACAGGGATGGGACGATATGAAAATGTCATCACGATTATTGCGGCCGAAGAAATCGCGATTTGCGATATTATGGCGATAATCAAAATATCCCCATCATCCTAGGGTGGAACATTTGCCAAAAAATAGCAGATCTACAAGCTCACAACGTGTCGCGTCTTGTTGTGAGCTTGTAGGTCGGCTATTTCTTGTCAAAGAGATTTGGTAGAGAGTGAAAAAAAAGACTGTACCAAGTATGTAGTATGTACTGTACGTATATTATAAGTCCGTTATATAGAGGGTTTAAATGGTACCAGATGGTACCAGATACGCAGCTCTGCAAATAAAAGGTGAATTGATCCCAAGGCATGACTGAGGACGATTTCACAATAAATTAAATCTCCACGATACCATTATCTTGAGTGTTTTTTTATCACGACAAACGATAACATCGCTTATTGTCCCATCCCTACAACAGAACAGAAATAATTCCATCATCTACAAGCTCGCAGCGGGGCACCGTGAGCTTGTACGTCTGATATTTTTTAATAGCTAACACTATAAGACCTGTAACCACTTTAACCACTATTTTATGCTATTTTATTTTAGAGAGGACTAAAGACCCCTCTTTTTAACAAAGCATCTTTTGCATCGTTTTAGCTACCCTGGTCTTTACCACTAGGCTTTATGCCCTCATAAATGCCTAAATTGTACCAACCGTCAGAGGGTTGTCCATGGTCCTGTCCTGCACGGCCTTGAGGCAGAGCTGGTTGATGTTGACGTCGTCGTCTTGTGACGTGTCGTACAGCACCACCAGGGGAACGGCGCAGCGCTCCACGAACTCTATCAGCAGGATCTTCCCCACGGCCAGCGTGTCCAGGCTGGCCAGCACGGCCTTGTGTGAGCCCAGCGACTCTAGACCTGGGATGGATGGTCCACAATTCAACATTTACTCAGTAAAAAGTACAAAAGGAATTGGCATCAAAATGTCCTTAGAAGTACCAAAATAATGAAGTCGTCATTATGCAGAATGTCCCACCCATTTCACGTTTTCAATTGCATAACAATCTCACAAACTTGTGTGTGCTTAACTCAGTCGGTGCCATATTTAAAGTGGGACCTCTTATATTGCCGGTTCGCCAACAAAGGGTTAAAAAAATAGTGTGCACGCTGGTGCACACATTCGTGCACAGATCATGCACTATGCATGTGCATGCTTTTCACAGCTTTCAAACAAAAAAATCCGCTTGGAAATCCGTTCAGGCATTCAGGAGAAGGCAGCCCTTATGTTTTCTTCAAATGTTTTTTTAAAAGACGTCCAGAAGACGTCTGGAAGGGAGGTCCATAGTTAAAAAGACGTTTTTATTATAGAAACGTCTTTTTTGGCAGTATGAGTTAACATTGGATCTACCTGCTAGTCTGACGTTGGTGGCCTGGAATGGCAGCGTGAGGAAGTCCTCGTGAAGCTCCAGCAGGTTTGACCTTTTGGTCTCCTCCGAGAAGCCATAGTCCACATAGTACACCTGGTGTGCACACAGAACATGAGAAACCATAGTCCACATGGTGTGTACACAGAAACCACCTGAGCAGGCCAATTAACAATACAACATTCATATTAGCTAAAAAAAGCAGATCTACAACGCGTCGCAACGCATAGTTAGTTTTCAGATTGACTATTTTTTGGCAAAGAGATTTGGTGTACAAGTAAAAAAGCTGTCCAAAGCCAACTCAGGTTTAAGTTGTTTCCCATTTGATAAATACCAGGTTGAACATGGTTAACCAAAGAAGTAGCTGGCTGTACGACTTATTGACCCTTACCATGACCTTGTCAGAGGGCAAGACGGTCACAATCTGGGCCCTGGCGAGCTCGTCTCCATCCTCCCCTTGGACCGCTGCCAGCTGACCCATGGAAGGGCTGGACAGCGGTTTGTGGGCTGAGCTCTGGCTGTAGAAGGAGCGCATGGTGTCTTCCATGGCCTCGAGGGCCTTGGAGTAGTTGTCACCAACATACCTGAGGGCAAGGACACAAGGAGGAAGAGAGGACGTTTGTTATGCAAGCATGCGTTTCGGTCGGATTATATTTCAAGAGCACTAGGGCTCTCCCCAAAACATGGAACGATTATACACGGACCCCCCGTCTCTTTGGTGGTCAGTCAAATGTTTATAATCCCGGGTCTGTCAATTATGGACAGATTATTGCTTTATACCTTTTGAGTTTCAAGCTTGTTCCAACCATGCTTAAGACTTGGACACGCCGACTACATTTTGCTTAGAAAACTGTCCCTGAAAACCATAGCTATATAGAAAGATTTGTATAACGCACCTTTTGAATTACAAATAAGAAATATGAGTTAAGGTGTCTCATGAGCATTTATTTTAAACACATTTTGAGTGTTTTTACCTTATTTTCGCTGGAAATGGGAACGCCCGGATGTAAAACGAAGACCACACAATCATTTGCCACCTCCCCCCCCCCCCCAGCCCCTAAGGTCGACCCACAGGTTGAGAAGCAGTGTCACTGACGGTGATAGCAGTGCAGTCCTTGGCGTCAGTGACCAGTGAGGTGCACAGTGAGGTGCAGACTAACCTGACGGTGACAGCAGTGCAGTCCTTGGCATCAGTGACCAGGGCAGTGCAGACTAACCTGACAGAGACAGCAGTGTAGTCCTTGGCGTCAGTGACCAGGGTGGTGCAGACTAACCTGACAGTGACAGCAGTGCAGTCAGTGACCAGGGTGGTGCAGACTAACCTGACAGTGACAGCAGTGCAGTCAGTGACCAGGGTGGTGCAGACTAACCTGACAGTGACAGCAGTGCAGTCCTTGGCGTCAGTGACCAGGGCGGTGCAGACTAACCTGACAGTGACAGCAGTGCAGTCCTTGGCGTCAGTGACCAGTGCAGAGGCGAACTGCTCCTTGGGCGTCTCCAGAGGCAGGGGGACCACAGGGCTCCGAACACACAGTCCTGAAGGAATCAGTGGACTGCTGCCAGGACCAACGTGGCTCTTATGCTGATTTAGGTCCAAGTCTGAGCTGTACAGGATGGCCTGGATATGGGATGTAAGATAACATTAGCATCAATGCACCATGGACAGGACCAGTGGTTCTGCACATGTAGAGCCGCTACCTTTAAATGCATTTTTTAAATCTCAGGCTTTTTGTATAGCATTTAAATTAAATGGTTGAGAAAAGAAATGCTGCAATCTAAACGTGGCATGGCAAAATTGGCATGTTTTCTCATGCCAATATAGCTCTTTTGATATGGTTCTCATAGGGGCCTTTTCCAGCCGATCTACAAGCACAAGGCCTCGCGTTCGGCTGTTTTCACTAGTTTAGTTCATTTTATAGGTGATAAATACAAAACGAACGGTTTTGGACATACAAGGTTTCTACCCGACAACGACGATATGCAATAAATATAAGGTGCTGTGAGTGAAAATTATAATGTAGGGGTGCCTTGGATTAAAAAAATATATTTATGGGGTGCCCCGAGACAAAAACGTTTGGGACCCCCTGGCCTAGTGTAATCGTATACAGCAGACGTTAAGTCCACATAACCAGCTCTGACAGTAATATGATTAAAAGTGGCCTGGTTCCGCTTCCCACAAACAACCTACCTTGTTCTTGTTATTGGGGAAGGGGTATTCCACGGTGCACATGTCGGGTAACATCGCCAGGTGGCTTTGGACCTGTTCAGGGAAGGCCGTCTTGTACGTGTCCAGGAAAAGTTTGGGCAGAGCAAGGGCCCACAAACCCTGAGTGCAGGTCAAAGGTTAGCAGGTTGACCGCACATTTGATGTTCCGTTATTTGACTTTTTCCTCCACAGAGTTCCCACAAAGTTTTAACAATGAATTGACCAATTCCAGTAATTGACTACCACATAATAAGGACGATATGAACATTTCATATCACGATTATTGTGACAAAAGAAATCGCGGTTTACGATATTATCGCGATAATCAAAATTCATTATGCTGGGGCGGAACGTTTGCCAAAAAAATTGCAGATCTACAAGCTCACAAAGTGTTGCATTGCAACACGTTGTGAGCTTGTAGATCGGCTATTTTTTGGCAAAGACATTTGGTGGAGAGTGAGAAAAAGTACCTTTTACCAATAGAGGGTTTAAACGGTACTGGACATGCAGCTCAGCAAATAAAAGCTGAACAGATCCCAGTGCATGACGGAGGACGATATCACGATAAATGAAATCTCCACGATACGATTATCGTGAGTGTTTTTTTATCACGATAAGCAATAATATCGCTTATCGTCCCATCCCTACCACATAAACACAAGGTCAAGACTGCCCACGCTCAGATAACTTGTGATGGGCAAAAACCACAGACAAAGCATCAGCGGATGAACGGATAAACGGATCACGTACCTGCGCATACTTGGACAGCAGCTCCTTCAGTTTGACGCGCACGTCCGGCGACACAGAAACAGGGGGCGGCGCGATGGACACAGGGGGTGGCGAGGCGGTCACAGGGGGCGGCGAGGCGACAGGGGTCAGGGTGACGTCACGGGGGGAAAGCGGGGATAAAGTGAAATGAGAGGGGGGGCATGAAGAGCTGGAGGGGGGCGTGACGGCAGACGAAAGGATAGAATTGGCAGCAGGATGCACAGGTTTGACCGGGGAAGTGTCCACTGGCTTTGGAGGGAAAAGGAAGGTGGGACTGGCAAACAGACTCTTGGGGCTGACGGTGGGTTTAGGGGTGGGGGAGGGGGTGAGGATGCCGGCCGGGGGGCTCGTCGATGGCTTGGGCGTAGGGGAGCGGGCGGTGTTGGTGGTGTTGGTGGACACAGGAAAGTGTTTGGCGGGGAGAGGGGGGTAGACAAGACAGTCTGCTCGGTTGACAAGCCGCTCGACCTGTAAACAAAAAGAAGAAAAGAAAAAAAAATGAAACACCACTGCCTGAACACATTCACCACCAGGTCACCTTTTCATTTTTTAATTAATTAGTTTTATGAAATACCTTATTTTGAGCACATGGCATAAAAAAAAAGAAAAAAAGAAAAAAGGTCTTAGAAAATGTCCATGTTTCCCTTGCAGTTGGGAGAAAAATACAATCAACCCCAGTAGAAATCTATTTGTAGATTAACCCACACAAACATTAACAGCACATGGATGGCAGCCATTTTTAAGAAATACTCATGGGGGTCTGCAGAAAGCTGATCACATGATCTAATGCCTGTTAAGCAGTTCACTGCAGCCACAGGCAGCTCAGAGAGCAGTGAACTGCCACTGGTGGCCGAAAATGGTAGGATGTATATATACTCTTTGGCAGGCAACAGCTGGGTAGAGAAAAAAACATATACGTCTTTGGCAGGGAATGTGTTAGTCTAACCAGCTATGCATGTGCTCAACTCTGAGGGCAGATATGTCCATGTACATCTAGGCTAGCCGTCTATTCAAAAAGCACATGCACACAAAAGTTCTGCTTGATAATGAAAATCTGTTCGATAGGGACCAATAATCCCTTTACTTTCAGAGAAGTGCTGATTAATGATTCATACATTATCATTCATCTTCCTTGTTTAAGAGCAACAGCGACTGTGTCTGGCAATGTTTTTAACTCATAGGAGGTCCACGTGTCAACACGGCAAACTCTTTGATGTCTCCCTGTGCCTACCTACTACTGTTCGATGCGTTATACAGTAAACTATATTAATCTGTAGCTACTGTACAAAGCTACCGCGGTGACGAAAAACACTGTAACGCTGCTGCACAAATAGGGGTGGGCGATATGGCGATAATTATCGTCTCGGCGATACAGCTTTGCCACGATAGGCCATTTCAGAATATCGTTTCTCTCGTGATACAAACAGTCATTTAGAAAAGGCTCTGGATACAGCGAGTGCACGTTCCATGAGTCGCAGCTCTATTGCTTAATTTATACTTCTATAGTACTGAGGTGTAATTCGCCAAAAAGAACAGATCTACAAGCTATAACGTGTCGCGGCTCAACGTGTCATATAGTTTGAGGATCTGTCCCCTGCTTTCACGGCCCCTCCCCCGTGCAGCACGCAGACAGGCTACAGAGTGTCTACAGCACTGACTGAGTTGTGATTGTGTGCAGGAGCACGGCACAGTGGTCCACGATTTAGTTTCACTTTCACGGGACTTTAGTAAAGCAGTGATGCAGCTTGGCCTGCATTCTTTGAAGCATATTTTTTATAATGGATGCATTAAACTAACAGGACGCAAACTACTTATCCGTCCTGCTATCGCTATCAGCCATCTCACTGCTTGCAAAGCTGAACTGTGCTGGAGTCTCATCCATAGCTGTGTGTTCTGGCAGTATTGATGAGATGATTTAGATCACCTTGTAAATCCATGCATCTGTTTTTATTAACTATAAACAAGTAGCTATTTGCTGCTATTTGTAAAGTGCTTATGTTTTCACCATTGATGCATGCGTGTGTCGTCGCGAATCGCGGTGAAATCGTCGCGTCTATTTTGCGTCTATTTTATCTATTACATAATTGGCTTAGTCATAAAAACCATGCCATTAATGTTAGTAGAAAAGCGAAAAGCTAGGATGATAATGAGTGAGTAATTCTCTAAAAATAAAGCTTGTATCATAACAAACCTCCTGACTTTGGTTGGTCATAAGGTAATTTGTTTTCCCTCAAGTTTCAATGGTAAGGCATGGGTTGTTGTCAACCTGTGGGTCGAGACCCCCAGAGAGGTCCCGCCAAATTGTTTTGAATATAGCCTATCTACAAGCTCACAACACTCAAAAAACATTTCAAAGGAACCCATAAAACATTTCTGGGACCCATTTGAATGACCTGAACCATCATCACACCAACTAGTAAATATTTTGAGGTAAAAGATGATAATTGTTTAATCAAACATCTGAATGTTATCATTAAAAAAAAACTATCTTTCTATCTGCAGCATAAAAATGAATAGATTATCTATAGAATATCTGTGTGGGTCTAATAAACCAACCATAAGGTAATTTGTTTTCCCTCAAGTTTCAATGGTAAGGCATGGGTTGTTGTCAACCTGTGGGTCGAGACCCCCAGAGAGGTCCCGCCAAATTGTTTTGAATATAGCCGATCTACAAGCTCACAACACTCTGATAACATTTTAAGGGAACCCATAAAACATTTCTGGGACCCATTTGAATGACCTGAATGACATCATCACACCAACTAGTAAATATTTTGAGGTAAAAAATGATAATTGTTCAATCAAAAATCTGAATGTTATCATTAAAAAAATCATAGATTAGTCTATCTATCTTTCTATCTGCAGCATACAAATGAATAGATTATCTATAGAATATATGTGAGGGTCTAATAATCATAATAAACCTAAAAACCCGCATAAAACAGTATCGTGATAATATCGTGTATCGTGATACTGCATGAAGCATATCGTGATAATGCTTTTATCCAGTATCGCCCACCCCTATGCACAAATATGCATTTTTCTCCTAATTAACTTTTAAATCACCTTCATGTTTAAAACGCAGGCTTCTCTATAGGGCTGACCCAAAAAATTCGAATATTCGAAGCTTCGTTCGAAGGCACGGTATTCGAATTTGAAAAATAAATTCGAATAATCGGCCGCGGCCGTTTGTCCTTTGGGGGGGCCGCGTGCCTTAGCTTGCAGGCGCCTCGCTCCACTCTAGCGTGATAGCGTCACCCCCTCCTCCTCTCGTTTGGCACCGAAATGTGTGAAACCAATGTCTGAGTAACATCACCCAATGCAACTATGCGATGCAGTCACACATTTCGTTATCAAACCATTGTCGGTGTAACATGATCCATGCATGCGTTTGCTGTCTTCCACTCGCTGACAGACACACAACTCAACGCAAGGAAACAAACAGCGAAAATTGGATTTTACAAAACGGACCCCGTCAGCGTCGATGGGAAGCGCTCACTATCCCGACTATCCGCTGTTCCGACATGGTCGGCAGGTTAGTTACTTAGCGTCGGCAGGTTAGTTACTTAGCGTAAGGCAGGTTAGTTACTTAGCGTAAGGCAGGTTAGTTACTTAGCGTCGGCAGGTTAGTTACTGAGGTAAGGTTTACTGAGGTTAGGTTTAGGGTTGGGGGTAGAGTTAGGGTTATAGTTTTAGTGTCGGAATACCGGACCGTCGGAACTCCCAACTTGCTAGGGTTACGTTGTCGTGGTGTTGATGAAGTTTATATCGGATCTGCTGCAAGCTCAATAGTCGCGCCCGCATAGAGTAGGCTACGTTGTCTGAGCCTGACCATCAGCTTTCGGTTGATGAGTGTGGAACTTTAATTCAGACACAGTGCAGTGCAATTATTTACTATAAAATCTACTATTACATTAGCGTGTACAACACCTTGGGACTTGGGAGTTAATCTGTTTGTTATAGGGCTCGAGTCGCGCTGCAGTGTTTGCTGTTGCAGCCGCGCTTTGTTACATTACTGACGTGATGTGATTATGTCAATCCTACTTGTCCTGCAAAAACACCTTTCTTTAATGTAGAAAACATTCGTATCTTCTTCTTCCTCGTTGTATTGTTGTACTATTTAATGAAAATAAGGAGCATTATTATGAGGAAAAAACTGTTGTGTTTTCCCTTTTAAAATTGTGTAAATCGCGCATTTTTAAACACATTTCCTTAACGGTTATCACTTATGTAACCGATAAACTTTTGCTCCCTCCCACCCCCCCCCCCCCCCGGTCGCCGTCATCGAAGCTTCGAAGTTCGAAAGAAAGCTTCGATTAAGCTTCGATTATGAAAAAAGTAATCGAAGGTCAGCCCTACTTCTCTACCAGCTGTTACAAAAGCACTGAGGCCCGCGATTGTTAGAGAACTGTCCTCACAGAAAGAAAATACTATTGTGAAAATAAACAGGACATACTCGGATAAAAAAGATTTACTAGCCCCTCAAAAGACGCTAAAATGGCGGGTTGCCATGGGCACCTGCCGTTTAAATGTTGAATAATCCTCGGCACGATATGTGTTAATAAAAAAAGGAACGGTTTTGGACATACTGTACAAGGTTTCCACCCGACAGCGACGATACGCAGACTAACAACTCACCTGACAGATATGTGGCCAGTTCTCCAGGTCTACGAGGCTCTGGGGGTGGAGTTGCTCGTTGAACATTTGCTTGTAGACGTCCGGTAGCTTGGACTTCCACAGACCACTGCAGTACCTAGCCAGCAGCTGAGTCAGCCTGCTCTGAACTTGGTCTATGTGACAGACAAAGAGACAGTGTGTGTGGTTAGTAAGGTAGACCGACCTTTTAAATTAAAGCTGCTTTCAAATTAACCACGTAAAATAATACTTGTTGAGGGGTACACCAGGAGTCTATAGTAGGACCCTTCCTTCCTTTTTTCCCCACCCTCTACACAAATTTACAAGCTCACAACACGTCAGGTTGCATTGCGAGCAAGTAGATCTGCTACTTTTTTCAGGGTTCGCACACATTTTTACCAATGAATTTCCAAAACCTTTGCAGAATATCTAACACAATTTCCAGGCCTATATAACAATCTTTCCTCGCGATAATGTATCTTCTTACTCCTATGTGTAATGCCCAAAGACATGCAGTGTAGTAAAAATTAAGCATAGAAAATAGAACGGTATAATTCCATTCCAAATTTCGTGCCCCGTTTTTGCTACACCACCTAGGCATAGGATCAGAGCCTGCAGCACACTGTGAGCTTGTAGATCTTTTTTCTTTAATCAGGAATCGTGTGGAGGGAGAACGTGACTGATAATTGTTACATGTGTCAGGCATGTTGCTGGCCTCCATTGAAAATGGCTTGTCTGTCTGCAGCACTATACCACCGTGTCAACACGGCATAAAGCCTCGGACACGAGGACATAGATGACTTGAGGTTATGGTGCAACATACCTGCAGGAGTCTCAAAGCTGCTCTTCTCTGTCCCGATGACCAAGGGGGAAGAATTAGGCCTGAGAAGGAAAACATGTTATGTTCAAAACACGTTCAGATGCATGCTTCCAAAGACTGGCAAAAAAGCATTAAGCTTTTTGACCGCTCAGTGTGGTCATTTGAGCGCTCAGTGTGGTCATTTGCAGACTCACCGGTTAAGCTGGGCAGGTGGAGCAGGCGGGGGTGAAACCACTGGTCCCCTGTGACAACAGAGTGACAAGAATTAACTCATACCCTGCCAAAAAAGACGTTTTCTATAATAAAAACTTCTTTTTAACTATGGACCTCCCTGCCAGACGTCTTTTTTTTAAAGATAATAATAAAAAAAAAATCTTTTGAAAAAAAAAAAATGTTGGACCTCCAACAGTGTACTAGGCATGATCGCAATCGCGAAATTACATGTTTAACCCCCATACCAACCCCATCTTTCAAACATGGCAGCCATGTTTGTTTACATTTGAAGAAAACATAAGGGCTGCCTTCTCCTGAATGCCTGAACGGATTTCCAAGCGGATTTCTTTGTTTGAAAGCTGTGAAAAGCATGCACATGCATAGTGCATGATCTGTGCACGAATGTGTGCACCAGCGTGCACACTATTTTTTTAACCCTTTGTTGGCGAAACGGCAATATAAGAGGTCCCACTTTAAATATGGCACCGACTGAGTTAAAGGACAACTTTACTTTTTTACAACAAGGGTTCATATTTTAGATTGTAATTAAAGAATATAAAAGATGAGTGTTAAAATGATTTCATTTACTTCTTTCTATTGTTTTAGAGATTCTTATTTCAGTGGTTGGGGGCATGCGTACAAGTGGCTAAATATGTAATTTTACACAGAATAAGCCCATTCCCAAGATACAACGCAACCTGTCATGGTTGGATGTGACTTATGGGGGCTAGTAGTGTTACTGTAAATAGCAATAAAGAAACTGCTGGCTTATTGTGTCTAAAAAGACACATTTAGCCTCTTGTACTCATGCCCCCATGCGTACGCATGCCCCACATTTTAGCACGGTAAACGCGATAAAACAATAGAACGAAGCAAATGAAAACATTTTAACACTCACTTTTTCTTTTTCTAATTACAATCTAAAATATGAACCCTTGTTGTAAAAAAACAAAGTTGTCCTTTAAGTCCCGAGAGAGCAAACATGTTATGTTCAAACCAAGTTGAGATGCATGCTTCCAAACACAAGCTCGTTTTCCATTTTGGAGCAAGGGAAAGTATCACAGAGCAATCCAGTCCCCTGGACGGATACACCAAGTGTGGTCATCCTAGATCATTTTGACAGCTCAGTCCATTCTGAATTCCCATAGACTTTTCTCATATCGCGTCATACAAGAACTGTGTTCCAAACAAACAAATTATCTCAGCGGTTTGACTGAAGAATCAACTGATGGTGAGAACTGTATCAAATATTATTGACTGACGATCATAAACCATACAGAGCCACCTCTGCGACAATATCGCGGAGACCGTATGTTTATTTTTGGACCACAATGCTTATATGAGCATGTAAGAAATCAGGGGCGGGGATTGTGGTTTGCCAGTCAAGGAGTGTGTGTGCAATGTTTGGCATGGATAGGGGCAACGGTGACGGAGATAAGAATAGGGAAAAAAGTGTGACGTGACGAGACAGACGGACAGCCGGTGGAGCTTTTCATAGTAACTTGGGAACTAACGGTCGCAATCAACCCGACTCCGAGTCCAGAATGGAACAGAGCCTTCGTTAGTGTACAGCTGTAAAGGAACTATGGAAGAGGCCTGATATGGTAGCTGTGCATAAAGCCTATTGCAGACTCACCGGTTAACCTGGACAGGTGGAGCAGAGGGGGGATACCACTTGGAAATCACTGGTCCCCTGTGACAATAGAGGGAGAAGAATTAGGCCTGAGATAGCAAGCATTCATCATCCTAGTCCTTATACAGTAGTATGGAAGATACAGGACATTTTGACCTCTGTGTGGTCAGTTGCAAACTCACCAGTTAACCTGGGCGAGTGGAGCAGAAGGGAATGAAAACACCGGTCCCCTGTGACAATAGAGGGAGGAGAATTACATGTAGGCCTGAGACCTGAGACTCCTTAAAATCACGTCAAGATGCATGCTTCCAAACATGGAATCAAGGAGATGTTTTTTATTATGTTTTCTTCCTCACTGTGGATCGCAGTGCCATCCACAGTCCACGGCTGGATATACCAAGTGTGGTAGAGAAAGACAATTAATCGATCACCACATCGGAATCGGACGATGTTGGTTGTTGTTAAAATGCAATATCTGTATAAAGTCGATATCACATTAATATATCGGTTTTAGCTGGTATTTTATTTTGTAATAATTATGTTTGAATGTGAAGCTGAAATTTCTTTTTGTGATGAAGGCTGCAGATTAAATCAGTGTTTTCTGGGTAAGGTTTTAAAAGGGTTGGAACATTTTAAAATAAAAACTACTACATTCAAGCTGTTTATGTTGGGATATGGGCCAACATTTCAATAACGGTGCAACTCTAGTTTAGGAATAAAGAGGCATTGCTTTTACAAATTCAAGGCCAAAATGTGAACTTGTTTTTATACAGATTTTAAACATCTGTAAATATCGGTTATCGGCCATAACAGCAATAATCATATTGTATGCTGGCCATTAACGTCTCATTTAAGTGTGGTCATTCTAGTCCAGTGTTTCTCAAATGAGGGTACGTGTCGTGGAAACATTGATTTTACTGTTACGTTTAATGATAAAACCTTCACACATGTACAGTATGTGGACTTTTGATGTCCGCAGTTTCTAATTAAAATGTTGTTGATTAAGGGGGTACATGGATTCTGCACACCAGAGAAAGAGGTACTGAAGCCCAAAATGTTTGAGAACCACTGTCCTGAACCTTAACCCATTTAGGCCTAGAATTAGAAGGATTCAAAATACACTTATAGAATCGGGTCAAAATTCTAATGTTCACGACTTTTCAAAAATAGCAGATCTACGAGCTCGCAGCGCGGCACTCGGTGCCGCGCTGTGAGCTTGTATATCTGCTATTTTTCAATAGTTAAAGCATAAAATAATGATACACAAAATGTGTACCCGTTCTAAATGGGTTAAGGAATAGGAGACATTTTGACCACTCTGTGTGGTCAGTTGCTTGCAGACTCACCTGTTAAGCTGGGCAGGTGGAGCAGAAGGGGGTGAAAACACTGGTGCTCTGTGCTGGACAGGAACGGTACCATTCAAACTCTGGTTAAGCTGCCTGGAGTTGGAAGAGAGCCAAGGTGAGATAAACTCTTCATATACTAAATGAGTGGTTCTCAACCTTTAAACCCCACAACCCCACAACATAATCATATCTGAACTGGGGGACCCCCAAAATAATCAACCCCCACCTCCCAACACGTGAGTCAGAGCATTAGTACCGGTAGTTTTTCACCATAGTTTTAGTCTACGAAATTAAATACTTTTCAACCCATTTAGACCTGGAACACCTGTACATCTAAACAGCCATATGATTAAAAAGATAATAGAAAAAAGAAAAGAAAAAAAAGATTAGGATTTAGAAAGCGTTTTTACAATCAGCCTCAGGTCTTATTGATCCAGTAAACCTTAACACAGCACACACACGTTGTGGACATCAGCCCACTGTAAACCACCTCCTACCTCCAATCTCCTGAGGCGCTGACGCCCGAGCGACTTGACATGGCATTGGGCCGCGATGGGCGGCTCGACGAGGGCTGCCGGAGGAAAGACCTGGGGGTCACTGCAGCGGGGCGGGGAGGAGAGATAAAAACATTGTTACCTTACCACTTCCATGGCATCTCTCACCTGTATCTGAACATTTGAACGTCTGGATAGGCTCGTCACAATAATTTCATATTCACCTTGCCATCATATTGCCATCATCGCAATATTTCGCGATGATGGCAATATTTTGGCATAATCGCCAGAGTCATTTCCATGTGACGGCTTATTTTACGCTTGGTTGCATGCTGATCTACAAGCTTTGTGAGCCGAGGTTAAATATGTAGCCAAAAATGTCTGGTGAAAATGATACAATGTTCTAACCTGCGTGCACGTGACACGGCTCAGGAATGTGCGCGCCGCGCCGCAGAACATATCCAACGCAGTGCACATCAACACCAGATAGACTTGTGTAATATAGTTGTTGATTTTTTTGTTTATGCTGTCCGCCTGCCTTTAACGTGGCAAATAAATGTCACACATATTCTGAAGAAAACTTTGAGACTTGACATTCAGTAATTGGATCCAATGATGATGTATGATGGTGTGTAAAACAAACAAAAAAAATCTAAAACTTGCCAAGGACATAATTTGTCAGTGTGCGGACATATTGATGACTCAACTGTAAATCAGGGTTCTCACACATTTTTAACAATGACTTTTCAAAACTTTTCCAAAGTAATACACCCCATTTCCAGGCCTATTGCAATCATACACTCACTGAAATAATGACTCAAACGCCATCAATGCCCCCTAGACACTCGAGTGAAAACTAACAGATCTATAAGCTAACACCGTATAACATAGCACTGCATTCTACCATTTAATGTTGGACAAAAACTATGCATTTCGTTGCTGTCGGGCAGAAACCTCTTATCTTCACAGTTGAACTTTGTGTTTTTTTCAAATATTAACGCCATACTTCATCATAATACAGTTTCACACAGCGTCTGCTATTTTTTTATGTTTTTGAGCGGTGGTCACACGTCTCCTATACGTGGCCGTGTGTGTGGGTATCCGTCCGTGTCTGTCTGTCTGTAGCCTGCAATACCTTTTCTGACCACTCATGTTAAGGGAGGGGCGCTGTTGTTCAGGCCAGGCCAGGCAAGGCACACTCACACACACGCGCGCGCAGCCTCCACCGCTCAGTTCACACAAGTGTGATTTTTTAAATCATGAAAAGTAACAGTTTTGAACATACATATGACGTTACCTCCCGAAATATTCAAACATTTTCCTAAACCTTTCCCAAACAGTTTTTCTAATTTAAAAAACTATTTCCAGGAATGTCATGACGGTGGGAAGCCCTGGTAAATGCATCTCTCCTAGCGTACCGTTGGGCATGTAGAGCCTGGCGGGACTGGGTCTCATCCTACAGTTGACCATGTGAGAGGAGCGGCTGGCCTTCTTGGTGGATTTTTGTCTGGCCACCAGCTCAGCTATGTGTGCCGTCTCCTTACACACCGCGGCAAAGCAGGTCAACTGAACGACATGGACAAACACATCAAAACAAGGGGTTAAATTGACCTACAGGTGGCTGCAACTCGGAACTGACCTTCTGTTTATACTGTATAGATTTTTTTATTTAAGATTCATTTACATCATTTTTATTTCAAATTTCTGACTGTTACATGATGTGCTGCATAGTATTGTTATATTTGTCTGTTAATGTTTCGATTAATTGAGTCATAAGCCATAGTGCTTTCTTGGGTTTAAATCATCTTGGCATAACTTGTATCTTAACTGTACTGTCCTGGCTTTTTCTGCAAACCGCTAATATATCAAAGCACAGATTTTTAAGAATCTTGGATTTTTTTATTTTATTTAACTACCTACGACGTGACAAGTTTGACGACTTATTGCCAATGGTCGAGGCATATAATTAATGTGTATGGGACAGGGGCTGGGCACAAGCTCGATGCGGAAGCGTCTTATCTTTTGAGTGGATCGTCACGAGGGGAAAAGGGATTACTTTCCAACTCCAAGACACCCGTGCGCATCTTTTGAGTTGAAAAACAATATCAACAGTAAATTAGTTAAAAGCCACTTCATATACATACTTCTCCCATGCGGTTCTCCAAGCGGACCGCGGAGGGGACGGAGCGCAGGTAGCTCTCCAGGTCGCCGTACCCGAGCCTCCTCAGCGGGATCATCTCTCCGCACAGGGAGCGGTACTCAGCCTGCAGGCGGTTGATGGACACCCCGGCCTTGCTGGACTGGAGGACGGACCTCAGCATCTTCTTCACAGACTCCGCGTCAGACATCCTGGGAAACTGTTTTAAATCACTGACAGAAACAAACAGACAGAGAGAGAGAGAGACTGTTACAATCATGTCTAGAACGGGGTTTCTCAAAGTGGGTGCCGTGAAGCAAGTCCAGGGGAGCCACAGAATACTTTGATAAGTCACTTCAGTTTAACCACTTATACTCAGTTTAACTTGTAGATCGTCTATTCTAGTTGAATGTTCCTCCCAGAACAGGGATGTCGGGTTCAAAGGTAGGGTAAGTGATTTCACTTCAGTTTCAGTTTTCATGTAGGTGACGCGTATTTGGAATTGACACCAGGCCTCCAGGGAAACCCCGCCCACCGAAGCTTTTGATTGGCTGAAGCGGAGCTAGGGAGCGCTCAATTGTAGTCGCTTGGACAGGGCGTTTATCGTGGGCTTGCCCAGGCCTTACGGCCTGGGCATAAATATAACGATTGCATTCACCACGGCTTCGTAACTCGCGCGGCGCTCCGCCGGCCGCGCGGCCCTGGCCCGCTCTTCGCGGCCACTCGCGCCTGCGGCGCTCGGGGGCGAAGAGCAGGACCAAGGTCCGCTGGCCTGCGCGCCGCTTGCAGTGTCGTGGACAATCGAGCGGCTCCGTCTGGAGGCCTGGTGTCAATTCCAAATACGCGTAGGTGACAGGCGGGCCTTCCTACAATCATGATCAAGTGGGCCTTGGTCCGTGTAAGACCCGCCTCCCCCCCAATCGACCATGATTGGAGGAAGGCCCTACTCTATCCTGATGAGTCAACCAAGAGTTTTGGTGGAGCAATTCAAACTGATTTTTTTTCTCCTCACACACAGGGGATAAGACTGAAGTCCAAATATGGACCAAACACTCTATAGTTACTAGTACCAGTGATGTTGATAGGTTTTTAATGTAATGAGTCCCGGGACCCAAGAAGGGTCTTTCGGATGAGTCCCAGGGATATTTTATGGGTCCCACAAAAATTCAACGCGTCATGTCATTTTTGACAAAGTGCAGCATTTAACTTGAATTGGTTATTATATGGTTATGTTCATGTTACGTATAAATGTGTCTGAAAGAAATAACCACAATTCCAAATCTTACAATTTTAATACTTCCAAATAGTCATGTGACGGTTTGATTTTTTTTTATACCGGTTCGGTAATTAATTAAAACCCGGACCGAACCGGTAATATCGGATGTTGACCACTTGGGGGCGCAGATAGAAGCTTTTACCGAGTCTTCATAATCAACAGTCACCTGTTATTTTATATACATCGATAATATATGGATCTTCTCAGTGAGATGTCTCCTGTTTGTACTGTTACTGCTTCTATGGAATGGGGGAAATGCTCTCTGGCGTGCTTGTGTTTGCTCTGCTGTACAGAGAACCAGTGGACTGGGTCAAAAACAGTGGATTGGGTTGCTTGTAGATCGGCTACTTTTGTTTTGAACGGTTGATCCTAGAGGGACGTGCCGCCCCTCTATGGATGCGGGAGGGCAAGGCACAGGCGGCCGCGGTGGTCCGCTGCCCCGGCGGACCACCAAATGGACGGCGCTGCCACGAAAACGCTATAATCAATCAAACAGTTAGGCAGCCTAGGCTACATACATACTGTCTCAGATAGCATACATGCTAGGCTAGCTTGCTTCCTCCGTGTTGTAGTTGAGCCAATAAAGGTTATTTGACCATGTTCACCACGACGTTAATCGTCGCTATTGTTGTAAAGACGCAATGAAGACCTGTGTGGCTTCTAACACGTTGTCCAATGTCCACCACATCTATAAACAATAGCGCGTGTATCCAGTTGTTATTGAATGAAGAGGACAGGGGGAGAGGAGGCGGGGTCGCTGTCTGAGCAATGAGCTCAGCTGTCAACAGTAGCAGATCTGAGGCTCCACAATTAGACTCACTCAGTATATACACTAACATAATAAATACAATACATAATGAATTTAAGGCTGTCGGAAAATACACGTGACGCCGTCAGCAAACGTTTACATTTGTAAGTTATATTTTAATTGGATACTTTTTAAGTTTCTTTTTTTATTCAAGTTATTTTCGTAGACCGCTCGCTGTCAATGTGCATGTCGCTGCAGTGTAGAGACGTCACGTTTCTGCACCGTGCCTTGCCATACACGTTCTGTGGGGGAACCCTTTTTGGTGTATCACCTAACACGCTGTGCCACTATGGTCAGAGAGCGGCCCGGTGCTACGCTAAAACTCAGGCACCCATTGAATTATGTGACCATGCACGGGCGCACAAAATGGCGTTCAAAACACACTGTCGTTAGTTCTATCGTCTGTTTTAAGACTTTCTACTCGGATTTCATTTGTGTTAACGTAGCGTAAAGTAGCATGCCTTCACCCATTAACAATGGTGGTGTCTGTGGACTTTAAAAAATAAAATAAAAAAAATTGCGACGTGGTAAATTATTTTAACGTGGACTCCAATGGAGGCGATGCGTCCGTGGGACCCCAGGACAATGACGTGAATGCGTCTCTAGGCAACGTGAACGCGTCTAAGACGCGGGACGCGCACGTAATGACGTCACTGTAGTACTATCAGAATCTGACAGTTAAATTAAAACAGAGCATCGCAATGTGATTTTCTGCAGTGCTCTGAATGTCAAAGTGAAGAAATTCAATCGAGCACCGGTAAACGGTGGGAGTACCCATTTTGTTATTATTTTGAATCAAATTAAATCACTTACCCTGATTTAATTTACCTTACCCTACCTTTAAGTGATTAAAAGTCGAGTATAAAAGTTAATTTAAATCTGTCCAGTCAGTGTCCTATAATGGAAACATTCTCTAAGGTTTTCCTCATGACAAACTGTATCTTAGGGCAGGGTTTCTCAAAGTGGGTGCCTTGCCACCCTAGGGTGCCATAATGCCAGTCTAAGGGTGCAGCAGAATAATGTGATAATATTTGGAATTGCTTATTTGTAAAACAGACCTGTACTTGAGTTTCCTTCTACAGCCAACTCTCTTCACCAAAAATAGCAGATCTACAAGCTCACAACGGGTCACGTTGTGAAGCGTTGTGAGCTTGTAGATCGGCTATTTTTGGTGAACATTCCCCCCAGATTAGGGATGCTAGGGTTCAAGTGGCTAAACGTCAAGTATAAAGTTATTTTCGGATATTTCTCAGTGCCTACCGTATCTCAGGTGGAATGCTGTGCATATTTACGTTGCATAATATGATTTAAGATTCAAAACAATTACAGTTTAATTCAGAGAAAACCCCTGTCTTTGAGAGAAACCAAGCTAATGGTTGGCTTGGTAAGCCAATGTAATCTCTATGCAAACCAGCTTTTAAAATTTCCAAGCTTTTTTTTTAGCATGGAAATTTTAAAAGCTGGTTTGCATTGAGATTACATTGAATTACCAAGCCATCTATTAGCCTGGCTTCTGGCAGTGTGAATGCAGCATTAGGGGGAAAGATTTACATATTTGACATGTAAGGTACGATAAAGTAACAATGCAATTCAGGGGTGCAGTGGATGAAAGTTATTTACAGGTAAACAGACAAAAATGAGAACCATTGGTCTAGGACAGTGGTTCTCAATCTGTGGGTTTGAGAACCACCCAACACAAAGTACCAACATAAAGTTGTACAGAGGGTATCTATCTACACATTTCTGTGTGACAATTTAAGGACTTTTAAGACCTTATTAATACCTCTAAAATTACAAATTAAACATTGGACAAATTGTCAAATGTTAGGCAGAAATTGGTCAATTTTCACAATAGAACCGTGTTAACCAAAATGTAATGCCTCAACACTTAGAACTCCGAGTGCTGGTCAGGGTGGGGGGGTCCCCAGCCCAGGTCAAATATGATTATTTTCGGGGTCGCGGCCTTTAACGGTTGAGAACCGCAGGTCTAGGAGAAGGATGGATTGCGATATAAAGTTGGAGAGGGTTTTAATTTTTTAGGTTTACATTTTTACATAAAGAATGACTTAACAGTATTAAATTAATAAATCATGACCAAAAACTGTGGTGGAAAAAGTACCCAAATGTTTTACTTGCATAAAAATATCAATAGACCTACTGCAATATAGAAATACTCATAAAACCACTGATAAAGAATGAAAATGTGTCTATTATAATCCAGCTCCAGCTGAACCTGGTCCCTGGCTGGGACCAGGTTTGCACAAAAAAACAGATCTACAAGCTATCGACTGTCAGGACTGGGTTGTCCGCGACAGTGCTGGTGGCTTGTAGATCTGTTAGATCTCGTTTGACACAAGGCGATGCGATGTCGTGCGTTTGCAAAGTTACTACGCGAGTGGGAACGCTTTAAATGGATTAAAGACCGGCTCCTTCATAAACTACCCGTTTAATAAGGGCGTCAAATATCAGATAAATGCAAAAATAACCGGCAAAACACACATTAATGTGGTTTAATAACGTTCGTTACGTTGCTTCGCGCAAACAAGGCCAAGTCGGGCGCTGATTAAAAGGCGACGCCGCCAGTTTGTTTGGTTCAGCAGGTGTGTGGAGTTTTAGCATTAATTTAACTTCTTTTTACCGAGAATGCAGAATCATGAACGCTCAATTACTGTCGAGAAATGCAAGAAAAGCTTCGTGTTGCATCGTGTGTGCCGCTCGGTATACATTTGACACTTTATACCTGTTTTATTCTTTATTGCTCCTTGTTGAACTCGCTCCTCGCTCACTGCGTGCTTTCGTCGCGTCTTCTCCTCTCGAGTGTAAAACTACAAGTGACGAAACTTCGCGAGATTCCGAGATGACGTCAGACACCACCACGTGTCCCGGCCGGGCTTAACCCATTAAGACCCGAGGACCTGTAAATGTCTTCTAAAACCTGATTTTAAAACAGTTTTCTGGGAAAAAACCCAATGTTTCCAGTAGGCCTATATATATATTATTTTATTTGTATTTTTTTTTATCAAGGACCCCCAGAATTGTATGTACCCCCCCCCCCCACACACACACACACAGAA
This sequence comes from Nannobrachium achirus, assembly GCF_963921795.1. NCBI lineage: Eukaryota > Metazoa > Chordata > Actinopteri > Myctophiformes > Myctophidae > Nannobrachium > Nannobrachium achirus. The sequence continues at coordinate 17,062,084 of NC_137812.1, forward strand.
GATTTGAGTTTGTAGATCTGATATTTTTGTTTCCAAAAATAGCCAATGGTTAAGCCAAGTCCAAAGTGACACAGAAAGGTTTACGGTTTTAATGACGAGTATTTTACAATATAAAATCGCTACCTTTTTAGGTTGTGACAGAGCGGCATCTTGTGGCTGTTCTTTTAATACATCATAGCAGGGAGCTTGGTGGAGCAGTCAGTAGTGTTTTCACCTCACGGCTAGAAGGTCCCGGGTTCGATTCCCGCTGGGGGTGTGTTCCCACCTCCGCATCATCAGTCCCCATACCCTAGGTGGGGTTGGCAAAAGGGCCTTTCTGTGTGGAGTTTGCATTTTCTCCCCGTATCTCCTATGATAGACACCCTCACAAAAACATGCAGTAATCCTGCCCTTTATAATGCCTCCCCCTGGCCAGCCAGGTCACCTGATGTAGGGGAATGCAACTGGTTGGAATAACGTTTTCCATCCACGCGCTATGTCCAACGGAGGAAGCTCCCCCACTATCAGGTGATAAAAGGCGGTCTGCTCACTCCTCGTGCACTGAAGGAAGCATGAGCTCAGTTCGGGCCCTCCCCAGGTTGGGAGAGGGAGAGCAGAGCCCAGGATTACAGTTTAGGCATTTGGCACTGGGTGAAAAATGGGTTTATTACAAAATCGTGGGATAAAAAAATATATATCTATAAAAAAAAAAAACATGAATGCTCTATATGGTTAAACGAACGTGTGTTGTGCAAGGCTGTACCTAGTCAAGGCTTTCCTAAGTTTTGGGTATTTTACCATGTATGGTCAGGTAATCTGCCAATGGATATTGTCTTTTTAGTGTTAGATAGCCATTTTGTTTGTCAGGTAGCTTTCTTATTGTCTTCTCTCACACACACACACACACACACACACACACACACACACACACACACACACACACACACACGCACACACACACACACACACAAATCACTGCTGCTGTAACTAATCACATCATTTGTCATCACTGTGTCACTGAATTTTGTGTAACACCTAACTGTCAGATTAATGTTCTATTTCAGTAGTTTTTGGTTTGGCCACACACAAGCCTGAATTTCCATTTTGTTTCACTTCATTATTGCTGGGAATCTATTCAAAACAGCTTCAATGTCATGCAGAAACCTCATATCTCATATTTCAACATTTTATTTTTATTTTCTACTAGTAACTAAAGTTTTCAAATAATGGTAGTGGAGTAAAAGTACAATATTGTTGTGTGGTCGCTTGCGCTAATGCAGCAGCCATAACTCGAAGCACAGAGCATGTCCAAAACGCTGAGGTAAGCCGCGAAACGTGTTGTTGTGGTTTGATTGGATGTGGCCAGAGCCTTGAGAGTTCTGCCAATGCGGGGTCAGAAACAGCGCCGGTCACGTGATGTGGTTCATGTAACTCGAAATGTCTTTCCCTCAGACTCCAATGCAACGCTAACGCTGTGTGCAATCACCTCATGTGAGATTGGAGATCGGTTATTTTCCAGACGCAGAAACTTGCAGGATGTCAGTTTAGTTAGTTTAGTTCTTTTTTGTTGTATTCTTCTCTCGCCAGCTCCCTTGGTATTTTTTGTTTTATTTTTTCTCTCACTGACAGTTGCATAACGACATTAGAGTTTTTTTGTTGGATTCTTCTCTCGCCAGCTCCCACCTGATCTCGTGAGGGAGTTCTGACTGTTCCAGACCACACTGGATAACCGCTAGTTTGCATAACGACTTTAGACTAGGACTTGCATCTAAGATATACAAGTCATCTACAGGTGTGGATCCACGATATCCTCCAAAGATAATAATGCAATCTCCCACCATGCAAAGGCACATCCTCTTCATTTGAGATGGGCTTTTCCCCTTGAGTTCAACCTTCTTCCAGGAGAAGGTCTCTGGATTGAATTTCCACAGATCATTGAAGCACTGCTTCCAGTTACTGCCGCCAAATATGTACAACTCTCCATTGTAGGCAACAGCTGTATGACCCCAGATACGTCCTGGATTAAGCTGTGCAGAAGGCGCGCTCAGCCAGCGGTTGGTCTCTGTGTCAAACACACTAACCTCGTTTATTTTATGTTCCCCAACTCCCCCGAATACAAATATCTTTGTCTTAATTAAGGTGGCAGAGTGCCAAGCACGTGCTGAAGAGTACCCAGAGTTAATTAAAGTCCAGACAATTGTGTTGGTGTCCAACGTGTAAAAGTCATTGTAGATCATCAGGTCCCCTCTACATCCTCCGTAGATATACATGACCTTCCCCAAGACACACGCTGAGTGGCAATACCTCGCCTCTGGAACAGTCCCATACATGTTAGGTTTAAACCAACTGTGGGTGTTGACATCAAATCCATAAAGAGAGTTGCATGAAAGATCACCTCCACCCCAGATGTAGGCAACATCTTCTATGAGCACAGCTGTGTGGCCACTGCGACTGGAGGGAACCTCTGGGTGACGTTTTCCTCCTCTGTTTGTCACTGGTGGCAGCTTCTTCCAGCGTAAAGACAAAGTGTTGAAGATGTACACACCAATCTGATCCCTGTTGTTTGTGTTGCTGTACCCTCCAAAGGAGTACACACAGTGTCTCACTGCTACAGCATCACATATGTATCGTTCTTGTCCTGTTGATGCTCCTTTCAGATGCACTGTGCAGTGAAACATTTCAGACAGCAGGATCTCGGACAGCAGCTGACAATAAGGGTCTTCTGGTAGTCAGTTGTTCTTGATCTGTAAAGTAATGGAGTATTATCGTGAGCTATACCTCTTATACTCGTACAGCAGCACAAACATCACACAAAGCTTGGGCAATCTGCAAGGCCGATGGTCGATTCCGGTTGTTCTTTATCCTACCATAGCATGACATCTCTGTGTATGCTTGCAGCTGTAGCTACACAACTCTAGAACCGTCCAACTGAATGGCTTCAAGTTCAGCGCACGCATCGCGGTAGCCCTGAATACATCATGTATATGAGAGTCATGTATTCAGGGCTAGCATCGCGGAGGACCGAGGGAGTTCAGCACTCAGCGTTGAGTCGGTCGGATGGGCCAGTGGCTCTCAAACTGTGGTCCGGGACACCCAGGGGTCCTTGAAGTCCATTTGCCCTCACATCTAGAGTTCACTACGCAGCCTAACCCTAACCGCCCATACGACCACTAACCTATTATAATGCATGTGGCCATACTTACAGAATTGGCACGCAAACACGTTGAGGGACCCAATAATTAAACTCTAATAAATGTGTCAACTGAATATAAACAAAAATTGGTTTGGATTTGCATCTGTATAATTATATATTATTATATACTAGTAAGACGCCTCAGGGCGACATGCGACCTCGCCCTTTCGCATGGCCAGTGATGTATATCGGACCAGTTACCCATATATGGAGACCCCTGCATGATCACATGAACTATGTGATGTCTGAACATTACCAAATATGGGCATTCCCAGATATGCGCTTAATATTGATGACATCGGGAAAGGGATCTCCATATATGGGCATAAAAGGGACATCAAGCCAGAGCGTGATGTCAGAGCAGCAAACCCATCCTGTTAAGATGTCAGGTTCCCCTGACATCACAGTGACATCAGAGAATGATGTCAGAGCGACAAACCCATAGAACCACAGTGTCAGGCGTGACGTACAGACAGACAGAGATACGCAGACAAGATGTGCCGGTAGATAGTTTGACATCTTTTTTCGTTTGTTTTAAGAATAATGTTGGGCACATGAATATTGTAATTGATTTTGCATGAAGAATAAGGCATTTTAATGTTTATAAGTCCGATCCCGAGCAGACATGAGATTGAGTGTACGTGTTGAATCAGACTCTAAACAAGCAAGTAAATGTGTGGACCCCGAGCAAGCTTAGTGAATGGGGCTGAATATGTTTGAGTAGGCTATAGTGTCAGGGGCTTTTCACCCGTTGGGTTCGTAAAGGTGTCTAGTAACATATGTAACAAAGATTGAAATTCAACATCCCTAGGAGAATCTTTGACAGCAAGGGTAATTCTGGGTCTCATTCACTTACTATACAAAAAACAAAATGCTTGCAATGGATTCAGAATAATTAAAAACACCTAGTTAGACCCCTCACATGCTACTTAAAGCATATTTTTTGGGAGTAATTTTTCCCTTATAGCCTATAGTAAGTGAATGAGACCCAGAATTACCCTAGCTGTCAAAGATTCTCCTAGGGATGTTGAATTTCAAACTTTGTTAGATATGTTACTAGACACCTTTACGAAAACATTGGTGAAGAAATTGTTTGGTAAGGAATTTATTCCCAGGTTTTATTAATATCCCCTGACTAATGGCTCTCTTTGTGGCATACTTCTCAATGCTCAATGCTACAGGCACACCCACTTCTGCTGTAAACCTGGTAGGGGTTTCACGTAATAATTGAATATTCGAATATCAAAACAACAATTCAACACTGTGTAGAGTAGAACAACGTTGAATATTGGCTGATATTATGGTATATTATTAAAGTAGTGGCAATATATCTACAGCAGATATGCAGCTGTGAGCTCTGGTGTTGGGTCCCAATCAGTCCATGGTTGATTGTTGTCAAATCATTTCATACTGTAAGTTGAGGCCACCACTCAATGCAGGTGGGGGCCTAAAACAGCAGCACTCATGCCAGAAAGATAGAAATGTGAGAATGAGAAATGGAGAGAATTGCTTTATTGGATGAAACAAATATATCACTAACACATATTCGGCAATTAGAATACTTTTTGGTATTCAAAGTTGAATACTAAAAATGTGTATTTGTGAATGCACTAAAACCTGGGATGTGAGAATAAAGCCCATTATGGATCTCAACCCATATTTTATAAACACATGCAGCCTATGTACTGTATTTCTTTTTCAATGAAATTATCAACACCACAATGTAGTACAAATGTATTGGCATCAAATAAAGTACTCGTTAAGCAGAATGTCCCATTTCATTTCATATATACTAATCCTTTGAAAATAGCATAGTGTGTGTGTAGGTACATCAGGGGTCACTGGTACACCACACCTCACTATCTTCACAACCATATAGGGCATGGCAGTGGGTGTGGTTTACTGGTGCCAAAAAAATAAAAAATAAAAAAAATCCCATAGAGATTTGCAAAAATATTTATATCAATTGTTTTAAACCTAGAAATATTTGTATTTGTATGCTATATTACATTTAATAAATACCCTTTGTTTAGCGGTTTTCATTTTTTCTTTTCACAGAATCAAAGGTTTTACAGTCATGATTCACCAGCATCCTGGTTGGCTTGATAATAATAATGAAAACAATTGATATCAATATTACTTTGTAAATCTCTATGGGAAAAATTTATGTTTTCACGGCACTAGTAAACCACATGTTCATTGACTCTGACGCCGTTTTGGAATCGTTTAACTCATGCAATACCATGCAAAGGAGGGAAAGAATTCCTCATACATACATGTGTATAACTTTATCCAGTAGACCTAAAAGACATGGCATTTTATGTTTGGTTGTGCTCGGTTGTTGCGCTCTGAAAAATGCAGATCTACAAGCTCACAATGTGCCGCACTCCGACGCGTTGAGAGCCTGTAGATCGGCTATTTTCAGCATTCAACCAGGCGTAAAATCAGCCGACGACATCAAGGTCCCGCCAAAGGTCCAGTCGACTAAAACTGGAGTAAAAGTAAAACATTTCATTTGAATAAAACTAAACGGAATTTCATTCAAAAGACTATAAAAACAAAATCAAAATCAGCTGTCAAAATCAACACGGTTCTTCATCAACACATGGTGTGATAATGATCTCGGGTGGTGGCGGCGGCGCTGGCTGGCCGTTCTGCATCTGTGAGGCCATGACCCACGTCTGAACCGCTGTGTCCTGGTCAATGTGCCGGCTGTCTGACTGTGGTGATGATGGTGATGATGGTGGGACTGTGGTGGAGTTTGTCGGACAGTGCTTTCTGAGGAGGATCAGACGAGGGTTCCTCAGTAAGGTGTAGAGGAGCAGCCAGCGTCTCCTTGCCCTGCTGCGTGCAGAAGACTCTGGAAGGAGAAGAGATGAAGAAAGAAAAGAAGGAAGGAAGAAAGGAAGGCGAGTCGGGTAGAGAGAAACAAGGTTGCTTCAGAGAGACACCAAGGTGATGTACAAGTTCAGATATGGATATTCTGGGACATATCTGACTAGTTATCATATTTATTTGGCCTCGATCGGGCCCTCTCTGATTAATCCAGGACGTCCGTTTTCGTGGGCAGGATTTATGTTAGTTGAAATCAGGTGATATTCTAGGCTAGATCTGACTTGTCATGGTTTGACTTGATCTGGCCCCAGTCGAGACATCACTGATTGGTCCAGGTCCTGACCGTGCTTGCTAGGAATGTGCCACCCGAGTACCACAGTCATTGTTATGAACCTTCAAAGCCTGATCGGTCCCTACAACCCTACCCGTTCACTCTGATCAGCTAACACAGGGATGCTGACAGAAACCTCACTAAAAACCCATCAGGACAACGATCCACTCGTCCTAGACTCTTAGCCCACCTGGCCTCCAAACTGTGGAATAAACTCCCAGTTGCACTTAGAACTCACTCCCTAGCTTCCACCGTGGTCTTAAGACTCACCTATTCAGACTCAACCTTAGCCCATAACACGTAGCACTTGCCCACCCTCCATGACCATACATGTAATTTAGATAGAATTTGTATGTTTTTTGATTTTATAAAGTTTTTACTGAATTGGTGCTTGGTCTACCTATGTTTTTCTTTATCTTAGATTACTATTTCTGTGCATTTGATGTATTAATGTTGGTGTATTGATTTATTACCTTGCTTGTGTGCTTCAGTGTAAAAGGATTGATTTTGACAGCACATTTTGATTTAGTTTTAGTCAGTCTTTTGAATACTGTTTAGTTTTCGTCATATTTTAGTCACCTGAAATTTTTTACTTTTAGTCTGGTTTTAGTTCTAAATATGGTTTTAGTTGACTAAATCTTCAGTTGACAGTTGTACACATGCTACTGACCAGTGGGTCTGTTGCTGAATGTGGAGTAAACAGAGGCTGTGCGTCTCTCCAGGGTGCTGGAGACCAGAAGCTGACAGAAACACACCATCACAGGGTTGTTGTGGTAGTGATCAGCGAAGATCATCCCAATCCATGTGCTGTAGCCTGGAATATAAGGGAGTTGTTAGATAAGCTACAATCAGCGACAATGATAAATACATATCAATCCATATTGTAACCTGGAATATGAGGGAGTTACTGAGCTTGTAGATCTGCTGTTTTCACTAGCTTGGGTCCCAGGCAAAATGTCTAATTTCTGTTTTGGGTCTCGAGCTAAAACGTTTGGGAACCACTGTTTTAGATAAACACACTGATTGGACATAGATAAATATCAATCCATATTGTAACCTGGGATGGACCTACAGTATACAAAGGCCACTGGAGTGTCACTGTACTCTTCTCTGCCACAGAACACATGAAATACTGCCATCTTCTGTTTCACTGAGTGTAGCAAATTGTATTGCAGTAAATGCATTTTGAGCCCTGGTCAGCAAGAACCTACTAATATTATTATATAAAATAAAGATAAATATTACCCTACTCATCTTCAACTCATTAATTGAATGAGTCCATCAACAGAAATTAATTTAAATTGAATGTTGGTAATCAATCATGAAATTATTGTGTGCCATTTCTATTTTGTAAAAAAAATAGCAGATCTACAAGTTCACAACGCGTTGCAATGTGACGCGTTGTGAGCTTGTAGACCGAGCCTTCCATCATCGCTTCCAGTCATACCGGTTCTACATCCGGCCAGCTCGTTGGTGCTTTGCGCTCCTGCGTCTTTCTTGAGTAAAAGGTAAATGGTGCATTTATATAGCGCTTTTATCCAGAACGCTTTACATAGATTGTGCATTACATTCACCCATTCACACACACATTCATACACCGGTGGTGGAGGAAACCATGCAAGGCACCAACCTACTCACCGGGAGCAATTAGGGGTTCAGTGTCTTGCTCAAGGACTCTTCGACATTAACTCAGGGGGAGCCCGGATTCGAACTGGGAACCCTTCGGGAACCCTTCGTGATCTAATAACGGTTTCTCTACCCCTGAGCTATGCCACCCGTAGGTGAATTGATCCCAGTGCATGACGGAGGACGATATCACGATAAATTAAATCTCCACGATAGGATTATCGTGTGTGTTTTTTATCACGATAAACAATATATCGCTATAACACTGACCAGGGTCCATGGTCTCGTAGCCCCTCTGCATGATGGTGCGGTCGATGCGGGAGACCAGCCAGGTTCCTACCACCACGCTGGACAGCAGCCTCAGGATGCAGTTGCTCAGCCCCATCACCACGTTGTAGAAGAAGAAGAAATAGTTGAAGCAGTGGAACGCCTTCCTGAGTGCATGGGGCAAAAAAATAAATAAGTTAACTTACGCTAGAGGAATAGTTCATCCTCAAAATGACTTTTTTCTATCGATTAATCACCCCGACATTTTGCTTTTGTTTTGTTTTTGTCACATTCCTAAGCCAATAATTTGATTATAGATTTAACCCCATTGATTCCCGAATGGAGACACAAATCCATTTGTGTCTCCATCGATTCTTTTAATCCTTTAAAGGACCACTTCACCTCTGGGACAACCAGATCTTATTTTATTGTTGTTATTTTTTTTGTGTTCAATCTGTGTTTTTAGATATTTTAGTATTTCAGCATGCTACAACGCATCATATGATGCTTTGTAGCATGATATTGCATCATCTGATGCATCATATGATGCAAAATGCATCATATGATGCTTTGAGCATGCTGAAATACTAAAATATCTAAAAACACAGATTGAACACAGAAAATAACTCAGGATTGTGTTGATTGTGTCCCAAACAACAATAAAATAAGATCTGGTTGTCCCAGAGTTGAAGTGGTCCTTTAATCCTGAGCCCTATCATGCCATTAACAGCATGTTACAGTAACACATCTAACACTTCTCAATGCGTTCTGTCTTCAGAGCTTGTCACAATGGAATAATGGGGTTTGCGTTACAACTCCCTTTAAAAGGAGTAATTCACCCAAAACTTTACTCGTTTTCTATCATGAAGCTTTGAATTCATTATTATGTCCTAAGCCAATAATGTGATGACCAGAGAGTCTACTACTACTCTGAAAGAGTCTACAGTTCTGAGTGTCTGACTGACCGATGATCCGATCATCAAATTATTGGCTGAGGAATGCGACAAAAAATAAACTCCACAAATTCAAGGCTTCATGGGGGTGTGTAATTGACAGAAGTATTTTTTGGGGCAAACTACTCCTTTAAGCATCACGGTTTCTGCTTAGATGTTTATGCAGCCTAGAAATAAACGTGTCAAACCAGGCACCAATAAACTCCAAATAAATAAATCAACGTATGCTGGATTCTACCTATTGACACGTGTGTGTGTTTGTGTGTGTGTGTGTGTGTGTGTGTGTGTGTGTGTGTGTGTGTGTGTGTGTGTGTGTGTGTGTGTACACTTTTATTACAGTTGCCTACCTGTTGTTGAGAGCGAGAGGTTTGTGTTTGTCAGTGGGAGACATCTTGTCCTGGAGAAAGAAGATCTGGACCAGAACAACCTGAAGAATCACCAGCGCTATCACCACACCTATGGTTAGACTGACACAAGCAGCACACAGCGCAGGTTAACACGTTTATGTATATCACACAGGTCAGGTGGTGTCTGTCTGTCTGTCTATTCAATAGACAGACTTTAGTTTATTGTGTATTAAGGATCTCCATTAGTCTTACAACATAGTGGACTGGGGTCCAGGCAAAAAACATAACAATACAAAGCATGTTTTGCAGTACAATGTTAGTGAACAAAAACACAAACTCAGAGAACAAAATGTACATTAACAGTAAAATAAGAATTGCGTCCGCTAGTCTACTGGTCTAGGCGTATACCACAATGGCTCTGATGCCTGACATCTGTGTGTCACCGGTTCGATTGCCGATCCGGACGACCTTTGCTGCATGTCATTCCCCATTTCCTGTCAATCTACTGTCTTATCAATAAAAGACCAAAAACAAATCTTAAAAAACAAAACAGTAAAATAAGTATAACACAAAACAAAACAAAACAAAATATGTTTGTCTGTCCAAAAGTATCATCAACCTAATCAAATGTCCTTTCTGATTACTGCTTCCTTAAGTTTCTTTTTTTAAACCAAATTGATCAATCAGTCATTTGACGCAACAGATGAATTGATCAATAGAACGATAATATGATAGACCTTTATTGATACCACAAGGAAATGCAGATAGGAAAGGCAGTTAGAAACACAGGGCAGTTACAGTAGATACAGAAAAAAGGAGATTTTAAAAGTGTTACGTGAAAATGGATGTTAGTACAGCAACGAATGCAGACAAAGACCACAGTTATTAGTCAGAGAGACCATGCATACCGTACATGCATCCATCCATGGATACACACAGTACACACAGGTCAGGTGGGAACTAGGGGTATCCATACACCGAACACACACACATACAGTTAGGTACAGTACAATAGGTGATAGGTAGGTAGTCTTACATAATGATCCCGAAGTTAGTGAGCATGGCTGCCACTCTGCCGTGCTGTATGGGTAGGACCAGCGCATAGACAAAGAGCAAGGCAAACAGGAACTGGACAAAATGAACAATCAGGTAGCCTGGAATCACATCAGAATACAACAATGAATAACAATTATCTGCAATGGTGGAAAAAGTACTCACATTTCTTACTTAAGTAAAAGTATTCATACTGCATTACCGCAATGTAGGAAATACTGAGTTAGGGCACGGCCACACCGCAATTTTATTCTAGCCTACCTATGAGGGCACATTCTGTCAATGCATTTAAATGGGAATCGAGTGGTTTGCTACCATTTGCGGATTTCTGCTCCAATCCCATTGAAATGCATGGACAGAATCCACCCTCATAGGTAGAATAAAAGTGCTGTGTGACCGGAGTAAAAGTCTGGAATTCAAAATGTACTTGAATAAAAGTACAGAAGTATTAAAAGTACTTAAAGGAGAAGACCGTTCATAAAGGGTTAACTACTTTTTAGGTGTCTTACCTCATCTAATGACTAGTGGTCGAGGTCTTGCTATTATCTCCCAAAGCATTGTTGTGATTTTCGTCCAAACCGGAAAGCCGAGTTCCTTCTCACAACGGCGGTTCATGGGCAAAACCAAAATCCAAGTATTTAAACATGTTAAAAAAACAAAATAACGCCTCAGGTTTCCTTCTTGCACTCACAGCAGTGAACAGATGTCAACAAACGGCACGTGATCGCAGCACTGTTGTGAAACAGCCGTAAAGCGAATGCTGTCTCCAGCATGGAAATGTATTTTATTCTACCAGCAGGGGCGTAGTTTTGCAATATTTTGTTGCTTCTCACAGCTAAATGTATGGGAAAAGCGATCTATGCAGTTCTATAATGATCCAAACCCCTTCAGTATGACTATCTACTGCACGTTTGTTGCATATTCATGAGCCATTGGCATTGATTGTTGCAACTTGTCACACTCTAGTAGTCTATTCAGCCAAGGCAACAAAGAACATTCCAGCGACAATAACGTGTGAAAAGCCTAGTAGTACAAATTTGAACCTGTTTTATATGTTATACTACTGCAGTAGGCCTAACTAAAGTTTTCAAATAAATGTATTGGAGTAAAAGTAGAATATTTGGATCAGTGTTGTAGTGAGTAGAAGTAAAATTATTGGAAATACTCAAGTAAAGTACTTCTACTTAGAAAAGTAAATAGTTATTTTACACCCCTGGTTACTGTAAATCAGAATAAATGTTATTGATAACAGTCAAGATAAACATCAATGTAGTAGCATAGATAATGGACATTATAGCTTTTCTGGATGAGAAAAAAGTGGATATGTAGGCCCATTCATAGCTGTTCTTTTATTGACCAAATGTGACAACAATGACAAACATCTGATAAATAGAAAAAGCATACTAAATACATACTACATTTCTATCTATCATAAGCTCATTATATCAAATTGAAATAGGCCTATAAGCTAAGACACTATATCAGAAATATATTCACAAGGAATAAAACAAAAGGGTAGAAATACAATTTCTAAAGTCTAAAGGTTCAAATTTGTACTACTAGGCTTTTCACACGTTATTGTCGCTGGAATGTTCTTTGTTGCCTTGGCTGAATAGACTACTAGAGTGTGACAAGTTGCAACAATCAATGCCAATGGCTCATGAATATGCAACAAACGTGCAGTAGATAGTCATACTGAAGGGGTTTGGATCATTATAGAACTGCATAGATCGCTTTTCCCATACATTTAGCTGTGAGAAGCAACAAAATATTGCAAAACTACGCCCCTGCTGGTAGAATAAAATACATTTCCATGCTGGAGACAGCATTCGCTTTACGGCTGTTTCACAACAGTGCTGCGATCACGTGCCGTTTGTTGACATCTGTTCACTGCTGTGAGTCCAAGAAGGAAACCTGAGGCGTTATTTTGTTGTTTTAACATGTTTAAATACTTGGATTTTGGTTTTGCCCATGAACCGCCGTTGTGAGAAGGAACTCGGCTTTCCGGTTTGGACGAAAATCACAACAATGCTTTGGGAGATAATAGCAAGACCTCGACCACTAGTCATTAGATGAGGTAAGACACCTAAAAAGTAGTTAACCCTTTATGAACGGTCTTCTCCTTTAAAGTACCAAAAGTACACGTTATGCAGAATGTCCCGTTTTAGCTCACAATGTGAGCCTCTGAGATGCAGTGGAGTAGAAGTAAAATAATTGAAAATTGGACATATAAATAATAATAATTGAAAATTGGACATATATTAATTCAGTACAGTACTTAAATAAAATGTAAATGTACTTAGTTACTTTACACCTCTACCAAAAACGATAATTCATTGTTTCACTGAATGAATTAACAGCATCATCATATTTGTAGCATATTTGAACATTTGTACACAGTCCCGTTTACTCTCTCACAGTTAAATGAACACTCAGGATTTGTACAGTTTTCTAAGAGCCAGGCTGCTGTTGTGTCACTACTGTATGTCTTGTGTTTTCTCTTGTTTATCCGTCTCACAAAAGACAAGTTCTTACCCCACAGTGTGAAAGCTATCTGCCATCCCGAGTATCTTGCAATCGCAGCCTGCAAAGATCAATAACAAAGACATTTACGTCGTGTTTGTGTCCTTGGGCAAGTGTGTACGTGCGTTGTGTTTGTGTGTGTGTGTGTGTGTGTGTGTGTGTGTGTGTGTGTGTGTGTGTGTGTGTGTTACTCACTACACTGACAGCAGAGCTAGGGTTATGGAACTTCTCAGGGAGAAAGCCTTTCTGTCCAGCCCACAGTCTCTTAAGGTGTTTCCTATGACATACATACAGTATACATAACATGAAAAACACTATTTAATAGCGGATAATGTGGATAATAATGTAATAAGGTATTGCATGGCAATAGAATAGCTCAATTTGAAAAACTGCTTTCAACAACAAGTCTTCATTGGCATCCACTTTGTGTCATATTATTCAAATGCAAAATGTCTGTCTACTGTATCTGGGGCGTCTATAATATAGACTGTACCACTTCTATATTGTTGTACCACTTCAGTCACCCCTATTACTGTAATATATTATATCAAGAGGGATGACCCAGAGATAGATGTGGCTGCCGAAATTAAATGTCAATATTACATCCTTATCTTTTGTCCTTATCTTAAAGTTACAATCTGTACGTTTTATGTCCATTGTCAATCTGAGTTCCCAGTCCATTGTCTGTCTCTACTGATGACAGACGGAGCTAATTCCAACATGACAATTACTACAACAACTACAACAATCCACAGATCACATTCAGATCACGTCCAACACCGATTTGGCTCTAAAAAATGTTCAAATTTGTTCTCCTACTATACCACTAAATTGTGGAACGCCCTACAGAAAGTCTTAAAGGAGTGTAAATCCCTAAATCGGTCTGAAAAGTCACAGCTGCTACTCAAGACTTTTAATAGACTAAGCCCATACTAACCACCCCTTTTCCACTGTAAATATCGATTATTTATTTTCTTCTTTCTTTTATTTTTCTTCTTTTGCTATTGATGTTATCCTCTGCATAGTACTGTGTTCTATTCAATGTTATATGAGATACATAAAGGTTTCCTGTGTAAATAAGCTGATGAGCTTACTAAGATCTCTTTTTAGTTGACCTTGTACCAGCTGTACTGTCATGAAACTGTTCCTTTCCTATGCAAACTACTAATAAAGTCTTCAATCAATCCCATTTGGTGTGCAGTCTCCTTCCCGTAATTCTATTGATAACCAGTAGGGGTCATACTCAACCCTCAACTCAATGGCAAGACAAGCATTGAAATGTAATCGGTTTAATTCCTCTTATCCTCTATATATGACAACTAGTTCAACAACGCATATACATTCGTTACAAGCTTGTAGATTGGCTATTTTCACTACTTCTTAATTATTATAATCTTTTGTTTTCTTAGATTTGTTTATTGTTTTATACAATTATTTTATTTTTATTTTTAACTTGAAAAAAATGTTGTGTCTAAAGTGACTAATTTTTATAAAATTTTAACTTCTGGCTCAGAATCAAAGGTTGAGAAAATGGAACAAGACGTTTTGGAGCCTCAATTTCAATTTGTCATTTTATCTAATTTATAATTTTCTCGTTCTAACCACTACCGAAAGTGACAGAACGAGTCACAGAAGGACTCTCCTACCTGTAGCACGCCAACACATGGAAGATGTACACTCCAGAGGTCAGACTGGCAAAGATGGTGGTAGCAAGCCACGACTCTGAACCACACAGCAAAAACAAACAAGAAAGATTTCACTTCACAAATACTATTATTAATTATTTATTATGTGAAAATCCTTTGACGTCTATCACATCTGACATCATACATACAATCCCTTTTATGCCCACACCTGTACATGGAGATACCTGTCTGAACCAACCACACAGATATGGGCTGTCTTCCTCCAGTCCATATATGGGCATTACCTACTCTGAGTATCTGACATCACTGTGATGTCACCTGTGATGTCACAGCAATGTGTCAGGGGAACCATAGTGTCCTCAGGCATTACCCGTCCAGATGCATAATGTCAAGATGTGACGGTTCTGACAGTAAACTGCGACCTATCAGTCGCAATTAGTAACTTTATGCCACTGCAGTCAGTGATTTTGCGATGGGGTCGCAGTGAATCCATTATGGCTGTGAATCATACGACTTTGAAGACAAATCATAAAGACTTATTTCACTTCAGCCAATACACACACACACACGCACACGCACACACACACACACACACACACACACACACACACACACACACACACACACACACACACACACACACACACACACACACACACTAACACCAACTCACTCCTGGCCACATAGGTGAACTCTTCCAGCTGTGGAATCATGGCCTCCAGAGCCTGGCTCTGGTTACAGGAAGCAGCCAGATGTTGAAGAGTGTTCTTCCACATGTCCAGCCTGTCAAAGGCCAGGTCACTGAGACTGTAGTCTGCTAAGGTCATCTGAGACAGAGAGACAGACAGACAGGTCACTGAGACTGTAGTCAGCTAAGGTCATCTGAGACAGAGAGAGAGACAGACAGACAGACAGACAGACAGACAGACAGACAGACAGACACACAGACAGACACACAGGTCACTGAGACTGTAGTCTGCTAAGGTCATCTGAGACAGAGAGAAAGACACACAGGTCACTGAGACTGTAGTCTGCTAAGGTCATCTGAGACAGAGAGAAAGACACACAGGTCACTGAGACTGTAGTCAGCTAAGGTCATCTGAGACAGAGAGAGAGACAGACAGACAGACAGACAGACAGACAGACAGACAGACAGACACACAGGTCACTGAGACTGTAGTCTGCTAAGGTCATCTGAGACAGAGAGAAAGACACACAGGTCACTGAGACTGTAGTCTGCTAAGGTCATCTGAGACAGAGAGAAAGACACACAGGTCACTGAGACTGTAGTCTGCTAAGGTCATCTGAGACAGAGAGAGAGACAGACAGGTCACTGAGACTGTAGTCAGCTAAGGTCATCAGAGACAGGCAGGCAGAGTGGGATAGAGAGACATCTTTAAACCAATAGGAGAATTTATGTTTTAATGTAATTTAATGAAGTTATAATCTGAACAGCCATGTGCGCTTCTGTGTGCGTGTGTGTACGTACGTGTGTGTTTCATAAGGTCACAAAAGTAAGCAACCTCATGCAAGTGAGTGTTTTCAGAATTAAAGTCAGTCAAAGTCACTAATAAGAGGGCAGATTAGAACGTTTTCCAGGCACTACTCATAGCTGTCTGCAGGAACTAGGGGAATCATTTACCCTAACACCCTATTTCTTACGCTTGTTACGCCTCTGGCAGCAACTAAATAGTACACACATCTTTGGCTGCTTCACACACACGCACGCACGCACGCACGCACACACACAGTCTCCTTACCGTATACAGCCCTATGAGGGATATTATTGCAGTACCGATGATTCTGTTGGGGAACTTGAAGTATGGATCCCACTCATACACCCTCCTCTGAAACCAGCTGACTGGCTGACCACTGCAGACACACAGGGTTCATATACCTGATTACTTGCGCCAGCAGAGTGCGCTAGTACTGCGTTTCGGCTGCGTATGTATATAGGTAGGTAGGTAGCTATGTGTGTTTAAGCCCGTAGCCCAATTAGGGACTAGCATTTCATTAACAGCAAATGAGGGGCCAGCATCCCTGGTGATGTCAGTGATGATCACTGGCATCGCCAGTGGTGAGCGCACCTCATGGCACGCTCTGCTTGTGCACAAGGAGCAAGTTGGCACCGTGACAGAGTGCAGTTTTAGTTGAAGAGTTGTGTAAAGTCAATACAGTCAAACTACAGTTAAACACCATGTCTAAAAAGAACATCCCAAATAAGACCTTTTACGGTCTTTTTTGGAAGTCCTAGGTATGGTGTTGTGTGTGAGTGAGTCAGTAATGAGAGTGTAATATATTGTATCGTATTGTACTGTGTACACTTCTGCTTTGGCAATGTAAACGTATGTTTTCTCATGCCAATAAAGCCCTTTGAATTTTATTGAATTGAGTGAGTAAATTGTATTGAGAAAGCTTTATACCCTGTATATAATGACACAATGTGACATATTTCCATTTACACAATGCTGTACCCCCCCCCCCCCCCCCACTCCCCTTTTTCAACTGTATTTTATCATATTGACACTTGCTTTGCAATGTAAACATATGTTTTCTCATGCCAATAAAGCTCATTGGAATTGAACTGAATTGAAATTGAGTGAATGAGTGAGTGAGTGAGTGAGTGAGTGAGTGAGTGAGTGAGTGAGTGAGTGAGTGAGTGAGTGAGTGAGTGAGTAAGTAGAGTAGTCCCCACTCCTTCAGGTGTTTTGTGTCACATTATATGTATGTATACACATAGGTAAAATTAGTCCTCTGCATTTACCCATCCTATAACAACTAGGAGCAGTGATGTCATTTACCCATCCTATAACAACTAGGAGCAGTGAGCAGCCAATGGGTTTGATGGCGCTCGAGGAGCAATTAGGGGTTAAGAGTCTTGCTCAGGGAGACACATCGACATTGCTGGCCTGGCCTGGAATCCTACCTGGAACAACCAGGGGCTCTGGCTACCCAAGCAGGCTCACTAACCACTCAGCTATGGCCTCCCTCCCGTGCATGTGTGCGTGAGTGCGTGTGCTGCTGGTCTACCTGTCAGCAGGTGTTCTCCGCAGCAGTCTTTTGGTATGCTGTAGCTGGTGAGCCTGCATCAGTTCCTCTGACTCCTACAGCATAGATAGACAACATCTCATCAATTCCTCTGACTCTTGCAGCATATAGACAACATCTCATGCGTCCTCAAAGAAAAGAGCCATGCAATCAATATTTATGAATAATATAGACGTCATTGACCAGAGTCCCCCAGGGGTCTACACTTGGTCCCCCTTGGCTTTTCACTAGCAAAACATTGCGGCATCTTTCAAGCTCATGTCTCGTGGTCTCGTGTTTCGATACAATTATGCACAACTATGATGAAGTTGATCAAATCTAGCGTCTTTCTTCATAATATACGTCTGTCAACACATCTATCAACAAGTAAAAATTATGCCTAAATAACATAACTTATAAGAATTAACATAATTTGCATCTTTCAAAAATAATTTACTGTATCATTCTAAATTGTCATCTTTTTTATAATGTGCATTTTCTGTCTCTCACTGTGTAAAAGACCTCAACTAGTTCAATCTTCAGTCAAGGTCCATTGTTTTAATGATTGTTGCATGATGTGCATACACAGACTGTTGCCAGGTCATTCGACCAGGCACCCTATAGTGTGTATATTCAGTAGTTTCAATGTACAGATTATACATTTGGTTTTACTGTTAGTATTCTACTAGACTGAAGATGTTTATGAACCTAGATTAACATTTCTATGCATTTGATGTATTACCTTGCGTTGTCCTCCTTGCCTACTTTAAATCGCTCTGGATTAAGAGAGTGTGCTAAATGCCTACATTGTACAAATGCACACACCTTCTGACTTCCTGTTCCAGTTGCAGGTGTATACCATACAGACAGCTTTGATATGCACTAGGGCACACACACGCAAGCACGCACGCACACACACACACACACACGCACGCACGCACATGCACACACACACACCTCCTGCTGCAGTTTCAGGTGCACGCGGACAGCTTTGAACAGCATGTAGACATATCGTCCCAGGAGGAAGATGAGAGACAGGATGGACGGCCACTGGGAAATGATCTTCTGGTATTTACCCAGCTCCTACACACACACACACACACACACACACACACACACACACACACACACACACACAGAGGAAGAACTGGTATTTACCTAGCCTCGCGTAGCCAGACAGATATGAGTGTGGTACTTCTATATGGAAGTTTTATTGAGTTTTATTGCTTATTGAGCCAGGTTTTCATCTGTGGACTGATTTGAGATGACAGATTCTGAACAGAACTAGTAACTTTTATTATTGGCCAGTTGTTTTGAATGTGGAGTTTGTGGCTGACCACCATCTATGAACAAAAGTAAAAAAGATTTTGCCTATCATAAAAACAACTATTCATTAATGTGCAATAAGTGTTAAATATCTTTATTAGTAATAGTCTTGATTGTTTAAACATGATGTCATGGGGCGCTATATGCTCGATAACAGGCTTGATAAGCCCAAAGCTTACTGACACTGGGTACTTTTGTTATATAGTATGTAACAGGCTTGTGTTTCGAGCTCCATCCCTTGTCACGTTGTGGCGCGTTGTGGTGAGCTTGTATATCTGCTATTTTTAGTGAAAAGACCCTATAGGGTGCCCCAGCACCCACATTTAGAAACCCTGCAGTAGGCTACAAAACCAGTACTCACCTACCTTACCACCAGGGCAGGAAAACATGTCCCACAGAGTCACTATGGTCCTGCAATCAGACACGACCACACACACACACACACACACACACAGGTTACAATGCATACAGTCTGCAATACACAATATATATATTCTGCACACACAATGCATACAGTCTGCAATACACAATATATATAGTCTGCACACACAATGCATACAGTCCAAAAGATGTATCGCAACGCGTCACGCTGCGATCCGCTGTAAGCTTGATGCTTGATACCTCATTGAACTAAGCATAATCAAGTCAATAATTGAGATGTGACATAACAGCATGGATTTATTTCAACATAAGATGCTTTATTCAAGTTCAGTAGAGTTTGGACAAGACAGTTCTCTTGCAGGCCGCCTTCAGGTATGGCATGGAAACGGGGCGTTTGCATTTCTTTCACCATAGTAAAAACTGAATTCATGGTCTGGAGAGGGCACTTTTTACAGACGGATAAAAGGGCAGGGGCTCAAGCCCCCTTTTGATGTCTATGTGTGCACGTGCCTGCTCACCAGGGCAGAGTGTAGAGTATTCCCAGCACTGCTCCAACCGCTCTGAAGGGAGTGGACAGACAGGCGAAGAAAGGGAAGTAAGCCAAGCCAATCTCCAACGCTCCAACCAGGTACACTATGGCTATGGCACATGAAAAAAGTAACACCATTAGTATTAGTATTATTATTTTTCTCTTAAAATCTTTAGCTCACAACTTTGTTATCCATTTTTTCACCCAGTGCCAATTGTCTAAGCTGTAATCCTGGGCTCTACTCTCCCTATGCCAACCTGGGGAGACCCCGAACTGAGCTCACGCTTCCTTCAGTGTAGGACGTAGGGCGCAGGAAGGAACACGTTATTCCAACCTGTTCCTTTCCCCTCCACCAAGCAGTATAGACCAGGATTACTGCATGTTCTTTGTGAACATTATCAACCCATTTAGGCTAATTCAAAACATGCCTTCTAAAAACAACTTTGTTGTAGAAAGGTGCTGTATAAAGTCATTATCATTATCATTCTAAATTCTGACCTACTGTAAGTTCTCTGATAACAACAATCTATTAAAATAATTATAAAAGATTACGGTATGTTAAAAAAAGATACAAAAGTATTGGTATCAAGTAGAAAGTAATTGTGCACAACAAGTTTTCATATGTATAAAATGTATAAAAACACTTGAAAATAGCAGATCTACAAGCTCACAATGCTTCGCATCGCAAAACAGTACCTCTCGCCCATAGAGGGACATTGAAGGGGATGTAACAGTACCTCTCGCCCATGGGGGGACATTGAACTAAGGGGATGTAACAGTACCTCTGGCCCATGGGGGGACATTGAACTAAGGGGATGTAACAGTACCTCTGGCCCATGGGGGGACATTTAAGGGGATGTAACAGTACCTCTCGCCCATGGGGGGACATTGAACTAAGGGGATGTAACAGTACCTCTGGCCCATGGGGGGACATTTAAGGGGATGTAACAGTACCTGCCCATGGGGGGACATTGAACTAAAGGGGATGTAACAGTACCTCTGGCCCATGGGGGGACATTGAACTAAGGGGATGTAACAGTACCTCTGGCCCATGGGGGACATTGAACTAAGGGGATGTAACAGTACCTCTCGCCCATGGGGGGACATTGAACTAAGGGGATGTAACAGTACCTCTCGCCCATGGGGGGACATTGAAGGGGATGTAACAGTACCTCTGGCCCATGGGGGAACATTGAACTAAGGGGATGTAACAGTACCTCTGGCCCATGGGGGGGACATTGAACTAAGGGGATGTAACAGTACCTCTGGCCCATGGGGGGACATTGAACTAAGGGGATGTAACAGTACCTCTCGCCCATGGGGGGACATTGAAGGGGATGTAACAGTACCTCTGGCCCATGGGGGGACATTGAACTAAGGGGATGTAACAGTACCTCTCGCCCATGGGGGGACATTGAAGGGGATGTAACGGTACCTCTGGCCCATGGGGGGGACATTGAAGGGGATGTAACGGTACCTCTGGCCCATGGGGGGACATTGAAGGGGATGTAACAGTACCTCTGGCCCATGGGGGGACATTGAACTAAGGGGATGTAACAGTACCTCTGGCCCAGGGGGGGACATTGAACTAAGGGGATGTAACGGTACCTCTGGCCCATGGGGGGACATTGAAGGGGATGTAACAGTACCTCTGGCCCATGGGGGGACATTGAACTAAGGGGATGTAACAGTACCTCTGGCCCATGGGGGGACATTGAACTAAGGGGATGTAACAGTACCTCTGGCCCATGGGGGGACATTGAACTAAGGGGATGTAACAGTACCTCTGGCCCATGGGGGGACATTGAAGGGGATGTAACGCTCTGAGAACAGCAGCAGGACACTGGAGGACACGGCACCGAACGCAAAGCCATAAGACCAGCGGTTACTGAGGCTGCCGATGGTGTCTAGAGGCCTGAAATACAACAACACACACATCATGTCTGTAACAAAACACAACCACACACACTAACAAAACACTTTAACACAACCACACACACTTCAACAACATGCAGTTCAATATTTAACTAAGCTAAAACCGAGACTAAATATGTTGGCAATTTAATCAACAAATAAAAACTAGACTAAAATGTTAGGGAGGGACCTGTGGAGAAGAGATCCAGCAGAACTAAAATACAAGTCATTTCATGTT
This sequence comes from Nannobrachium achirus, assembly GCF_963921795.1. Lineage (NCBI taxonomy): Eukaryota > Metazoa > Chordata > Actinopteri > Myctophiformes > Myctophidae > Nannobrachium > Nannobrachium achirus. The sequence continues at coordinate 17,084,252 of NC_137812.1, forward strand.
TGGTTGTGCTCCTCGGGTGTTGCGCTCTGAAAATAGCAGATCTACAAGCTCACAACCGCCACCGCACCACGTATTTTCAGCATGCGACCAAGTGTAAAATCAGCCATCATGGCGCAATCAAGGCAATGCCAAAATATGTTTTTATAGACAAAATCAACCGTAGATTTAGTCGACTAAAACGTTATGATATTTAGTCGACTAGACTGAAACTAGTCGACTAATGTGTGTGGTGGTCCGTGCACCCTAGGCTGCAATGCCTGCATGACAACGTGTTTCGCGGGTTCGAGTCCCGTTCCAGATGACAGCCTTTGCTGTGCGTCACTGCCCATCTCTCTCCCATTTCTGTCAGTCTAACTGTCCTATCAATAAAAGTCAGAAAGGCCCAAAGATACATTTTTAAACATTTTAAAAATCTACAACTGATCCTCACACGACGACTCCAAAGCGCCCTTCCAGGAAAGGCAGCCGGTGGTCAAGGGGCAGCCGGCGTGCACGCGTCTGGAGGAAGGACAACGCCAGGACAATGACCAGCTGGAAGGAAGACCACAGCAAAACAACACGTCATCATAACAATAATGATCTGCGAAAAGGCTTCAGCAATCATCATGTAATAACACTTTCATTCAAGTTAAACCAAAAACTAAGCCACTTCAGAGATAGACTTTGTATTGGCATCAAAATGCCATTGAAAATAGCAAATCAACAAGCGTGTGTTGTGCTTATAGATCGGCTGTTTTCATATATATACAGCCAAAGTTTAAATAGGGCTGAAGTGGTTAGTGTATGTTTTGTTGATGATGCAAACTTGGACACATCATCAATGGTGTAACCTGGGATCTCTGGGTGTTTCGGGTCTCGCAACGACAGACACCCTCCTCCAGGTTACACGACCGAGGCTGATCACTATCGACAAGCCTGCGACGCCGATTGGCTATTTTCAGCGAAAACTTATCCCAGAATAACAGAAAATGAGGGACTCCGGGTTTAAGTGTTTAAAGGTTTGAACTTGACTTACTGCTGGGATGATTGACAGGTGCAGGAAGAGGTCCATGGAGATTCCATTGTTACAGGTGACCTCCATAGAGCTCCTGTTGGAGCACAAAGCATGATTAATGATATCTCAAATATAATAATATCTCAAATTGATATATCGCTTTTCTAAGTACCCAAAGACGCTTGTAAATGTATATCTGAACAAAACTAAAGCTGAAGTGAACAGAACTACAATGTATTGTGTGATTTTGTGATGTGTTGTGTTGATGGTTGGAATATCTTTATTTATCTGCAGCTGACCTGAACAGAACTAAAGCTGAACTAGATAGAGCTGAGGCTGAACTACAACCCAAAGTAAAAAAGAAAGCAAGAATGTTTTTATTTGCAAGGACCCCCTTAACTCTGATACTGTACAAATGGAATCAAATGGACCCATAAGGCCCATGGTCATTCAGGGCTATCTCTTTATGTGTTGGTAATATTGTCTACACATTTTGCATTTTCCGTGGCAACAAGTTAATTTTGACAACAATGTCCACCACAAGCCAGCATGGTGATGACCCCTGCACAAGTCACTTGTCATGCGTTTTGCACTGACCAATGGACACTGTGACTGGCACTGCACTGATAAGTAGCATTATAAGTCTTATTATTTGTTTTACAACGAGATAACAGTGCGACACCGACTGTTATGGAGACTTTATTTGATGTTTACCTCCGTTTACCATTACTCTCTATCGCTGATGCTTCTTATCTTTTTGCCTTGTTTACCTTGTTTCTTGCTGTACACAACAATACTTTTTTTCCCTCCGTTCTATTTCATACTTTTACCTGTAACTATGTAACCCTAACTGCTGTGCCGCCTCTGGTATCTAACGTCTCCCAACCTCAGCTTTCAGTTCCCAAAAGGCCCCTTCATAGCTCACAATAATAATCGTACGATACTTCACAATCATTTACGTACGAGATCATAAACCGCTGATAGCAAAATACTCAACAGTTTGCTATCTCACAGCTTTTGGATAAGATTTTTGACGCAGTCTCTACCACTCACCCTTTTTGATGTGTCCTCATCAAGGAGATATATAGCGTGGGGTTTCAGCCTGTTGTGCTACAGCACTGTGTGTGTGTGTGTGTGTGTGTGTGTGTGTGTGTGTGTGTGTGTGTGCGTCTGTGTGTGTGTGAAGAAAACGGTTCCCTTTTTCCTGTTTCTGAACATGTGACTCATATAGCTGACCCTTGACCCCAGGTTTAATCAGTTTACTACTTCCTTTATTAGCTTTCTCTTCTCTCCCTCTCCTAACTTACTTTAATGTCTCTCTCTCGCTCACACACACACACACACACACACACACACACACACACACACACACACACACACACACACACACACACACACACACACACACACACACACACACACACACACACACACACACACACACACACACACACACACACAATCGACTACTAGTTACTCAGTATAGGGAGTGTACACAGTGAGCTCTCTGACAGAGATAACCAAACGACCATTCACCTCCCGCCTCCATTCCACAACACATCCTTCATTCCAGAGCAAAAAGAGACAAAAGAGACCAGCAGTGCATCTGATTGGCTGGAGGAAAAATCCCCAAACATGGGTGACACAATTGAAAAGCATTAAAAGCATTTAGTCTATTAGCCAGACTAGTATAAGGCCTTTTAATTCTTTGACTATTTTAGTCACCCTGGCCTGAAGAAGGCATCGACGGGTATAGGTGTATCTTTTTTTTAATCGTTGCCATGCATAGGCTTTTTTCCCCCACAAGAGTGCCTTGGTCTCTTCCCTTTTTTGCAAATCACATTATAATCAGAATCCGTTTCATTCCTCACATTACAGTTTTACAGACCTGTGTAAAGCACAGGGGTGTCAATTGGGTATGGCAGGGGTATGCAGCTGCTATACCCTGGGTCTGCAGGGGGGAAAATAAAAGCTACTTTTAAATATAAATCCACGAATGTCTTTGTCTATCTGTGCTGGTTATTATGTAGTTAAATTACAGTAAAATAACTACAAATGTAGAGTTTTACAAAATGGTCACTTTCACAAGGTATTATAATTATATTCTCCACACTTGTATTCTCCCCATCTTGACAGAATGGTATATTCCCAGGTTCCACAGGTAGGCTGCACAGGTGCAATGCATTATTGTTAATTGTGGCACATTTACTAACATGCCAAGTTTAGGTGCACCTGAACAACTGTTCCAGGCTGCCATATCCAGCCCAAGAAACCGTAAAAACAGGAGAAGAAATAAAATGTACTTCTTAAAATAAATGTATCATGCCTGTTGCTAAGGTATTGCACAAGCGCGTGCAAGACACCAGTCATGTTGCCATACCTTAGCTTTTTCTGAACTGACGCCACTGGTAAAGCAGTGGCTGAGATGCTTGTTTTCATGTGCGTGCTCCATCATTTTGTAGTGCTCCATGAGAAGAGAGAGGACAGAGGTAGAGGAGACCAAAGGGAAAGAGGTTCGATAACAGATTAAAATGAACAAACAGGGACATAATATAGCAGGTATATACAGTACATTATATCTAGGATGTTAGAATCATATGCTTACGCGCGTTTGTGTGCGTGTGCGGGCGCGGGCGCGTGTGTGCATGTACATGTTCTTTAGAACCATAAGCATCATATGCAGGTCACAGGTGTGTCCATCCTATTTTGCACCAGCTCTGTGGCCTTGTGCTATGAGTCTGCCCTGAGACTGCTGGGAGGTCGGGGTTTGATCATAGCAAAGACCCAGTGCCTCCCTGCTTGGCACTCAGCATCAAGGGTTGCTCGGGGGTAAGTCCCTGTGACATATAGAGTACAATCGTCATGTCCAGGGGTGGACTTGAACATCAAGCTGCCTCACGCTATGGAAACAGGAGATAGGCTCCTGCCCTATGGGCAAGGCTTACCTACTTACATCCTATTTAGAAACACGGTGCCGAGGTGGTGGCGGAGGCGTGTAGTGGGGATAGCGTTCAACGTAGGCTCGTAGAGAGCCTCGTTCTTGCAGTTGACAATGGAGGCGTAATTTCAGAAAGAAATAGTGGGCGGCAAAAAGTAAGCTACCACTGAGTGCAAGCCCCATTTCTAAAATAGCAAAAATAGTGGATCTACAAGAGCTCTCAACGTGTCGCCAAGCGAAAAGAGAACATGTCTGCCTATAATGACATTCCCAACATAGGGATGCTATACAATAAAATGCTGGTCTAAATTATAACACATGGACGGGATGAAATGAGATTAATCTAAAAAACAATTCAGAGTTGGGGACGATACGATAAATAATTTAATCTGAGGTTAAATGTGAACGCTGATGGAAAGTAACTACTGTAGGTACATTTACTCACCCAGCAGATGGCTATTCAGATGGTTATGGAGAGCCCTCAGGAGGAGCGGTTAGGGGTTAAGTGCCTTGCTAAAGGGACCAGGAGGCCAACCAGTGAACTGATGATTAGACAGCCGCCCCACACACAGACGCACATGCCATGCGTGTGTGTGTGTGTGTACGCGAGTGCGCGACAGCGTTTGTGCTGTATGTGGATGCTGTATGCATGACGTGAGCCTGTGTACCTCTCAGCTGTTGCGTTCCCACAGACATTGCAGTCTGTACCTTTCTGTGGAGGCATAGAGACAGACGCTGTTGAACACGATGACCGCCAAAGTGCTTTTGTTGGGTCTCCTGCTCATCCTCACTGCTGCAGGTAACAGATAAAACTTTAGCTTAGGTTATTTTCTCAACATGATTTAAATAAGTGTTAAATACCTCTAGGTTCTGATAGCAGTGGTTTGTTCAGTAACAGGGTTCTCTCCAGCTTTGTACTAGTAAACAGAAAATACATTTCAGGTCTAGGCCTGTCACAATTATTATAGTGTATAATCGTCTATTATTTTGTCATAATCAATTATGACAATCTCACAATATATTTTTGGTATATTTAGGTCATATCTGCTATGTGCAACTTCAAAGCCTAAAAACCAAACAGAACCGTGATTATCAATGACAAAAACACAATTAAATTGTTAATCGCAATAATTTCAGTGACAATTAATCGTCATGTAAAATGTCATAATCGTGACAGCCCTATTCAGGTCAGGAGAGGGAATTATATGGCAGTCAAGTAAAAATTTAAGTGATGAAACAAATAAATGAGAAGACAAAATTGGTACTGGATGGATCGCAAGACGATAAATGATGATTCTCTCTCTCCTGATCGGATGAAATTTGTAACCCACCTGAAAATGCTAAATTGGCTGCTACTGCTGTTTCTGAACAAGCACTCTATATCAAGGATTACTTTAAGAATATAGAGCTTTAACGTCTTAACAATAGACTGTACAGCACCTTTTAACGTTTAACTACTTACAGAATACAATCTGTGTTACTGTAACAATTTGCCCGTAAGGGCTAGCAAAACTACAGCTGTGGGCTTGTAGATATACAAAATCTAACCAGGTTTAAAATTGGTCTATGGGGAAAATTTTGATATTTCAAATCATTTCAAGGCATTGATTTTCAGATGGGGTTGACCTATTAATCTGTTAGATATGGATTACAGATTAATTTAGTATAATGTATTCTTCAGAATCAGAGTCTGATATAAATAATAACAGCACCGATACAATTGTTGTTACTTATATTTTAGCCTTGTTTAGGGGCTCATGTAATCAATATTGATTCACCATATTTTACAATCAAACCATAAGTCAATCAAACCATTCATAATCTGTTTTTTTTCCACAGATGCAGAGGAAAAATCTGGTGTTCTGAGAAAGGTGATAAAACCCCTTTCTTAAACATGAATGTTCTTAGTCTCCTAGACTTAAAGGAATAGTTCACCCCCAAAATGAGTTTTTTTCTATTGATTACTCACAGCATGGAGACTTGAGTTCAATAACATTTTTATTTTTTTGTCGCATTCTATTACAATAAATTTACCCTCATTGATTACGGATGGGAACCGAAATGCATTCATGTCCCCATCCGGAATCAGTGGGGGTAAATTTACTATAATATTTTTTTAGGAATGCGACAAATACAAAAAAATATTATTGAACTCAAGTCTCCATGCTGTGAGTAATCAATAGAAAAGGTTTAGGAATGCAACAAAAACGAAAACATATCCATGGATTCAGGAATCCGTGGGGTGAATATTCAATAGAAAAAAGTCATTTTGGGGGTGAACTATCCCTTTAAAAGATTAAAAGACCACGTTCACCCATGTTCAACCTATCTTCATATACTTGCAAGTGGTCCTCATTAATGCTCATTCTAATAAGATGGCAACATTTCTGTCTACTCTCTTGTCTCAGCGAAGCCGTGGACAGCTCAGAAACCTTCATACCAGTGACATCTTCAGTAGGCAGATATGATCGTTTAAAACGTTTGTATTTTTTATTAAAGGATTGGCTTCTATTTCATATATATTTCCAAGAAGAGGAAAGGCTGTAGTTTCCATTAGTTTGGGATAACCCATCGATGATGTCATTGGTAGGCAGGCTTCTGAACTGTCCACCAATGAGACGTGAGTAGATGGAAATGGTGCCATCAATCATACAATGAGGATCAATCATAGTGAGGACCAATTATATGAAGATATGGCAAAAAAGATATGTGTGACGAGCTCCTCTGAGTGTTTTTGGCCTTGGTTCACATCATCAATTACAATATATACTGTACAGCAGCAACTCTCAAACCTTTTAATTTCAAGGACGCTCAGTTTGATATATGCATTTATTTAGACCACAGACCTCCTTGATACAATTTGTATCTGAGACCCTAATCTACACTGTCATTTTAAATCCTCAGTGTAAGATTTTGCTCAAATGGAAACAAATGGACCTGTAACTCTCTGAGTTACAGCGCCGTAAAGGGTCAGTTTGTTTCCTAAATTTAGCTTGGGATCCCCTGGAAACCCCTGGCCTCAAGGACCCCATATTGAGAACCAGTGCTGTACAACATACATTTATTGTCTTGGCTCCTGATCCATGATAGAATGTGAGGTTATTGGCGTTCATTTACTGGTGTGTGCCAATAAAAAAGTGGAAATGTTAGTACTTTGCCCTCCATTCATTTGATTGGTTGTAATGTTGTACAAATCCTGTTGACTGTTACATTTCATCTTGCCACACAATAAAATCCTCAGTATTAATTCAATGTGTGACTCTGAGAAATGTACACATGTAATCAAATGGACCCGAAGTTCCATAGTACGTACAGTACACTCTCATAGCTAAACGAATTCAGAGTATTTATTATATTATTATTGTTTTCCTTCTGTCCATACCACATGGTTGTGCTCGGCAGCCATCTTGCCCCGACATGGGAGAGGAGATCATGGCGTGTCCTCTCAATCTGGCTCCTGTGTGTGGCAGCGATGGCAACACCTATGCCAACGACTGTACCCTGTGTGTCCAGATACAGTGAGTATGGTTATGTACATAGCTGCTCCGTTCTCAGGGAGAGCACACGTGGAGTTGGATTTGCCTTGCCCTTTTCCATTTCATTCAGTGATGGCATTGACTTTCACTGGAGATAACCCCATTTTGGGCGTTGTTATAGACGGGCCCTGGGTACATTAACTATTGAAAAATAGCAGATATTCAAGCTCACTGCGTGGCACAGAGTGCCGCGCAGTGAGCTTATATATCTGCTATTTTTCAATAGCTAAAGTATAAAATAATTAAGGCCCCTCCACCTTGGGCCCTATAGTAAGTCCCACTCCCCCCCCCCCCCCCCCCTTGTGACGCCCCTGGTTGGAGTTGCCCTTTTCCATTTCATTCAGTGAATTTCATGGGAGATAACCACTTTTTGGGTGTTGTTATAGACGGGCATGACATACCGGGGTGATGCGAACCCAAACACAGGATATCACAAACAATCTAACATGATACAACACTAGACAATGACTAGACAAGGACTGACATGGAAAAAGATAGGCCTACAGTACACGAGGGGTGATTACAAATGCAATATAGCCATGTGGTGGACAAAGTACATGCTTTTAAAAGTATGTCCGGGTAGCCCAATCGGTAGAGGCATTTGGACCACAAGGTCATGGGTTGGATGCCAGGCACATGCCACTTCAGTGTATGAGTAGCACGGCTAGGCTTGTGCAGCTGTGCAGTAAGTACTGGGAGCTGATGGTAGGTGTGCCAGTGGCACTCCACCTCAGCAATCCATCTCCCAGTGGTGTAGCACATTGTAACAGGGATGCACTCTCACATTCTCGGCTGACACAGACCTCAGCCTCTCCGACCCACACCTACTGACTGTCACATCATTGTTTCTTCTCCAGGACGACCAGAATGGATATCTTGATCGTCAAGGAGGAGAGCTGCTGATTGGCCAGGAAGTGACCACCACCAGGCCTATCAGAATCTAAGGATCCTACCTGATTCGTCATCCTTGTTCACATCATGACAATATTAAACACAATTCAGCTGAAACATAAAAAAAAAAAAGCTTTCTGACATTGAATTTTCTGCTTTATCCACAATACTGTATGTAAATAACTAGTAATTCACAATGTTTCCCCTATAAAGCTGTTAGGTAATATTTGTTATGACAGACTATGTACTGTATGAATTCCTGGATATGCGAGGTGATAAGTGTAAAAAAAGTGTCTCAACTGAACAGTACTGGGCATGCAGTGGTGGAAAAGTTATTTTTATTTAAAGTGCCGCTGACACGCCCCGCTACGGGGAGCGGGGCGGAAAAAGGTGTTGGTTGCCAGCTGATAAGCAGATTCTGCCAATGCATTGCAATGGGAATGGAGCAGATTTTTGAGAAATCTGCCATTTGCGGATTTCTCCAAAATCTGTTCCATTCCCATAGCTGCATCAGTTGCAACACCCGCCATACCCACCTATAGGGCTGTCACAATTATTACATAATCGTCTAATCGCAATTGTTTGACATAATCGCAATTATTTGACATAATCGCAATTATTTGACATAATCGCAATTATTTTGTGATAATCGTCATAATCGTTAACATGTTGAAAAATGTTTATATATGTTCAAATAGTGAAAATAGCAGATATACAAGCGCACAACGCGTCGCATCGCAACGCGTTGTGAACTTGTAGATCGGCTATTTCCACTATCAATGTTATTTTTTACGTATAAAGTTGTCAAATATGTCAGTAATTTCTTTGTATATTTAGGTTATGTGTCATATCTACCACGTGCTTCAAAGCCTAAAAGCCAAACAGAAATGTAATTGTCAACGACAAAAACACAAATAAATCGTTAATCGCAATTATTTGAGAGAAAATTAATCATCATGTAAAATGTCATAATCGTGACAGCCATACGCACCTACTTTATCTTATAGCAATGGTTTTCAACCAGTGGTACGGGGACTACCAGTGGACCTTGAGGGGGTTCCAGGTGGTCCCCATCTATGATGGAAAGTTGGTAACCAAATGGACCCTTATAGATCTTTAACTCTTGTGAGTGTAAAATGAACTTTAGAGTTCAATTGTTGTTAAACATATATCTGCATTACTTAATTTACAAAAGTACACAACATTAGAGAATGTAGTATAATTATTGCCTGTTATCTCTGCTACGGTAGTTAGGAGATTGTTTATCCAACAACAGCTAAATATTCTTAGTTTTGGATCTGAGAGGCTAAATCTCATCAAGTGGTGATCAGTGGCTCAAATGCTGAATAAATAATAAATCTTGATATGAAAAGGGTTGAAAACCACTATCTTATATAGGCCTTGTAATGTCAGATATAAAAGTGAACTTTTCTAACTCAAATCTTTGCTTCTGGGGTCCTAGAACATACCGAGATGGGGGTCCGCCACCAAATACATATCATTTTGGCTACTGTACACAGCAACCACACACACACACACACACACTAGCAGATGCTCTTATCCAGAGCCAGTACACATAACCCTATAGTCAATAAACAAAGTAAATAATCACATAAAAGCGCACACATTCATGTGCGCGCACACACAAATGCCCGACGTCTTTGAAAAAACATTAGGAATCAAACTTTTATTCTCATTTATTCTCTTTATAATGTTATTCTCCAAAAATATATATACCGGTAATGTTATTCTCCAAAAATATATATTTTCTCTAATGACAATTGATAAAATAAAAAGGCTGCAGCACCTTATGCCGCGCTTTCTGATAATACCAGGTTCTGTTTTTATTACAATATACAGTAACACGCTTTCATAGAAAGAACATGTAATTTCATCAGACATGGCTTATTATTTGATTAAAAGAAACTCCAATCAGCATATCAGCAGTTCTCAGAGTTAGTGTGCTGTAGTCAAGAACACACTTAGTCACATGACCCCCTTGCTGACTTTAGGATGCAATCACATCAGAACTATATTAGAGTAGCGACAAAACATCCACTGACTCAAAACATCCTCTCACTATAGTCATCAAAACGTAACAACTGTATCAGATACCTTGATAAGTTCATGATCCTCGCCATCACCAGCAGCAGCACTATAGTGGACTTGGTCTCCTTGGGTCCAGAGTAGACAGAGTTAATCTTGTCCAGTTCCTCCGGAGACACTTTCATTCTGTCACTGTTGACGTTGCTGACGATCTTCTCTGTGGTATCGTAACTCAGCCGGCCACCTTTTTGACATCTAAATAACACTTGAGTTCTAATGTCCTTGTGTGCGTCTCTGACTTAAGGTGCTCGTCTTTTGCGTTTGCCTTTATGGCACATTTACAGAGTTTACAGCAGAGAAGAAGGATCAGGAATGTCCTCAATATGGCTTCCTTCATTCATCTTCTTCCACAGTGTACCAATATGTTTCTTCCCCCGGAGATGAATGTATTTATCCGAGAGGTTTCTGATGTAGCACTTACAGAGAACACAGCAGAACTGTTTGTGCAGCGTCATTATCAGATTAACCTCCACCACACATTCAGTCTGGCTAAAGATCTGGATGCTTCTGTCTTCCTGCTTCTTGCCGAGGTACAGGTCGAGGCCTCGCAGCTTGTTGTGTCGTACTCCGTTCGCGTGCGTGTCGACGTCCACAACGTCTCTACTGTTCAACGTGCTTTCGCAGAGCGCGCAGAAGAAGCCTATGGCCGTGCCGTCGTAGCAGACGTCCACGAGATAGTCATACCGTCCGCTGTGTCGAGGAGCGGAGTCCTCGACAAGCTCTTTGAGCTCCTTGGCCTTGTCAAAGTCACGATGGAGTTCCACTATCCTTTTGTGCGTTTTGGTGTCCAGGTGATGTTCCTTATTGGTGAGCTGTACGTTGCACTCGCAGTGTTTACAGTGGAGACGAATCAGTCTGCCTTTAGAGTTACGCACTTCCTGGAAACATCCGTCCGCCTCGCCCTTCCCTTCCAACAGTTGTAAACTGATAGCGTGCATTCGCCCTTGAAGGTGCTCCTTCGTAAAAACACAATTGCAGAGTTCACAGTAAAGACGCTCGTCAGCAGTGGGCGTCGTGGGTCTGTCTTTGTCATCGGCAGAGTTCATCTTGTCCTGTTCCTCTGCTTGTGGGCCGCAGACCTGCGCGGGAGCAGCGTTGGAAAGCTGCTCTCCAACCTCAACGTCCTGCTCTTCATCCTGGTGGTGTGCATGGTCTCTCCACTCGCCCTGCTTCAACTTGTCCGTCTTTTCTTGCAGTGCAGTCAAGTGTTTTCTACATTTCATGTGAATGGTTTTCCTCTCGAGGTCTCTGATGTAACACATACAGAGATTACAGTAGAAGGGCCGGAGGTTTTTGTTCTGATTAAGCTCTTCCACGTATCCGTCGTCATAACAAGGTTCCTCCGGATAGACACACTTTCCATCCTCTTGAAGAGTGGAGTCCTCCTGGTCAGCAGGGAGCGCTGTGGGGTTGTCTTTGTCATCGTCAGGTGACTCCTAGGAACAGAAAACAAGGACACAAGGTCAAGCTGGGCAATCGGCTCTGGGGCGCGGGTAAAAAAAGGATTGGCATTTTTTAACACAGATATACCAGTAAGACTCCCTAATCGGGAGATAAGCGACCACTCCACAAATAGGCCAAAAGTTTGTTTTACCAATTATCAAGACATACGGGCAGTTGACAGTTTGCCATGGTTACTCATTGAAGTTGAATCTCCATATATGGAGATAACCTACGCATCACACTAAGTCTGACCTCACCAGCCCATATTTGGGCATGAGCAACTTATGTCTCCATATATGGAGATATGATGACATCACACAGTCCTCAGCCGATGATGTGGCGTGATGTCATACAATACACAAACGAGCCCTACAGTATAAAGGGGCAATTCTTGCCAGGAAAGAAGCATTTCTTCGACTCAGACCTTATCGCCAGGGTTGGCTTATAGCAGCTGTCGGTAGGACCATATATGGATTCTGTTAGTGTGGATCTCCTAAGGCTAGGGCTCCACCAAAATGACGGCGTCGTGCCGGCGTCGGACGCCGTCAAAAAATGAACCGGGGCGAATTGGAGCGTCCGACGCGGACGTTGACGTCGGCAGTGGAGCACCCTTCATTGATTAAAACGGGAGCGTTCCCTGCGTTGACGTTGACGCGACGCTCGACGCGCTCGGTGGAGCCGGGGGGGTAACAGGGCATCATCTGGGATACAATCCATTTTATGCCCATTTATGGAGATCCCTAACAGAATCCCTTTCATGCCCATATATGGAGATCCCTAACAGAATCCCTTTTATGCCCATATATGGAGATCCCTAACAGCATCCCTTTTATGCCCATATATGGAGATCACTAACAGCTAACAGAATCCCTTTTATGCCCATATATGGAGATCCCTAACAGAATCCCTTTTATGCCCATATATGGAGATCCCTAACAGAAACCCTTTTATGCCCATATATGGAGATCCCTAACAGAATCCCTTTTATGCCCATATATGGAGATCCCTACAGAATCCCTTGTATGCCCATATATGGAGATCCCTAACAGAATCCCTTTTATGCCCATATATGGAGATCCCTAACAGAATCCCTTTTATGCCCATATATTATGGAGAAATCCCTGCTCTGAGTATCTGACATCAGTGTGATGTCACCTGTTTATGCCCATATATGGAGATCCCTGCTCTGCGTATCTGGTTGCTATGGTAAACAGTTGGTTGCTAGGGTAAAAAAACATGGTTGCTATGGTAAACAGTTGGTTGCTAGGGTAAACAGTTGGTTGCTAGGGTAAAACCATGGTTGCTAAGGTGGTTGCTAACGTACACTAACAGACCAGCAACAACAGACTGTTGCCACAGCAACGTACACAAAGGTTTGTGTACACATGTGGTGTGATGTCATACTGATGCGGAGATATGAGCAGGGCAAAGGTGTGACGTGTGACGTGTGACCGACGGACGGACGGACGGACGGACGGACGGACGGACGGACGGACGGTGGAGGTTTTCATAGTAAACTGCTCCCTGACGGTCGCAAAAAAGCTAGAAAAGACCAGCCCTCATCCGCGAACCCATGGCCCAGAGCTGAAGGATGCATCTACCTTTCTATGTCTATGTTTTTTAAGGCAAGTTTCCGAAATTCTGAAGGACGCTTCCACATGCGTCACAGAAGGGGACGTTCGGTAGGCCAATCACATGCAGGAGCAGGACTCCCTCTTGAAACTGTTTGGGACACTTGTCTTTTACTGATAGAATCATTAGCATAAGTATGCGCTGTTCACTCAACACGACATACATTATACAGTACATTGCCAGTGCCGTTTTAGTTGTTGCTAGTCATCTCCTAAACTCAACTGAGAAAGTAAAACAACTACATCCAGTTACTTGTCCGCAACACACAACAACTACTGTATATTAAATACCTTGGGAAGGTCAAGATGAACAGGCTTGCTTGAAGAAACCTCTCCATCAGCAGTCCCCTTTGGTCCAGAGTTCATCTGGTTCAATCCCTCTGGTGACGTGTTGTTGGCTTTGCTCCCTTCACGATGTTTGGCGAGGGACACTATTATCCTGTCAGTCTTCACGTCCTCTTCTGGGTCGCAGACCTGTGTGGGAGCAGCGATGGAAAGCTCCTCTCCAGCCTTGACATCCTGCTGCTCTTTGCTCTGTTGTTCTTTAGAAGCATCTTCATCCTCGCTGCTCTCCTCCCCAGCCTGCTCTCTCAGCTTCTTCGCTTCCCACTTCACCTTCCTGGCTCGCCTGTTCTCCAGCAAGGTCCTCGTCAGTGAAGCAACGTGTTTTCGTGTCTTCATGTGTACGGTTTTACTCTGCAGGCCATCCATGTAGCACTTACAGAGAGCACAGTAGAAGCGCTGGAGGTTATTCTTGTTCTTATCCAACTCTTCAATATATTCCTCGTTCTTTCTTGACAGCCACTTGTGTCCGTTTTCGTTCACGTGGGTGTCTATGTGTATAGAGTCTAAGGATAGGGCATCTGTGGTTTCAATCCTGACGTCACACAGTTTGCAGTGGAAGCCTATGACCGCGCCAGCATAACAGAGCTCCTCCAGGTACACACACTTTCCATCCTCTTGAAGAGTGGAGTCTCCGTCATCGCCAGGTGACTCCTAGGAACAGAAAACTAGAACATGTCAAGCTGAACGACAGTTCAAGAAGTTAAACCAAAAGCATGGGATCAGCGTGTGTATCCAAAAGGCACAGGCACCGCTAGGGCTGTCACAATTATTACATAATCGGCTGTCACAGTTATTACATAATCGTCTAATCGTGATTATTTGACATTATCGCAATTATTTTGTCATAATCGTCATAATCGTGAATGTTGAAAAATGTCAGAAATAGTGGAAATAGCAGATCTACAAGCTCACAACGCGTCGCATCGCGACGCGTTGTGAGCTTGTAGATCGGCTATTTCCACTATCACTGTTATTTTTTAAGTAGTAAGTTGTCAAATATGTCAGTAATTTATTTGTGTGTTTAGGTTATGTATCATATCTACCATATGCAACTTCAAAGCCTAAAAGCCAAACATAAATGTAATTATCAACATCAAAAACACAATTAAATCGTTAATCGACAATTATTTGAGTGACAATTAATCGTCATGTAAAATGTCATATCGTGACAGCCTTAGGCACCGCCGGTATAGTTAAGACTGCGGTAGCTTGTGATTGGTAGGGAGGCTTCGCTGTGTTCACTTGGACCGCACGGAGGTGCAGAACATCAGGAGAATGAAGGCTTGTTAACCAACTGAACTGGCTGGCTGTCATTTAAATTATAAAATCATCTGAGTCTGTGATACTTTCTACATGACATTAAAACAACTGTTAAACATAGAAATGTGGGTTCACAGCAGTAACCAGGGGCAATCAACCAACTGCTGCTGATTTAAGTTACAGTAATTAGCTTTAAAAGTGGGGTCTAGGGGGTTCCCCGGGGGTCCTTGCAGGGGCTCCCCTGGCTAAATGATTGATAGTTATAGTGTTAATTTTACGAGACATTTTTTTTAATTTAATGTCAGTCTTAGTCCAATTTCAATCGCCCTTGTTAGTTTTTATCACATTTAGTCAACCTCATCCTGTCTTTATTTAGTCAAGTTTTAGTCGACTAAAAGTCAAGCCTTTTAGTCTTTATCTTAGTCCAAGACAACATAATTTTAGTTAGTCTCCTAACCTTTTAGTCGACAAAAACTGTTTAGTCTAGTTTTAGTCAAGACAATTATTTTACCCCTTTACATTTTTTGTCAGCTAATAATATAGAACATATCCATCCAGACATCAGCTTAGTTTTTATCTATTTTTTTATTTAGTTTTCATCAGTGAAAAAAAGTTGACTAACATTTTTCGTCTTAGTTTTAGTCAATGAAATTAACACTAGATAGGAACCAAATGGTCCAATACAGATCTGTAACTCTGAGAGTGTACTCGTACATGTGTAAACTCTCACAGTGATGGGGCTCCGTGGCCTAATGAATACCAAACTGGGGTTACCTTGCCAGAAAAACATAGAAAACATAGACACAATAAAGCCCATACAGGTTAGAATTAAGCACAGACCCACCATAACACCATCAGCACGAACAGTCACTAAAATCAATCTGGTTCACATCAACTGCCAAAAACCAGTCATTAATAACAAAGAGGAAATGCATACAAAAATGGCCTTATGGAATGTAAGAGCATTATCAAACAAATCTCATTTTATTAACGATTTTATCACCAGCAGGAATATAGATGTCATGCTGATGACTGAATCCTCACTAGGCAAGAATAGTGCACCCCTCATAGAGGCATGCCCACCTGGCTTTAACACTCACAACAAGGAGAGAGAGAATCAAAAGGGAGGAGGCATTGCTATAATCTCCACAGACAGCATCATCTGTACAGAGATTGACCTTGGCAAATTCACCTCCTTTGAATATTTAGGCCTCCTAGTCAAAGCAGAAACACCAGTTTTTATTTTAACAGTTTATAGACCCCCCTACAAATTACACATATTTCTCTCAGAATTCCCACAGCTGCTGGCCTTCATCAACACCAAATTCCATAACATAATTCTAAACGGGGACTTTAATATCCATATTAATAATGAGACCGACTCGAAAGCCATAGAATTCATCAACCTTCTAAAGGGTTTTGACCTCACTCAACATATCTCTCAAGCTACCCATCGATTGGGCAACACTTTAGATTTAGTCATTTCAAAGGGAATACAAATAGAAATCATCTCAATAACAGAAAATCCATTATTTGATCACCACTGTGTATTATTTAACTGTGTCCTACCAACAGCTAGGACTGTGGAGGAGCACATCATCAAAAAGAGAAAAATAGATGCAGCAGCAGAAATTAAATTCTCAGAAATAATGATTTCAATACCTCCCACCACCCTTGCTGAGAATAACTCACTGGAGGACATGATAATCAACTTCAACAATAATCTCACCCGCACCATTAACATAGTAGCCCCACTTAAAAATAAAAATAAAACACAGTCAAAGAAAACACCATGGAAAAATGAGCACATTCATGATCTTAAGAGAGCATGCAGAGCAGCGGAAAGAAAATGGAGAAAAAACAAAATCGAAATAAACCGCAATATATTTAAAGAAATGATAATTAAGTACAACAACAGCATAAGAGATGCTCGAAAAGCATACTTCTCAAAAATCATATCAGACAATAAAAACAATTCCAGGATTCTATTCAACACAATAGACAGACTGCTAAACCCTCAGCATACCCCAGAACCCCCAGCTTCCCCACAGAAATGTGAGGAGTTTGCACTATTTTTTAGCAATAAAATAATTTCTATTAGAAACAACATTACAACATCAGTTAGTGACCATCTCAGCCCACAATCAAACAGCCAGAACACCTTAAACAATTTTAACACAATATCCAAAGAAGAGCTCAGCCAGATAGTCAGTAAAATTAAGCCATCATCTTACATATTTGACCCAATTCCCGCCAATCTTTTTAAGAATGCTTTTAACAGTATCTCCTCCACCGTCCTGCAGATCATTAACACATCATTAACATCAGGAGTCTGCCCAGAAGCATTTAAAACAGCTGTCATAAAACCATTACTGAAAAAAAACAACCTAGACAGCAATAACCTGGAAAACTACAGACCCATATCAAACCTTCCATTTATGAGCAAAATTTTAGAAAAAGCAGTTTTTATCCAGCTGAATCAATTTATCACTGAAAACCATATTTTAGACCCCCTTCAATCAGGTTTCAGGGCAAATCATAGCACGGAAACAGCTCTGACCAAAATAACAAACGATCTTAGAATAAATATGGATGAGGGCAAGGTGTCAGTGCTAGTCCTTCTGGACTTAAGTGCCGCATTTGACACCGTGGACCACGACATCTTACTCCACAGACTAGAACACTCAGTTGGTCTAAGGGGAAAAGTCCTAAATTGGCTGCGCACCTATATTACAGGTAGAACGTTCTGTGTTCGCCTGGGGGAAAGTGTATCGGGAAAACACACTATCCCTTTTGGTGTCGCACAAGGGAGTAACCTTGCTCCCTTACTCTTCTCCCTATACATGCTCCCTTTAGGAGACATCATCAGGAAACACAACATCAACTATCACTCATACGCAGATGACACACAATTATACATATCCGTAGAACCACACAACACAGACACAGTAACCTCCCTCATCTCCTGCCTCAGTGATATAACAGACTGGATGAACGCAAACCTTCTGAAACTCAACGAAAACAAAACAGAGGTGCTACTGGTAGGTCCTAAACCTAAAAGGGATGAACTATTAAAATCACTAGGACATCTAGCAGTGTGGGTTAAACCACAGGTAACCAGTCTTGGAGTCATACTGGACTCCGATCTTAACTTCACAGCACATATCAACAAAGTAACCAAAATTTCATTCTTTCATCTCAGAAATATAGCAAAAGTACGACCATTCCTATCACAACAAGATGCAGAACAAATCATCCATGCCTTCATCACCAGCCGCCTAGATTATTGTAACGCTTTATTCACAGGACTCCCAAAACATGCCATAGATAGACTACAACTCATCCAAAACTCAGCTGCTAGATTACTAACCAAAACCAAGAAAAGAGAACACATCACACCAGTCCTGTATACCCTCCATTGGCTCCCGGTCTCCCATAGAATAGATTTCAAGGTTCTACTATTAATATACAAAGCACTCAATAGCCAAGGCCCTGCATACATAACAGACTCTCTACCACCATACACTCCAGCCAGAACACTCAGATCCTCCACAGCACTACTACTCGACATCACCAAAAGAAAGCAACCAAACAAGAAAATTGGAGAGGCAGCGTTTTTCTTTTATGCAATAAAACTATGGAACACCCTCCCCCTGGAACTAAGACAAGCAAACTCCACAGAGAGCTTCAAAAATGGTATAAAAACACATCTTTTCAGATTAGCCTTTGCACATCATCTCACAGACTAGCACCCTCAGCACCTTAAATAATGTTTCCTGTCCATGGTCACAATTTAATGAATGCCACTTTTATCTTTCTACCTGTATATTTGAATGTTTAACCTGCTTTTATTAACGTTAATACTTATTTTATTATATTTCTTACTACTGCACTTTTTTGTCTTTTACTGCCTGTTGCTTATTTTATTGCCTGTCGCTCATTTTAATTAACACTGGCGTGATGTTTGAGTTACCATATTGTATATCTGCATAATGTTGTGTGAAGCACTTTGATCTGCAAACACTGTATGAAAGGTGCTATACAAATAAAGTTTATTAGTGGCCAAGGCCACGAAGTGGCAAAAGGCCACTTATTGATATTGGACTTCATCACTATTATTATTATTATTCCGCCACTTTTTCTCTAGCGGCTAGACCGTGCAGTCGCTTTTTACGAAACTCGGCAGTATGGCAGAGGACTATGCCAAACGGCTAAAACGCGAAGCTCGCAACAATCGGCCAAAGGGTGGCGCTGTAGGAAGCCTTTGAAAAATGCCAACTTTGAACTGGTGTAGCTCATGCCCTGTTTCAGGTACAGCAATGAAACCTGTATACACTTATGTGTCTCCTCATGCCGAACAACTTTTACGCTCTGACTTTTGACCTCTGACCTTTACTTCTCCCACAATTTTGAATTATATGAAAAACAGTCAAAATCTATCTCCTCCTGGGATTTTCGCATAACGTGCGCGAAACTTTTTTTACATGAACTTTGGACCAATACGGTCACATCGCACAGCGGCCGGATTTTCTTTAAATCGAAACATAATTTTTTAATAATTCACTGTATAATGCAGTTTTATGCAAATTACCTTCTGCCTCTAAATCATACATGCAAAGTGACACGTTCATGGCATTTGGCAACTATGTAGAGGGTTAGTCCAAATATCACTGAAAGCAATCTTACTCCAATTGGCCAAAGGGGGGCGCTATACAAAGCGTTTGAAAACTCAAACTTTAAAGGGGCATAAGTCATGCCGCGTTTCGTTTGAAGACGTGCAACTTTCTTACACGCGTGCCTTGACTCAAGCGGAAGACATCTGTGTCTTTGTTAAGTAAGCTCCGCCCTTAGATTTTCCGCCATTTTGAGCAGTTCGTAAAATGCTTAAACCCGCTTTTATTCCGGATTTTTCGCGTCACGTGCACGGAACTTTTTTTACATGAACTTTGGACCAATATCTTAAGATCTGTCAGATCGGATTTTTTAAAAATTGAAACATGCTTTTTTAATAATTCAATGCATATTGCGGTTTTATGCAAATTATTCTTCTGCCTCTAAAACATACGTGCAAAGTCACATTTTCATGATGAAATACTGTAGAGGGTAAGTCCAAATATCACTGAAACCAAAAAGAATCATATTTGAACTGGAGACCCCCCACCCTGACGTGAGTAGGGGTTTCCCATGATCTGGGCCTTAGGCTAGATGCAGAATAGAGCTGGGACGTTCGCGAACGAATCGAATCTTTTGAACGGCTCTTTGAAGTGAACGATGGGATCCGGTTCGCGCAGTAGAGAGCCGTTCATTTGGGGGGGAGACCCCCTCCCCCCAATTCAACATCTCCTTGCTACTCCACTGAGTACAGTGAGTGAGTGAGAGATAGAGAACACGTGGAGGAGCGAGTTCATTGTTGCCTGCTTGTTTTTTTTAGGTGTTTTATGAATAACAAAAGTCAAGGTAGCTTAATTTACACACACATTTTAAGAAAAGGGTAAATACTAAATTGTGATCTCAACTGTCAGCAGAGGAATGTGGTGCCACCTTGTGGATTCATGTTTAAACAAATTCTTCTTAAAAATATATAAATATACAAGGAGCCAAATGAGCCAGTCTTTTGAACGGCTCTTTTTAGTGAGCCAGATCGATGGTACTGTCTCACTTCAAAGAGCCATAAATCCCACCTCTAATGCAGAATGGTTAGGCACAGGTGTGTGTGTGTGTGTGTGTGTGTGTGTGTGTGTGTGTGTGTGTGTGTGTGTGTGTGTGTGTGTGTGCGTGCGTGCGTGCATGCTCAGTGTGTTTGGAAGCATGGTTGATGCTGCTGGCAAATTATTCTTCTGCCTCTAAAACATACATTCAAAGTCACATTTTAATCACACTTTGCAATAATGTAGGTTAGTGCACTGTGCACTTGTGCACTTGTAACCCACGGTTCAGCGGGAATTACAGTCATTTTATTTTTATTTTTCACATGCAATGTTTTGACCACGGTCCCTGAGTCACAGCTGCCGAGCATTCGTAATCACCACACCCTGTATAAAGCCAGTCTTTCTTCAGTTTGTTCAGTAACCTCGTTGGAGCTGCTGCAGGTTTGTACACATTTCATTTCAAGACTATTCCAATTTCTAACAGCATTACTCCATTTATATTTAACCCACACTATATTGCTTTTAGATCCACCTGACCAACTCTGATATTGACACTGAGGCTGCGTGACTAAGATAATTGGTAAGTGAACATGTGGCTCGGAAATGTTTGTTTCTGGTTTTGGGATTGGAATGTAAAAAGATTCATTTCGGGAATGTAATTATTGCTTGTAGATAAGCAGATTTGTCGACTTTATTTTGTTTTAAGCTTGTAGATCGGCTGATTAGTTGATTTTTTTTGTTTTAGTTTTTTTGCCTGTGAACTGAATCTAATTGTTTGGTTTTCAGAAAAACTACATTTCCCAGAATGCAGCAGCTAAGATGGTTGCTTGTTGGGCGTCGGCCGATTGAATCCATCTGAACAGTTTGAGCAAAACACTGCTGAGTTGAGGAGGCTGTGTGCTGCTCTGTTAACCGGTAAGACTGTTTGCTTGTATTTTGTATGGTCTCTTTTACCGTTTTACTGTGTTATTTTGGTCTATGGTTTACAGTGAGAATGTGTTTTATATTGTCAGGAGTGTGCAGTTGTGGATTATTGCCTGTGTCCACTATTGTTTGGGGTGTGGCCTCATCTCTTTCTTTAATGTAAGCATTTAACTAAAGAGATGTGAGTATTATTGCGACTGTTAGGTCGCAGTTACTATCGAAACCTCCACCGGCTGTCACTCTGTCCGTGTGACATCATACTTTTGCCCTATTCATATCTCCGTTACCATTGCCCCTATCCATGCCAAACTTTGCACACACTCCTTGGCTGCCTGATTTCTCACATGGCCCTCCAGCGCCACCATGAGGCCGATTCTTGCAAAACATTTGTGAACACTGCTCCTACAGATTTTGGCCTAAAATCACGCAAATTGATTGTCAAATCACAACCTCCGTCCCTGATTTCACACATGCCCCTCTCTAGCGCCACCATCAGACAGATTTTTGCAAAACACATTTTACAACACTGCTCCTACAGATATTGGCCTACAATCACGCGAATTGGATGGCAAATCACAACCTCCAAATCAGCAGATCTGTTGACTTTATTTTGTTTTAACCTTGTAGATCGGCTGATTAGTTGATTTATATATTTTTATTTATCCAGGCCATGTTTTTTGCATGTGAACTGAATCTAACTGATGGCTTTGTTTGGTTTTCAGCAACACTACATTTCCCAGAATGCAGCAGCTAAGATGGCTGCTTGTTGGGTGTCGGCTGATTGAATCCACCTGAAGAACAGTTGAAGCAAAACACTGCTGGTTGCATGATGTAGAGAGGAGGATGTGTGCTGCTCTGTTAACCGGTAAGACTGTTTGCTTGTGTTTTGTATGGTCTCTTTTACTGTTTTACTGTGTTATTTTGGTCTATGGTTTACAGTGAGAATGTGTTTTATATTGCCAGGACTGTGCAGTTGTGGATTGCCTGTGTCCATTATTGTTTGGGAGTGTGGCCTCATCTTTCTTTAATGTAAGCATTTAACTAAAGAAATGTGACTATTATTGCGACTGTTAGGTCGCAGTTACTATCAAAACCTCCACCGGCTGGCAGTCTGTCCGTGTGACATCACACTTTTGCCCTACTCATATCTCTGCCATCGTTGTCCCTATCCATGCCAAACTTTGCACACACTCCTTGGCAGCCTGATTTCTCACATGGCCCTCCAGCGCCACCATGAGGCCGATTCTTGCAAAACATATTTTTGAACAACGCTCCTACAGATTTTGGCCTAAAATCACGCAAATTGATTGTCAAATCACAACCTCCGTCCCTGATTTCTCACATGCCCCTCTTATAGCAGCACCATCAGACCGATTTTTGCAAAACACATTTTTCAACACTACAGATTTTTCCCTAAAAACACGCAAAGCGGTACACAGTATCTCAAGTCATTTCATCAACATGAATTTCCCATGTTACCTCCTGATTGGCTACGATTGCCTTCTAAAGTTTGTGTATGCGACCTGACGGTCACTTATCTCCCAATTAGGGAGTCTTACTGGTAATATGCATGTGCAAAGGTGAACAAGGAAAGGGGTTGACATATATTCTGTAGTCCACGATTCCGTGTAACTACGTGGTTAATCTGTAATATGTATTACTGTCATTGTTCTAGCAGCTACTGGTGGAGCCAGGGGCCTATGGTGCTGACTTCTCCGAGTCAGGCAATCCAAATGTTTTTGCTCTTAACCACCGAGCTCTGCTTCACTGTGTAGCTGGCTCTCGAAGGGACTCTTCCATCGAGCAGTAAGCAAAACTCCACTATGTTCTCCTCTGTCGCACATTTGCTCTGTATTTTGCCACATTGCTAATGGTGGTTCTATCTGTTCCCATTGTAGGCAAATTAGGAGCCGCATCTGAATCTTGGAAGAGAAATGGCAAGTGTTAATGGAAGCAACGGCATACTGTGAAACATGTGTTTCGAATGTAACCCCTGTTTGTTAAGTTCTGGAAAGAAGCGTATTTTGAGTTAAAAGCCCCGGTTTTGGGAAGAACTTTATTTCATGTTTTAGGGGAACGCCCCCTTGAATAAAACAACGCTTATTGCGTTTTCACCTTGAGAACTGTTTCCGTGTGCTGATTTGGGTTCAGACTTCACAATACTTAATGTTTAAAAACGTTGTTTAAAAACTTTATTTGAAGACGTTTACTACTTGAATTATTTGAAAACATTGTGATTTAAAAGACATGCCTGAACATGGCTAGGTTGTTAACCCTCTGTTTTGAAGGTTTACAACCTGATGACCAACTCTTCAACAAAGACAACTAATGAAAAAGTTGGAAAATAAAGATATTGAGTTAAAACCTTGAGGAGTTCTTTGGAACTATTTTATGTCTGTTGCATATAGTCTTTTGCATACATGTCGTGTAGAGGTCAATTTGTGCTTTTACCAATAACTATGCCGATTAGTGTAAAATCGGCAGAGTCTCTGTCATTTATAGCGCCACCAGAAGGCCGAAAACACATTAATCACACAAATGGGTACACAGTATCTCTACAGTGATGTAATCATGACGGATTTGTCCGATATCTAATTGGCTAACATTGAATTCCAAGGTTTGCAGGATTGCTCCTTTTTGAATAAAATGTCTCAAACGCAGCCTGCTATTTGTGAGATTTTGCACACACATTCCCACTAGGCCAAGGAACAGATTCCACCCTTCTCACATTGGCCTGTTATAGCGCCACCAGCGGGTCAATTTTTAGAAAAACACACACATGCAGCGTACGATTGCCGTGAAAGGCCCAAGAACATGTGGTACCCTTTTCACTTTGGCCTATTATAGTCACCACTAGGCCAAAAAAAAACCTACCTGACCTGCCTGAGTCCTGTTCGGAAGAACTCTGCTTCTAGTTTTTCTTTGATGTCTTCTTTGCTTTCCCTTGATGCCTTTTTGCTTTCCTGCTTTTTATGCCTTGGCCACTTTATCGCTGCTTGCAGCTATATTTATTATTATTATTATTACCTTGAATGAATCCAGGGAGGCGGTGGGCCAGGGAGGCAGCCAGCGAGGTCCCCACACCTGGCTTGGGGTTGTGGGGTCTGGCCTTGAGGTGAAGAACAGGGCGTTGCCCTGAACCATACACGGAAACCTGTGGTAGTGACTCCTGATTCTCACGACGGCGCCAGCATTCAACATCTCACAGATGATCTGGAATGAGAGAGGGATTGGTTTTTTCGTCAAGTGTGCAACAGTTACTACAAGTACTAAAACGTTTGGTGCCATAGTTTTGTACTTTTCTGGTTTTGTGCCATAGTTTTGTACTTTTTCTGTTTTGTATGGAGTTAACATTACTCTAATAGACCCCCGGGTGTGGTTATAATATGCAAATATGTCTTCCCAGTGTATTTTTGGTTACATGGCTAAGGGGCATAAGCACTCCATTGAGGACATGCGGACAGTGCTGAAGAAACAAGTCCATGTCAGAAAGCCAGTACATTTAGATGAATAGCACCAATTCTGGTCAAAGATTCACCCAGAAGCTTGCTGGGAGCTTGTGGAAAGGTGTAGCCTGGTCCAGACACTGAATCGCAAGCCACGCCCCTTTATGGAGTGAAAGGAAATGTCAATTCAGGCTGAGTGTCAGGCTAGGAAAAGTGTCTACTTGGGATGGAAATGGCCCAGGGACATTCAACCAATTATTAGCTTTGCTGTTTGAATATTTTTGACCCAGCAGATAATTATGGTCACATTTCATATTAGCATTGCTGTATGTATATTTACAACCCAGCAGATTTTAGCCCATTTTCAGAAAACCAGACACTTTGTGATTTTTTTATGAAAAATATGGTATCTGCTCTAATCAACCTATTACCCAAAAATAAGAGTTTTAGAAATGATCGGAAAGTAAAAACTGTTATTTTACAAAACATATGTAACATTTTGGGGGGGCATGACATGAAGACGTTTGAGAACCACATGAAACATTTATAGAATCGGGTCAATATATTCAGACTTGCACAAATGTCAAGATTTTTCAAAAATAGCAGATCTACAAGCTCAGAGCGCGGCACTTGTTGCCACGTTGTGAGCTTGTATATGTCTAAATTAGAAAATAATTGGTTAAAACGTGACACAGATGCGTTCCCGGTCTGAATGGGTTAATATGTTTGGCACATAGGCGAATCAAATGAGAAATCAATATGATTTTGGTGAGGCATGGTGAATGTCTTGGGAATCCCTGCTCCAACACATGCAACCACAATGTGTCTCACCATCAGAGCATACGAGCGGAGTGGAGCGCGAGCGGTGTCGGAGAGCGGAGCGAGCCGTTTTTTAGTTGAGCGTGAGCGAGCGACTTTTATAATGGGTCTGAGCGCCGACCCTCCTCCGCTCCGAGCCGATCCTGTTGGGGCCGCGCACCGCATGTTTCCAACAAAACAGTGGCGAGTGGAAAGCTCTCCAAGTCTCCATCAAAGCCGAGGCTCACGTTAGCGCAGCCATTTGTGTTGGGAACACACTGGCAAAGGAGAAAGTGTTTCGGACATGGTAGCAAACTACTTTTTTTACTCTGATTGACGGCACTGAGCGGAGCGTGGAGCGAGCGCGGAGCGAGAGATGCGAAGATCAAGTTGAGCGCGGAGCGGCTTTTGTCATCGCTCCACTCCACTCGTGTGCTCTGCTCACCATGTTGTGATTGAGAAGCAGGGTGTTGTGGATCTTTGCGATTCTCCTGACCAACATCTGGACCTCTGAGGATGCTGTGGGCGTGTCAGGAACATTTCTGATCACCATCAGGCGATTCCAGCTTACCTTCTGCAAAACATGACATCATCAATTAACAACATCAATGAACACGTGCGTCCCTACTGTGGGCATGTCATAATAGGTGAGCATTAGCTGAATTGGCATATTGTGTGATGTTAACTTGTAGGAGGGGTGCCAAGGTTAATTGAACTAATCAATTTAATATATATACTGTGTATATATAAAAAAGAATAGAAAAACAGACAATCCAGGCACTCGGGATTGACAAGTGGAACAAGCCTTTATTATTTAAAAAAAGGCAACTGCCGACATGTTTCGAGACGACCAAAACGGTCTTTATCAGAGTGAAGTGAATTATAATTCTCCTGCATGTAGTTGTCAAATATATTTTTTAAATGTAATAATGTATTATACTCACTCTTGTAATGCCTCATTGTGTGATTACTGTAGTGCTCAATGTGTTAGATTTTAATGCTATAATTGTTATGTTTTGCTTATCTACCAAGTGATGGTTGTTGGTCAGGTTCAGGAAAATAGCCGCTTCCCATAAAGAACAGATCTACAGTACAAGCCGGCACAGATGCGATACAATGCAAGGATTTGGTGGCTTGTAGATATGATCTTTTTTTGGCAAAAAAATGTTTTTCTGTATTGTATGGACTGTCAGCTTGGACAGCTCAGAGGGAAAGACTAAAATACTTACAGTGTTAATTATTACAGCAAAGTCTGACTTAGTCTTAGGCTTTTGAGTAACATACCGCTTAGTCTTAGTCTTCTGAAATTGTTTAGTCTAGTCTAAATGAACACTGATTATACTATACTTACCAATGTGTCTTTAGATTGATTCAGAAGATTGTACAGCGCCACCTGCAGGACAATTAAGATTCTTTTTAGTGTTAGCACTTAGCAGCATTTATTAGCCTGGGATCCATCCTGCTTGCTACATTCACATTTCTTTATTTAAATTTTTCCCGCTTCACTTCACAGTCTGGAAAGCCTTCTATGTCTCTGTACCGAAAACAGGAGAAACCGACTTGTGGCTTCTGATTGGTCTGTGGAGGGGGCAGGACCAGTGTTGTAAAACGTTCAATAGTTCGATGTCACATTCTTCTGGCGCTGGTGAATGCTGGCCTGGTGAAATGCTAACCTGCCGACATGGTGAATTGTTAACCTGGTGAATGCTACTATACCTAAACCCAAACCTAACCCTAACCCTTAGTTGAACTAATGGGACATAAAAATATAAAAATGTCACCGTAAAACTCATGTCACTTCCTGACTTGCCTACGTAATCATAATCATAGAAAGGTAGACGCCTCCTTCGGCTCTGGAGCATAATGCATCGTGAGGCGGGAGGGCATGCTAGACGTGCGTCTCAGAAACGGATGTTCGGTAGGCCAGCTTGATCTTCATGGCACGCTCTGCTGGCGCTCCTCGACAGGGTGCAATTCTGGTTATATCTGTGTACGTAATGGCATGGATTGGAGTCAAATGGACCCTGGCCAGACTGAGAAGTGAAGTGAGAAAATGATGAACGTAGCGAATCAGGCTGGATTCCAAGCTAGGCATTAATAGAAGAAACCAAGAAATGCGAACAAACTAGAGTGTACTGTAGATAGAGACACTATTGCAGATAATAGGGGTAGAGGCATACTGGTGTATTGAGAGTGATGTCCTGTTCCAAGTTGATCATCTTCACTTCAGAGTCATTGATTTTCATGGGAGCGACGCTGAGGTTCTTCACCAACTCCTTGGCCATCTCCTCGTCTGGCATCAACAACAGTGCCTGACAGACACACACCAGAAGCCATTTATTTTCCATTTTTGTTAACATACACACACGTACGTACGCACGCACGCACGCACGCACGCACGCACGCAAGACTATAATGCATAAGGAACATGAGTAATTAACCTATCATAATGAGGTTTAGGCTTATCTAAATTCAACAATGATCATGGAATATAATAACATCAGTTATACAAAATCTATTACGCAGTACAGCCTTGTGAGATCACAACATCAGAATGGCCTGTCCAGCACTCATTGATGATGAGTGCCAATAAGAAAATCTTGTTTTCAGTTCAATTAAAGCCCTTCCCTGCAGTGTGTGTGTGTGTGTGTGTGTGTGTGTGTGTGTGTGTGTGTGTGTGTGTGTGTGTGTGTGTGTGAGTGACACCTTCACACCCACCTTTCCTAACTGCCTCGCCAGGATGATGTCAGCGGGGGCTGCAAACAGCTGGCACAGTCTGATGACATCACTCTCAGTCCCGCCGCTCTCAGCCGGAAGCCCAGAGATCAATACCGTGGATTTTGGACTGAATTCCTCTACTGAAGTTGTCTTGTTATCACGTTCAGGCCCGTTTCCTGTCGAAGAAAACACATGTACAGCTGTCGTGCAAAATGTCTAGTTTAGTCAAACAAATCCTGTCACGGAGATATTTGCAAGGCCCAGCGATTCTTTTTGGCAACATTCATATTTGATAAAATAACCTTAACATAACCTTTGGATCCTATTGTTTAGTTAATGCCATTGGCCCCGTCTGAAAGGTTGAAAAATTGCACGTAGAAATTAATTCGGGACGGGTCTTGCAGGGTTAATGGGCGACAGAGTTAACACAGACTCACAGAGCGAAGGAGACGACTTGAGTGAGTGAGTGAGTAATACGAGGCAAGGACTGGACAACATGGACATATAGAGTGCAGAGCCTATTTCTTTGGCGTTTCTCCTAACATCACAAAAACCATGCCTAAAACTAACCTTAAAACCACACCTACAGTATCTGACCGAATCACCTGAAAAGAGATGTGCAGAAAATGAATATTGAAAACCACGTAAGATATTTTTTTAAAGTGAAAAGGAAACCAGGGCTGATAATATTTCTCAATGCAAATGTGATCCATTTTACAATTTGCACACTTGCATACTTTTAGTTGCAAATGCGAGTGAAAGTGTCGAGATCTGACTCTGTTCTGCGCTTCTGGGTAAAGAGGCTCTCAGGTTGACCTACAGTATATTGAATCAATACTGAAGTATGTTTTACTCTCACCATGGGTTCTGGCATCATCCTCGCCACCTATGGCAGACTTTTCCTGGGAAGATGTCCTGTGAAGACACAAACACAAATGTGTTTTGTTTATTATCTCTGATGTGTTTTGTTAGAGATAGGGGGAGTGAAAGGGCTTGTAAAAAAAGTGAGAACACATGAAACGTACACTTTACTGACTGCTGTTGAGTCGTCTGCTTCTGGTTTCTACAAAAAGAAATAAACAAAAAGCAATACATAAAATGTATACCAAGACAATAAAACACACACTGTCAGTAGAATACTTGTAGAATCACTGTATCTGAATTCTGAACCAATTTAAACCACTTAAACTCTATTATATGTTGTTGATCCCCAGGGGGTCTGTAATTGGTCCCCTCTTTTCCCCCCTCCACAACAAGCTCTTTGCTGAAAATAGCCGATCTACAAGCTCATGACAACTCACGTTGTGAGCTTGTAGATCTGCCATTTTCACTGAATATCCGGCTAGTATGACATGCCCAGGATAGAGATGCAAAGGTTCATGTTGTGGATCCCCTATTACTCATGACCATTGTTTCCTAATTTTCAACCTTCAACACACGTGCAACATAAATGTCTGTCCCTGATGGAACTACCAGTACACTAAATATGAATATATAACTAAATGAAAACAATACCTTGGCTAAAGTGGCAGTGATGGGCTGGTCTCTGATGGAGAGGCTGCTACACTGAGCCAGAGCCAGAGCATCCTCTTCCTTCTCCATACACACCGATGCCTAGGAGAGAAGACAATCACACTCTGTTTATTCTGATATTCTGCTATTTTCATTACAAAATAAAGATAATCATGATAGGCGTCTATTAAAAATAGACTAAAAATAGAATTGAGGTAATGAGTTTGAATTGATGGTGAGATGGATTGGCCCAGCCCTAAGGAGAGTACTGTACCTTCTGTCCTGGGTCTGCATCGCTGCCAGGAAACAGAACCACGTTGTTGTACTTCCCAAAGTCACTGACCCACGTTTCCACCTCTTGTTCTGTGGTTGCTGTGGGGATGCCGGTCAGGTACAGCAGACAGGCGGGGTTGGATGGCCCAGGGGTTCTCTGGGTGGACACCTTCAGTTTCTTGGCCTTTGCCTGAATCCTCTTGGCCTCTCTGGCCTTTTTTTCACATCACAAAGCACAATATTGTTAAACGATATGATTATGGATGGATAGGGCTGTCACAATTATTACATAATCGTCTAATCGTGATTATTTGACATAATCGTGATTATTTGACATAGTCGTGATTATTTGACATAATCGTCATAATCGTTTCCATGTTGAAAAATGTTCATATATTTTTAATAAAGTCAAAAATAGTGGAAATAGATGCGACGCGTTGTGAGCTTGTAGATCGGCTATTTCCACTATCAATGTTCTTTTTTAAGTATAAAGCATATCTGCCATGTGCAACTTCAAAACCTACAAGCCAAACAGAAATGTAATTGTCAACGACAAAAACACAATTAAATCGTTAATCGCAATTATTTGAGAGAAAATTGATCGTCATGTAAAATGTCATAATCGTGACAGCCCTAATTATGGATCCGACATTCAAACCACTGGTAACTGGTAGCTGCTGGTCGGCATTATAGTTTCAATTAAGAACAACACTGAGCAGAATGACACAATATGACAACAACATATCTGACAACTGCCTTTGTTAAACTTTAATTCAAAGTGCGCAGACCACTATTTCATGAAATTTAGCCTCTCAGACCGAACACTTGTTGTTGTTTAAGGTTTTGTCATTTCACAATAATAATTCTTCTACATTCTCTAATTGTGTAGAGATGTTTAACAATGATTCAACTCTTGAGAGCGTAAACTGAAACCAAATATTTGGTTTCATTTTACACTCTCAAGAGTTAAACATGTGTAAGCGTCCACTTGGTTATCAACTCTACCATCATTTATCTGGGGACCACCCGGAACCCCCTAAAGGACCACTGTTGGACCCCGGACCACTGGTTGAAAACCACTGCTGTAAGGAGACCCATAGCCAATGAGAGAGACGATGACACGTTGGCACTCACCTTAGTGCGCGCACTCCTGGTGGTCCCATCATGTGATCTCAAAACAGGATGTCTGGATGAAGAGTCGTTCCATGTTTCAGATGAAGGGCTCGGTCTGGGGCCGTCCCTACCGTACTCTTGGTCTGGATGACCAGATCTGTACAGTGGGGGAAATTCTCTCGCAGGCGACAGTCGTCTGTTCTCGTGAACCTCACCGCTCGACCTGCAGTAATCCAGGTCTACATTTGGTTCAAAGTGTTGCAGATGAGCATGGCGCCTTTCAGGCATGCTCTCTCTTCCACTGCTGGCATCAGTGGCTTGACTGGCATGACCGTAGTCAATGACGTTTCCTGCAGTCTGTGGAACACTGAGGAACCTGGGCACTTCTGGGGATCCCTGTGGAACACTGAGGAACCTGGGCACTTCTGGGGATCCTGCAGTCTGTGGAACACTGAGGAACCTGGGCACTTCTGGGGATCCCAAACGTCCAGCAGGAGGAGGCAGTATATCATGGATGGAGCGTGAGGCACTCTGAGAATATGATGAGGAAGCCGCAATGTTCTGGCTTTTTGATTTATTCGTCTGGATC
Source organism: Nannobrachium achirus (assembly GCF_963921795.1). Taxonomy (NCBI): domain Eukaryota; kingdom Metazoa; phylum Chordata; class Actinopteri; order Myctophiformes; family Myctophidae; genus Nannobrachium; species Nannobrachium achirus. The sequence goes on from NC_137812.1 coordinate 17,116,417, forward strand.
GACCGAGGGATGAAGGGTAAAATGTCAGGGTTTAGCTGATCTTCAGGGTACTGACTTGGCTCGTCGGAGAGCCCCAAGGAAGCCAGGATACTCTCTGCACGTTCTGGGGTGTATAAATCTTGCCTATCTTGCTGATTACCCAGTGCAGAACTCTGTGGCTGCTGGGTGACTGTGGAGGGAGGACTGGCAAACAGGCGGCTGGGATGTGGGTAGTCTGACCAGTCCATCCCTTGCTGGTTGGAGCTGTAGCCCCCAGATCGTGACATCTGTTTCGGGTTTGGCCGGTTCACAAGGTCCATGAGACAATGGTCCATGTCCCCGGATCCCCTGGTAGCCATGGCTGACACCAGCTCATCAGGCAGATGGCTAGGAGGAGGATACTTGAAACGATCTTGGTGCTGCTGTTGATTTGGCTGCTGTTGGTGATGAGTAGGACCGGGCCTATTGGAGGAAGGCTGTGGCGGCCCCTGTGGCTGGCTGTGGTGGTGATACATTGTGATGGTTTGATGCTGCGAAAGAGTGGTGAGGTGAGGAGGTTGAGCTTCAATCTGCTGCAGAGCTACAACTGCAGCAGCACCAGCTGCAGGTCCAAAGAGGCACTGAGCCTCTCTGGTACCCTCTGGTGGGTGGGGTCAAATGTTCTGCTGCTCTGGTCCAAATGGAGACAACTGTCTGATAGCACAGCAAAATCTGGGAGATGGAAAACAGAAATATAATTGTAAAAGGAGAAAAAGCTTTTCCTTTTTGAGATGAAGTCCTTGTCTGTACACCCCCTCACACACACACACACACACACACACACACACACACACACACACACACACACACACACACACACACACACACACACACACACACACACACACACACACACACACACACACACACACACCCGTTAGGCTACATCACAGAATAAATGTAGTGAGCTTTGAGATCTACTGCTACATCAGCAATCTCCTCGATAGCTCATAACATCCACACGGAAAAGTCATATCGGTTTGTGTTGAACTACGTTACACTCACTAACATTGCAGCTTGCATTTTCCTCTTTCTATATAGATAGATTATTAGATACCTTTATTATCCCATGGGGGAAAATCAGTTGCCCAGAGGCAGCACAGCAGTTTAAAGTTACAAGATACAAAGAAGTAAGAAAAAGAAAAAGAGTACTGTTGTGTACAGTAAAAAAATCAAACCTCGGTTCGAAGTGGAGCGGTGAATTTGAGCAGCTGTACCCTATGTGAGTGAGTGAGTGAGTGTAAACTGTGCCTGTGAGTGAGTGGTGAGTGTGCCTGGCCTGCACAAAACAGCGCCCCTCCTTTAACTAGTGTTTTGTGTGTGGCCACTCAAGGTATTGCCATGCTACGGACATGGCCAGCCAGCCACCCACCCACCCACCCACGGACATACCTGTTCATTGGGAGCGCTTTCACCGCTCCAAAAAAAAGGAAGGCACAATAAAAAGAAGAATAGGCCTATAAACATGAAGTGTCAAAAAGCTGTCACAATAAAAGAAAATATATAGTGTCCAAGAAACATTCACATCAAACACAAACAAGCGATACTCAAAGCACAAGCAGTGCCAAACAAAAGTGTACATATAACAGTCAATGCTAGTGTACTTTGTCTATTGCAAACTGCTAATAAACTCTTCAATCAATCAATCAGTCAGCCAGTGCAACACAAGTATCTCACCGCCAAATCAACATAGCAATAGTACTCAATTCAACCAACCCAACCCAATATAGTGCAGGGCCAAAAATAAGTGTCCATGGTCAATGCAAATAAATCAAGAATGAAAAAATGGGAGCCACAGCAAGACGCCACAAGCAACCCTCTCTGGGAAAGTACTTGGAGGTCAGTCAGTCAGTACAACGGTTTCTCAAGTTTTTGTTTCATAATGTCTATGGTATGGTGGTTATTTTAAATAACCACCATACCATGTTGCTACTTTCTGTCAATACATTCTGTGATTGATTGAATACTTTAGCAGTTGTTTGCATAGGAAAAGCAAAAGACTAGTACAGTTCTAATGGCTTGTTTACATTTTGTACTGCGTTCAAATGAATGCAAGGCAACTTCTCTTCCCTGCTAAAACATATTAAAAAAAGTAAAAACCGACCAAACATTTATTGTCTTGGTCCAAGGCTACAACACAGATAGCCAGGCCTATTTAATGTATACCTTTGTATGTCGCGTAGTGTTGTGTGGAACTCCTGAGTCCTTGGATGTGTGTCAGGATCATAGACTGTAGAAAAATAGGGTCAGGATCTGGTTTATTCTCCACTTTCAGGAACTCGCAGTAAAGCACAGGCTGACTAATCGTCAGAAGAATTAATAAACACCCCAGGATGACTAATCAAGAGCAGAACGAACAGTCTGGCTGTAACAGCATTGATCCATTTAGCATGTTTTTATGTTATTAAATCCTTTCTTTTTTTTTACACAGAAACCTCAGTTTAGATACTTAATCTATATTTTTAACGTCCACATTATGGCAAAATGATTCCCTTTTCAACGTTTTTCAATGGCTTTAGGGGTACTCTTATTCTGAAGAGTTCGGAACCGGAAGTCTTATTGCTGCTCACTTCACATAGGCGCTGTTTTAGCTTGTCCTGAACTGCTTGAGGAGAATCTTTGACAAAACAACAACTAACAACCTGACATAGTCCAGTTCCACAACAATACGTGATAAAAAGGTACAGTTAAACATGTGTTGTATAAAAATAGAGGTCCTGGATCACATTTAATGTGTGGGGGAAAATACATACTTAGGCCTTGTAGACAAATGGTGTTTAGCATAAGTTGCCTCCTTTGCATTCATCATGTTTACAATCATTATCAATGATTACGATGTATTGTTTTGTACATTATGTTACGTTGTGTACGTGCAGGGACTGGAAGCTGTGATGTAGTGTGTGTCTGAACCCACACGTTTATAAAAGCTTGTCGTTTTAATGTGTCTTAATTTCTTTATCATCACACAGGAGCCATTGTAACGTTAGCATTAGCCTAAACGTGTCGCATTCCCCCCCACAGCAGTTTACAGTTTAGGTATTCAGCAGACGCTTTTAATCCAAAGCGACTTACAATAAGCAGAAAATACATCACTATAATAAACAAGATAACATGTCAGAACATCAACAACAATCTATCTATAAATGCGAGAAGTCTCTGCGTGTCTGTCTGTCTGTCTGTCTGTCTGTCTGTCTGTCTGTCTGTAATCCGTGTATCTCGAGAACAACAAATGCATATATGAATATCAATCTAAAACAATATAATCATTAAAGCGAAAAAGGATTCTAAAAAACAAATGCTATAGCTTCCTGTATGGTCATTGAGTGTTTCAGTAGTGGTATGGGTTTAGGTGGAGTCTTCAGTCCACGGCGAAAGCTAGCGAGTGAGTCTGTTGTTCTAAGTGTGACAGGGAGTTCAAACTGTCTCGGACGAGTGGATTTTTGCCCTGGGGTTTTTAGCGAGGGTTCTGTCAGCATCCCTGTGTTAGCTGATCTAAGTGAACGGGTGGGGCCGGGGTGTAGGGGTTGATCAGGTTTTGGAGGTATGGAGGAGCCATACCTTTGGCTGCTTTAAAGGTCAGCATCAGTGTTTTGTTTTCAGTGCGGGACGCAACCGGGAGCCAGTGGAGTGAGCGGAGAAGGGGGGAGACATCAGCCACATTGACATGAAATAACACTATAACAGTTGTACACAGGTGTTACCAACGATATTTATTAAAGGTAGGGTATGTGACAGCAGATAGCCATAAATTATTACCCTTGTAGAGCACTTCTTTTGTCAGTCTGTCCGTCACGTCACACTTTTCCCTACGAATTTATTAGAGGTTTGCTGTAGAAAAAGGTACAGTTTCATGACAGCACAAATCACTGGTACAAGGTCAGCTAAAAGGAGATCCTAGAAAGCTCTACGGCTTATTTCCACAGGAACCACACTTTATGTATCTCTTATAACATTGAAAGACAGACGGATAGAACATACCGGTTGTACTTTATCTAGGATAAACATCAATTTCAAAGGCAGAAAAGCATAACATCAAATACAAAGGCAGAAAAAAAGGGGGGGGGGGGCATGGGGTCTTAGTCTATTTACAAGTCCCAAGTAGCAGCCGCCTGAAGGTGACTTTTCATACCAGTTTTGAAGGAGGCTAGGGATTTGCTCTCCTTTAAGGCTTGCGGAAGGGCGTTCCACATGTTGGTGGTATAGCAGGAGAACGAATTAGAGCCTTGTTTAGTGTTAAATCTACGTTGAACATGATTGGTGGAGCTGCCTCTGGTGGTGTGATCGTGGACATCCTTGACCTTTAGGAAGTAGTTTGACAGGTACATGGGTATCTTGGAGGTGTAGTGTATCTTGTACACCAGGCCCGTTGCAAGATGCTGTACTCTCACTCTGTCAGCTACTTTGAGCCACCCCACACTTTCCTGGTGATGATCGTTAAGGTGGGCCCGAGGGGGGAAGACCAAGCACGAAGGACCCTAATTAGTTTAAATCTGGTCCAGAGCTCTGACAGACCCGTTGCTAAATGACTAGACCGGGATTTCTCAGCCCCTACGAGCGCTCAACTTGAGTCAAAATAAAATAAACTACTTCACTACTCACCAAACCAAAGGTAGTTTTGCGTTGTTGAAAGTCTATTCTCTGCGGTGGGAAACCTCTCACCACCCACTGTAAAATACATTATTTTTGTTATGAAATAAAACGCACCCACCTCGAGCAACCCAGCAGCCACCGCAGACACAACCGTTCACAACCCGGAAATAAGCGGCGGTCGGGTTGGATGCGTTATTGTTTACAATCATTTATAGATATTTTTGGTTATTTATAACATTTCAAACATACTTTGGACAGGGCTTAATAAGTACTAGAGACACCAGACTGATTATGTCACTCAATGTGATTCACACAATGCTATGTATATATGTTACAGTCAGTTTGGGTGAGATTGGGGTAAGAGCGCTCGTTTTGTCGTTTACCACACACCCCTAACACCACCTGGATCAATTCACCTTGATAGTCTCTTATCAGCGCACCTGTGTAATTCTGCGTATTCACCATGAGATGGCGACAACAGCCATTCACTTGTGTAGTCGCTGACGTCACTCGTTTGCGACACCTCTTTCGTTGTTTATCTACTAGCCTAGCTCGGCTGTGTTTAGCCATTAGGGTTAGGCATTAGCTTACTATGCCTAACCCTAACCTCTATGCCTAACCCTAAAGTCTGCTTTTTTCGGCCGTTTTTCGCCGCGGACCGGGCCGTCAGACCACCGCGTCCGCCTCGCCTCGCCGAGACGCTTTCAATGAGGTCTCCCGTGTCCCTCTACGAGCAGCGGTTGGGGAGCTACATGCTAGACTTCTAGACCAGCAGTAAACAAAGCTGTTGAAGCAAGCTATTTCCTGAAAAGACGCAAGATGCACTGTAATTGGCCGGTAGTGTATCATGTGTGTATGATCTGCGATGTGATTGGCCAACGTATACACAACGTATACAGATGATGCAGATTACGTCATTTTGCCGCGAAATTCTCCCCCCCTCACGGCTCATAGAAAACATATAAAGAGAAGGCTTCAGAAGCTGAAAATAACGGAGTGGGTGTTCTAAAACTTTAGCGATTTAACAGTTAGGACAATTTTAAGATTTGTTTTATAAAAGAAGTTACATGGTATAACTTTAACCTCTGTAAAACTATGCCTAACCCTAACCTCCGTGGGGTATGGCGCTATCATTCCTGCCGACGCTACGTTGTCGTTTTTCTATCAAAGCGACCGCTTGTTCCGCCCTGCACCGCACGACGAGCGCTCCTGTTCTCAATTTCACTGAAACTCAAAGAAACTGTGACATATACATCAAATAAACGTTGGCTTCGCTTGTTTTATTGGCCAAAGAAGCCGCCACGATTTTAAGACAAAAAAAGAAAAAAGTTGCATGAAATAAGCCAACATGGCAACACTGAATTGGACAAGGAGCAGAGGAGATCTGTGATGTAGCCTAACGTCTGTTGATTCCACCCACACAAATACAGGAAGACTGTGACTTTTCTTTTCAGAAACTTGACACCTAGGATATTCCAGGCTGCGTGGGCTAAACCTTTTTGGGGGGAGCCAGCACCACAAACCCCTGAAATGCTGCAGAGATGGTATCTCAGCAACACTGAAAGCGCTTCTCTCATTGGTCGTTTCATGAGTAAATGAGCCAATGAGCTGAGTGCATTTCAGACACCAGAGCCAGACTCGCACAGCTCTCTGACAGTCACACAGCAACGAGGGGAACAGGAAGGGGAGCAGCTGCATGACAGCATAATTACCATAATTTCTCAAATAAATGTCCCTTTCATTCATATTGATTCCCCAACCTCAATACGGAACAAAGTTACCAAATACGGGATTATTCCGTATTTTACGGGACGGGTGGCAACGCTAACTGGTGTGCAGACGAAAACATTTTCAGACTTAAGGGGAAAAGCTTGTTCATCTTTAATCTAATATTTCTGTTTCCCATCTCCCAGCCTTGCTGTGCTCAGAGAAAGACAATCAGTATTGTTCACCCACTCCTTTGGACCAGAGCAGCTGCAGCAGAACATTTGGCACCACCACCAGAGGGCACCAAAGGGGCTCATTGCCTCTTTGGACCTGCAGCTGGTGCTGCTGCAGTGGCAGCTCTGCAGTTGGTCCAGATTGAAGCTCAGCCCCACTTCGCCCTCCAGCAACTTACTCATCCAGCAGCCAGCCATCCGTGACAGCGGGAGCGTGATTGTTGCCTCCTCGCTATCCAGACACATCTCAGTACAGTGTGTGTGCTGAGAAGTGTAGTAGTGGTGTTAACATTGCAACACAATGTATCACCACCACAGCCAGCCACAGGGACCGCCACAGCCTTCCTCCAATAGGCCCGGTCCTACTCATCACCAACAGCAGCCAAATCAACAGCAGCACCAAGATCATTTCAATTATCCTCCTCCTAGCCATCTGCCTGATGAGCGGGTGTCAGCCATGGCTACCAGGGGATCCGGGGACATAGACCATTGTCTCAAGGACCTTGTGAACCGGCTAAACCAGGTATCAGGATCTGGAGGCAACAGCTCCAACCAACTAGGCCACCAGCAAGGGATGGACTGGTCAGACTACCCACAACCCAGCCGCATGTTCGCCAGTCCTCCCTCCACAGTCACCCAGCAGCCGCAGAGCAGCCACGATTCACTGGGTAATCAGGCCTGGATGCAAGCCCCTGTCTATGACCCACCTTCCCCCCAGACCAGGGGCTCCCATGGTGGTGGAAATAGTGATGATGGAGGTGTGTATAAGAAAGAATTATACACCAAAGAACGTGCAGAGAGTATCCTGGCTACATTGGGGCTCTCTGGCAAGGATCTAGAGTTTCTGAGTCAATACCCTGAAGATCAGCTCAACCCTGACAATTTACCCTTCGTCCTGCGGTCGATCCAGGTGAATAGACAGAACAGCGCGGCTTCCTCTTCATATTCTCAGAGTGCTTCACGCCCCATCCATGATATACCGCCACCTCCTGCCCGCTCCCTGTCAAGTGCTGGACGTTTGCGATCCCCAGAAGTGCCCAGGTTCCGCAGTGTTCCACAGACCGAAGGAAACGTCATTGACTACGGTCATACCAGTCAAGCCACTGATGCCAGCAGTGGCAGAGAGAGCATGCCTGAAAGGCACATTGCTCATCTGCAACACTTTGAACCAAATGTAGACCTGGATTACTGCAGGTCGAGCGGTGAGGTTCACGAGAACAGACGACTGTCGCCTGCGAGAGAATTTCCCCCACTGTACAGATCTGGTCATCCAGACCAAGAGTACAGTAGGGACGGCCCCAGACGAAGCCCTTCATCTGAAACATGGAACGACTCTTCGTCATCATCCCGACATCCTGCTTTGAGATCACATGGGACCACCAGGAGGTTACCCACTCCCACCATGATACGTGATTTCTCAGCAGAGTCTCCAAAGGTGTTGCCTCATACCTGCTCCTTGTGTGAGGTAGACTGTGAGCACTTTGAGGTGAGTGCCAACAGGTCTGAGTGTCCTTAGAGGAATACCTGCACACTTTGAATGTAAGTCTTTCTCTTTAAAAAGGAAGTTGACAGATATGATGTCATCATTACTTGCGTCAGCAGAGCGTGCAAGTACTGCGTTCGGCTGCATATGTAGGTAGGTAACTGTGTGTGTGTTTAAGCCCGTAGCCCAATCAGGGACCAGCATTTCTGGCAACGTCATCGTTAACTGCCGGTGAGGGACCAGCATTCCTGGTGATGCCAGTGGTGATGTCACAGGCATTGCCAGTGGTGAGCGCACCTTATGGCGCGCTCTGCTGGCGCACAAGTAGGACATACAATTCAATTCAAAGGAGCTTTATTGGCATGAGAAAACGTATGTTTACATTGCCAACGCAAGTATCACAAATACAATAAAAATCACACCCAATGTGAAGTGAGCGGTGGTCGTGCTTGCATAACGTCTTCAGACTAGGATATAGGTCTAGGATGTAATTGGTGATGTAATACAGGCTACACACACACACATATTGCTATGGCAAAACGCTGAGGAAAACATTGCTATGGCAAAACGCTGAGGAAAAGTGGCTACAGACACACGCACAGCCACTCTATGGAGCGGTTTACCACCGCTCAAAAACATACATACATGGCTTACTTGTAGACAAGTAGGCCATACGTGGCTTACTTGTGCACAAGACTACAAGTTGGCACCACGACAGAGTGCAGTTATAGTTTGTTCTGCTCAGTGCGGTCCTTAATTGAAACCAATTAGTTTATCACTGTATCACTTCCAAAGTACAATGACCCACCAGGGGATCATGGCTATGTTCCCTCGACCCTATGTTCCCTCAGCCCCACTGAGGTTAGGGTCAGGATTTGGGTTAGGTTTAGGCATAGTGGTTAACATTTACCAGCGTCCGCAGGTTAGCTACTCACCAGCCCCGGAAAGTTAGCTACTCACCAGCAGGTTAACCGGCAGGTTAACATTTCACCTGGTTAACATTCCCCCGTGTCGCTGAGGGAACTTGAGCATGGACCAGTGGCTACCAGTTCCCAATGGTTTGAATGTCTGATACATAATTGTCGTTAAATCGTTAAATCGTAAGTGCCTGGTGAAGGGATAAACCAGGCCAGAAGTTACAATATCAAGAGGACTCTTTTAAAGGCAAAAAGTGCACACAGGAGAAATCACCCTTGAATGCAGTCTGCCAGACATACAGAGCCCAAACCCTTGCATCCCGTTGCCATGACCCAAGCCATGGTCATGCGTTGTGACACCGTTAAGCATTAACAGTGCCACAAAAACACTGCTTTAAATATGCTTTCTATCTGCAATGCATTTTAATAACGTGTTTGCTTTGTGCCTGCAATCAATTGGTGTCTAGGTGATTGGCCATTACTCCTGACATGTCTCTCTCTTCTCTCTGATGTTTTCTTCTCCAGGATTGGATTGAGCATGTCCAAAGCCTAAGACACACTGATTCCTGCCGAGACCTACGCAACAAGTGAGGAGGCATTTAAAGACCATGTCTTGTAGAAGCCATAAATCGTCCTCTGATTACTGAAAACCTGTGTATTTTACACGAAAGGCATGTTGTTGGAGTGAGAGTTAAACAATGTGCTAACAACTTTGTGTGTGTGTGTGTGTGTGTGTGTGTGTGTCTGTGTGTGTGTGTGTGTGTGTGTGTGTGTGTGTGTGTGTGTGTGTGTGTGTGTGCGTGTGCGTGTGTGCGCGCGCACTCGCAGTTACCCAGAGTTGAAACACAAGCTAACAAGGTCAGTATCACTTGTGTTTCATTTATTGCGTTTCATTTTTTAAGCACTTCCAACACTCAAACATTGAAAACATGAAATTATTACCGTTTACGGAATTCCATTTCCATCTTGGTCTCCTCCTGGCCACTCTAGGAGGGAACACTCCCTGGGCCGAGATGACGGCCAAACCACCTGGCACTCCGAGGAGCGTTCTCGCTCCGTGTCCCGTTCCCCTTCCTGGTCTCCAACGCCTAGTCCTCTTTCTCGCCAACGCAGAAACCCCTCTGCGTTTGCCTTTTCAACTCCTACGGGCCACTCGAGGAGGGAACGCTCCCCGCTCCAAGATGACAGCCAGACCGCCTGGTACGCCAGGGAGCGTTCTCCCACTCGCTCCGTCTCCCTGTCCCGTTCTTGGTCTCCAGGCCCGAGCCCTCCTCCTCCTCCTGACCAACACAGAGAGGATCCCCACCCTCAGAGGAGATCATACCAGACCCCCCGCCACTCCTCTCATCGTCACCACCAAGGTAAAATAGATGCTACATACAAGCTAAAACGATAGAACGAAGTAAATGAAAACATTTGAACACTCACTTTCCATTTGTCCATTTGGTTTCATGTTATGCTCTCAAGAGTTACATTATTGTTAAACAAAAAAAAAAAGAAAAGCTCTAAAAGTCTAAACAATTAGAGAAAGTAGAAGAATTTTTATTTTGATCAATGTTTTCCTGTTTTATCCAATGATATTCTACAATTTGGGTCTGAGAGGCTAAATCACATCAAATGGTGGTCCATGACCGCTGCTCTACAGATCGCAATGTCGATTGGTTGTGTTGGTCCCTTTGACGTCGCCTTTCTTTACTAATGATCCCCCCCCCCCCCCCCCCCCCGTCTCAATATGCAGCAACAGGGAGTTCTTCTCGCGATGGTTTGAAGCGTGTCAGCGATGCGGCTGCCACACGTGATGACTCTGCCAGACGTGATGACTCTGCCAGACGCAAATCAGCCAAGTCCCCTCTCAAGACCAAGCCTGAGCCTGGATCCAAGAGAACTAAGCCAGGGAGCTCAGAGGCTGATCAAACAGTGGGTCTAATTATTTAAAGTTATTATTATTATTTAAAGTGACTTCTCCACTTTTCAACCTATCTTCGTATAATTGGTCCACACTAATGTTCACGATAAAATTGCAAAAAAAAAAGAAAAAAGAGAAACGTGAACATTATTGAGGACAAATGATATAAAGATAAAATGAAAAGTGGCAAAGTCGTCCCTTAATCTGTGCCCGTGACATGTCAACATTCCCAAGTAGTTACTGTAGGTGCACAGCCTTTCTAGCTGGGCTCCTTGCTCTGAATTGTCTCTTCTTCTGGCTCTTTTTGACAAATTATTTTGCTATTACTTGACAATCTGTTAAGTGGTTAGAAAGATGGGTGGGCCATGTGTATTTCAGAACATGTTTAATTTTAATGATCAATCAATTGATCTTGTTCTGGCTTAGATACCAAAGTATTATACTATAGTCAGTGTAGTGTGTGATGACTCACTTTTCAAGGGTTTAAAGAAAAGACAAAAATCGGTGTGAAGTGAGTGGTGCTTTTTATGAGTTAATATCCTTAAAGGAGTAGTTCCCCCGCAAAATGTCTTTTTCGATCGATTACTCACCCCATGGAGACTTGAGTTCAATAATATTTTTTTAGTTTTTGTCGCATTCCTAAGACAATAATTTGAGGAGACTCTTTGTAGGCCCATTGATTCCGGATGCATTTGGATCCCCATCCGGAATCAATGGTACATTTAATATAATCAAATATTTGTGTTGTGACAAATACCAAAAAGTATTATTGAATTCAAGTCTCCGTGGTGTGAGTAATCAATAGAGAAAAAGTCATTTTGGGGTTGAACTACTCCTTTAAGCGTCCCGCGAACGGTACGGTCTGTTTGTACGTACAATACAATACAAACAGACAAAGTCAGATGTAATAGCGGTGAGCGCCACTCAAATACAAATGACTCAAAATACAAATAATGAATTATGCTAATGTAGTATTATCTTTAAAATCCTTGCGTTTTGCCAATTATTTGAATTGTTTCGCCGCTTACAATATCCTCACGGCCCTCAAGGTTGAGAACCACTTGGGCTCTTACAGTGGAAAAGAGACATAAAAGTTCTGTTATTTTCCAGTCTGCCAAAGGTCCACCGGCCAAGAAATTGAAGAAAGAGTTCACATGGAGGGGTTCAACTGCACCCATCACTGCAGCCTGTCTGGTGTACCTGACCGGCATCCCCACAGCGACCACAGAACAAGAAGTGAAAACGTGGGTCAGTGGCTTTGGGAAGTACAACAACGTGGTTCTGTTTCCTGGCAGCGAGGCAGACCAAGGACAGAAGGTACGACTCTCCTTAGGGCTGGGCCATATGACTTCTAATCCATCTCACCATCAATTCATACTCATTGCCTCTTCTTCTTCTTCTTTCGTGTATCATCATCCTTGATGATTGGTTGACAACATTTTATTTCACAAGATTTCTTGTTACTTAGGGGAGGCCAATTATTTATTTGTAATAGAAGCTTATCATTAATATCTAGACTCTCCAGAAAAATCCAGTAATGCAATCACCGAATTCCGCATATTCAATTTTTCCTGCATATTTCACCTCATAAAATCACACGAAACCCCTGCATATTTCAATGCAAAATCAATGATTTTGTCCGCGTTTTTCGGGAGGGTCTGATTATCCTTTTAATGAAAATAGCGGAATATCAGAATAAACAGAGTGTGATTGTCTTCTCTCCTAGGCATCGGTGTGTATGGTGAAGGAAGAGGATGCTCTGGCTCTGGCCCAGTGTAGCAGCCTCTCCATCAGAGACCAGCCCATCACTGCCACTTTAGCCAAGGTATTGTTTTCATTTAGTTATATATTCATATTTAGTGGTAGTTCCATCAGAAACAAACATTTGTTTTGCACGCATGTTGAAGATTCAACATTAGGAAACAATGGTCTTGAGTAATAAGGGATCCACATTGGAGCTGTCAGAATGAAATTCATTTTTCGACTACAATTCGAATATTAAAGAAATGGATTAGAGTCGAATATTTAAATTACTATTCGGATGTTAAAAAAGTTTTTTTTTTTTTTTATAAATAAATGCTTTCGTCAAGTCACAAATGATCAACAATAACATTTCAGTGCATGGTACGCACTGCAGTGCACACACAGAAACCTATGCCATAGCCAAATCCCCACATGCATGCATGCACTTTGTGTGTTCGACACCCGACACCGACACCGCTGTTAAAGCCTGCAGTCCGGAGAAGACTGCTTTCTCCCTTTCTTCATAGTATTAGCTGGTTAGCTATTTAAGTGTGCCTGCTATGCAATAGCAGAACACTTATTGTAATCCGCCATACTTAATGATAATGATCCCACAAATTTCGGCACGTAATAACTGCCGCACAATTTACGCCACCGCCGCAATATATACATCAAAACGTGCGGCTCGGCCGGGAATGGTGTGCTATTACTTTTCTTTCCGATCCGCGTTACCATTGCGACGTAATTCGCAAAAAACGACGCCCAAAAACTCCATTGACTTTGAATGGGGGACTCCGAAAAAAACCCAGAAACTTTGGCGCCAAATAACTCTGCCATACTTTTGCCTAGCAACGTCATTTAAAATGTAAAATGCTCACACAACTTTGGTCTTTTTCCGACCAATAGGGATGAGCTGTAATTGATTAAGCCCCGCCCCCTCTATAACAGGAAGTGCCCTTCACCAAACAGGAAGTGCCTCTATAATTCATGAACCGTTTGTCGTACAGACTCGCGGCTGGTGTCATACATTTTTTTTTCCTCAATTTTTTTTTTCTCAAAGATTTTTTTTTTCTCAAATTTATTTTTTCTCAAATTTTTTTTTCTCAAAAATTTTATTTTTCTCAAAAAAAAATTCTCAATTTTTTTTCTCAAAATTTTTTTTTCTCAAAATTTTTTTTTCTCAATTTTTTTTTCTCAAATTTTTTTCTCAAAATGTTTTTTCCTCAAATTTTTTTTTTCTCAATTTTTTTTTTCAATTTTTTTTTTCTCAAAAAACTTTTTTTTTTCTCTAAAAACTATTTTTTTCTCACAAAACTGTCGTTAAAGTGCGACCCGTGATAACGGCCAAAAATGCGCCAAAACGCCACTAATTAGTCGAAATGGCTGACTTCCTGTTTGGTTTCTGATTGGCTGCTGGCCTTGTGACGTGGGTAGAGCTGCGAGGGCCCGGTCATCGCTGCTTGCAGCTTTAATTCATTAATCGTCCATGACCTTAATTGGGGCCTATTTCGCCAAACAGGAAGTGCCCCTCACCAAACAGGAAGTGACCCTTGATCTCGTGAACCGTTTGTCATACAGACACGCGGGTTGCGTCAAATGACAAGATTAAGAGTCCTTAAACTTAATTGGGGCCTATTTCGCCAAACAGGAAGTGCCCCTCACCAAACAGGAAGTGACCTGTTTTCTCGTGAACCGTTTGTCGTACAGACATGTGGGTGGTGTCATATGAAGAACAATAATGTTAAAGTTTATGCAAAAAAATGCTAATGTTAATAACGCTAATGCTAACACCAACCGCTACACAAGGTTGCACAGACTTGGCGAGCTGCAGGCACACTTAAAATTTCTTAGAAATTTTCTTTTCTAGTTAGCTGTTTCTCCTGCCGTTTCCCCCATAAGCTTCTCTTGAAAGTACCGTAAGTAACGTTTAAGAAACTTATGACAACATCCAAAAAGTTTAACATAGGCTATTTGTCCGTAGTAGAGGAGAGCTTGCTTCTATGCTCTGCTCCCCTCTCCCTGTGTCGTCGCACTGGTTCTGTTACGCTGGACTGGACAGACACACAGCTGTGTCAGAGAGCTAGCTATAGCTGCTAGCCACGCCTCCGCAGATCTACAAGCTCACAACAGGTCGATGATGCAACATGGTGAGGGCTTGTACCTTAGCCTTTTTCCCAGCCTGTTATAGCATCTGAATATGCGCAGTTTTGCGCACATATTATGTGTTTTTTATTGTACTGAACTATACATTATTTAGTATAATTATTTATTATATAAACTATTCGACTATTTTCAAAAATGTATAAAATTAAATTCGAATGGGATTTTAGAGGGAAACTGACAGCTCTAATCCACATGAACCCTAGCTTCTCTATCCTGGGAATGACATACTTGTCGGATATTCAGTGAAAATAGCAGATATACAAGCTCACAGTGTAGGGTGTTATGAGCTTGTAGATCGGCTGGGGACCGATTACAGACCCCTGGGGATCAACAACATATAGAGTTTAAGTGGTTAAAAGTCTAGGGTTAGAATACTCTACTGACAGTGTGTGATTTATTGTCTTGGTATAAATGCACTTTCTTTTATTTTTTTAGAAACCAGAAGCAGGTGACTCAACAGCAGTCAGTAAAGGGTAAGTTAGATGTGTTCTCCCTTCTTTCCCAAGCCTGCTGTACTTGTCCTCTCACTCCCCCCTTCTCTAACACATTAGTTAACTCATTCTTAGCCAAATCGCCTTTCATCGCCATTTTGGGGACGCCAAACCGTGCCAGATCGCCAAACGTCGCCTTGGGGATCATTTTCTGATGATTTTGGTATTTTTTTGACATTTTTTGAGCTATAAATGACCATTCTAGCTTCATATAAGCTTCAGCAAGGATTCTGCGATGGAAGTGACGTCATCGCCGGAAACCGGAAATCGAGCGTGTCAATCATGTACCCGAGCATATATTTTACATTGGAAGCCATTACAGCAACTCGGCTCTATCTCACGTTCTAAACGTCGGATCTTGATCCGGTTTGAAGGCTCTGTGCGTCAATTGGGCATCTAAGGCACATAGTCGATACTTTTTTTTTTTTTTTAAGAGCGCGGATGGCGTGCACGGGTCCCGGGCCGTTCCATGCTAACGCTAATGCTAAGTGAATGGACTGGTTGCTAATTTGAGGCCTTCTAGCAATCGCCAGAGACCTTAATCGCTGGCGACATCTAGTGTACACTATATAGACTACAGCCTACCAAAATGTCATGCATATAAGGGAGATCTACTGTGACTCTGAAAAATTAATAATTTTCCTGGCAGTATAGGCGCAAACGCATATTGTAAATGGCTGTGTATGTGTTTTAACACTACTTCCAAGTAAAACTGCATTGTGTTTCTGTCTTCACAGGGCATCTTCCCAGAAAAAGTCTGCCATAGGTGGTGAGGATTCAGGTAAGATGATGCCACAACCCATGGAGAGAATAAAAACACACCTCATTATTCATTCAATATACTGTAGGTCAATCTGAGAGCTTCCTTAACTACAGTAGAAGCACAATGCATACAAACCTCGACACTAACCATTTCACTCGCATTTGTGACTAAAAGGATATGTGTTAAAATTGTAACACATGTATGTATTTAGTAGGCATGCCACGATTCATAAAAAATACGATTTAAATCGATTCAAACGGGACGATTCGAATCGATTTAATACAAAAATTTTATTTTTTTCCCAACAAATATTTGTTTGGGGTGGCTAAGAGTTAAGAGTTAAGATCTGTTTATTTGACAGGGACCGTGCTCATTAATGGACATGTCAGTTTTCACTTCAATGTAAATGAGCCAGAGTTAGCCCGCCGTGGGCTAATTTTCATCTGTAGTCCCTGGACCCCCATTGGTGGTGATCAACCCCCCCAATCTGAACCCCCCCAGGCTGATGAACTATGGTGTGTCTGATATGAAATGTGAACTCACCATAATCACAGTAATCCTTAATCATATTCCATCATATTCAATAGCTTTTGGAGAGAGATTACACTGCAGACTGAAGTGTTGCTCGTTGGCACATTGTTAATATACATCAAGGAAGACAATTAGCCTACCGGTATGTTTCTGCACTGTCAAAATAGGTCTACATCTATTCTAAGATAGCATCAAAGCCAAAGTTTTTAAACCTAGTAGCTTGATTCTAAATGATAAGAAAGCACGTTTACAAGATATCAAGTACTTTTACATGAAAAGTATGCTACTTTTGCAATGTAGTTAAATAAATGATATGAAAATGTAGTACATATGAGATTAATAGCTTGGAGGGGTGGTTTAAGAGAAATAATAATAAAAAAAGAGAAATAATAATAAAAAAGATTTTTCGGTCATTTCTGTGGAAAATACATTTGTGTTAAAAGAAATTGTGAAATTGTGAACCTTGAATCGTGATTCGAATCGTATTGTGAGTTGAATGAATCATGGTATGCCTAGTATTTAGGGACACTGCCCACATGCCCTTGCTGCCCTGTTCATCTACTCACTCACTCAGGTTGTCTCCTTCGCTCTGTGTTAAGTCTGTTAACCTTTAAAAAAATTTTTTTTTAAAAGTCTCACAGAAATTAGCAGGACCGCTGTGTTTTCTCCTACAGGAAACGTGCCTGAACTTGATGAAAAGAAAACTTTCATTCCAAAAGCCACGGTTTTGATCTCTGGGCTTCCTGAGAGCGGCTGGACTGAGAGTGATGTTCTCAAACTGTGCCAGCCATTTGCAACTCCCACTGACATCATCCTGGCTAGGCAGTTAGGAAAGGTGGGTCTAGGGCTGTCATAATTATTACATAATCATCTAATCGTGATTATTTGACATTATCGCAATTATTTTGTCATAATCGTCATAATCTTGAATGTTGAAAAATGTCAGAAATAGTGGAAATAGCAGATCTACAAGCTCACAACGCGTCGCATCGCGACGCGTTGTGAGCTTGTAGATCGGCTATTTCCACTATCAATGTTATTTTTTAAGTAGTAAGTTGTCAAATATGTCAGTAATGTATTTGTATATTTACTAGGTTATGTGTCATATCTACCATATGCAACTTCAAAGCCTAAAAGCCAAACAGAAATGTAATTATCAACGACAAATACACAATTAAATCGTTAATCGCCAATTATTTGAGTGACAATTAATCGTCATGTAAAATGTCATATCGTGACAGCCCTAGGTGGGTGTGAAGGTGTCACACATGCTTGTGAGTGTATCCCGCCTAGGTTGAGGCTATCGCCCCGCGCCACCCCCGCCTCCCCGTGTCTCTCTCCCAGACCGACGTGTCTCATTGGATAGACACAAGCATTTCATTAATCATACAGTATAGGCTACTTGGGCTAGGCAACCTTAGACACGGGTCCAACATTGGCACAGGGCGTTATTGTTTTAAACGTGGTCTTAAACATGTTCAATTAAATACTGATGGTGGAGTGACATTAAAATTTGGCAGTGGTTCTCAAACTTTTGCATGTGAAGGACCCCCAAATTGACAAAATCCTAAAAACAACCGGGAGCCAGTGTAGCGACGCTAAAACTGGAGTAGTTGCCATATCGATTATATTGCCCACCCCTAATGTTCTCACAAGGCTGTGTACTATATAAGAGATTTTGTGTAACTGATGTTATTATATTCCATAATCATTGTTGAGTTTAGATATTGCTCAATTGATTTGTTATGTACCTTGGTATCATTTATGCACTTAAAAAGTGAAAATGCCTTTAGGTGTGTTTCTGTCAGGCGCTGTTGTTGATGCCAGAGGCGGAGATGGCTGAGAGGTTGGTGAAGAACCACATCATCACGCCGATGAAAATCAATGACTCTGAACTGAAGATGATCAACTTAGAAGAACAGGCCATCAGTCTCAACACACCAGTACGCTTCTACCCTGATCTGCAACCCTGTCTCTTAGAGTAGAATTATTTCATTGTCCTTTTGTCTGTTTTCTTTTTATAGATATAGATATACATATAGATATAGATTTCTAGATAGTATTTTGGGCCAGAAACTATTCTTATTCATTGTTAGTCCTGATTTCTGTGTTGTGCTGTCCTCCTATGAATGCCAACCCTGAAAATAATCTGTCCTGCAGGTGGCGCTGTACAATCTTCTGAATCCACCTAGAAGAGCGGTAAGTATTCTTGTCTTTCCTCCTGAGCTTTCCTACCTTAACTCACTTAGTGCCAAACGACTTTCAGATCAACTATCTCACTATGGACTTCCCTGCCAAGCGACTTTAATCGACTTTTACTTAAAAAAATATTTTTGGACCCCATTAAATCTAGTAAACATGATTTCAGTCGCGATTTTGCATGTTCCACCCCATACAACCCCATCTTTCATACAGGGCAGCCATCTTTGCTTACATAACATGTAAAACATAATGGCTATTTTCTCAAGAATGCCTGAACGGATTTCCAATTTGATTTTTTGGTTTGAAAGCTGTGAACAGCCTGCACAAACATGGTGCATGATCTGTGCATGGGCGTGCATGATCTGTGCACTATAAATTACATGGAAGTCTATGGAGACTTATGGCGGGGAGATCCCAAAGAAGGCATATTTAAATGGCAGTAAATGTGTTAATGGCAGACTTACTGTCATCTTTATTTGTATGGCACTGTTAAATACAGTACTATTCAAAGGGACTGGTTGTCCAGGATTAGGACCCGCCGCAGTGGTGTCCGATAAGAACCTAACCGAGATGTCAACCCTAATGCTAATGGATAATGGATCTGAGGATCCCTTTATAAGGCAGATATATCTGGGTTGTAAGGCCAGATATCCCGACTCGTAGGGAAGGCTATGGGGTCTCTCCTTGAAAGCTGCTTGTGATTATAGACTCTAAGAGTCGTGTCGGCGTCGAGCTTGTGCTATGCTCCTCGTGGGGAATGCCCTCTTTACATAGGGGCTCATTTGTGTACGGTATGACATCAGAACCCGTCATCAACTGTGGAGCCGTGTGATGTCTGAGACCCATATATGGAGACATCATGTCTCCATATATGGGCCGTCTCCATATATGGAGTTATAGGTCATCCATGCCCAAATACGGGGCTTGTGAGTTCAGACTTACAGTAGTGAGATGCATCGTTATCTCCATATATGGAGATTCAAGTGAGAGCAATTGAGAGCCTTTGTTACAAGTACAATTGATAACAACTAAAGTTGACCCACAAGTCCATAAAATACATACATTTCAGCAGGTTTCTTTTTTTACACAAAAAATAGCAGATCTACAAGCTACCAAATCTAGTATACATTGTCGTTATTGACAGCTTGGACTGTAGATCTGTTCCTTTTTGGGAAGACAATAACAATCACATGGCAGATAAGTAAAACGTAACAATAATAGCAAGAACAGCACAATGTATTTAAAACACCCATTGACCACTTGTAGTGACTTGTAATCACACTATCAGGCAACTATGAGAATTATAATTCCCTATGATCCTTGCCAAACAAGTAGTCTATTAAATGGATCAGTTCGATTAACTATGGCACCCCTACTACAGGTGCCACACAATCCGCCATCTCGGTGAATGCTCACCTATTAAGGCATGCCCACCATAGGGACGCAAGTGTTCATTGATGTGGTTATTTGTCGTGTTTTGCAGAAGGTATGCTGGAAACAGCTGTTGGTGATCAGAAATGTTCCTGACACGCCCACAGCATCCTCAGAGGTCCAGATGCTGCTCGAGCGAAGGGGAACCACAACGAAGGGGATCCACAACACCCTGCTTCTCAACCACAACATGGTGAGACACAGTGTTGTTTTTGACAGCAAGTTTTGATTTTGTTTTAGTCGTTTTAGTCTTTTGAATAAAATGTCATTTATTATTAGTTTTAGTCATAATTTAGTCACCTGAAATGTTTTAGTTTAATTTTAGTCGACTAAATATCATAAGATTTTAGGCGATTTAAATCTACAGTTGATTTAGTCAACTGAAATGTATTTTGGCAGGCCTTGATGGCATCGTAATGACTGATTTTACACTTGGTTGTGTGCTGAAAATAGCAGATATACAAGCTCACATGCGTTGTGAGCTTGTAGATCTGCTATTTTCAGCACGCAACACCTGAGAGCAACCAAACATAAAATGACTCTCTTCTCCACAAGTCCCTCCCTAACGTTTTAGTCTAGTTTTTATTTTGACGAAATTGACGAAATATATTTAGACTTAGTTTTAGTCATCACAGCTTAGTTTTTATTTCGTTTTAATCTTGTTTTCGTCAGTGAAAGAAATTCAGTCGACAAACATTTTTCGTCATAGTAGTTTTAGTCAACAAAATCAGCACTGTTGAGAGACACATTGTGGTTGCTTGTGTTAGAGAATAGGGATGCCCAAGACATTCACCACGACTCAAGCAAATTATATTTATTTCTTATACATACAATCCCTTTTATGCCCATACATGGGGATCCTTGTCTGAACCAGCCACACAGATATGGGCTGTCTTGGCCATATATGGATTCTGTTGTGGTATGTGGCCCATGTGGCCTCCATATATGGGCATTCCCATTTGAAGTCCTGTTCGATATGGGCCTAATATTGATGACATCAGGGAACTCCATATATGGGCATAAAATGGATTCTGTTAGTGTGACATCACAGTGAAGCCGGAGTGTGATGTCAGAGAGGCAAACCCATTCTGTTAGAGTAGTTCCCCTGACATCACAGTGATGTCAGAGTTTCACATACTAAACTGCGACTAGCCATAAATTATAACTACCAGGAGAGGATGCTAATATGCAGAGGTTATGTCTCTCCTGGAGTTATAACGGAGAGTCATATGGTTGTCGCTGGATGAGCCCCAACGTCCATCCTACGCTCAAAACATGTACAAATCAATAAGTTGCTCACCGAGTCGTCGAAACAGCTTTATATCTACCGGCCGGCACACTCGTTGGCATGTGTTAGTCCATATGTTTCTAATAAATTAATGTTTACTAAAACTTCTCCGAGACTCACGTCTCCTCGTCGCCTTCAGAACGCTTCAGAACTACAGAACGTTGGAATACTTCCGCATACAAAAACGTCATGTCCTAGTATGAGCGAATCGCAACGGCGATCAACGTCACGTGATATGGTCGGCCATTTTTACCCAAGCAGTTCAAAAACAAGGAAAGCGATGAGACTCGGAGAAGTTTTAGTAAACATGTATTTTTATGAAACATATGGACTAACACATGCCAATGAGTGTGCCGTCCGGTAGATATAAAGCTGTTTCGACGACTCGGTGAGCAACTTATTGATTTGTACATGTTTTGAGCGTAGTATGAACGTTGGGGCTCATCCAGCGACAACCATATGACTCTCCGTTATAACTCCAGGAGAGAAAATAACCTCCGCATATTAGCATCCTCTCCTGGTAGTTATAATTTATGGCTAAACTGCGACCAGAGGTCCAGATGTTACTCGAGCGAAACGGAAATATCCATGTTGTTTGTGTTATTTATTTCTTATTTGATTAGCCTATGTGCCCTTCCCCTATAATAATCAGGGAATTTTAATAAAACCCTGGGAATAAATTCCTTACCAAACAATTTCTTCACCAATGTGTTCGTAAAGGTGTCTTGTAACATATCTAACAAAGATTGAAATTCAACATCCCTAGCAAAATGTTGAACACCTAGGGTAATTCTGGGTCTCATTCACTGTACTATAAGGAAAGAAATCACTCCCAAAAATATGCTTTAAGTAGCATGTTAGGGGTCTAACTAGGTGTTTTTAATTATTCTGAATCCATTGCAAGCATTTGTTTAGCACGAAAAACATTCATTGGGCCAAAATCAGACGCAAAAAAACGATGGTTTAGTGAGTCATCACTTTTCACAAGGTGTATGGGGTCCATGTAAGTGATTGAGACACAGAATTACCCTTGCTGTCAAACATTTTGCTAGGGATGTTGAATTTCAATCTTTGTTAGATATGTTACTAGACACCTTTACGAACACATTGGTGAAGAAATTGTTTGGTAAGGAATTTATTACCAGATTTGACAGGTATTCTGCTAGTTTTCCCTGACTATAAGTAGGCTTCGGTACTGAAAGTTGTATATGTCAGGACCTGACAGTCAGGTACAGCAGGGGTTCCCAACCACCGGTACTAAGCTGTCAAATCAAAAATGCCTAAAAGCTAAATCTGTGGTTCTCAAACATTACTTTTAGCACCCTCCCATAACTCCAGTTCTCAAACTCTGCCCAACACGACCTGACGTTTTCGGGCCAGTCCCAAGACGTATGATAATTAGTAGAGCCGGGCGAGCATCGGGTTTCGCAAAAAGAGACCCCGCCTATTATTGACAAAATCAATCTCTCCCTCATTCCAGATCATCTGTGATGCGGTATCTCCAAGACAAATAATGAATCACTACCACAGGCTTCCGTGTTTGATCCAGAGCAATCCCCTGTACTTCACCATGGGTTCAGACCCCACGCTTCAAAGCCAGGTGTGGGGGCCTTGCTGCCTGCCTCCCTGGCCTGCATTCAAGGTAACTTCAGTTTGGCCCCATCACTGTGAGAGTTTACACATGTACGAACAAGTACACTCTGAGGTAGACCTGCAATGGTCCATTTGGTTCCTAACTATCGATCATTTAGCCTGGGGAGCCCCTGGAACCTCCTCACGGACCCCCGGGGAACCCCCTAGACCCCACTTTAAGAGCCAATTAACTTAAATCAGCAGAGGCTTGGTTGATTGCCGATGGTCACCACTTGTTATTTACAAACTGCTGCATACAGATAATTTTATTATTTAGATGACAGCCAGTCAGTTGGCTACCTTGCCTTGTCATATACTAATAAAATTCCCATATAAAGTCATGTTAGATATGGGCTTAATAAAGTCATGTTAGATAATATTGATGACATCAGGGAACTCCATATATGGGCATAAAAGGATTCTTTTAGTGTGACATCACAGTGAAGCCAGAGCGTGATGTCAGAGCGGCAAACCCATAGACCGTAAAAAAAGTGTACACGTCCAGACGGAGTCAGTGCTGTTTCACTAAACTGCGACCTTCGCCTACTTGCTAAAAATAAGATGAATGGTAAGTGGTGCATTTATATAGCGTATTTCTATTTACCCAAGGCGCTTTACATAGATTATGCATTACATTCACCCATTCACACACACATTGATACACGATGGCTAGCCAGATTGGGTGGACACTAACTCTGGGTTCCCAAGAACCCTCTGTGTTCTAATGACGGTTTCTCTAACCCTGAGCCACTGCCGCCCCCAGATGCATGATTCTATCCTGCAAAAAGTGTTTCAGACTTATTTAAACTGGTCAGCTGCTCCCGACTATTGGGCTTCATTTGTAGTGCTGTCCTGCTTGACGTTTCATTGTTTTCTGTTCCTAGGAATCACCTGACAACAATAATAATAATAATAATAATAAAACTTTATTTGTATAGCACCTTTCATGACATGAAATGCAGCTCAAAGTGCTTTACAGAGCAGAAAATGAAGCACAAGTGCTTAACAGAGAAAAAGTAAAAATAAAATAAAAAATACAGAATAAAAATAAATAATTAAAATGATTACAATAAAGCAGAGAAATAAAAACATAAAACATTGAAGAACAATTTCAGAACTGTGTGGACGTCAATTACCAGCACAGGGATTTAAACATTCAGCTAAAAGCAAGAGTAAAAAAATAGGTCTTGAGCTGTGCTTTAAAGCTATCCACAGAGGCTGCCTGTCTTAGGTGTCCATATCATTTACTGAGGGAATATCAGGAAGAGGGGGTGAACATGCAAAATGGCAAGCAAACTCTTCTGCTGAAGAAGATCCGAAAAATCTCCTTTTTATAGTATATTATTTTTTTCTAAATCAGAGACAGTCATATTAAAACACAGTAAATAGTGGTCCGATAGGTAAGTGGTCTTGATTGTGGGTTGGCCCGGTAACATGCTGAACAAAATCAAGGGAATGCAATAATTGTACAAAACTCATAGCCGTAAGATCTGTAACAATGTCCACATGTAGATTAGTATCGCCAGCAATAAGGGTTCTCTCATAGTCCGTGGAACAGATCGATAGAAGTTCTGATATTTCTGTAAGAAATAAGGCTTTGCTACATTTTGGTGGGCAATATATCGTAATCATTAGAACAGAGGATTGACTCTCAAATAAGTTAGCTTATATTCAAAGGATGAAAAACTTCCAAAAGACAGGGACTTGAATTTAAAAATGTCAGAGAAAATGTATGCCAAGCCTCCGCCTCTTTTTCCTTCGCGCACTGATTGAATAAAATGATAGTTTGGTGGACACGCGATGCCAAGTGCAACAGCTCCATCTGTGCCCAGCCATGTCTCCGTTAAAAAAATTATATCAAATTTCTCTTCACAGATTATATCATTTACAGAGGTGGGCTTGTTTAAAAGTGACCTGATGTTAAAAAGTGCCAGGTTTATTTTATGACATTCTACTGTACTATAGCCCCTTATGTAAGTTAAATTAGCTAAATTAGCAGAGCCACTGCTTGTCCTGGACACTCTATTTGAAATTACTGTAGAAATGTTGTGAGCCTGCTTAATAAAAGCGCCTATAGGAGCATCAGGTCCAGATACGTTAGTTGCTGGGTATAATATCGGACCCAGCTGACATCAGTGGCTGAACGTATTGTCCAGCTGGGAGTCTTCTGTCGTTGTGGTCGTGGAGGGATGGGTGGGGGCGAAAGCACCCAGGCCACAGATTTCTGGGGCACGGCGGGTTCAATCTCAGGCGTTTTCAACAGTAACCATAACACCATCTCTTGTTATGGATTCTTCGTGGGTAGCAGATAAGAGTTGTTCATCACAAAATATTCTGCATGAATAGCTTCACACCTAGCTTTTTTAGTTGCCGTGCATCAGTGAAGAGGTGTCTTCTGTCGAAGAAAAAACTGGTCAAAGAAATGCAATTTTTTGTCGGTGCATGCAGCTAAAAGCCATTTGCTCAGAGAGAACAGTTTGCTGAAATTCTCGTCTGTGCCTCTCATAGGCGGGCCGATGATGCATAGCTCTATGTCGCTGTTCAGGGAGCTCAATGTGTTGAATAGAGCCCTGAAATTCTCCTTTAAGATTTCTGACAGTTTTTCTTCTGTGTGCCAGTATGTAGAATCAGGGTTTTCACCGTTTGGTGTCTGTTGACAAGATCCAGAATTCTGTCTTTCATGTCAGAGACTGTGTCTTTGGGAAAACAAATAACTTTTGCCTTCTTCTTTCTTATGCTTTTGACACCTTTTAAAGTGGAATCGCCCACGTCCATGTCAGGACAATGACGCATACGTGGAAGAGAACCTGAACGTGAACGTCAACACGCGGCGCTTCTACTGTCATCTCTGTAAGTGTTACATCAATGACCTAAGGAGCAAGAACCTACACTTAACTGGACGCAAACACCTTTCTGCAATACAAGAAAAGAATTCCACGGACGACAAGCGTGAAGCCAGGAAGACCGACAACGTAAAAGAAGAAAAGAACAGGACGGAGGACAAGCTTGAAGCCACTAAGAATGACATCGTAAAAGAAAAGAACAGGACAGACAAGCTTAAAGCCACTAAGAATGACAACATGAAAGAAAAGAACAGGACGGACAAGCTTGAAGCCACTAAGAATGACAACGTAAAAGAAGAAAAGAACAGGACCGGGGACAAGCGTGAAGCCACCAAGACTGACAACATGAAAGAAGAAGAAAATAACAGGACGGACGACAAGCGTGAAGCCAGGAAGACCAGCAACGCAAAAGAAGAAAAGAACAGGACAGACAAGCATGAAGCCACTAAGAATGACAACGTAAAAGAAAAAAAGAACACGACGGAGGACAAGCGTGAAGCCACTAAGACTGACAATGTGAGAGAAAAAAAGAACAGGACGGACAAGCTTGAAGCCACTAAGACTGACAACATAAAAGAAAAGAACGGGACGGACAAGCATGAAGCCACTAAGAATGACAACGTAAAAGAAGAAAAGAACAGGACGGACAAGCATGAAGCCACTAAGAATGACAACGTAAAAGAAAAAAAGACCACGACGGAGGACAAGCGTGAAGCCACTAAGAATGACAACGTAAAAGAAAAAAAGACCACGACGGAGGACAAGCGTGAAGCCACTAAGAATGACAACGTAAAAGAAAAAAAGAACACGACAGAGGACAAGCGTGAAGCCACTAAGAATGACAACGTAAAAGAAGAAAAGAACAGGACGGTGGACAAGCGTGAAGACAGGAAGACTGGCAACATGAAAGAAGAAAAGAACAGGTAGGGCTTTCACAATTATTACATAATCGTCTAATCGCAATTATTTGACATAATCGCAATGATTTTGTGATAATCGTCATAATCGTTTACGTGTTGAAAAATGTTTATATATGGTCAACCATTTAAAAAATAGTGGAAATAGCAGATCTACAAGCTCACAACGCATCGCTTGTAGATCTATTTCCGCTATGTTTTAAACATGCCCTTAATTTATTTGTATATTTAGGTTATGTGCCATATCTTCCATGTGCAACTTCAAAGCCTACAAGCCAAACAGAAATGTAATATTCAACGACAAAAACACAATTAAATCGTTAATCGCAATTATTTGAGTGACAATTAATCGTCATGTAAAATGTCATAATCGTGACAGCCCTAAGAACAGGACGGAGGACAAGCGTGAAGCCAGGAAGACTGACAACGTAAAAGTGTCCAAACGACGGGCAGAGAGCAAAGCCGTCCACACGTCACCAGAGAAAGTGGACAAGGTGAACTCTGGACCGTCCTGCTCTGCTGCTGGTGACGGAGAGGTAGGATACAGGACTACAGTGACAACACACTTATGCAGGGGTCTTCAACGTTTTCATAGATTCCATATAGTTTCATCGTTTGACAGTACAATTATCAGTATATTTTGGATTCATGTTAATGTGGGTTTTCAGATATTTAACCACTTGAACCGTCAATACTTAATAAACTTGACCTTTCACTTTGTACTTAGTCTGCACTTTTTCCCCTCCAAAGCTCTTTGCCAAAAATAGCCGATCTACACGCTCACAACGCCTCGCGCTGCGAGGCGTTGTGAGCTTGTAGATCTGCTATTTTTGGCTAAAGTTCACAGAATATGGACGTTAGGGTTCAAGTGGTTAATATGAAAAAGGAGAAAGAAAAGTGGTTAATATGAAAAAGGAGAAAAAAAAGTTTCTATCTCACAAAGATTTGGAGGACCCCCTGTAGTAACTCTGAGGACCCCCTAGGGGTCCCGGACCCCCTGTTGAAGACCCCTGCACTAATGTGTGTGGGAGGGGAATCAATAGGCATGAGTGTCCGACCGATAGGGATTATTTTATGTCCGATACGATAACCGATTTGCGAGAGGGGACCATCACTGATATACCGATATGCAGCCAACATAGTGATTTTCTTTTGAGCCCGGAATGAAAACTGGCCTTTTTTGTGTGCATTGTGGAAAGATTTTCAATATTTTGATTTTGCACAAAGGTACAGTGACACTAGCACAGACAGCTGCTTTCTTAAACCAATGACTTTATTCAAGACTTTTTAATTAGTAGTTTAACACATCGGGTGCCCACGGTGATTCAAGGGTTACCCTCGCAGGGGCCCACCGTCTCCATGGCAACACGTCATTTACGTAACTTCACGTCGTGGAAAAAGTATCCGTAATACGTTGAGTAAATGTAATCCAAGTAGCCTATGTACAGTTTATTTTCACGATCTTTCAGTCAGGACAGCTTTTTACGTGACACACACGCCACAGCGTGTGTCACGGGCGGTAGAAAGGTTCGCGTTTTGAATATGGTGATTGAAAAAGGAGAGGAATCCGCCATGTTACGTACCTCTGCGTTACTGGGAAAATAGTATCCATGATCCGAGTAAATGTAATCCCAGGATATCCTGTTTCTTTTTACGATAATGTTTTCTTTCAGTCAGGACCACGTTTTACTAAACCTGGGCCACAGCGTTTGTGTCACGGTAGGTAGAAAGGACCGCGCATTGAACATGATGATTGAAAAATCTAGAATAGGAGAAGAATCCGCTATGTTACGTTTCTCCGCCGAGACTCCGCTGGGAAAATACTAGTACTCGTCATGATACGTACTAGGATACTAGAGGGACGATAGAGTAGGAACAGAAGCTTGTGAGTGGCTGCGGGGAGACGGCACATGCTGGTCACGTGTACGCTGCATTTTGGGAAATGTAGTGTTTTTCCCATATGGTTGGTGTTTGATCACCGTGGTAGATCCTTCATTGCGGTAGCAATGTACAGTAACTACAGTACAGTAAAACGCGTCAAACGCGTCGTGGGCACAGCGGCTGGGCCTCCAGAGACATCAAAGAGATTGGCGTGTAGACACCTTGTGGGCACCCGATGAGTTAAGAGTAGTACTGCCAGCACCATTTGGCACTGACAAAATAGGCTGTCTTTGAAATGAACTTCCAAACCAACAAGAGAGGCTAGGAGCTTGACTCGAAAATAGCTGATCTACAAGCTCACAGCATATCACTAATGCGTTGTGTTGTGAGCTTGCAGATTGCTATTTTCAAATCTAGGAAATATTTCTGATAGAGTAAAAATTTGGAATTCTAGTAAAGTAACAACACAAATCTTGTATGGGGTCCCTGGCTCACAATATATTTCAGATGGGGGTCCACAGTCAAATACATTTGATACCGTTTAATTTAGGGGCCCTTGAGTGATTTGAGCTATGGAAGACAGACACACATGTTGTCAGCCAGAATTGATCAAGGGTCATTCCTGGAAGGTCCTGGAAAAAAATATCTATGCATTGTTTGTTTTTGAATCTCCAGTCAGCACTTCGTTCCTGCTCAGAGCCCATCTCCCCCACGGTCGATGACGGGCTCCGGGGATTACAGGTAGGCCCCGCTACCCCCCAGGACCCGCCCATCCCCCCACCTGCCTCCCCCGTCTCCACGGTGGCGCAGGTGCCCCCCCCCTCTTCCCAAGGAGGGGGCCTCTTCCCTGAAGTGGTCCTCACCACCTCTCAGGCCTCTTCCCAGAGATCCTCAGGACCCGCCCCCGCTTCCTCCGGTGCCATCCCGAAGTCCATCGGCGCGGAGACCTCCGCCCAGCCCCCTCCCCCCCTTCCAGACGCCTGGACCGTCCTGGAGAGGGCTAACCGAGCTCTGGGTCTACCTCTGGCCTTTGCTGAGCAGCCGGAGAAGGTCCAGGTCTACCGGCTAGGGAAGAAACGCTTACCCCCTCCCCCCCAGGTTATGGGCATGCTTCCTCAGATCCCTGGCCTGCGTGAGGCTCTCCACGAGACCTGGGAAAAGCACTGGGACCCCGAGAAACTCGAGTTCCCCACCGAGTTCGTGGGGGGCCCCGACATAGGGATTCCAGCCTGCCCCAAGATCGGTGACGCCCTGGCGGGCACCCTCCAGGCCAAGTTCTTCCGCAAGAACCCCAAGGCGACGAAGAGCCCCTTCATCTTGAGGCCTTCGCCTAAACTGGAGAACAAGTACGAGGCGACCATGTCCAAAGGCTCCAGGGACGTCTACAGGTCCATGGGCCACGCGGTCAGAGACCTCAACGCAGCTGGTCTCCTCGCCGCCTATGCCAAGGCTCAGCTCGGTCAGGTGGCTAGTAAGCTCTCCAGCGAGGCCGCCTCCGAGTTCACCGCCACCCTTGAACACCTCATCGATCTCAATTTCCATGCCGTGGCCTGGACGGGCCGAGCCATGGACATTGTGATGCAGCAGGAAGCCCTTCGCTGGCTCACTCCGGTCACCAGAGAGCTCCTCAAGCTTCCCAGCTCACCTAAGGAGATCATGGAGGGAGGCTACAAGATCCTCCAGACTCCCCAGCGCCCCCACTTCCGCTCCACGAAGGGGTGTAACAAACTGTCACGTAAATGACATTCTGGGGAGGGGGGACAAGGACTCTGCACTACATTTGGTTTATTCAAATCATGTACATCACAGTCCTGTTTTTTGTCGGTTCTGTACCCACACCAAGCCAGTAAAATTGTGTGTTCCCAAAAATTGTGTGCTTCTTCCTCTTGCACCCACGTTGACAAAAGAAGGTTTAAGTGTTCAGCCTCTCCTGGCAAATGTCCACACTCAGCTAAAACCCCCAACACACAGTCCAAACACAGCTGCTCTAAAGGTTTCCAGTGTACTCCCTATTCAGGCATTAATTTCCACCGGTGTAAAACTGCAGTCTCACAGTTCTCCACGAGAGGGCAGCCTACAACTCCCCCTCCACACTCTCTGAATGCTTAAGGGTTGTCCCACCGTTCTTCTCTGCACAATCCTCTGCTAAAGGTAAACACATGAGCGCCCTCAGGACTTTGTCAGCAGAGCTAAGGTTAAAACGTACGTTTCCGCAGGGTTTGGAGACGTTTTCTTTAGGCCCTCCTCGGGCAAAACTAAGAAAGTCAGGTTCTCTGTGCTCCCCTGTGCTGAAGCTCCCGGGTCACGTGACACTCCTCTGGAGCGCTCTGTTCTTCTCTTGGGGCGTCCCGCCCGGCCGGCTCCCCGGCACGCTCGTTTTCTCCCCCGGCTCCGCTGGTACCCAGGGTACGCTTGTTTTCTCCCCCGGCTCCCAGGGTAAGCTTGTTTTCTCCTCCGGCTCCGCCCGTTTTGACGGAAGTGAGCCTTCCCCAGGAGCGCTTGCTAAGCGTCACCACGTGCCCCGTGAGGGCGGTGTCGACCGAATTTCCCCTCTACAGACCCCTGGTAGACTGTCTAACTCAGTGGAAACGGTGCAATCCCAACCCCTGGATCTTTCGCACCATAGCAAAGGGCTACAGAATT
The DNA here is from genome assembly GCF_963921795.1 of Nannobrachium achirus. Classification (NCBI taxonomy): domain Eukaryota; kingdom Metazoa; phylum Chordata; class Actinopteri; order Myctophiformes; family Myctophidae; genus Nannobrachium; species Nannobrachium achirus. The sequence goes on from NC_137812.1 coordinate 17,147,799, forward strand.
AAATTCTTCAAAACGCCCCCGCTAACCTCAAGAGTTATTTTCACCAGGGCGACAGGCCACCAGGCGGTGACGCTGCAGGAGGAAATTCAGGCTCTTCTCTTCTTCCCAAGGGCGCGATATGAGCAGTCCCGTGGAACGAGAACCACCTCGGGTTCTATCCCACCTATTTTCTTGTGCCAAAGAAGAAGGGGGGGCTGCGGCCCATTCTGGACCTAGCTGAATCAGTATCTGAAAACCTTCAAATTCAAGATGCTGACCCCCGCCAGCCTTTTACGTTCGGTGTGAATGACCAGTCATTTGATTGACAAACCCTTTGGCCAATAGGGAATTGTCCTGCGGGAGTTTAAGAGTGATTCTGTTGTTCGGTGAGGCGCACTAGCGCCACCCATAGGAATGGAGTGCTTCCTTCCAATTCTTAACAAACAGGTGTTTCATACGAAACACTTGTGTTTTTGGTTGTTGATTTTGTTAATAAAAAAAAAACATTTTCTAAAACACGTATAACATTAGTTTTTTTGTAACAGGCTGTGAGATTGCAGCCTAATGTATTTGACAAAAAGAATAGATCTACAAGCTCAAAGTGCTTGTTTATTTTTTTCTACACTGCCTGTCTTTGGGCTTTATTACGCTGAATGATTGTTATGTAGTCCTGGAAATTGGGTTAAATATTCTGGAAAGGTTTTGGAAATCCATCTGTAAAAATGTGTGGGGAAAAAAAAGTTGTATTCTGTCCTGTTGTGTTCTCAAATCTATTTCATCTCCATCCTCAGCTCCAAGACTTCCCGGATCTCCTGGACTTTGTGACGGTAGACGAGGTGGGAGACGCAGCCGACTTCCCCAGTAATCCTCCCACCCATGCCGTTGCCATGGATACCACGGTGACGGTAGATAAGGTAGGAGATGTGAGCTGGTGGACAGTAACTAAGTACTTTTACTTGTGTAATGTGTTCTTAAGTGGTACATTTTGGGAGCATTTGTTTTTGTAGTTTAGTTTCTTGCAAGCTGATGACTTTAACGCTGCTACATTTCAAATATAAATATTGTACTTTTGACTACTGCATGGCGTGCATGCCGGGGTTGCCTGATAGTGGATGATGCGACTTTCAGGCAAGTCCCGGAAAAGACACACTGTGATTGGCCAGAGGCACTTTGAGTGACAGTTCACCCCCAAACAACATTATTCACTGTTACCGATCCACGTTACCATGGAGACGTAATTTGCTAAAAACGCTCTGCCATACTGTTGCTTAGTAATGTGATTTAAACTTTAAAACGCTCACTCGACTTTGAACTTTTTCCGGCCAATAGCATGGAACCGCCTTGAAACTCGGCATCTGGACTTAAACAGCCAATAGGGACTTACTACTTATGCCCTGCCCCTGTCTTCCTATTGGCTGAGCTTTAACCAGCTATAACTCCAGTTTGCAGCATGGTACCGTCTCGAAACTTGGTGTGTGTACTTAGACGACCAATATAGGGACCAACTGTAATTGATAAGCCCCACCCCCTCTGTCTTCCTATTGGCTGGGCTTTAAACAGCCATAACTCCAGTTTGCAGCATATGGTACCGTCTCGAAACTTGGTGTGTGTACTTACACGGCCAATAGGGACTTATTAGGCCTGTCCCCCTCTTAATCCCCGCCCTATTGGCTGAGCTTTAAACAGCTATAACTCCAGTTCCCAACATGTTAATGGTCTCAAACTAGGTGGGTGGTCCCACAGACCTAACCGCTAATGCAACAAATGCTAATGCTACAAATGCAAATGCTATTGATAATGCTAAAAATGCTAATGCTACACAATGCACACACTTGGCAAGCAGCAGGCACACTTACAATTTCGTAGGAATTTCTTTTCTGGTTTTAACTATTGCTCAGCTTGACGTGTTCTTGTTTTCTGTTCCTAGGATTCACCTGACGACAACAAAGACGGCCACAAGTATGACTACCTTGTGGACGTTTATTACAATGGCACGGCATTACGTTACTTCTGTAAACTGTGTGAAAAAACGTTGAACGGTAGAGACACTCGAGTCGTAGCTATGCATGTGAAAGGACAACAGCACATTGAGGCCCTGAGCAGGAAAGAGAAGCCACGCCTCGCGAAGACGAGAGACAAAATCTTCATCATCGAGGACGAATACATAACAAAGGTTCAAGGAGGATCACCTGAACTACCTTCTACCTTCTACTGTTCTCTCTGTAAGGAGGAAATGACTAGGACCAATAAACCGTACCACTCTACGGGACGTCGACATGTTGCTTCACTGTGGAAGAAGATGAACCAAGGAAACAAAGGAGAGGAGAGGAGCAGGAAGGATAAACTGGACAAAATGAACTCTGGAGCAAAGGAGACCAAGAAAGAGGTTTCTTCGGGCAAGCCTGCTCAACGTGAACTTCCCAAGGTATCTGATAAGGGACGTCTTAACGCACACGGTAGAGGACAATATAATATGAACTAGAAAAGAACATTTCTAAGAAATTGTATACGTGTGCATTGTGTAGCATTAGCATTTTTAGCATTAGCAATAACATTAGCATTTTTTGAACATTCGCATTTTCAACATTAGCTGCTTCTACTTCACACCATTCTGTATCTTGTCGTGTTCTCATCTATTGTCATCACCGTCCTCAGGTGGAGTCAAAGGACGACCAGTTCCAAGACTTCCCGTTTGACATGACAGACTTTGTGACACTGGACGAGGTGGTAGACGCTCCTCCTCACCATGCCATTGCCACAGCGACGGCAGAGGAGGCGGGAGACACTAATCCTCCTCACCATGCTGTTGCCACGGACGCCACAGCGACGGTAGACGCTTCTCCTCCTCACCTTGCCGTTGCCACAGACGCCACAGCGACGGTAGAGGAGACGGGAAACGCTTCTCCTCCTCAGCATGCCATTGCCACGGACGCCACAGCGACGGTAGAGGAGGCGGGAGACACTAATCCTCCCCCTCCTCACCGTGCCGTTGCCACAGACGCCACATCGACGGTAGAGGAGACGGGAAACGCTCCTCCTCCTCACCTTGCCGTTGCCACGGACGCCACAGCGACGGTAGAGGAGACGGGAGACGCTTCTCCTCCTCCACCCGCTGTCATTTCCATGGAAACCTCAGGAGCGGTGGTGGGGGCGAAGAAAACAGAAGACCGACGTGAGTCGGAGGCTGAGGCCACGCCTGTTCCAGAAGACACACCTCAGGTAGGCCTGTCACATAATAGCCTTTATTTTCTTTTTGCATAGTCGGCATAATCTTATCCGCGTTGATTTTTTTTTTTTTCATATATTTTCAAACATTTAAAAGAATAGTGGAAATAGTCGTAGCAGGCCAAGGTGGACACTTCTTTCTTCCCCGTTTTAACGTTTGGACCCTGTACTTTGCTCTCAACCTTTTAGGCCTCACCTGGGCCTGTCATCCTGGCAACAGCTGCTCCAGAGAAGTCTGAAAGCCATTCACAAAGGTTGGACCCGGTGGTCACAGCTGAGCGCCCACACTCTCCTGTCCCCCAGGCCATGTGCTCCTCTGACCAGCTGGACACACCTGTGCCTCAGCCTGTAGCAGGTAGCACCGCCCCCTCTGTTCCAGCACATCTATAACCTGCTTTAATTTGATGGGACATGTTGACTGTAGTTTAATACAGAAAGACAAAATCTATTGAAAAGACCTAAAGCATTTTGATGTATTTTAACTGCAGCCAATATGGACTCCACCCTGGCAGATGAGTCCCTCCCTGCGTCTGCTCCAGCTACGACCCCCGGCTCACCAAAGGGTGCTACCACCCCTGAGTGTGACGCCGACAGTGTGACGCCTACAGCAGGAGGAGATCAGGAGAACCAAGGTCCAGACAGACACAGCCAGGCTGAGGTGGAGGAGACAGAGAAAGTAGAGCAGATTGAGCATGAGGAGGACAAAGAGAAGACGGCTGCCTCTGTCTCTGGTAGGATGAACGATCAACTCACCATTTATATAGCACATATGAAGAGAAAAAAGGATTGACCCAACACTTCCTTAAAACATGTTTATACACATGATAGGTTAAACTATTAAATACAAATAGGAAAATTCAAAAGTTAAGTGGTATTTCCCTTTGAAAAACACTTCTTGGGTAATTGTAACATCTACTTTTATTTTATTTTATCCCCAGGCAGTTTTTTTTTAAGTTGCTTGCTGTTCATCAAAGCACAACACAACGCAGAGTCGTGGTGAGGGTCTGCTGAGAAGAAGTAGGCCCAGACCGGCTAAATTAGCAATAATATTGGGTTTTATTTAACCCATGGCACTCCCAACTTTCTTTTTGTTTCAGCGAAGCGCCCGATGCCTGAAGAGAAGGAGCAAGAACCTCTGCAGAAGAAACCGAAGACACAAGACCCTCCTCCTCCTACTCCCTTGGACTCTAACAGTGCTGTTGGTGAGATTCTGTCCCTTTGACTCTTAACAGTGCTGTTGGTGAAATCCTGTCCATGCCATCATCCAGTGATTTCAACCCTTTTCATATCAAGGTCCATTATGTATTCGGCATTTAAAGGACAACTTTAGTTTTTTACAACAAGGGTTCATATTTTAGATTGTAATTAAAGAATATAAAAGATGAGTGTTAAATTGATTTCATTTACTTCTTTCTATTGTTTTAGAGATTCTTATTTCAGTGGTTGGGGGCATGCGTACAAGTGGCTAAATATGTAATTTTACACAGAATAAGCCCATTCCCAAGACACAACACAACCTTTCATGGTTGGATGTGACTTATGGGGGCTAGAAGTGTTACTGTAAATAGCAGCAGTAAAGACATATTTAGCTTGTACGCATGCCCCCATTCGTACTCATGCCCCACATTTATGCATGGTAAACGCGATAAAACAATAGACACACTCACTTTTTCTTTTCTCTAATTACAATCTAAAATATGAACTCTTGTTGTAAAAAACCAAAGTTGTCCTTTAGATACAGAGGGACCACCATTTGATGAGATTTAGGCTCTCAGACCCAGAACTTGTTGTCGATAGATAAAGTTTTGTCCACAATTCCATGCTGTATTGATGTGGTGCCATAGGAGAGAACAGTGTTGATAAAAATAACATTAATTGTGTAGACGTCTTGTAAATTAAGTAATGCAGATGTTTAACAATAGTTTAACTCTTGAGAGCATGAAATGAAACCAAATGGTTTGATTTGGTTATCAACTCCATCATTTAGCTGGGGACCACTTGGAACCCCCTCAAGGAACACTGGTCCATGAGGGGATTCCGTTCCCCACCTCTGGTGGTCCCCGGACCACTGGTTGAGAATGATAGCCATCAGCTATAACACTGGTTCACAACGTCTGGTCCGGGGACCGCCAGAGGTCCAAATGGACCGCTACGGGACATTCTGAGAGTGTACCAACGGAACCATTACGGGACCATTTCAAATTGAATCATCTATTGAGTCCATTGAGTTGGTTGAAATGAACACTGCAGATTTGACAGTGTAGATTGGGGTCCCAAAGGTACACTCTCAAGAGTTGGATCCGTAAGGGTTCATTTGGACCCCTGGTGGAACCCCGGCCCCCGGATGAGCTTATAGCTGCTATAATTTCATTTCACATAATCGATTAAAAAGGTTGATTTTCTCAGTTCCGTGTTAAATTCGTGTGGTCCCTGCAGGCATGGAGTTCCTGGTTCCCAAAACGGGATTCTTCTGTAAACTGTGCAACCGCTTCTTCACCGGAGGCCGGGAATCTGAGCTGAAGCACTGCAGGGGCCAGCAGCACCATGACAACTGGCAGGTACAGCTGGACGCGCGTCAAACAACATGACCATGCATTGCATGTCTTTCTCGTTGTGGTCTTCACGTGAAACAAGATGACCATGTATTGCTGTGTTTTAACCCATTTAGGCCTAGAATTATTGAATGCCTTAACTATTGAGAAATAGCAGATATACAAGCTCGCAGCGGTGCCGCGCTGCGAGCTTGTAGATCTGCTATTTTTGAAAAAGTTGTGAAAATGTGTGCAAATCTTTGAACATATGTATTTTTAAAGCGAACATTTGTAACTCAAATTTTGCTTGCTATTTTGAGATGGGGGTCCGTGGCCAAATACATATAATTTTGGGGATGCTTCACATGAAAAGGTTTGAGAACCACTGACAGTAGTCTCTCAAAGAACAGACTAACTGAGCTCCAGTTAAGTGAAAAGGACCTTTTCTATGCCAATGGCTGGCCAGATTGCTGACATAGAAACATAGGTTTTTCAACAAAAAAAACTTAGAAGGGTTCAAAAGACACTTATAGAATCAGGTCCAAATTCTAATTTTCATGATTTTTCAAAAATAGCAGATATACATGAAAAATCATAGTTAAAGCATAAAATAATAATACACTATAATGTGTACCCGTTCTGAATCTGCAACTTGATTAAGAATCCAATGACTTCTCGGCAAACAAACTACCGAATTATGCTTTGGAACGGTCGGCAGGAACAGCAGGCATATCATGAGTCATAGTTGATGATGGTCTAAACATGTCAGACCACTGGTTTGCCCTCTGCTGGAAATTGCGGGAACTTTTATGAACATAGAAATTGCAGCTAGTGAAGGAGTTTGGTCTATTTTGGTTGCCCTGCTTGATTCTTGTTTTTCTTTTTTGTTTTACAGAAATACCTTAAGAGCAGGAAGACAACCTCTAGATGAACATTACAGTATGTGAACCTGTATGACAGTCAAGACACAAGTTGTTGTCACCTGTCAATTGTCTACTCACTGTTGTTTTTTTGCTACATTGTCCCTTTTTCTTTTTCTTTGGCTGTAATTTGAATGTCATGCAGGTCGAAATATCTGGCAGGGGTCTTCAACAAGGGGTCCCGGACCCCTATAGGGTTCTCATGGTTACTACAGGGGGTCTGCCAAATCTGTGTGTGTGATGGGATTGTTTTTACGTTAACCACTTGAACCCTATCATCCCTGATCTTAGGAGAGCTTTAGCCAAAAAATAGCAGATCTACAAATTTACAACGCCTCGCAGCACGAGGGGTTGTGAGCTTGTCTGATAGAGGGTGAAAAAGAGCAGACCAAGTACGGAGCCACAAGTCAAGTTTACAGATTTTTTTTTTAGGGTTTAAATGGTTAAAGAACCCATTTAGGCCTAGAATTAGAAGGATTCAAAAGACACTTATAGAATCGGGTCAAAATTCTAATGTTCACGACTTTTCAAAAATAGCAGATCTACAAGCTCGCGGCACTCGGTGCCGCGCTGTGAGCTTGTATATCTGCTATTTTTCAATAGTTAAAGCATAAAATAATGATACTCTAAATGGGTTAACATGAATCCAACATCCAACTGATGATGGTGCTGTCATGAAGCCATCTATGAAAAAGTTTAATCTGCATCACAATTTTATACAATATGCTTCATCTCTCTCTCACCTAAGGGGTCCTCGGACCGAAACACGTTGAAGACCCCTGTTCTACAGAATTAAGAGGAAATGAGCAGAAATAAAGTTTATTTTATTACCTTGCCATTGCTTTGCCATGTCTTTAATGTCCTTTAATGGAGCATCTTGCCACAATCCATTAAAAATAAACATGTTAACAATAGTATACAAAAGCATATTCCACGTTGGTGGTTTTGTTTTTCATTTGAGCCCATTCTACAACCTCTGGTTATAATTTAAAGCTTTGGTATAGTCTCTTGGATAAATGGGTGACAATATATTTTTTACTACCTCTGGACAGCCTACATAGGGAAGCAGGAACTCTCAAAGAATCTCAGAGTTGTCCTGATGAATATTACCAGCTTTCCTACCTACTAGTGTCAAATAGCCTCAGGTCAGTGGACTGGTTCTCAATTTCATGTCAGGGAGAATGTATTGTTGCGATGGTGTAACCACCATTCAATGAGACATTTTGTATATTGTGCAAGAAGACCATACCATGCAGGAAATTAAAGGGAAGGATGGTCAGTTTCATTGTCAGTATGCCTCATGTTCAGTTTCATGGTCAGTAGCCTACCGTGAAACCACTTGAAGCCTTTAACCTCCATATTCTGGGGGAGAACAGATCTACAAGCTAGATCTACAAATAATATTCAAGGTTATGCAAAAGCCTAATGAGTTTGTTTTGGGCTGAAAGACCTACTGTAGATGCATGCAGCATTTAAGTAGGAACTGAGGTTCTCCATAACTTAATTATAGTATTGGTTTCATTTATTTAGAACAAGTTAAAGTTAAAATTAAAACAATTCATGTGACTCTTCCCCACACCAACTGTGGATGGCAGCAACACACCACTGATGAACATGCACTGCATGGCAAAACATAACTATCATGATGAGTTCACAGTTGATGGGGCGGCATAGCTCAGGGGTAGAGAAACCGTTATTAGAGCACGAAGGGTTCCCAATTTGAATCCAGGCTCCCCCTGAGTTAAAGTCCTTGGGCAAGACTCTGAACCCCTAATTGCTCCCGGTGAGTAGGTTGGTGCCTTGCATGGTTTCCTCCGCCACCGGTGTATGAATGTGTGTGTGAATGGGTGAATGTAATGCACAATCTATGTAAAGCGCTTTGGATAAAAGCGCTAAATAAATGCACCATTTACCATTTACAGTCACACATCAGTCTTTGGTACTGATGGCAAACTTTATTTTAAAGAACATTTTAGTACCAAACTTTTACTTGTAACTAAAGTTAATTAAGAAGCTGGCCAAAAAAGTATCCTGGCCAGCCAGCCTCATACTGTGCCTTCACTCACTCGTTCCTTCCCTATCTATCTCTAAGGAGGAATGAGTGAACGCAGTATGAGGGATGGCCCGCCCGCCAGGCTACCAAAAAGGCACTAAAACAATAAATGGAGTGTTATTAGGAAAGGGTGAAGGAAATACATTGTTAAGAAGGAATAATGGCAGAGAATATGGGATGTAGACCGGAAAGGACAAGGGTACTATAAAATACAAAATTTCACTGCAAAGAGCTAAAATGAAAGGAGCGGAAGGGATGAAAGCATCATCCCTAAACTTGGGGTGGGATCATAGAGGGTTAAATAGCACACTGTTTTTGACGGGTAAGGCAGAGAGTTACAAACGTGGGAACTGTGTTGACATTGAAAATATAGAACATATTGAAATGGGAAAGGTATGCAGAGGAAAGAGCACAATTGCATGACAAAGTGTGTGAAGAAGTGAGGAATGGGATATGGGGATTCTGGAGAGGGAAAGGGAGTTGCATTGGTTAGGAAAGCACTATTTAAATATAATAATGGAAATATGTGTAATCAGTAAACAAGAAGCACTCTGGTATGGTCAAATAATTTGAAAACAAATAATACAATGTATGTAATGTATGTAATAACATACAATTTTGGTGAACTTAACTCTTTGAGTTTCACTAATGACGTAATGAGGCACTACTCCTGATCAAGGTCTATTTCTTCATTGTCAGTTTCTTCATTGTCATAATTTTTTTGTACCAAGCTGTACAGGAACATCCATACAGGTAAGCACTGCAGTAAATCCCTCTTTTACGACAGAGACTTATGAAGTGTTTGGCCCTGTTTGGCCTAGCTCAGACTTACTCTAGAGTGGATACTTTTTAGTACCCTGTTTAGTACCACTTTCACACCACTCTACCCTGGTCCTTGTAGTGGAAAACCTGGCACAAGTGGGCGGTGTGGTGTGGAGTTGGGCCAGTGGAAAATGGGCTTTAGCTGCATCAACAATTATCAATTACCACATCACACAGTTAACAAACTTGGATTTTAGTTTTTTATGGCTGGTGGGGAAGTGTTTTATGCCTGCTTTCAGTGTGACTGAATTAAATACAGCTTTCCTTCTGGGGAATGTAGGGGTCCTCCATGTTCCCATCAAAGTTCTATGTTCCCCACTTCCCCCAAAAAAGGTTCTATGTTCCCCAGGTTCTATGTTCACCACCCACCCTCCCCAAAAAAAGGTTCTATGTTCCCCACTCAACCAAAACAAAAACGAAAAGAAAGATCTACAGTATGTTCCCAACTCAAATGCAGTAAATGGTGGGTCATCTGGGCACTAAGAACTGTGGGCAATCCTAATTTAGGTGTCTAATTTAGGTGTCCAGTCCACACGTCCAGTTGTCCAGGTACCCACATATCCCTACCTAGTGCCCAGATGTCTCCACCCCTAAGTGCCTACTTGTCCAGGTGCCCACTCGTGAAAATGTCCCTAGTGCCCAGATGTCCCAGGTGCCCACTCGTCCAGATGCCCAGATAGTGCCCCCCCCCCCTCTCCCACTAGTATTCGTAATTTCTCCCCATTGTTCCGTTGTGTGTGTTTAGATTTATTAATAATTTGAAATGAATGTTTCCTGCATTTTTGGATGAGCGGGGAACATAGAAACATAGAACCTTTTTTGGGTAAGCAGTGAACATAGAACCTTTTTTGTGAGGATAAGTGGGGAACCTGGGGAATATAGGTACAGTCCCAAACGTAGACCTTCTGATCTGTTTGATTTTGATGAATGAAAATATTTAATGTATTAAAAGATGTATTGTTTAAATGTCCTTTTATTTCCTTAATTTTCACTACACCATCACCGTTATTTACAAATGTCAGTGTCACTGCCATTGGAGTTGGACAGGGTTTATGTTTATGAAATTACATACAGTATTTGGCTTGCATCATAAAGGCCAATCTTTCCAGAGACAAAATGACTACTAATAGTCCAGTAATCTTAGGCCAAAATTAGGCTAAACCTAAAACAAATTGCAATAGTAGCAAACTCAACTGATTTTGTATCCTCAATATGTCCTTAGTGAGGGAAAAAAAGTCCCAAGGAATCCCATCAGGGGAAAGTTTTGAAAACGACCTACCTACCTTACACTATAAAGGAAAGAATTACTCCCAAAAGATCTGCTTTAAGTGGGATGTGAGGGGTCAAACTAGGGGTTTTTAATTATTCTGAATCCATTGCAAGCATTTGTTTTGCACGAAAAACATTCCTTGGGCAAGAAATGGCCCCTCAAAACGATGGTTTAGTGATTTTCACAGTCTTTTGCGGTCCGTTTTTCCCTCACTAAGGACATATTGAGGATACAAAATCAGTTGAGTTTGCTACTATTGCAATTTGTTTTAGGTTTTTTCATGTAACGACTGGACTATAAGGTAATCGAAAAAAGATCAAAAAATAAATAGAAATCTGCCAAAGAACTAGTTTTTTCAGAGGATTGCCCCACTGGTCAGTAAAAATACTTTAAAGACTCTAGCAAGAGCACTAATTCAGCCCCACTTTGGAGTATATATGGAGTCCAGGTATGGTATCACAGTGCTACAAAGGCCTTAGAAACAAGGCTCCAAAAACAGCCCAAAACAAACTGAGGCTCCTGCTTAACCTTCCATCTCGTTGTGAGCTTGTAGATCTGTTCTCCCCCAGAATATGGATGCAGAGGTTAAAGGCCTCGAGTGGGACAAATGAGAAAAAAAAGAAGAAAAAAAAAGAAAACAAGCTGGAATATGCTTTTGTATACTACAGTTAACTTGTCTGTTAGGACCGTTTATAACGAGGACAAAAAAATCTAAAAGGTGCGTGGCCTAATGGCTCTATAGCGCCCCCTACAACATTTCAACGGCACAGCCCCACTTTACAGTTCCACCTACACGTAAAAAAATCGGTACACACCTGTATCATGTTCGGACTCGCAAAAAAAGTCTCCTGGCGCCAGGTCTGAAACCAAACAGGAAGTTAGCCATTTTGACTTTGACTGAAATGAATGTTTCCTGCATTTTTGGATGAGCGGGGAACATAGGGAACAGGAAGTCAGCCATTTTGACTTCTTTGTGGCATTTTGGCGCATTTTTGGCCGTTTTCACATGTCGTACTTTAAAGGGATATTCCACTTTAAAAAAAACATTGTCATTTTATCGTCTAATCAGGCTTTTATGAACTTATGCTTCATTCAATATTTAGATATTTGATGTAAATGTTATTAGGCCCTCCAGGCCCAGTTCCTCTCCACATACACACCCATTGTAACATCAAACTCCATTTTAAAGGTGATACACCATGCATTTAAAAAGTATTTATGTCATATTGTTTATGTCCCAAAAACGAAAAAAAAAATCTTCAAAAACGGCCGTCGATGACGTCAGCGACGGCAGCAAATCTTGACAGCCTGTTTTGAGAACCCGTGGGATGCTTTTAACCTTCACCTTCCCAAAACCAGAGAACGACATAACGGTCAGAAATGGGACTTTGTGAGGATAGAAGGTGATAGTGGGACCCCAAAAAAAGGTTTTAAAATAGGAAAAGTGAAATTTCATGGTGTATCACCTTAAACCATGATAGATTCATTAAAAACACCCATTAATTTTTCTGCTGACTCATACTACCCACCTAATACGTGAGCAGGCCGTGTTTTTCGATAACGTTTTTCATTTATTTTTAATAATTATTTTTTGTATTACATTTTTTCCATTTTCCCAAAGAATTATTACAAATAAATGAAAAAAGTTATTGAAAAAACACGACCTGCTCACATATTCGGAGGGTAATATGAGTCAACAGAAAAAAAGAATGGGTGTTTTTATTGAATCTATCATGGTTAAAATGGAGTTTGATGTAACAATGGGTGTGTATGTGGAGCGGCTCTGGATCAAGCCTCCTGATAACATTTACAGTATTTTCTGGACTATAAGGCGCACCTGACTATAAGGCGCACTGTCAATGAATGGTCTATTTTCAAACTGTTTTCATATATAAGGCGCACCTGACTATAAGGCGCACATAATAGACGCTACCGTTGCGTTATGCATCCAACAGATGGAGCTGTGCTAAAGGGAATGTCAATGTCAATGAATGATCCATATATAAGGCGCACTGGACTATAAGGCGCACTGTAGTTTTTTGAGAAAATTAAAGGCTTTTAAGTGCGCCTTATAGTCCGGAAAATACGGTACATCAAATATCTAAATATTGAATCAAGCAAATTAAAAATTGTTCAGGGTGTTCATAAAAGCCTGATTAGACGATAAAATTACCCAAAAGTTTTTTTGAAAGTGAAATATCCCTTTAACTATCTCCTCCTAGGTGGTTAATCGGATGAACTTCAAATTCGCTCAGCATATACAAGACACCTAAACGATGAAAAGTTATCAAAATCGTGAGTTTTCGTAAAACAGCGCGACCGTTGCGAAGCGTCAAACTTCCTTTGCCAAACAGGAAGTGCCCCCTCTTCTGATTGGTCGATACTTGATTGTTCCTTTTTTGGCTATTACTCATCAACCGTTTGTTGTATAAACTTGTGGGTGGTGTCATTTGACTTGATTAAGAGTCATTCACCTTAATTGGTTTAACTTAGCCCCACCCCCTCTTCTGATTGGCCAAAAACGTAATTGGCTTTAACTCGTCAACCGTTTGTCGTAGACTTGTGGGTGGTGCCATTTGACTTGTTTCAGAGTCCTTCAACCTAATTGGTTTAACATAGCCCCGCCCCCTCTTCTGATTGGCCAAAACTTTATTTGGCTTCATCTCGTCAACCGTTTGTCGTACAGACTTGTGGGTGGTGCCATTTGACTTGATTAAGAGTCATTCACCTTAATTGGTTTAACTTAGCCCCACCCCCTCTTCTGATTGGCCAAAAACTTAATTGGCTTTATCTCGTCAACCGTTTGTCGTAGACTTGTGGGTGGTGCCATTTGACTTGTTTCAGAGTCCTTCAACCTAATTGGTTCAACATAGCCCTGCCCCCTCATCTGATTGGCTGATATTCAATAGTACCTGTAACTTTTCAACCATTTGTCGTACAAACTTGTGGGTGGTGTCATTTGACGTGTTTCCTTGTCCTTAATTTGTTGGTGCAACTTATCCCCGCCCCCTCTTCTGATTGGCTGCTGCCCCTTGTGATGTGGGTAGAGCTGCAAGGGCCCGGTCATCGCTGCTTGCAGCTTTAATTATTTTATATTATTACAAAACATCGGTTAAACATCGGCAATCGGTGGTCTAGCACTCACCATCGGCAAACATCGGCATCGGTCAAAAAATATGGCATCGGTCGGGCTCTAGTAATAATACCAGGAAAGAAAGTTTATAGATGTACAGGTTATGCATTTTACTCAAGTTATACAATTATGCCTCAACATTTACAACGCAAATGCGGGCACAAAATGTTTTACCACGCGCATGTGTTGTTTTAAATTAGAGTTGCATTTGAAGCGTTTACCACATGTCGCACATGAGAAAGGCTTCTCCCCACTGTGAATCCTGATGTGTTCTGTCAACCGGTGCCGTTGTCTGAAGCCTTTCCCACATCGACTGCATTTGAATGGCCTCTCTCCCATGTGGCTCAATATGTGTATCTCCAAATAGAAAGGTTTGGCAAAGCATTTCCCACAAACACCACACACCTTCTCTATGTGAGTTTTCAGGTGAAGTTCAAAATCCTCCTCTGTGTCGAAGTGCATTCCACACACGCCACAGTCATCCTTAGGGTGACTTTCCAGATGATTCACCAACGACACTTTGGCGGGGAAATCCTTCCCACACACTTTACATACGATTTGCTGCTCTTTTGCCATCGGCGCTGTACCGTCTTCCACCTCTGCATTAACATCCCCGCCGTCGATTTCACGAGTGGCTGGTCTGATTCTTTTGCCTTTTAAGTGAATTTTCTTAATGTGTTCTCTTAACGTAGAGTAGCTAGTGAACAGTTGACTGCATTTTGTGCAGCGGTAGGGTTTCACTCCAGAGTGAATCATGTGGTGTCTTGTCAAAGTGTCTTGTGTGCCGTATTGTTTATGACAAACGCCACATTTAAACAGCTTTTCCCCGGTGTGGATCTTGAGGTGTTTTGTCAGACTACCAAGAAGCTTGAAGGAATAACCACACTGCTCGCATATGAACGGCCTCGCTACGCTGTGGGACTTGGTGTGCGTCTCCAAATTGCTACGTGTGGAAAAACATTTCCCACACACTTCACAAACCCATGCTTTCACAGTCTTGTGAGTTTCCACATGGAGTTTAAAATCCTCCTCGGCCTCGAAGCGCTGCCCACACAGCCCGCAGCCATCTTTAGGGTGACTTTTCAAATGCTTCAACAATGAGGCTTGAAAATGAAAAGATTTCCCACATACTTTGCAGGATATTCTGTTTTTCTTCATCTTCGTGGGCCATCTACCGTTCCGTAGGCCTGTCTCCCACTCTTCACTTCTGTCACTGTCTCCATCTTGAGTAGCGTTCCAGTCATCGTTAACTCCGTTTTCAGGCTCTTCTGTGTGGGTCCTCATGTGCTTGACCAAATTGCAAGTTCTGGCAAAGCATTTACCACAAACATCACAAGCAGAAGGCACTTCTTTCACAGTCTTCACTTCTTTCACAGTCTTCACTACTTTCACAGTCTTCACAGTCATGTGAGTTTCCATGTGAAGTTCAAAATCCTCCTCGGTCTCCAAGTGCATACCACAAAGCCCACAGCCATCTTCTTTTGGGTGACTTTTCAAATGTTTCACCAATGGGCCCTCATAATGAAAAGATTTCCCACATACTTTACAGGATCTTTGCTCTTTCTTTGTCCGTGGCGTCTTTGCAGTCTTCGTCCGTGGCGTCTTTGCAGTCGGTGTGCGATGTTGTCCACTGTTACTCCACTCTTCATCTTGAGTATCGTTCCAGTCATCATCGTCTCCGTTTTCAGGCTCAGAGAATCCTGGAGATGGGACGGGTAGAAGTTCTGCTTCCTGTAGGGAATCTAGGTTATTCCACACAGAGAGGTTGAGCTGTGTTTCCTCTGGGGAGTAGGAAAGGAGAAGAGAACATTTAACAAGGATTAAACAGAAGCATGTTCCTGTCCCTATCTGTATAGACATCTGTACTCTAGTGTAGAAACATTGAACTACCTTAAAGAATAAGTGCCATGACCCCCCCCCCCAAAAAAAAAAAAACACGATTATCAGGTATTATGATTATACTAGAAGGAATATCTTTTCCAAAAACGTGTACAGAAAGAGTTAAAATTAGGTTTTTATGTGGCCACACCCACCAGTTCATTAAAGGTGATACACCATGAAATTTCACTTTTCCTATTTTAAAACCTTTTTTTGGGGTCCCACTAGCACCTTCTATCCTCACAAAGTCCCATTTCTGACCGTTGTGTCTTTCTCTAGTTTTGAGAAGGCGAAGGTTAAAAGTATCCCACGGGTTCTCAAAACAGGCTATCCAGATTTGCTGCCGATTGTGACGTCATCTGCCGATTGTGACGTCATCATAATAAATTAAAAAAAACAAAAAAAAAGGTGGAGCAGTTCAGGCCAAAGGTGGTACTGCAGCTGAAATGCTCTGAGAGCCATTCAAAAATGAGAGAGGCTCTCTATTCAGGAGTGGTAATTTAGCCTAACCTTTTGAAAAACCTTTTTGGGACATAAACAATATGACATAAATACTTTTTAAAAAGCATGGTGTATCACCTTTAAGTATGCCTGGTTGTCATGGTGCAGTGATGTTACTAGGTTTTCAATGTAATGGGTCCCGGGACCCACAGGTGGTCATTCAAATGGGTCCCAGAAAAGTTTTATGAGTCTGAGTTTGTAGATCGGCTATTTTCAAAATGTTTGCCTATTTCTTATATTTATTTTACAATTTGGCTAATGTTTGAACTTAGAACTAGGATTTCTAAATACACTAGGCTACAGACACCCATTTAATTATATTTATATCACTGGGACCCCAATTTATATTAAATGTTAAAATACTAGAGTACAAATGGAACAGGTCCATTTGGTTCCATTTGTTCACCGAGTTACAGACCCATAAAGTTCTATTTGGTTCCTAACTATCATTTATCTGGGGACCCCCTGGAACTCCCTCAAGGACCCAGGACCCCACTTTGAGAACCACTAGTGAAAATAGTTTTTAGCTGTTCCAGGTTTAACTGATAATAAATCTTTACAGTGTTTATCTTACACAATACATTAAAAAACGAATTAAACTATCTAAACTAATATAGCAACTTAAGTAGAATAAGTAAATTATTTTAACATGGACTCCAATGGAGGCGCATCCCCGGGACCCCAGGACCATGACATGAATGAGTCCCTGGGCGACTTGAATGAGTTTTTGATGCGGGATGCGCACGTAATGACATCACTGTGGTGGGTGGTGACCCAGCTGAAGTTAGCCACGCCCACAGTGTTGGGTGAATGGTAAAAGGGGAGGGGATGATTATATGATGTCATTTTATCTGTGTTTTTGGATCGGCACTTTTGACCCACAAGGTGTCAGCCTTCAGGAAGAAACCCCAAATACAAAGGGAATACATAATTGCTCATAACAACCACACCAGGGGGTCTAATGAAGTACTGTTTTCCTAGACGCATGAAAACCAGAAACAGTACAAAACTATGGCACCGACTCTTTAAAGAAATGTAATTTAGCTAAATATCAACTTAAAGGGATATTTCACTTTAAAAAAAAAACTTTTTTTAAAGTTAAGTTAAAAATGTTATCATCTAATCAGGCTTTTATGAACACCCTGAACAGTTTTTAATTTGCTTGATTCAATATTTAGATATTTGATGTAAATGTTACCAGGCCCTCCAGGCCCAGGACCTCTCCCCACACACACCCATTGTAACTTCAAACTCCATTTTAACCATGATAGATTGAGAATGATTCCCCTCCGGTTGTTAGGCAATACCCTTCATACCCTTGTTCGGTTACGTCATACTGATGACATTCGATACGTAACCATAGCATTTTTGTTGACTCGTGATGTACATGAAGTCTTTTTCAAGTGATGTCACAATGAGTCAGCGCTTGCGCCGTTTTCTTCCGAAACAGCCTGATGGCAACAACGATTCTCGAGATACGCGGATTACATACATACAAACATACTCATGATGTAGAGTTCTCAACGGGCCTGGAAATTAAGGCCCGGCCCTAACTGGGCCCTAACTGGGCAGGCCCGAGGCCCTACCCAGCCCTACTAGTTAGCATACATTTTAGGCCCTACCCTACCCTAAATTTCGGGTCGGGTTCGGGTATGGTCAGGTTCTCATTACTCTATCACAGAGTAATAGTAATGAAATAATAATAAAAATATATTTTCTTTTTTCATTGAGCCCGAGACCCTACCTGGCCCGACTAATTAGCATACATTTTAGGCCCTACCCTACCCTAAATGTCGGGTCGGGTTCGGGTATGGTCGGGTTCGGGCAGAATTTGAGAACTCTATGTATGATTGGGAACACCCTAGTGAACCATCTCATGTAAGCGGATGATCTAGCTATACTTTCTTACAGCAGTGCTGGGTTCCAGCAGCTGCTAAATGTTTGTTCAGAATATGGAGTAGCTTTTGATTTAAAGTATAATGCCAAAAAGATTGTTGTTATGACCTGCAGGACGAGGGGGGATAAGGACCTTTCCTTTCCGTCTTTTTATCTATCAGGACAAGTGCTATCGCTGTGTAGCAAAGCGAAGTACCTGGGACATGTCATAACAGACCAATTGACTGGTGATGACGACCTATATAGACAACGTCGTATTTTATATGCTCAAGCTAATATGCTGGGGAGGAAATGTCACTCTTGTTCAAATGAAGTGAAGGCAAACCTATTCAGGGCATACTGTACACCTCTGTCTACTGCACCCCTGTGGGTCAAGTTCAGAAAGGCTAGAATGTATAAACTGCAGGATGCTTATAATGACTGCATGAGAATATTAATGAGAAAACCAAGGTGGAGCAGTGCAAGTGAGTTGTTCTGTAATATGGGTGTCAATACGTTTCATGCACTTCTGAGAAACTTGATGTACAAATTTATGGGCCGTTTGGATAAGTCTCAAAACTCTATTATCATGCTGCTGACTAACCCCTGCTGCATTGCTACCAGGTATCAGTCTCCGTTTTGGAAACACTGGTATTTATGAGTGCCTTTTGTAATAGCTGTGGTTTTTATGTATTTTGTGGTGTTCTTTTTGCACTTTGTGTATGTATTTTGTGTTTTTATGTGGTTGTTTTTAACACATCTGGTGTCAACCCCGAGTTTCCCGAGTTTGTATTGATACCAACGCTGTGCCAACCCCGAGTTTCCCGAGTTTGGGCCGTTTTTGAAAAAAAAAAAAAAAATTGTTTTGGACCTCCAGAAATGTATTAGGCATGATCGCGATCGCGAAATTGCATGTTTAACCCCCATACCAACCCATTCTTTCAAACATGGCAGCCATGTTTGTTTACATCTGAAGAAAACATAATGGCCCATAAATCATGAATGCCTGAACGGATTTCCAAGCGGATTTTTTTGTTTGAAAGCTGTGAACAGTGTGCACACACGTGGTGCATCATCTAGGCATGGGCGTGCACTTTTTACACAATTGCACAATTACATGGAAGTCTATGGTAACCATGGCAACGCGGGACATTGGCCGGAAAAAATCATTGCAACATAAGTGTGGACCTTGAAGTCTGTAAATGAAAGTTGATTGATTGATCACAGAGATTTCTCACATTTATTGTAAGATTATTTATGTATTTATTTTTCTATAATTTTTATCCCACGATTTTGAAACCCATTTTTTCACCCAGTGCCAATTGCCTATGTAATCCTGGGCTCTGCTCTCCCTCTGCCGCGCCTGGGGAGACAACGGACTGACCTCATGCTTCCTTCAATGCATGAGTGGTCCAAGTTGTTTCTTTTCACCTGACGGGGGATTTCCCCAGGATGGACGTAGCGCGTGGAAGGAACACGTTATTCCAACCAGTTCCTTTCCCCTCCATCAGGCGCCCCGGCTGGCCAGGGGGAGGCATTATTGAGACCAGGATTACTGCATATTTTTGTGAGGGTATCAACCCTAGGAGATACGGGGAGAACATGCAAACTCCACACAGAAAGGCCCTATCGCCGACCCCACCTAGGGTGTGGGCGCTGATGACGTGGAGGGAGAAACACGCCCCCAGCACCCACAGCGTCCCCCGGCGGGAATCGAATCCAGGACCTTCTAGCTGTGAGGCGAAGCGAATGTAGGGTGATGAGCTCCTTCTCTGGGAATGTGGCTCAGCTGTCTGTGGGTATGTGACGAGTCTGACGACACTTTTTGGTTGGTGGCGATGTCACCGAGAATTCTGTTCCCTCATTGGCTAAAGGCCCAGCCTTTGTACTGTCAGCCACATACCCACAGAGCTCATCCCCCTGATCCTACTTGCTCACTCAGCTGGCACCAAGTCATTATTTGTTGAGTACACACAGCGCTGTGAGTTTAAATACTGCTAATGTTCAGTCTGCTAACTGGGCAGGCATAGGAGTGACCTATGGTCTTTATCTGGAATAGCCATTCTAGGCCTAATCAAATACATTTTGAACACATAATTGTACCTGGTATTCTGGTTAACCTGATCTCAGGTTGTAGAAGCACATGGAGCATCTTGCATTGTTGACTTTTCTCTCGCTTGGACTGGTGCATTTCTCCCACGTAGTCTGCGATCATCTTCTCAACAGCTTCCACGATATTATCAGCAGCCACAGACAGAAAATGTTTCACAAGGACCCGAAGACCTTCCATTTTACTCATCTTGGTATCTTCATCGGCCTCTATGGGGAGCCTCTCTGAGGAGCAGGGAAGGAGAAGAGAACAGAACATTGAGCAATGAATGTGTGCGTGTTTCTTTTCTCAGTACTGCCAAAACACTGGAACAATCTAACTACCCTTTGTTAGCCTCCTGGTTGGTCCCTGACTGACCAACCAGCAGGCTCTATCTGCCTTGTCCCGCCCTGGTTCCGCCTTTTTTATGTTGAATTAGCTAAAACATAATTTTTGGAGAAATCAAAACATTTAAAAACATGCTGATTCACTATGCTGCCACTGAGCAGCTCCAATTGACTGAAACAAAGTTTGAAATTTGAATTGAGCCCACAGAATAACAATATGAAGCAACTGAATTAACATGGCAGTGGATGGAATGTCCCACTGAATGTACCACCAAGACACAGCAACCAATGGGTGTGGAGAGGGGCATGACAATGGGCGGGACTTGACAAAGGGTGATGCTATCTGTTGCAATATCAACCCTTGATAGCCCATTCATTCAAACATAAAAGCATGTGTCGCATTTTGCTTACTGAGTACTTTTACTTTTGGTACTTTAAGCTAATTTTGATGCCAATACATTTCTACTTCTAATCAAGTATTTTTTTTTCTAATTCCAGACTTCTACTTGTAAAAGAGTAGGCCTATTTCTATATTGCAGTAGGCCTATTGATACTTTTACTTTAGCTCCTTTCGGAACCCCTCACTCCACTGCTACACAGCTCCGAGATGGGGTTCTTACTGCTCGCATGCCGGAATCCTGCGGATGGATCGCCGTTCCGCCGTTAGCGAACACTTCTTACCTTTGGTGAACACTCTATCCAAAAAGTGACAGGTCTCTGTTAATCTATAATCGTTTTACCTCTTTAATGTGGAAGAAACTCGAAGCATTGGGGTGAAATAAAGTTTTTATATCGCTCAAAAGATCAGCCGGTTCTGTGTTTTTAGACATTCCGGAAGTTGCGGCCGCATAGGAAAACATTACTGCCTCCCCTGGTCACGTGGTGTATACACAAGTTACACAACGGGGAAAACACAGAAACGGCTGAACTTCTGAGCGATTTAAAGTCTTTATTTCACCCAGTGCTTCGAGTTTCTTCCACTTTAAAGAAGTAAAACGATTATAGATTAACAGAGACCCGTCACTTTTTGGATAGTGTTCACCAGAGCGATATATAAGAGAGTGGCGTCACGCTTTGAACTCGCCGCAGACCGGAAGTGGTTTCGCATGGAGCCGTTCTCATTCCTAGCGAGCCTCTGGCCCGTCCGCCCCCATTCTAGCCGAGGCATTTAAAATCGCTGGAAGTAGACCAAATCACGTCTTTTTCACCATTGTAACGCATTCACGGGCCTCGCTAAGGTAGAAAACATTATTAAAAGAGTGAAAAAGACGTGATTTAGTCTACTTACCAGCGAGTGACAAAATGAATGGGGGCGGACGGGGCAGAGGCTCGCTAAGAATGAGAACAGGCTCCAGTAAGCTAGGCTAAGTTAGCTTCCCACCATAGAGTAAATAGGCTTTCCACGCTTACTATGGGAGTCGACGTAAGTGACGTAACTCTCTCTTCTACAACTCTGGTGTTCACCAAAGGTAAGAAGTGTTCGCTAACGGCGGATCGGCGATCCAGCCGCAGGATTCCGGCATGCGACCAGTAGGAACCCCATCTCGGTGCTGCGTAGCAGTGGAGTGAGGGGTTCCGAAAGGAGCTACTTTTACTTAAAAATTGGAATAGCTTTTTCCACCACAGTTTATTACTACACCTTTTGGGTGTGTGAGTATGCCTACATCACTCAGACTGTCAGACACATTGCATTGCAATTGCAAACTACCTGTTA
This sequence comes from Nannobrachium achirus, assembly GCF_963921795.1. Classification (NCBI taxonomy): domain Eukaryota; kingdom Metazoa; phylum Chordata; class Actinopteri; order Myctophiformes; family Myctophidae; genus Nannobrachium; species Nannobrachium achirus. The sequence continues at coordinate 17,170,136 of NC_137812.1, forward strand.
TTGTATTTAACTTGATCTCAGGTTTAGGCGCATCGAGCATCTTGCGTTGTCGGCTGATCCTTCGTTTGGACTGGAACATGTCTTCCTCGTAGCCTGCGATGATCTTTTCAACGTCTTTCAGGATCTCATCAGCAGCCGCAGACAGAAGCGGCTTCACCGACTGAATTTTACTCATCTTGGTATTTGTTAACGGTTCTGATCACAATGACTGCGTTAACTTATCGAGTGCAGTATTGCTTCTTAAACAACACAACCAGAACACAACGGCGTGGGCTATGTTCTGTAGGGCTATGTTCCGTGAACAAATTTAGTGTCAGCAAATATAAGACTTCCGGTGGCGATCTCTTCAGAATAAGAGTACCCCTAACGTAATTGAAAAACGAATGATTTGTATATGATATACACATACAAAAATATAGATTAACCATTTAATTAAAGCTATACAACGAAAATAATGATTCTGTGTAAAAATAAAGTTTTAATTACTTTTTTTTTTACATCTAATAGATAAATGCCGTTCACTGAAGTGCATAGCCTTTACAAATTGGACACTGGACAGTAGACGGCTCGCTGCGTCGGCACTTTGAACACACGCACGCGTTCGGGGAGACCTCCTCTACCACACCACACTCTCCGCTAAGCGGGAGAGGTGTAAAATAAAAATTTCATGGCCTTCCAGTGTGGCTAGACATAGAAAAAGTTAAAATTTTCAGACATTTTCAAACTCTAGTTGGCGCTGGAGAGCAGACGGCTCGCTGCGTCGGCACTTTGAACACACGCACGCGTTCGGGGAGACCTCCTCTACCACACCACACTCTCCGCTAAGCGGGAGAGGTGTAAAATAAAAATTTGATAGCTTTCCAGTGCAGCCACCCGCGCAAAAAAGTGACATTTTCAGACATTTTCAAACTCTAGTTGGCGCTGGAGAGTAGACGGCTCACTGCGTCGGCACTTTGAACACACGCACGCGTTCGGGGAGACCTCCTCCACCACACCACACTCTCCGCTAAGCGGGAGAGGTGTAAAATAAAAATTTCATGGCTTTCCAGTGCAGCCACCCGCTCAAAAAAGTGACATTTTCAGACATCTTCAAACTCTAGTTGGCGCTGGAGAGCAGACGGCTCGCTGCGTCGGCACTTTGAACACACGCACGCGTTCGGGGAGACCTCCTCTACCACACCACACTCTCCGCTAAGCGGGAGAGGTGTAAAATAAAAATTTGATGGCTTTCCAGTGCAGCCACCCGCTCAAAAAAGTGACATTTTCAGACATTTTCAAAATCTAGTTGGCGCTGGAGAGCAGACGGCTCACTGCGTCGGCACTTTGAACACACGCACGCGTTCGGGGAGACCTCCTCTACCACACCACACTCTCCGCTAAGCGGGAGAGGTGTAAAATAAAAATTTGATGGCTTTCCAGTGCAGCCACCCGCTCAAAAAAGTGACATTTTCAGACATTTTCAAACTCTAGTTGGCGCTGGAGAGCAGACGGCTCACTGCGTTGGCACTTTGAACACACGCACGCGTTCGGGGAGACCTCCTCTACCACACCACACTCTCCGCTAAGCGGGAGAGGTGTAAAATAAAAATTTGATGGCCTTCCAATGTGGCTAGACATAGAAAAAGTACTATTTTTCAGACATTTTCAAACTCTAGTTGGCGCTGGAGAGCAGACGGCTCGCTGCGTCGGCACTTTGAACACACACACACGCGTTCGGGGAGACCTCCTCTACCACACCACACTCTCCGCTAAGCGGGAGATGTGTAAAATAAAAATTTGATGGCCTTCCAGTGTGGCTAGACATAGAAAAAGTACAATTTTTCAGACATTTTCAAACTCTAGTTGGCGCTGGAGAGCAGACGGCTCGCTGCGTCGGCACTTTGAACACACGCACGCGTTCGGGGAGACCTCCTCTACCACACCACACTCTCCGCTAAGCGGTAGAGGTGTAAAATAAAAATTTGATGGCTTTCCAGTGCAGCCACCCGCTCAAAAAAGTGACATTTTCAGACATTTTCAAACTCTAGTTGGCGCTGGAGAGCAGACGGCTCACTGCGTCGGCACTTTGAACACACGCACGCGTTCGGGGAGACCTCCTCTACCACACCACACTCTCCGCTAAGCGGGAGAGGTGTAAAATAAAAATTTGATGGCTTTCCAGTGCAGCTACCCGTTCAAAAAAGTGACATTTTCAGACATTTTCAAACTCTAGTTGGCGCTGGAGAGCAGACGGCTCACTGCGTCGGCACTTTGAACACACGCACGCGTTCGGGGAGACCTCCTCTACCACACCACACTCTCCGCTAAGCGGGAGAGGTGTAAAATAAAAATTTTATGGCTTTCCAGTGCAGCCACCCGCTCAAAAAAGTTACATTTTCAGACATTTTCAAACTCTAGTTGGCGCTGGAGAGCAGACGGCTCACTGCGTCGGCACTTTGAACACACGCACGCGTTCGGGGAGACCTCCTCTACCACACCACACTCTCCGCTAAGCGGGAGAGGTGTAAAATAAAAATTTGATGGCCTTCCAGTGTGGCTAGACATAGAAAAAGTACAATTTTTCAGACATTTTCAAACTCTAGTTGGCGCTGGAGAGCAGACGGCTCACTGCGTCGGCACTTTGAACACACGCACGCGTTCGGGGAGACCTCCTCTACCACACCACACTCTCCGCTAAGCGGGAGAGGTGTAAAATAAAAATTTGATGGCCTTCCAGTGCAGCCACCCGTTCAAAAAAGTGACATTTTCAGACATTTTCAAACTCTAGTTGGCGCTGGAGAGCAGACGGCTCACTGCGTCGGCACTTTGAACACACGCACGCGTTCGGGGAGACCTCCTCTACCACACCACACTCTCCGCTAAGCGGGAGAGGTGTAAAATAAAAATTTGATGGCTTTCCAGTGCAGCCACCCGCTCAAAAAAGTGACATTTTCAGACATTTTCAAACTCTAGTTGGCGCTGGAGAGCAGACGGCTCACTGCGTCGGCACTTTGAACACACGCACGCGTTCGGGGAGACCTCCTCTACCACACCACACTCTCCGCTAAGCGGGAGAGGTGTAAAATAAAAATTTGATGGCTTTCCAGTGCAGCCACCCGCTCAAAAAAGTGACATTTTCAGACATTTTCAAACTCTAGTTGGCGCTGGAGAGCAGACGGCTCACTGCGTCGGCACTTTGAACACACACACGCGTTCGGGGAGACCTCCTCTACCACACCACACTCTCCGCTAAGCGGGAGAGGTGTAAAATAAAAATTTGATGGCCTTCCAGTGCAGCCACCCGTTCAAAAAAGTGACATTTTCAGACATTTTCAAACTCTAGTTGGCGCTGGAGAGCAGACGGCTCACTGCGTCGGCACTTTGAACACACGCACGCGTTCGGGGAGACCTCCTCTACCACACCACACTCTCCGCTAAGCGGGAGAGGTGTAAAATAAAAATTTGATGGCTTTCCAGTGCAGCCACCCGCTCAAAAAAGTGACATTTTCAGACATTTTCAAACTCTAGTTGGCGCTGGAGAGCAGACGGCTCACTGCGTCGGCACTTTGAACACACGCACGCGTTCGGGGAGACCTCCTCTACCACACCACACTCTCCGCTAAGCGGGAGAGGTGTAAAATAAAAATTTGATGGCTTTCCAGTGCAGCCACCCGCTCAAAAAAGTGACATTTTCAGACATTTTCAAACTCTAGTTGGCGCTGGAGAGCAGACGGCTCACTGCGTCGGCACTTTGAACACACACACGCGTTCGGGGAGACCTCCTCTACCACACCACACTCTCCGCTAAGCGGGAGAGGTGTAAAATAAAAATTTGATGGCTTTCCAGTGCAGCCACCCGCTCAAAAAAGTGACATTTTCAGACATTTTCAAACTCTAGTTGGCGCTGGAGAGCAGACGGCTCACTGCGTCGGCACTTTGAACACACGCACGCGTTCGGGGAGACCTCCTCTACCACACCACACTCTCCGCTAAGCGGGAGAGGTGTAAAATAAAAATTTGATGGCCTTCCAGTGTGGCTAGACATAGAAAAAGTACAATTTTTCAGACATTTTCAAACTCTAGTTGGCGCTGGAGAGCAGACGGCTCGCTGCGTCGGCACTTTGAACACACGCACGCGTTCGGGGAGACCTCCTCTACCACACCACACTCTCCGCTAAGCGGGAGAGGTGTAAAATAAAAATTTGATGGCCTTCCAGTGTGGCTAGACATAGAAAAAGTACAATTTTTCAGACATTTTCAAACTCTAGTTGGCGCTGGAGAGCAGACGGCTCGCTGCGTCGGCACTTTGAACACACGCACGCGTTCGGGGAGACCTCCTCTACCACACCACACTCTCCGCTAAGCGGGAGAGGTGTAAAATAAAAATTTGATGGCTTTCCAGTGCAGCCACCCGCTCAAAAAAGTGACATTTTCAGACATTTTCAAACTCTAGTTGGCGCTGGAGAGCAGACGGCTCACTGCGTCGGCACTTTGAACACACGCACGCGTTCGGGGAGACCTCCTCTACCACACCACACTCTCCGCTAAGCGGGAGAGGTGTAAAATAAAAATTTGATGGCCTTCCAGTGCAGCCACCCGCTCAAAAAAGTGACATTTTCAGACATTTTCAAACTCTAGTTGGCGCTGGAGAGCAGACGGCTCACTGCGTCGGCACTTTGAACACACACACACGCGTTCGGGGAGACCTCCTCTACCACACCACACTCTCCGCTAAGCGGGAGAGGTGTAAAATAAAAATTTGATGGCCTTCCAGTGTGGCTAGACATAGAAAAAGTACCATTTTCAGACTCCCACCTTTAAACCAATCCCAGTGACTTTGATTGCTGGCAGGGCTGAGCATCGATCAAAATGTAAATACCATAATTTAACTATTTCACTGCAGATTAGATTATCATCCCTAACCCTTAAATTCAACAAATTCTTGGACTAAAATTGAGTTTTACTTGATGGCCTTCCTGCCCTGGCATTTGGCCTTAGTGCCCTTAAACAATGGACAACACCAAAGGCCAAGTGTCCTTGCCCCTAAAACTTTGAAGCTTTGAAGTTGCACATGGCAGATACCTAGGTTTGAAGTGAACATAAATTCCACTTTGACTGTAACTTTAATTCAAAACAACCGTGGAAAATTTCAAATGTGTATGAATGTGGGAAATGTGTTGTGTGTGATCTATCTAAGAGCCAGTGTGTGCACGGCTTTGCTCAGATCTGCTTTTTCCACTATTTTGGAAAACGTTATATTACATTTTACAAAATCCTTCAAAAGAATAATCATAACACGTCATAAAGCAGTCTATGATATATAAGACATATGACATGAATAAATGCATTGTGATACACATACTAACACTGTATAATTACAGACATTATAATCATATTAAGGTAACCGGTAAAGTAGCCGGAAAGAAACTTGCAGATATTTTAAATCTTGTATTTGTTTTACTGAAACCGTTTGCACCGTTATAAAGTATTGGCATTAAAATGTACTACTGTAGTATCAAAAGTAAAATTACTCATTGTGCAGAATGTCCCATTTCAAGTTTTCAAATGCATAAATAAATATCTTTTGAAAATAGAAGATCTACAAGCTCACATGTGCATAATGCAAATGTATTAAACTGTATGTGGATATAGGAGGTTTATTGTATTATTTCTACATAAATTATCTGGTTGGGGATAGAAGCAAAATCTAGTTGGCATAGGGCTTTATTAGGTTGCATATATTCATACAAATGACAATACAATGTAATTATTTACTTTGTTTTCAAATATAGGGCATAGGTAAACAAAACACATACAAAACACATGCTATGCATTCCATAGGTAAACAAAACACTAGAGATGATACCGATCAATCGGCAATGGATCGGATCGGGCCGATCAAAGCGTGATCGGCGATAATCGGTGGTTTAGATCAAAAGGTAAATTCACCGATCCGATCGGTGCATCCGATCAACCAGCCGTTCAGTATGCCCACTTGAGGCCATTTTGGGGTATTGATTTCCACAGTGCTGAAGGAATAATTAGTTACTGCTATGATAATAAATACATAGTAATGCTGGTAAATAACTATAAGGCAAATATATAAATGTGAATGTGAGTGAATTAATTAATTAATGTTAAAACATTAACATTGAGAAAATATAAATAATATATAAATAATAACTTGTTCGGATCGGTGATTAATCGGTATCGGGTGATCAAACTTTTGTGATCGGTGCTCGGTGATCGGTTCCAAAAAACCTGATCGGACCATCCCTACAAAACACATGCTATGCATTCCATGTCTATGATGACAAGTGATATGATTAATACTGTATATCCTACTTATCTACATATATAGGCCTATAAACCCTGAATATGGTATACTATATGTGACATCTTTCTTATTTTTCTTTCTGTGTGGGGCACTTATACTCATCTTCGAATACTCTCCCATGATGGAAAATCCACAGTTACTAGTTATTTTGATTATTATTATTATAACCCATAAAATGTAATTCTGTGTAACGTTTAAATAAAATAAAATTATGTTGAGCCAAAAATTGTACTTTTTCTATGTCTAGCCACACTGGAAGGCCATCACATTTTTATTTTACACCTCTCCCGCTTTGCGGAGAGTGTGGTGTGGTAGAGGAGGTCTCCCCGAACGCGTGCGTGTGTTCAAAGTGCCGACGCAGTGAGCCGTCTGCTCTCCAGCGCCAACTAGATTTTGAAAATGTCTGAAAATGTCACTCTTTTGAGCGGGTGGCTGCACTGAAAAGCCATCAAATTTTTATTTTACACCTCTCCCGCTTAACGGAGAGTGTGGTGTGGTAGAGGAGGTCTTCCCGAACGCGGGCGTGTCTTCAAAGTGCCGACGCAGCGAGCCGTCTGCTCTCCAGCGCCAACTAGAGTTTGAAAATGTCTGAAAATGTCACTCTTTTGAGCGGGTGGCTGCACTGGAAAGCCATCAAATTTTTATTTTACACCTCTCCCGCTTAGCGGAGAGTGTGGTGTGGTAGAGGAGGTCTCCCCGAACGCGTGCGTGTCTTCAAAGTGCCGACGCAGCGAGCCGTCTGCTCTCCAGCGCCAACTAGAGTTTGAAAATGTCTGAAAATGTCACTCTTTTGAGCGGGTGGCTGCACTGGAAAGCCATCAAATTTTTATTTTACACCTCTCCCGCTTAGCGGAGAGTGTGGTGTGGTAGAGGAGGTCTTCCCGAACGCGTGCGTGTCTTCAAAGTGCCGACGCAGCGAGCCGTCTGCTCTCCAGCGCCAACTAGAGTTTGAAAATGTCTGAAAATGTCACTCTTTTGAGCGGGTGGCTGCACTGGAAAGCCATCAAATTTTTATTTTACACCTCTCCCGCTTAGCGGAGAGTGTGGTGTGGTAGAGGAGGTCTCCCCGAACGCGTGCGTGTCTTCAAAGTGCCGACGCAGCGAGCCGTCTGCTCTCCAGCGCCAACTAGAGTTTGAAAATGTCTGAAAATGTCACTCTTTCGAGCGGGTGGCTGCACTGAAAAGCCATCAAATTTTTATTTTACACCTCTCCCGCTTAGCGGAGAGTGTGGTGTGGTAGAGGAGGTCTTCCCGAACGCGTGCGTGTCTTCAAAGTGCCGACGCAGCGAGCCGTCTGCTCTCCAGCGCCAACTAGAGTTTGAAAATGTCTGAAAATGTCACTCTTTTGAGCGGGTGGCTGCACTGGAAAGCCATCAAATTTTTATTTTACACCTCTCCCGCTTAGCGGAGAGTGTGGTGTGGTAGAGGAGGTCTTCCCGAACGCGTGCGTGTGTTCAAAGTGCCGACGCAGCGAGCCGTCTGCTCTCCAGCGCCAACTAGAGTTTGAAAATGTCTGAAAATGTCACTCTTTTGAGCGGGTGGCTGCACTGAAAAGCCATCAAATTTTTATTTTACACCTCTCCCGCTTAGCGGAGAGTGTGGTGTGGTAGAGGAGGTCTCCCCGAACGCGTGCGTGTCTTCAAAGTGCCGACGCAGCGAGCCGTCTGCTCTCCAGCGCCAACTAGAGTTTGAAAATGTCTGAAAATGTCACTCTTTTGAGCGGGTGGCTGCACTGGAAAGCCATCAAATTTTTATTTTACACCTCTCCCGCTTAGCGGAGAGTGTGGTGTGGTAGAGGAGGTCTCCCCGAACGCGTGCGTGTCTTCAAAGTGCCGACGCAGCGAGCCGTCTGCTCTCCAGCGCCAACTAGAGTTTGAAAATGTCTGAAAATGTCACTCTTTTGAGCGGGTGGCTGCACTGGAAAGCCATCAAATTTTTATTTTACACCTCTCCCGCTTAGCGGAGAGTGTGGTGTGGTAGAGGAGGTCTCCCCGAACGCGCGCGTGTCTTCAAAGTGCCGACGCAAAGAGCTGTCTACTGTCCAGTGTCCAATTTGTAAAGGCTATGCACTCCAGTGAACAGCATTTATCTATTTAGATATATTGTTTGTTATTAAAACTTTTTTTTTTTACACATGAACATATTTTTTGTTATATGGCTTTGTTCAAATGCCTAATTTATATTTTTAATGAGCATATAATTTGCAAATTCAACGTTTTTCAATGGAATTAATTACGAGCATTTTATTTTGAAGGCGATTGCTTCAAACCGGAAGTCTTATATTTGCTAGCTCTGACACCGGAAGTTCTATATTTGCTCAGTTCACGGACCTCTGTGAACAAATGTAGTGTCAGCAAATATAAGGCTTCCGGTGGCGATCTCTTCAGAATAAGAGTACCCCTAACGTAATTGAAAAACGAATAATTTGTATATACACATTAAAAATATAGATTAACCATTTAATTAAAGCTATACAAAGAAAATAATGATTGATAATGGTATAATGCAGTTCACTGGAGTGCATAAACTTTACAAATTGGGCACTGGACAGAAGGCGGCTCTCCAGCGCCAACTAGAGTCACCCTAGTTGAAAATTTCACTTTTTGAGCGATTGGCTGCACTGGAAAGCCAACAGCACTTTATTTTACACCTCTCTCGCTTAGCGGATTGTGGTGTGATAGAGGAGGTCTCCCCGAACATGTGCGTGTGTTCAAAGTGCCGACACAAAGAGCCGTCTCCTGTCTAGTGCCCACTAGAGCTTTTGTGGGAATTTTTTTTTTTTTTTACATTTAACTCCTTATCCTTGTTCCATCTTTTACTTAGTACATTTTACCTTTCACTCTGTACTTGGTCTCCTTTTTCACTTCTACACCTACACCAACAATTTGCCAAAAATAGCCGATCTACAAGCTTGTAGATCTGCTATTTTTGGCTAAAGTTCTCCTCAGAAAAGGGATGAGAGGGTTGTTCATTTATTCTAAAAGAATGGTCCTATCACACAGAGTTGGTGCCTTGCCTGTAGTAATTCTGAGGACCCCTAGGGGTCCTGGACCCCCCTGTTGAAGACCCCTGGTGTACATGGACACAAGGTGTATTTTCATTACTTACGATTAATATAGCAAATAGTAGCCTACTACCATACATTACATCTGCCCAATCTAAAATAAACATGTAGAACTTAGTGTCTTGCGGTGGAGATATCATAGAACTCACAGAGAATATCTTTAGCCTTCTTGTGGCATATTTATTTAATCAGGCGGGAGAGAGTGCGGTGTGCTGCCGCGAAGCGTCAAACTTCCTTTGCCAAACAGGAAGTGACTTGATTGTTCCTTTTTTGGCTATAACTCATCAACCGTTTGTTGTACAAACTTGTGGGTGGTGTCATTTGACTTAATTAAGTCATTCACCTTAATTGGTTTAACTTAGCCCCACCCCCTCTTCTGATTGGCCAAAACCTTATTTGGCTTTATCTCGTCAACCGTTTGTCGTACAGACTTGTGGGTGGTGCCATTTGACTTGTTTCAGAGTCCTTCAGCCTAATTGGTTTAACATAGCCCCGCCCCCTCTTCTGATTGGCCAAAACTTTATTTGGCTTCATCTCGTCAACCGTTTGTCGTACAGACTTGTGGGTGGTGCCATTTGACTTGTTTCAGTCCTTCAGCCTAATTGGTTTAACTTAGCCCCGCACCCTCTTCTGATTGGCCGAAACTTTATTTGGTTTTATCTCTTCAGATTGGCCGAACCTTTATTTGGCTTTATCTCGTCAACCGTTTGTTTGAGGGGGTGGTAGCTTAGCCCCGCCCCCTCTTCTGATTGGCTGATATTCAATAGTACCTGTAACTTTTCAACCGTTTGTCGTACAAACTTGTGGGTGGTATCATTTGACGTGTTTTCTTGTCCTTAATTTGTTGGTGTAAATTAGCCCCGCCCCCTCTTCTGATTGGCTGCTGCCCCTTGTGATGTGGGTAGAGCTGCAAGGGCCTGGTCATCGCTGCTTGCAGCTTTAATTATTTTATATTATTACAAAACATCGGTTAAACATCGGCAATCGGTGGTCTAGCACTCACCATCGGCAAACATCGGCATCGGTCAAAAAATATGGCATCGGTCGGGCTCTAGTAATAATACCAGGAAAGAAAGTTTATAGATGTACAGGTTATGCATTTTACTCAAGTTATACAATTATGCCTCAACATTTACAACGCAAATGCGGGCTCAAAATGTTTTACCACGCGCATGTGTTGTTTTAAATTAGAGTTGCATTTGAAGCGTTTACCACATGTCGCACATGAGAAAGGCTTCTCCCCAGTGTGAATCCTGATGTGTTGTGTCAACTGGTGCCGTTGTCTGAAGCCTTTCCCACATTGACTGCATTTGAATGGCCTCTCTCCCATGTGGCTCAATATGTGTATCTCCAAATAGAAAGGTTTGGCAAAGCATTTCCCACAAACACCACACACCTTCTCTATGTGAGTTTTCAGGTGAAGTTCAAAATCCTCCTCTGTGTCGAAGTGCATTCCACACACGCCACAGTCATCCTTAGGGTGACTTTCCAGATGATTCACCAACGACACTTTGGCGGGGAAATCCTTCCCACACACTTTACATACGATTTGCTGCTCTTTTGCCATCGGCGCTGTACCGTCTTCCACCTCTGCATTAACATCCCCGCCGTTGATTACACGAGTGGCTGGTCTGATTCTTTTGCATTTTAAGTGAATTTTCCTAATGTGTTCTCTTAACGTAGAGTAGCTAGTGAACAGCTGACTGCATTTTGTGCAGCGGTAGGATTTCACTCCAGAGTGAATCATGTGGTGTCTTGTCAAAGTTGCTTGTGTGGCGAATAGTTTATGACAAACGTCACATTTGAACAGCTTTTCCCCGGTGTGGATCTTGAGGTGTTTTGTCAGACTACCAAGAAGCTTGAAGGAATAACCACACTGCTCGCATATGAACGGCCTCGCTACGCTGTGGGACTTGGTGTGCGTCTCCAAATTGCTACGTGTGGAAAAACATTTCCCACACACTTCACAAACCCATGCTTTCACAGTCTTGTGAGTTTCCACATGGAGTTTAAAATCCTCCTCGGCCTCGAAGCGCTGCCCACACAGCCCGCAGCCATCTTTAGGGTGACTTTTCAAATGCTTCAACAATGAGGCTTGAAAATGAAAAGATTTCCCACATACTTTGCAGGATATTCTGTTTTTCTTCATCTTCGTGGGCCATCTACCGTTCCGTAGGCCTGTCTCCCACTCTTCACTTCTGTCACTGTCTCCATCTTGAGTAGCGTTCCAGTCATCGTTAACTCCGTTTTCAGGCTCTTCTGTGTGGGTCCTCATGTGCTTGACCAAATTGCAAGTTCTGGCAAAGCATTTACCACAAACATCACAAGCAGAAGGCACTTCTTTCACAGTCTTCACTTCTTTCACAGTCTTAACTACTTTCACAGTCATGTGAGTTTCCATGTGAAGTTCAAAATCCTCCTCGGTCTCCAAGTGCATACCACAAAGCCCACAGCCATCTTCTTTTGGGTGACTTTTCAAATGTTTCACCAATGGGCCCTCATAATGAAAAGATTTCCCACATACTTTGCAGGATTTTTGCTCTTTCTTTGGCCGTGGCGTCTTTGCAGTCTTCGTCCGTGGCGTCTTTGCAGGCGGTGTGCGATGTTGTCCACTGTTACTCCACTCTTCATCTTGAGTATCGTTCCAGTCATCGTCGTCTCCGTTTTCAGGCTCAGAGAATCCTGGAGATGGGACGGGTAGAGGTTCTGCTTCCTGTAGGGAATCTAGGTTATTCTGCCTCTGCTGCTCAGTGAGGAACACGGAGAGGTTGAGCTGTGCTTCCTCTGGGCAGTAGGAAAAAAGAGAACATTTAACAAGGATTAAACAGAAGCGTTTTCCTGTCCCTATCTGTATAGACATCTGTACTAGTGTAGAAACATTGAACTACCTTAAAGATGAAGTGCCATGACCCCCCCCCCAAAAAAAAACAATTATCAGGTATTATGATTATACTAGAAGGAAGATCTTTTCCAAAAATGTGTACAGAAAGAGTTAAAATTAGGTTTTTATGTGCCCTCACTTTTGACCCACAAGGTGTCAGCCTTCAGGAAGAAACCCCAAATACAAAGGGAATACATAATTGCTCATAACAACCACACCAGGGGGTCTAATGAAGTCTGTTTTCCGAGACGCATGAAAACCAGAAAAAGTACAAAACTATGGCACCGCCTCTTTAAAGAAATGTAATTTAGCTAAATAGCAACTTAAAGGGATATTTCACTTTCAAAAAAAAACTTTTGGTAATTTTATCATCTAATCAGGCTGTTACCAGGCCCTCCAGGCCCAGGACCTCTCCCCACACACACACCCATTGTAACTTCAAACTCAATATTTTTTTCTGGTGATAACTTTTTTCATTTATTTTTAATAATTATTTTTTGTATTTCATTTTTTCCATTTTCCCCAAATAATTATTAAAAATAAATGAAAAAAGTTATGGATAGAACACGGCCTGCTCACATATTAGGAGGGTAGTATGAGTCACCAGAAAAAAATAATAATGGGTGTTTTTAATGAATCTATCATGGTTAAAATGGAGAGCTGTTTCCCTGTTGAAAGTGGAATATCCCTTTAACTATTGACTAAATCAAATTCAGAAGGTTGAGAATCACTGAATGCCACCCGTGGGGAATGATTCCCCTCCGGTTGTTAGGCAATACCCATCATACCCTTGTTCGGTTACGTCATACTGATGACATTCAATACGTAACCATATCATTTTTTTTGACTCATGTGGTGTACATGAGTCTTTTATCAAGTGATGTCACAATGAGTCAGCGATTGCGCCGGTTTCCTCCGAAACAGCCTGATGTCAACAATAAGCTACGCATACGGTGATTCCGAACGTTTCGCGCCGGTACGGGAAAACTGCGTGTCATGTCGGGTCGAGGCCGGTACGGGAAAACTGCGTGTCATGTCGGGTCGAGGCCGGGCACGGCACTCCGCGTTGCGGCGGGGAACGTGCGTGCCAAATCTGAAGCCGGTGGGACGAACGGTTCTTGAGATATGCGGATTACATACACATACATACATACTCACAGAGATTTCTCGCATTTATTGTAAGATTTTCTTTTTTTATTTATTTAATTGGACAAATATAAAATAAAAAGCATTGCTTGACTGAACAAACGAAAACTTCCTTTGGGGCACAAAAACGTATGAGGCACACATTAACAGGAAGTTTTAATTTGTTCAGTCCAGAAATCATTTCGGGCTCTTTCACAGGCAGAGAATGTTGTCCGTGCAGGTTGTGGAAAAGTGGAGATATTAAACACGCGTTAACTGCCAGAACATTCAAATGGATGCAACTAGAGGACACTGACTATCTGACTCCAAGTCGCAGCAATTAACTAGACCCACATTCTATCGAGGTGCCAACTTAGTGGGAGAAATATGTGGAAAAAGGTGTTCACTTCCGGCAGAAAGCGTGAACATTTGCACCTAGTGGTATTTTTGTGCGCTGAATCCAAAAATTGACGGTCCCAAGCACTTTTCTCAAATTCACTTTTCTCTCATTCACTTACCATAGGGTTAGGGTTAGGAAAAAAAGACCCCCAAAAATCTTCTTTAAGTAGCATGTGAGGGGTCTATCTAGGGGGTTTTCATGATTCTGAATCCATTCCAAGCATTTGTTTTGCACAAAAAACATTCCTTGGGCAAGAAATGGACCCCACAAACTATGGTTTAGTGATGAGTCATGACTTTTCAAAGTTTTGTTGTGTCCATTTCTCGGAAAGGAATGTTTTTTGTGCAAAACAAATGCTTGCAATGGATTCAGAATCCCGAAAAACACCTAGTTTGACCCCTCACATGCTACTTGAAGAAGATTTTTTGGGGGGTCTTTTTTCCCTAGTATGGTAAGTGAATGAGAGCCACCAGATCCCATGGGAAAAGTGCTTGGGACCGTCATTTTTTGAATTCAGCGCACAAAAATACCCCTAGGTGCAAATTTTCACGCATTCTGCCGGAAGTGAACACATTTGCCTTTTTTTGTTACATATTTCTCCCACTAACTTGCTTCTTGTGCACTCATAGCCAAAAATAGCCAAAAATGGCCTACTTGTCAGCAGAGCACGAAAGTAGGGTGATGAGCTCCGTCTCTGGGAATGTGGCTCAGCTGTCTGTGGGTATGTGACGAGTCTGACGACACTTGTTGGTTGGTGGCGATGTCACCGAGAATTCTGTTCCCTCATTGGCTAAAGGCCCAGCCTTTGTACTGTCAGCCACATACCCACAGAGCTCATCCCCCTGATCCTACTTGCTCACTCAGCTGGCACCAAGTCATTATTTGTTGAGTACACACAGCGCTGAGAGTTTAAATACTGCTAATGTTCAGTCTGCTAACTGGGCAGGCATAGGAGTGACCTATGGTCTTTATCTGGAATAGCCATTCTAGGGCTAATCAAATACATTTTGAACACATAATTGTACCTGGTATTCTGGTTAACCTGATCTCAGGTTGTAGAAGCACATGGAGCATCTTGCATTGTTGACTTTTCTCTCGCTTGGACTGGTGCATTTCTCCCACGTAGTCTGCGATCATCTTCTCAACAGCTTCCACGATATTATCAGCAGCCACAGACAGAAAATGTTTCACAAGGACCCGAAGACCTTCCATTTTACTCATCTTGGTATCTTCATCGGCCTCTATGGGGAGCCTCTCTGAGGAGCAGGGAAGGAGAAGAGAACAGAACATTGAGCAATGAATGTGTGCGTGTTTCTTTTCTCAGTACTGCCAAAACGCTGGAACAATCTAACTAGCTGCAAGCAACTCTTTAATATTATCTGTTGCAATACCAACCCTTGATAGCCCATTCATTCAAACATAAAAGTCTAGAAGCTCACAGTGTGTCGCATTTTGCTTACTGAGTACTTTTACTTTTGGTACTTTAATTTCATTTTGATGCAGATACATTTCTACTTCTAATCAAGTATTTTTGAGCGGTGGTTAGACCACTCCTTAGCATGGCCGTGTGTGTATGTGTGTCTCCGTCCGTGTGGGTCTGTAGCCTGTATGTAGCCTCAGTTCCACTGAGTGACCAAAGAGGGTGCTGATGAGTCTAGCCTGCTGAGTCTAGCCTGAGCATCAACTGCAATACACACACTACACACACACCTGCACGCACGCACGCACGCACGCCACACACACACACACACACACACACACACACACACACACACACACACACACACACACACACACACACACACACACACACACACACAGCTGGCACAGCATGGACACATGTAGCCCTAGAATGTCTCCAATGTTCGGTCGATTGACACTCAAATCTGGAGCCATAGAACGCTCCCATTGCGCGGCGGTTAGCAGCCAATCTGCGTGGCCCTAAAGTGCTGCGCGCTACTTGTGTACTCACCCAATAATGTATTCCTCAGCCTGGGAGAACGATATTGTCCTATAGTGTCATATCCATTTGAAAGTTCTGGCTGAAAACATGTACTTTGTAAAATATCACCACTTATCACGAGCCAACACGGACGACTTACACGACCGGGCGAGGGGCTCGGAATGACTGCTGGACTGAATATATCAAAACCTCCTTTGGGAAGCACAAAACGTACGGGGCACCGACGCGTCCCATTTCCAATAACGCCACACAGACAGGTGCTTGTGATTGACGTGGGGTGACTAATCACACCACCTGCGTGATTGTGTGCCCCGTACTTTTGTGCTTCCAAAAGGAAGTTTTGATATATTCAGTCCAGCAGTCATTTCAGGCCCCTCGCCCGGTCGTGTCAGTCGTCCGTGTTGGCTCGTGATAAGTGGTGATATTTTACAAAGTACATGTTTTCAGCCAGAACTTTCAAATGGATATGACACTATAGGACAATGTCTTTCTCCCAGGCTGAGGAAGTAATTATTGGGTGAGTACACAAGTAACGCGCTGCACTTTAGTGCCAAGCAGATTCGCTGCTAACCGCCGCGCAATGGGAGCGTTCTATGGCTCCAGATTTGAGTGTCAATCGACCGAACATTGGAGACATTCTAGGGCTAGGACACATGCACACACACCCAGTGGTGTGATATGGATTTTAGAAGTGTGGGTCCTCTAAATTCATGACGTCATGCGCGCACTCTGTTTTTATTGTTAATTAATGTGTGTGCATATGAGGCGCGCGTGCGTGCAGCAAAATGAGTGTGGGCTCGCCGAGCCCATGGCATCTCACCCCTGCACACACCACAACCACCGCTCAGTTCACAAGGGTGTGATTTTTTTTTTCTAATTCCAGACTTCTATAAAAGAGTAGGCCTACTATGTTGCTGTAGGCCTATTGATACTTTTACTTAAGTACAAATTTGAATACTTTTTTCCACCACTGTTTATTACTACACCTTTTGGATGTGTGAGTAGGCCTACATCACTCAGACACATCGCATTGCAAACTACCTGTTATTGTATTTAACTTGATCTCAGGTTTAGGCGCATCGAGCATCTTGCGTTGTCGGCTGATCCTTCGTTTGGACTGGAACATGTCTTCCTCGTAGCCTGCGATGATCTTTTCAACGTCTTTCAGGATCTCATCAGCAGCCGCAGACAGAAGCGGCTTCACTGACTGAATTTTACTCATCTTGGTACCTTTGTTTAACGGTTCTGATCACAATGACTGCGTTAACTTATCGAGTGCAGTAATCTTATCGCTTCTTAACAACACAACCAGAACACAACACCTCGCGTTGGCTATGTTCCGTGAACAAATTTAGTGTCAGCAAATATAAGACTTCCGGTGGCGATCTCTTCAGAATAAGAGTACCCCTAACGTAATTGAAAAACGAATAATTTGTATATGATATACACATTAAAAATATAGATTTACCATTTAATTAAAGCTATACAACAAAAATAATGATTCTGTGTAAAAATGAAGTTTTAATGACTTTTTTTTTTTTTTTTACATCTAATAGATAAATGCTGTTCACTGAAGTGCATAGCCTTTACAAATTGGACACTGGACAGTAGTCGGCTCGCTGCGTCGGCACTTTGAACACACGCACGCGTTCGGGAAGACCTCCTCTACCACACCACACTCTCCGCTAAGCGGGAGAGGTGTAAAATAAAAATTTGATGGCTTTTCAGTGCAGCCACCCGCTCAAAAGAGTGACATTTTCAGACATTTTCAAACTCTAGTTGGCGCTGGAGAGCAGACGGCTCGCTGCGTCGGCACTTTGAAGACACGCACGCGTTCGGGGAGACCTCCTCTACCACACCACACTTTCCGCTAAGCGGGAGAGGTGTAAAATAAAAATTTGATGGCCTTCCAGTGTGGCTAGACATAGAAAAGTACAATTTTCAGACATTTTCAAACTCTAGTTGGCGCTGGAGAGCAGACGGCTCGCTGCGTCGGCACTTTAAAGACACGCACGCGTTCGGGGAGACCTCCTCTACCACACCACACTCTCCGCTAAGCGGGAGAGGTGTAAAATAAAAATTTGATGGCCTTCCAGTGTGGCTAGACATAGAAAAGTACAATTTTCAGACATTTTCAAACTCTAGTTGGCGCTGGAGAGCAGACGGCTCGCTGCGTCGGCACTTTGAAGACACGCACGCGTTCGGGGAGACCTCCTCTACCACACCACAGTCTCCGCTAAGCGGGAGAGGTGTAAAATAAAAATTTGATGGCTTTTCAGTGCAGCCACCCGCTCAAAAGAGTGACATTTTCAGACATTTTCAAACTCTAGTTGGCGCTGGGCCATCAAATTTTTATTTTACACCTCTTCCGCTTAGCGGAGAGTGTGGTGTGGTAGAGGAGGTCTCCCTGAACGCGTGCGTGTCTTCAAAGTGCCGACGCAGCGAGCCGTCTGCTCTCCAGCGCCAACTAGAGTTTGAAAATGTCTGAAAATGTCACTTTTTTGAGCGGGTGGCTGCACTGAAAAGCCATCAAATTTTTATTTTACACCTCTCCCGCTTAGCGGAGAGTGTGGTGTGGTAGAGGAGGTCTCCCCAAACGCGTGCGTGTCTTCAAAGTGCCGACGCAGCGAGCCGTCTGCTCTCCAGCGCCAACTAGAGTTTGAAAATGTCTGAAAATGTCACTCTTTTGAGCAAGTGGCTGCACTGGAAAGCCATCAAATTTTTATTTTACACCTCTCCCGCTTAGCGGAGAGTGTGGTGTGGTAGAGGAGGTCTCCCCGAACGCGTGCGTGTCTTCAAAGTGCCGACGCAAAGAGCCGTCTACTGTCCAGTGTCCAATTTAATTTGTAAAGGCTATGCACTCCAGTGAACAGCATGTATCTATTTAGATATATTGTTTGTTATTAAAACTTTTTTTTTTACACATGAACATATTTTTTGTTGTATGGCTTTGTTCAAATGCCTAATTTATATTTTTAATGAGCATATAATTTGCAAATTCAACGTTTTTCAATGGAATTAATTACGAGCATTTTATTTTGAAGGCGTATGCTTCAAACCGGAAGTCTTATATTTTCCTCTGACACCGGAAGTTCTATATTTGCTCAGTTCACGGACCTGCTCGCGTTCGTGTAGTCTCTGACTTCCGGTATCCTGGCGTTGCTTCTTCTTCCCTAGATCTATTGGCGAGTCGAAAACATGTTAAAGGTGCATACCGCCACCTACTGTACAGGAGTGTGTAGCATTATGTCCATCAAGGGCCACCCTGACAAGACAAGCTCTTGGAAAATTGTAGGTTATTACATTATGTTTGACTATGCTCTCAAAAACATTTGATGATTGTAGATGGCTATTTTTTCCACAATTTTCGCCTATTTCTTACTTAATATTTGACAATTTGGCCTGTTTGGTATTCAATAGTTCTGTAAAGTACTTAAATTCTCACTTTAGAAATGAGCAGATCATATCACATGCACTTTATTGAATGTTGGTTTATCTGTTGAGTGGGAACATCTGGGGACGCCACAAAATAATTTAGGGAGCCCATTTCGGGTTTCCAACCCCAAGTTTGGGATCCACTGCCCTGGCTTTGTTGGCTTTTCTTTATTTAACTTTTGTTACTCAACCTTACTTGAGTCATATAGGCCTACCCAGGACGGTATAGTTTGCCATCAGCATTGAGTGTTGTCATGTTATATTCAATCCACCGTTTGTTTGTCAGCCTTCTGATTGGTCCCTGAGACTCCCTGGCTGGCCAACCAGAAAAAAACATTCACTTTTTGCTACCGGGGGTGGAGTTGTGCAGTGGGAGAATGTTGCTTCAGGCTTTCAACACGGTGCGCACTGTGGAACACGGCGAGCGTGCAGGGGTGCATCTCTCCACTCCGACATGTCTCCTTTCCGACATGTCTCCATTCCGACACTAACCCTATCTCTACCCCTACCCTAAACCTTAGGCCCATGGGGAGTGTCGCCACTCCGACAATAAGAAGTCCATTTCGGAGTGGCGACATGTCGGAATGGAGAGAGCCTCCCGCGTGCAGTACGGCGCTGCGAGCTGATAGCGAAAGCCAGCCTATTATGTGAGTAGAACTATAGGCTGGCTGTCATCTTCCTACCCAAGATGCACTGCGCTTTCTCTTTCTATTTCTCTCCTCTGCCTGATCCAGAGGATTAAACTAATTAAAACATATATTTTCGGGGGGAAACTACTGTTTTGCTATGTAACTACTATACTTTTTCTTCCCCTTTTATTAATATCACGTGGAT
Organism: Nannobrachium achirus; assembly: GCF_963921795.1. NCBI lineage: Eukaryota > Metazoa > Chordata > Actinopteri > Myctophiformes > Myctophidae > Nannobrachium > Nannobrachium achirus. The sequence continues at coordinate 17,190,154 of NC_137812.1, forward strand.
GTGTGTTTTTTTTTGTACTTTATATAGCTGTAATGAGGCTATGAAAAATCTTTTTTCCCCCATTCATTTCCAATGTAAAAACAATCTGCCATGGTGATTCTGTCCCACTGGGATTAAACTAATCAAAACATATATTTTCAGGGGAAACCCCCTGTTTTGCAATGTAACTACTGTACCTTTGTCTTCCCTTTTTATTAATATCACCTAGATGTTTTTCATTTGGTACTTTAAATAGCAATAATGAGGCAATGAAAATACCCCCTCCCCCCATTCACTGCCACTATAAAAACAATCTGCCAGGGGTAATTTGTACCACTTAGTAACAGAGCAGAGTGGGCGGGATTTGACAAACAGTCATGCATGACACTTTTCAGTTTTGGCCCCCTGACGCAACGCCAGGATACCGGAAGTAAACAGAGACTCGTGCAGCTGGGTGAAACTTTGTCGCTCTTGAGGAGAATCTTTGACAAAACAACAACTAACAACCTGATAGATACGCCAACTCCGAGTTCCATATCGTATACGTGATACAAAGGTAAAGTGCAATATTTGCGTGGTGAGGTCGTGAATCACAATTAATGTGTGGGGAAAAATACATAGAAGACTATCTAGCAGGGAAGAGAAGTTGCCTCCTTGGCTGCATTCATCATGTTTACATTGATTACATTGATTACGATGCATTGCGTACATTGATTTTGGACGTGCAGGGACTGGAAGCTTTGTTGAACCCACTCGTTTATAAAAGCTTGTTTTTAAAACTTGGTCATAACACTGGACAGGAGCCATTGTAACATCAGCATTAGCCTCCCCCCATTTTGAGAGTGGAGTGGCATGGGGACTCCTGTTATTGAACAGACACTCTGTAGCAAACTAGCAATCTGAGCAAGTATCAGAATATAGAGCTTACCCTACTTTAAGGTTCTATTCCATTTAAATGAAAATTCCTCTCATTGATTTCACTGTTGTTGCCAGTGGTGTGTTATAGAATGTTTTGTGTGTGTGTGTGTGTGTGTGTGTGTGTGTGTGTGTGTGTGTGTGTGTGTGTGTTGTGTGTGTGTGGCCCAAAAAGTATTTTTGTATCTTTAGTTCACACATTTCAGCAGCAATAACAAACAGTTATAGGCTAAAGGAAAAAAAATGCACTTGCAAAAGAAGTTGGGAAAAATCCAATAACTGCTACCTGCAAAAACAAATGCTTCATAGACAGAACCTCTAGACAAATGTTAGCTACCTTGCATTTCATGCAGTGCGATGTGATGCGCAGTTTGAATACGAAAAGTGAGTCTGGGAGATGTCGGGTCTATTGTTAAGTTAATGTGTATGGACTGTGGATTGCCCACAGCCATTCCTGTGGCGAGCGCTTCCTCCAGTCCTGTGCATATCAGATACTACTGCTTTTAAAGTTTCATGAGGGCATGCGCTTTTTCTATTTTTTTTTTCTTTTTTTTTTCTCAATTATTTTTTATACTACGTATACCCCATATCACGGTAGAACACACCATTGGTTGTTGCATACTCGATTCCGTATTTTACAGGACGGATGGCAACCCTAATAAGGTGTGCAGACCAGGACTCAAAACATTTTCATCCTTCAGAGGAAAAGCTTGTTCATCTTTAATCTAATATTTCTGTTTCCCTTCTCCCAGCCTTGCTGTGCTCACAGAAAGACAATCAGTCTTGTTCACCCACTCGTTTGGACCAGAGCAGCTGCAGAAGAACATTTGACACCACTGTCAAAAGAGAGGCTCTTTGGACCTCAGCTGGTGCTGCTGCAGTTGGTTCAGATTGAAGGTCAGGCCCAGCTCACCCTCCAGCAACGTACTGATCCAGCAGCCAGCCAGCCGTGACAGTGGCAGCATGATTGTTGTCTCCTCGCTATCCACAAACATCTCAGTACAGTGTGTAGGAGTGGGGTGAAACATTCCAACACAATGTATAGCCACCACAGCCAGCCACAGGGGCCACCACAGCCTTCCTCCAATAGGCGGTGAGGTTCACGAGAACAGACGACTGTCGCCTGCGAGAGAATTTCCCCCGCTGTACAGATCTGGTCATCCAGACCAAGAGTACAATAAGGACGGCCCCAGACAAAGCCCTTCATCTGAAACATGGAACGACTCTTCATCCAGACATTCTGTTTTGAGATCACATGGGACCACCAGGAGGTTACCCACTCCCAGCATGATTTGTGATTTCTCAGCAGCGTCCCCAAAGGTGTTCCCTCATACCTGCTCCTTGTGTGATATAGACCTTGAGCATGTTGAGGTGAGTGCAAACATGTCTGAGTGTCCTTAGAGGAATACCTGCACACTTTGAATCTAAGCCTTTGTCTTTAAAAAGGCAGTTGTGAGATACGTTGTTATCTTTTGTCATTCTACTAATCTTTCACTAATTCCAAAGTACAATAGAGCATCGCAGTTGAAGCCCCACCCCGTCCTCACTCTGGTGTCGGAAGCGTTTTCCGCATTCATTTCTTCCATAGACATTTCATAAAGTATTTATTTCAACGTTTTTAAGCCTTGGACAAAGCCACCTCGGCTGGAGAGGGATCATGTCAATATTCACATTTTTTTGAATGCAAAGATTAATTAGAAAGCTGAAAAAAAGGGCAGGGTACAAGACTGTGTACATCATTATTTTTAAAATTGCGGAAACTACACTCCCAGAATGCATAGCGAATGTTGTTGTTGTTTCCTGAAATAAAGCCCTTAAATCACGCTCAGTTTAGTTATCCAGGCCAGCATACGGCCTGAAATGTAGTGATTGTCATCTCTTTGGACGCTCTTATCGTCATCCTTAACATAGTGGATCATATTTGTAAAAGAAAGACGATCGCTCATGGAGTTCTGCTGACGTGCAATAATCCGCCGGGAAGACAGGGGGCAGTAGCTACTTCCGCGGTAACCGCAAGATACATGAAAGAAGAAGAAGCTAGACCAATCACAGACGTCGATTTCACCGGATGTACATGTTTAGCAGTATGGGAAATGCAGTTCTTCTCCGTGCGATCTTGATTAAAACGTGTTTTTACTAAAACTAGAGTGATTGCATACATACTCGGGGGTTCTACAGGAGCATATAGAACCATTTTACAACCACCAGCCTAGTGGTAAGTGTACATTGAATTGCTACGACTTTGTGGCTGATGGTGAAAAATGAATGGGTTGTTTACTTCCGACACCGCACTGCGATGCTCTATGATGACCATTGAATGGCTACCAGTCCCCATTGGTTTGAATGCCTGATACATAATCGGATCGTTAAACAATATTGTGATAAGTGCCCGATGAAGGGATATACAAGGCCAGAAGTTACAATATAGAGAGGACTATTTTAAAGACAAAAAGCGCATGCAGGAGAAATCACCCTTCAAGGCAGTCTGCCAGACATACAGAGCCCAAACCATTGCAGCCCAACCAAGTGGTCACTTTGAGTGGAAGTTGGGCTCCAAAATGATTTACGATTCTGTGCCTGCCGGTACATAACTTGGGACGGAACTGAGTCTGCTCAAGTGAACTTCACAATGTTAGGCACCGTGACTCGCTGAATTTAGCTTGCTCGTGGTGGCTCTCGTAGCTCAAGTTAGCTTGAGACGGTGTGCCTCTGTCGTGGTCTAAAACTATACTTCAAAGGCAAAAAAAGTGTCATGACCGGGATTCGATTCCAGGAGATGTAGGTTGGGAGTCAAATGATTAGCAAGGCAAGACACTGAGGCTGGTGCTGAGATGGGGTATTCGGTCTGTATTAGAATGTGACCAACGCCCAACTTCTAACTTCTATAAAAGGACAAATAATCAATAATGAAAATAATCTCCTTTCAGTTTAATTACCGGTATATGTTTTTTGCGTGTTTTATTTTTTGGACATGTTTTCAGCTCTGCATCTTAGAAGAAAAAGTAAATAGAAGACCTCACTCAGAAATGGCTGAGATGTACAGTAAGCCATGGCAGCGTTAACAGAGCTACAAAAACACTACTTTAAATATGCTCTCTGGCTGCATAAATGTGTTTGCTTTGTGCCTGCAGTTAATTGCTGTCTAGGTAATTGGCCATTACTCCTGATATTTCTCTCTCTCTCTTTTCTCCAGGATTGGATTGAGCACGTCAAAAGCGTAAAACACGCTGATTCCTGTCAAGACCTATGCAACAAGTGAGGAGGCATTTAAAGACAATGTCTTGTAGAAGCCATAAATCGTCCTCTGATTTTTGAAAATGTGTTTTTTTACATAAAAGGCATGAGTTAGATAATGTGTGTGTGTGTGTGTGTGTGTGTGTGTGTGTGTGTGTGTGTGTGTGTGTGTGTGTGTGTGTGTGTGTGTGTGTGTGTGTGTGTGTGTGTGTGTGTGTGTGTGTGTGTGTGTGTGTGTGTGTGTGCACGCGCGCGCGCGTGCGTGCGTGCGGTATCACTTGTGTTTCAATCATTACCACTCAAACATTAAACTATTACCGTTTACGGAATTTTATCTTCACCTTTCCATCTTGGTCTCCTCCTGGCCACTCTAGGAGGGAACACTCCCTGGGCCGAGATGACAGCCAAAACACCACTCGCTCTCCAGGCCCTAGCCCTCCTCCTCCTCCTGACCAACACAGACAGGATCCCCACCCTCAAAGGAGATCATACCAGACCCCCCGCCACTCCTATCATCGCCACCACCAAGGTAAAATAGATGCTACACGAGAGATGAATTCTCAGAGGCTAAATCTCATCAAATGGTGGTCCGTGACTGTTGCTCTACAGATCGTTGGTTGTGTTGGACACTTTGATGTCGCCTTTCTTTATTAAATGACCCCCCCTCCCCACCCCCCCGCCTCAATGTGCAGCAACAGGGAGTTCTTCTCGCTATGGTTTGAAGCGTGTCCACGATGCAACTACCAGACGTGATGACTCTGCCAGACGCAAACTACCATCATCAGCCAAGTTTCCTATGAAGAACAAGCTTAGGCCTGGGTCCAAGAGAACTAAGCCATGGAGCTCTGAGGCTGATGACGCAGTGGGTCTAATAGACTGATAGAAATATCTATCTATCTCTCTCTCTCTATGTCTGTGTTTAATAAGGGCCAAGTGAGGGGCCATCTATGCCCATAGCCGCCCATAGCCAATCAGATGGGCAGATGGGCATAAACGGGTATATGTTCAATAAGCTTGAGAATTGGTGAGCTTAACATGACATTTTGGCCAGCCAGACTATAAATGGGCTAATCTCCATGATTGGCCAAGTTTCACGTAACATTATAATAATATCTTACTATAAAACTTAATCAGGGAGTCCGGAGGGGGGAGAAACGGTGCAAACCTCTTGTAGCCTTTAACTTCAATATTTAAAGATACTTATTTAAAGTTTTCTTTTAACCAGTAAATGCCACTTACAGCACCTTTTTAAAACCAAAGAAGTCGTGAAGCAGCTTTGGGAGATTATATCGTTGCAAGCCTATGTTGTCCAAAATTTGATTACCGGTATGTACAAGTACCGTAAGTGACAAACCATTCCTAATTGTTTTATTTTGCAGATGAACGGCGACCCTGAAGGGGAGGAGAATCTCAACAAATCAGACATCAGCCAGGTGTTTGACATTGCACATAAGAGAAACCTGCTTGTAAACTTTGAGGTTGGTACGGATTCATTCACACGGTCTGATTTAACCACTTAAAAAGTGGTGGTTTCACTCTAAAACAGTTCTGCAATCATTTCCACGTCTACTCGTGCTTTTGTGGGCACTCCAGACAGTTTCTAAGTTGATTGATTCAGTATTTAGATTCGTATTTTATATCATTATGATCATTATGATGACTTATTGAAAACATACATTCCTGCTTCTGGGGACTCTTGCGGCATTTTTCAATAACGTTTCTTTCCATTTTTCCGCCTTTTTTTATGAGGCAGGGTAAAAATGAAAATAGAAATCTAAAACCTATAGTAAAACGAGAAATGACAGTATTTCTAGGCCCAATTGGGTTCAGTGTGTGGGAATTATCAGATAGAACGTACCCCACAACTAGGTTTCTAACGATTCACTCAACTCACAAATCACAATACGATTTGAATCAAGATGCTACTTTTAAACACAAATTTATTTTCCAGACAATTTTTAATTTTTAACCTTTTTATTATTTCTCTTACACAAATCCATTCTTTTCTTTCTTTGAATTTTCTTCTCCTTATCCTCTTTTTGATACAGTAGCAAATAGTAGAAGCACAAATGTTTTTTTTCTCTCCTGTATTTTTTTCTTTTTCACAGGCCCTCTGCTGTTTGCATCACGATTTAAATTGCGATTTTAAATTGCCAACAGCCCATGATTGTTCCCGGCAGGTTGTAGCGGGCCCGCCCTGCGTGAAGAGCTTTGTGGTGCGCGTGACAGTGGGGGAGTTCTCTGGTCAGGGCGAGGGCAAGAGCAAGAAGATGGCCAAGAAGCTGGCAGCCACGGCCGTGCTGGCTGAGCTGAGGAAGCTGCTACACAAACCCACCGTGGAGAAGATGCTGCCACTAAGGCTGGTAAATTAAGCCATTTTGGCCTAGAATTATTTAATGCTTTAACTATTGAAAAATAGCAGATGCTTGTAGATCTGCTATTTTCTTTGAATATGTATTTTTTAACTCAAATATTTGCTTCTGGGGGGTCCCTGGAACAACATATTTTTTGAGATTGGGGTCCACGGCCAAATACCGGTATATGTAATTTTGGGGGTTCCTTGAAATTAAAACGTTTGAGAACCACTGATTTAGAAGAAGGACTTAGAAGACATTTATAGAATCGGGTCAAAAATATTGAAAGACTTGCACAATTTTAAAGATTTTTAATGTTCACAATTTAATGTTCACGATTAAAAAAATCGTGAGCTGCGAGCTTGTATATCTGCTATTTTTTAACAGTTAAAGCATAATATAATGTTTAAAGTGGTTCAAACCTAAAGTGACACAGATTTGCATCGACAGGTTAATATTCGAATTTCGGATATTCCTCGAATATGGGGAAAAAAAGTTGGCAGAGGGAGCACAGCGCCAAGGATTACAGCTTAGGCAATTGGCACTGGGTGAAAAATAAATGTTACTGTACCATTTAGAGGGTCTAAATGGTACTTCCGGGCCAGCGGGCCATTTCTAATGTCTACCCCCTGTTATTGATTGTGTTTTTTTGTTTTGTTTTTTGCAATGTAGCACTCTGATATTCCCTGAGAATAAAATGGGCGAGGTCGCACAGGACGGGATTCGCACAGGACAGAATTAATTTGCAAGTGTGATTCGAGTTGCGGTTGGACAAAATGTGGACAAAATATTTTCCCAAATATGGATATGACTTAAAGGTGATACACCATGCATTTAAAAAGTATTTATGTCATATTGTTTATGTCCCAAAAACGTTTTTCAAAAGGTTTGAGGCTAAATTACCACTCCTGAATAGAGAGCCTCTCTCATTTTTGAATGGCTCTCAGAGCATTTCAGCTGCAGTACCACCTTTGGCCTGAACTGCGCCACCCCCCCCAAAAATCCTATTGAATTTTTTTTTTGAAAAACATTTAAAAGAAAAAAGAAAAAAAAAATATTTTCTTTTTTTCTTTTTTTTTTGTGATGACGTCACAATCGGCAGATGACGTCACAATCGGCAGCAAATCTGAACAGCCTGTTTTGAGAACCCGTGGGATACTTTTAACCTTCGCCTTCTCAAAACCAGAGAAAGACACATCGGTCTGAAATGGGACTTTGTGAGGATAGAAGGTGCTAGTAGGACCCCAAAAAAAGGTTTTAAAATAGGAAAAGTGAAATTTCACGGTGTATCACCTTTAAGTTACAGACCACATGAGACTCAACCCAATGTGTCCATATGGGCACTCCAAGCTATGGCTTAATAATGATGACATCAGGGATCTCCATATATGGGCATACAAGGGACAAGGACGGAATGTGATGTCACAACAATGTGATGTCATACTGCAGGTCAGCTATAGACATGATTTTTCTTGAAGTCCCAGACTGCCAGTGGGGTTTGTTTCATTGCATTTTCCACAAATTAGTGATCAGCCCCATCTTGTGGTAGAAGAATTAAAATAAAAATGTCCTACTTTATTTCATAGTTTAGCATGGGATCTCTGTCTAAACACTGGGATTTTGTAAAGGGAATAACCCTGGCTATGGGTGGCCACTGGCCAAAAGAAGTTTTTCTTTCCCACTGGATCAGAAAGATGTTGTGCATGTCTGTGATCCACTGGGGAAGTGATAGAAAAATGTGAAAAATGCCTGTGACTACTTTAGAAAATAATAGCTGGCAGTTTGTGAGTAGTTTGGTTAAATATTCTTGGCAGATAATGAGTTTTTAATGTTATATTCTCTTTAAAATTGTTTTGTCAATTATTTGAATTGTTTTGCCACTTACAATATCCTCACAGCCCCTCAACGTTGAGAACCACGGTCTTGGACTCTTATAGTGGAAATGAGCCATACAAGTCTGTTATTTTCCAGTCTGACAAAGGTCCACCGGCCAAGAAAATGAAGAAAGAGTTCACTCAGAGGATTCCATCCAGCCCTGCCTGTCTGGTGTACCTGACCGGCCTCCCCACAGCGGCCACAGAACAAGAAGTGAAAACGTGGGTCAAGGACTTTGGGAGATACAACAACGTGGTTCTGTTTTCTGGCAGCGAGGCAGACCAAGGACAGAAGGTACTCTCCTTAGGGCTGGGCCATATGACTTCTAATCCATCTCACCAATGTCACCATAAATTCAAACTTTTTGCCTCAATTACTTATTTTTAATAGACAAGAGTCTAGACGATCTAAAGGTAGATCGTGATCTACCAGTAGATCACAAAGGATGTGCAGGTAGACCCACATGGCATGCCCCTAAAATATATATCTATAAACAAAATCACAAAACCCCTCTTTTTGGCATCTGTCACTTGAATTAAGGTGACTTGATCAGCTCCCTTCATGGCTTCTAAAGTAGGCAAACCCCCAATTCCCCTCAAGAGTCAGTAGCATTGAAAAGAACCAAAAAGCCTACCACGTCCTTACAGATTGGAATGAAGACTTTCCCCCCCAATATTTCCAATTCCAAGTGTGTTTGTCTTATACAGTATTTAATGCCAGTGCCGTTATACCTCATGTAAAACATTGTTGGGTGGGTAGATCATGTTGAGCTGGTCCTTTTTAAAGTAGCTTTCAAGTCAAAAAAATGATCTAGACTCTCCAGAAAAAATAATTATGCAATCACATATTCCGCATTAACTTCCAGCACATTTAATTGCAAAATCATTGATTTTGTCAGTGTTTTTCTGGAGGGTCTAATTATCTTTATTGTTTAATGAAAATGGAGGAATATCAGAATAAAAAGAGTGTGATTGTCTTCTCTCCTAGGCTTCGGTGTGTATGGAGAAGGAAGAGGATGCTCTGGCTCTGGCCCAGTGTAGCAGCCTCTCCATCAGAGACCAGCCCATCACTGCCACTTTAGCCAAGGTATTGTTTTCATAAAAATATGAAATCATTTCTATGACTAATAAGAGATCCACATGGACCCTAGCATCCCTATCCTGGGCATGTCATAGTAGTAAGCCATGAGACCAGGATGTATAAGTAACACCCCCTGGACATGACGCTAGTATGTCACAGGCACTTACCCCCATCCAACCTCCCAGTCTCAGGGCGGACACTCTAACCAGGCCACTGAGCTGGTCATACTAGCTGGATATTCAGTGAAAAGAGCAGATCTACAAGCTGTAAGTGGTTCAGATTCAGTGATTCATTGGAGTCTGAATACTCTACTAACAGTGTGTGATCTATTTTTATTTTTTTTTAGAAACCAGAAGCAGACGACTCAACAGCAGTCCTTAAAGGGTAAGTTAACTGTGTTCTCCTTTCTTTTCCAAGCCTGCTGTACATGCCCTCACAGAAAGAAATAAAACACATCCTCTGTTGTTTGGTGCTGAGCCTAAACTGTGAAGACGGTACTATTGGGAACTCACTTTTGATAGCTCCAAATGCATTCATGACGACAAGCAGCACAAATAGACGTTTCGACCCGCTTCGAAGCGTCTATTTTTCCACCCCTTCTTTTCAGTTGCTGTAATTACCCCCTCACTTCCCCATATCTAACAAAACACCACTTTGAGGTAAAACTACTTTGTGTTTGTGTCTTCACAGGACATCTCCCCAGGAAAAGTCTGCCATAGGCTGTGAGGATTCAGGCAAAATGATGCCAAAACCCATGGAGAGAATGAAAGGTATGCATCATCAGAAAATGCATTTAGGAACACATTTGCATTGAAAAATGCAAGTTAATACACACACACACACACACACACACACACACACACACACACACACACACACACACGAATGAAGGGTGTGATAGTGTCCTGGTCAAATAGAATGATTTTGGTTTTATTTTCATTAAGAGTGAGAGTTTTTATCCATCCAGGTTTTTACACCATGGAGGCAGGCGAGCAGGGACTGGAAAGAGTTATCAGAGTAAAAAAAAAAAAGTGTTTCCGCTTGCATTGTCATTGAAATGGTGTCTCGCTGTGGCCAGGTTTGTCGAGAACATTAATGTGTGAGCAACTCTTTTTTTTATTATTTGGAGAGGTTCACAGCGTAATGGTGGTCATGGTCTTGTATGGATATCTCTCGATTAGTAGTATTTCAAGAAGAAAAGCCTGGGTGAGCCCCCTTGTAATTATTATTCTGCACATATAAAATATATGTAGCCGTTCAGATATCTTATTTTACATCAGTATGGGGGGGTGAACAAATCCTACTGGCCGGCGAGATTTGCCGGGTAGTGCATGGGGCATATAATGTCCCCTTTAGGCTAGCCTAGTCGATTAGTTTCTCATCTGCATGCTTGAGTTAAGTGGTTGACGCGTGGTGGTGTTGTGTTGTTCTCATCTCAGACATGGGCCCTTCTGACGAGGCGGATAGCCCAGTGCTGTCAGAGCAGAAGGTCACCCAAGTGAAGACCAGGAGGTCGGACGCGTGTAAGCAACCTGTGCTGTCAGAGCAGAAGGTCACCCAGGTGAAGACCAGGAGGTCGGACGCGTGTGAGCAACCTGTGCTGTCAGAGCAGAAGGTCACCCAGGTGAAGACCAGGAGGTCGGACGTGTGTGAGCAACCCGTGCTGTCGGACCAGAAGGTCACCCAGGTGAAGACCAGGAGGTCGGACGCGTGTGAGCAACCCGTGCTGTCGGACCAGAAGTTCACCCAGGTGAAGAAGACGTCCGGCCTGATGAAGACGAAGGGTCGGACCCGACGCTGTGGCATCTGCAAGGGCTGCACTCATGCCGACGATTGTGGCAAGTGCATGAACTGTCGGGACAAGACTAAGTTCGGCGGACCCAACACCAAGAAACAGTGCTGCGTGTAAGTTATTATTATTATTATTATTATTATTTCTGTTTCACTTGTTTTGTGAATATCCTCTCTGTGGGAACAGCGACTCTGGCCATGAAATACTAACAAGTGTGTGTTTTATAGGTATAAGAGGTGTGATCTGATTGAAGAGGGGAAAGCACAACGTCTGAGTGGCATAACTGTCCCAAAAGGTGAGTCTTCATTCTATTCTCAGAGGTTGAAGTTCTCTGCCCTGGGGACGAATTTCCCCCTCACGGATTCCCTAGGGAGATCAGTGCAGATTCACAATTTTTATAGCATTAGTTATTACTGCGGTGCGGTACAGAGTGCTGGGGTGTCATGTACTTCATTCAGACCAGCTACTTCCTGTAATGTGATGATACCCGAAATTACCCGGGATCCAACCCGGGTCCATTCACAAGTAGTGACTTCGGAGCCGGGTCGGAGCCACTAGTGTATGCCTCGGGTCCCGGTTCTCTGACCGTGAGAACGGCGGTTCCATTGATACCCGAATGGACCTGGCGATTGGCTGTTACATCTGTCAATCCCCCCCCGACCCCTTTGTCTCCTCCGGTCAATGAGAGGCGAGCTGCCTTGCTGCGTCACGTGACTTGTCAGGAACTAGTGGACAACTTTTAATGATAATCAAAACAATATGTTCTGCTGCAACATAGATTTACAGTGGATTATCTTAACAATGGCTAAGAAGAAAGATTACACATCTAAAGAAAACGTGGAGTTATTGTTCCTGTCCGCATTGATTGACTGGGAAATACGTTAATGTCCAGGGGCGAGCAGCAACGGTAAGAAAGAAAACGCCCTATTTAAAATTTACACCTCTTCATAATAACGTTGGCATTCGGTCATTTCAGATCTCTGCCCCGTTTTTGACATCTCTGCCCAGGTATCGGATCTCATTTTTCTAATAATGACCGGTTCCGTTTGGATCGGCTCCAACATGTCTCGGTGCTGCTCGGGTAACGGTTCTCATATTCCAAATAATAGACAGGTCAATTTGGGTCCGGCTCCATTTTCCCCAGGTCCATTTGGGTTTGGGTAGGTTGGACCCGTGAAGACCTCTAGTAGAAAGACACAAGTCACATATTGGGACAAAATACATTTCAGTCCTGGGATTTTCTCTTTTTTACTTTAACCCCTGTGCTTGCCTCAAAACACGCAGGGAATGCCTCCACTCTCCCAGCTACATACTCCAACACCCAAGTATTCCAATAACGCTACACACGGCTGACAGAATCTACATAATATCCGCTATTTAGGCATTGCACCAGCCAGACAGCGTGTGTCCCTAACTGTCACATAGGGGAAAAAGATGAGGAGTTGAACCTTCAAGCTATGGTGTTTTATGCCTTGTTAAAGTCAGTGATTCCAATTCTGTCTCCAATTCCCCCTACAGGAAACGGGCCTAAACCTCACAAGAAAACTTCAGAAGAGGAATTTAGTTTAAATCCCAGGGTGTTGATCACTAGGCTTCCTGAGAGTTATGTCCTCAAACTGTGCCAGCAATTTGGAAAGGTGGGTGTGAAGGTGTCACAAACACATTGCAGGGAAGGGTTTGATGAGGTTTGGGAGTAAAAACTAAATGTTCCTTTTCCTCATCAGCAAGCAGTGCTGGACAGCCTATATACACAGCAGTTGTTTTCTGGTGTGTCCTTTAATTTCTCCTTTAGATGTTTACAAAAAATATTGATATCAATTATTTTAAGCCCAGAATGAAGCCATCCAGGATCTTGGTGAATCATGACCATAAAACTTGAATCTGTGAAAATAAATACTTGAATATTAATTATATGATATACTAGTACATTTAATAAATACCTTTGTACCACTGGGATTTAGAAGACATTTGTAGAATCGGGTCCTCGGGTCTTAATGGGTTTAGAAGAGCGGTGGTACAGCCGGAAATTCAGTGAAAATAGCAGATCTACAAGCTCACAGCGTTGGGTGTTATGAGCTTGTAGATCGGCTATTTTCAACAAAGAGATTGTTATAGAGGGGGAGAAAAGAGGGGACCGATTACAGACCAGGGTCAACAACATATCTATACTATAATTTTGCGAATGTCTGAGTGAGTGTCTGTCTGTCTGTCTGTCTGTCTGTCTGTCACAGCGTTTCTCCTCAGTGGCTGGAGCAATTGATCTGAAATCGCATCACCATTAGCATATGAACACACCTGACATAACTGTGAAGCCCGTTTGTCACTTTCACAAATCAAATGCTGTATATTAGCATTTTTATGGTGTAACTACTATCTATTCTGCATCTAGCATGGGGCAACATGTTTAACCAGCTCTCTCTCTCTCTGTGTGTGTGTGTGTGTGTGTGTGTGTGTGTGTGTGGGGGGGGGGGGGGTGTTGGCTGGCCCCCTTTTTTGATGTTGTCATGTAGATCGGTACACATTATCTCTGTAGCCTTTAAACGAAACGGGTATTTCTTACATTGATGCTCCTACATATTATCATGCAAGCACCAGAAAGTTACTTTCCATCCCTCATACTGTGTGTACAGTGCACACCCCATAACCCACACACTGCACATCATTTCGGAGCTCATATCTTTGAACGGGTAAGGACTAGTATAGTTTAAAGACTCATTGAAATAAAAAAATACGTTTTTCACACTTTTAGAGCATATCTGTAGTGATAATATGGCCATACCTAACACTGAATGCCAAAAAAAAGTGAACAAATCGAGTATTTGTGTATTATAATGAAACAAGTCCAGTAAACAAAAACGTAATGCGTTGACTTTTAAGTCTATTTAATAATTCACAAGGTCACAGCTGCCTGTGTCAATCAACTTCAACTTTAGCTACTCTCCGCAAGCCGCTGGTTTGCGTGGCTACCCCCTTCCCCCGCCTCCCCGTTTGTCCTCTCAGCACAGCAGAGCCACTGTGTTCCGTTTCATTTCGACTGTAAGTGGTTAAAAGTGGTCCAGATTCAGTGACCCATTGAAGTCTGAACTCTACTGACTATAGTGGCGTTTCCATAAAGCCTCTTAATGCGCATTAAGCCTTTTTCGCTTAAATCTTTTTATGAAAACAATTCGAATAAACTTTCATTATCCGCAAAAACTTTTATCCGCTTGGAGGAGGTGGATTTTGAGGCTTTATCGAATAAACTAAATGCGCATTTGTGAATGGAAACGGGTCAGACAATAAATGCGAATAAATTATGATGTTCTGGGTCCATATCGTCCTCCAACTTAACACTTTACCCTGCCGCTTAACGTCCATTGTATAGCGTTGGCCCACAAAACAAACCGGTTGTTTGTTACACACAGAGTGACACGGACCGGGTGTAAATTCCTCCCATTTTCACCTTCCCGAGTAAAGCCATCCGTGGCTAACCCTTCCTCATCACACGGTGTTGCCTGCCAAAAGTGGCCGATCTACAAGCTCACAGTAGCTTGCATCCGCGTCTCCGCGCAGTGCTGTGAGCTTGCAGATCGGCCACCTTCCAGAGGACACTGAAACTTGCAGGATGAGTGTGCACTGTGCAGCGATCGTGGCACAGCAGTCAGACGTGCAGTGCTCACGTCTTGGTTCGGTCTGAAAAAAATCGGCCCGTTCAACTCATGCGACCGTCGCTAATTCGAATGACACCCGCAAATGGAAACAGGCTAAATTCGCTTTGTTAATGCGAATTTATGATAATTCGCTTCCTATTTTCGAATAAGCTTATGGAAACATGGCTAGTGTGTGATTTATTGTCTTGGTATAAATGCATTTTATGTATTGCCTTGTTATCTTTTTTTTTTCAGACACCAGAAGCAGATGACTCAACAGCAGTCAGTAAAGGGTACGTTAGATAGCCTGGGTATCAGCCTGCTAAGCTACGTTCCGTGGATTCGTTTTGTCACTTTGCTTCTCAGTCTGGCAAGCCCTCCATTTGACCTCTATTTCCGAACGTCACCTGTTACGTAGGCGACGTCGTTGCTGATTGGATGTTGTTCCAACGAATCAGAGTAGGGTTAGGGTAGCTAAGTCATCAGCCAGCCAATACACACTGGTGTATTTGTCCCGCCCCGGCACCACAAACCAATCAGAAGAGTGTTTCCACTCGTTTTCTATGTCCCGCCTCCCTTGGAGAGTCTTGCCTGGCCAGACTGAGAGGCGAAGTGACAAAACAAATCCACTGAACGTAGCGTAGCGGGCTGGGACCCAGGATATAAGTTAGAAAGCCTGCTGTACATACCCTCTCACTCCCCCCATATCTACTACTACTTTAACCCATTTAGGCCTGAACACAATATGACGCAATTTTTTATGCTTTAACTATTGAAAAATAGCAGATATACTGCTATTTTTGAAAAATCGTGAAAATTAGATTTTTGACCCGATTACATAAGTGTCTTTTGAATCCTTCTAAGATTTTTGGAAAAAAACCTATGTTTCTATGTCAGCAATCTGGCCAGCCATCGTCAAAGAAAAGGTCCTTTTCACTTAACTGGAGCTCAGTTAGTCTGTTCTTGAGAGACTACTATGTCAGTGGTTCTCAAACCTTTTCATGTGAAGGACCCCCAAAATGATATTTATTTGGCCACGGACCCCCATTTCAAAATATCTAGTTTCAGGGACCACCCAGAAGAAAAATTTGAGTTACAAACGTTCGCTTTGAAAATACATATATTCAAAGATTTGCACACATTTTCACGACTTTTTCAAAAATAGCAGATCTACAAGCTCGCAGCGCGGCACTCGGTGCCGCGCTGTGAGCTTGTATATCTGCTGTTTTTCACTGGTTAAAGCATTCAATAATAGGCCTAAATGGGTTAAGGTAAAACTACTAGTGTGTTCACAGGACATCTCCCCAGGAAAAGTCTGCCATAGGTGGTGAGGATTCTGGTAAGATGATGCCACAACCCATGGAGAACATATACTTCAGAATTGATTCAATATATTGTAGGTCAACCTGAAAGCACAATGGAAATGAACAGAGTCAAACCTAGACACTGTTGACCATTTCACTCACATTTGCGACTAAAAGGAGATGTGTGAAAATTGTAAAATGTATGTAGGAATACAGCCCCACTCACTCACACACACTCTGGGACATTAAGGTCAATGTGGTCATGCCATTGGTTTGGGGGGCACAAGTCCAAACTGGGGGGCAACGGCGGCCATGGCCTTAACGGCCTCCATGAAATTCCTGCCCTGCTGTCGCCCATTAAAGCCTCCGTGACATGTCAAACAGTTTGACTAAACAAGACAGTTATCAGGACAGCTGTATGTGTGTTTTCTCCTACAGGAAACGGGCCTGAACTTGATGACAAGAACACTTCAGAAGAGGAATTCAGTCCAAAATCCACGGTTTTGATCTCTGGGCTTCCGGCTGAGAGCGGCGGGACTGAGAGTGATGTCATCAGACTGTGCCAGCTGTTTGCAGCCCCCGCTGACATCATCCTGGCGAGGCAGTTAGGAAAGGTGGGTGTGAAGGTGTCACTCACACACACACACACACACACACACACACACACACACACACACACACGGTTTAATGTGGTTTTGAACTGAAAACTACATTTTCCTATTGGCACTCGTCAGCAATGAGAGCTGGACAGACCATTCTGATGTTCTCACAAGGCTGTTATTATATGTGGTTATGTTATACTGATGTTATTATATCCCATAATCAGTGTTGAATTTAAATGAGCTCAATTAATTTGTTAAGCACTGTGGTATCATTTATCGTTTATCCATCAGGCGCTGTTGTTGATGCCAAAGGCGGAGATGGCTGAGAAGTTGATGCTGGACCACATCGTTAGAATCAATGACTCTGAACTGAAGATGATCAACTTAGAAGAACAGGCCATCAGTCTCAACACACCAGTATGCTTCTACCCTGATCTGCAACCCTGTCTCTTGGAGTAGAATTATTTCATTGTCCTTTTGTCTGTTTTCTTTTTATATTCAGTATATAGATGAAGATGGAGATACAGATAGTAATTTGGGCAAAACGTATTCATATTCATTGTCTTAGCCCTGATTTCTTTCCCATTCAATGTTGACATGCCGTGCTGTCCTCTTATACAGTAAATGCCAACCCTGAAAATAATCTAAGTATCCTACAGGTGGCGATGTACAATCTTCTGAATCCTCCTAAAGACTCAGTGGTAAGTATTCTTGTCTTTCCTCCTGAGCTTTCCTAGCTTAATTGCAGACTTATATTACTGTCAAGTCATCTTTACTTTTATAGCACAACTAAAGTCCATAATAAAATATTAATTACAGCAGATTGTTTCAAATTCATACACCATCATGCAATGGTGTTGCTTGCCAAAAATAGCAGATCTACAAGCTACCACATCTATGCATTGTTGTGACTCTGTGACGGCTTGTACTGTAGATCTGTTCTTTTTGGGAAGGCAATAACAATCACTTGGCACACTAATGGCAAGAACAGCCCAATTTAATTTATTTACTTAAAACACCCATTGACCACTTGTAGTGACTTGTAATCACACTATAAAGGCAACTGCCAATCAAGTAATCTATTAAATGTATTAGTGTGATTAACTGTGGCACCCCTACTACAAGCTCACAAGACATAATCTGCTATTTTAAGCGAATGCTCACCTATTATGACATGCCCCACAATAAGGACGCTAGGGTTCAGAGGTTAATTGACGATGTCATGTTTTGCAGAATGTATGCTGGAATCGCCTGTTGGTGATCAGAAATGTTCCTGACACGCCCACAGCATCCTCAGAGGTCCAGATGTTGGTCAGGAGAATCGGAAAGATCCACAACACCCTGGTTCTCAGTCACAACACGGTGAGACACACATTGTGGTTGCATGTGTTGGAGCAGGGATGCCCAAGACATTCACCATGACTCAAGAAAGTAATATTTATTTATTTGATTAGCCTGGCCCTGTAAGTAGGCTTTGGTACTGAAATACATGTCAGGTACAGCAGGGGTTCCCAACCACTTGTACTAAGCTGTCAATTTGCCCCCTGGTGCTCCAAAACAAACATTACAGTCAGACGATTAGACAGATTAACCACTTAAATCACTGGACTGTCCCACCCCGAGTTTCCCAAGATATTACCGATGTTCCAGGCCGCCACGCCCGACTTTCCCGAGATGTTTTATTTCATTCAATCGAAAATCACTCAGCTGCTCATCCGCTTTAAACCAGAAACAGTAGGCTTGATCCAAAATAAAAATAATTTCCATCGGCTCCCATGTTAAAACATCCATTTCTGTTTCCTGATCCTGCACCGCATCCTGACATATTTCCGTGCTAGCTATGCGATCCGTGCTCACAATGACTGTAAGCTTGTTAGATTGTCTAATTGCACTGTTTCTATCATTTTTATTAAACTCTTAGTACTAATAGTAACTGTTGCACTGTTCAGACAAAATCTGTCCCTCATTCCAGATCATCTGTGAGATGTTGACAGCCGGCGCGGTTGCAAGCGTCATACAACACTACCACAGGTTTCCGTGTATGGTCCAGGGCAATCCCCTGTTCTTCACCTCAAGGCCAGACCCCACGACCCCAAGCCAGGTGTGGGGACCTCGCTGGCTGCCTCCCTGGCCCACCGCCTCCCTGGATTCATTCAAGGTAACCTTGTCGTGAGCGTGTCGGATGTTCTATTTTTGGCGTGCCACATCGTTGCATTAGACATCAATTAGATTGTTACTAATGTAGACTGTTAAGCTTAATTTATACTCTCCATCTCACTATGCTGTCCCTCGCCAAAAAGTACAGATCTACAACTTAAAGAGCTGCAACGTGGCACATTCTTAGCTTGTATCTGTTCTGTTGCTATGTACTGTATCGTCTCTGACGCGTAAAACCTCTTTTTGTTTATGAGTTTGCAATGCACTGTATAATGTATCCAGTAAAAACATGATTTCCAATTTGACCCAGCAATCAACTGCTGGTTTTAACTAATATTAGTTAACTTTTCCTGTCATACAGATCATCTTCTTTTGTGGATTTGGTTTCGTTTTATTAACCGTTACTCAGCTTGACGTGTCCCTGCATTCTGTTCCTAGGAGTCACCTGACGATGAAGACAATCGCACGGCACCCACTGCTGGCCAGGAGAACTCCACTCCTCAAGAGAATGTAAAATTTGTCCCAGGAATGCAGAACAAAGCTATTAATTTAGAGGAGATCGGTAATCATAACAGCAAGGGAATCTCTTATCACTGTAAACTCCCAAAAAACAGATACTCCGCTAACTTGCACCTGAAGGGAGGGCGACAAGCTGCTAGTTTGCCCGATAAGGTTGACCCTATAATAGAGATGGATGGACATTTTAAGAGAACAGGAAAGCTTGGTCTTGTTCACTGTAAACTCTGTAAGTGCAACATACGGTCTAGTGATAAAGGACCTCACCTGAACACAAACGCACACATGGGTCTAGAACTCCGCCATGACTTAGTCGCCAAGAAGAGGAAGGCGACCAGCCGCGATGATGACCCGCACACAACCAGGTGGTTCTACTGTAGGCTCTGCGGTTGGTCCTTCAAAAGCCTTTATAAAAAACAGGAACACGTGAAGGGGAAGAAACATGCTGCTAAACTGCTGGCCTGGAACAGAGAGCGCTGTAGCAAGCAGAGAGACCATACTGACCAGAGGACCACCAGCAATGAAGACCAGCAGGATCTTAAGGTTGGGAAAGGTTATGAACAGAACGGAAAGCATGACTATCTCATGGACATTTGTTACGACGGCACTGCCATATACTATCTCTGCACACTCTGTGAGAAGGTTTTGCACAGTAGAGACCCTTACGCCCTAGACTCCCACAGGAACGGAAAGACGCACAAGACGCTGCTGAGCCTGGGCCTGCAGCACTGCCACAACACCAGGCTCAAGATGGAGATCTTAAGCGAGGACGGGTGTTTCGCAGAGGTTGACGGGGAATCACCTGACCTGCCGTGCACCACCACCTTCTACTGCTTTATCTGTGAGCGCACAATGCAGGCCAACGTGGACGGTAAAAAGAAATGCCTTCACCTGGAGTCGCCCGACATACCGTGCACCACCTTCTACTGTTCTATCTGTGAGCGCACCATAAAGGCCCACGTGGACGGTAAAAATAAACACTTCCATCTCAAAGGAGACATGCACATCACTTCTCTGTGGAGGAAGTTGAAGCAGAGAGACGATGCAGACCAGAAGAGCAGCGGCAAGGGTGAAGCTGCTGGTAACTTGGAACCGAGTGAAGAGCAGCAGCACATGAAGGTTGGAGAGGAGCTTTCTGTTTTGAGCCAGCGCCCTCCTGATGGCCATGTGGCCCCCGCCGCCGCCAGCGGGTGGCCCCAGGGGAGCACCCAGTGGACCGACGGGGTGCCATCCGACCAACCCCCCTCCTGGCCCCAGGGGAGCACCCAGTGGACCGACTGGGTGCCACCCAAGTGACCCAACCCACAACCTCCTGCTGCCGGGGGTACGTCAGCCCGGTAGGGGCGGCATGTGACATATTTACGCCAGTAAATATGACACATATAACACAGCTATTATACATATAACACAGCTACTCCTTTTATCACAGATAAAGCAGTAGAAGGTGGTGGTGCACGGCAGGTCAGGTGATTCCCTGTATTATATATATATATATATATATATATATATATATATTATATATACAGTATTTTCTGGACTATAAGGCGCACCTGACTATAAGGCGCACTGTCAATGAATGGTCTATTTTCAAACTGTTTTCATATATAAGGTGCACCTGACTATAAGGCGCACATAATAGACGCTACCGTTGCGTTATGCATCCAACAGATGGAGCAGTGATAAAGGGAATGTCAATGTCAATGAATGATCCATATATAAGGCGCACTGGACTATAAGGCGCACTGTAGTTTTTTGAGAAAATTAAAGGCTTTTAAGTGCGCCTTATAGTCCGGAAAATACGGTATATATATATATATATATATATATCCACAATTTTCCCCGGGGGTTTACTGGAGGCTGATATTCCAAACTTCCGGGTTTAACAGCAGACATACAAGCTCACGTCGCGTCGCAGATGCAACCCGTTGTGAGCTTGTAAATCGGCGGCGGAAGATCGGTGCAAACGTCTGCGCAATGCACTATGGGGCGTAGGAAAATCGTGGATATATATATATACACATTTCTTTTTTACATCAGTGCCTATTGGATTCATTTAGATACATCTAAGTTTTGAGTGCAATTTAGTGGTACATTCAACTATAGTAGTTATAGTTAGTTATAGTTACGTTATAGTATAGTAACTATAATGTTTCAAACTCATTCTTTGAGACACAAACGGGTATTTGGCCAATTCTGCCATTGTCTTTTACAAGCTCCCGAGCCACAAAACTGAGCCAAATCCAAGCAAGAAGAACATTTGTCCAAACTCGCATGACAATTCAATTCCCTTCCCCCATTTGCACATGTAGGGTGTCACGTCACTGTAGTAAAAACAATCTTTTCTAAACAGAACATACACGAGGCCTTGTGTATCTTAAATATCTGTAGATCTGTTACGAAGTTGTGCCGTTGACACTGCAGCTATGACTGCCGCTCTGACCCTTTGGTTTTGAACAATTGGTTAGTCGGTTGGACGGTCTTGTATTCGCCGTGGAGGAGAGTCTTTTCACCTACCTGTCTGAGCCATTTCGCCTACCCTCAATTCTGCTGTCAGACTGTCCATGTTTGCATATTATCTCTTTGTCATTTAAATATTATAGTGACTGACAGTGGTGTCAACTGAATCTAACAGTTTATTTGACATTTATTATTTACATCACATTTTATTCCTAAAAAATTGCAAAATAGTTTTTTATGCCTGTTGACAGGCAAGGTTGATTCTATAGGCTATTTAGTTGTAGCATATATCTTATATAGACCTATATAGGCTAATAGCCTACATATATATTTTGTATAGCCTAATGTTAAAACAATATAGGCCTACAATACTGTTCATTTTACAATACTGTTCAATACTGCACCAAAGAATGTATAGTATCGGAACATGGATTAATTAATTATTTGGGCGCACCTGATTCCAATAGCTCTGTATTTATGTGATTACTATGGAGTGCATAGGATAGCATGTGTAGGTTTGACATGTAACACCACTGTCACTATAATATTTAAATGACAGAGATAATATGAAAACATGGACAGTCTGACAGCAGAATTGAGGGTAGGCGAAATGGCTCAGACAGGTAGGTGAAAAGACACTCCTCCAAGGCGAAAATGCCAGGCGAAAGGACCAAATGCGTGTAGGCAAATATGTTCTAGGCGAATATGCCTGACACCTTTTGGGTCACCTGTTTTGTGCCTACCTTATATTCTTGCACATTAAAGCAATGTTTTTGCTCCTCAATCCTTGGTTTGGTCCCCTTGATTTACATCCCATTATGCTCATCACAGTTATCATTTTCCTTAACTAATTTAAGTTATGCGCTATTTCCTCTATGTAAGAAAAAATATACCTTATCGTTGCGTGTGTGCGCACACACTCTGTTGGGGATTTACTGCTGCATACAGTATTCTTTGAGACGGAGGTACTTTGGGGCTTGGCCAAATCTGCCATTTCTTTGCCGGGTAAAACACAGCTTTCACCATTGGATGTATTATGGAAAGTACACGTTGTTACACTTAAGAGGGGAACATATGACACAAAGTATTGTAGTGCAAGTAATTCCAACAACCATCGATCTTGTGAAAATCTAAAACGGGACCGCCAAATATTCTAAACTTTTCGCAATTCTGTCAATAATCAGATTTTATATATTCTATTTGCTCATACTAGGAATTTAGGCAGAAGAATAATGCTTTAATGACTTTTTTAATATAATTAAAAATGGAAAAAATGGAAGTAATATTTATGCATGGATGCATTTATGCATTTGCAGACCACAAAACAGCCTGAAAATCTCCATGTCACAAACACAAGTAGCATGCCCAATTGCCCATACATGGAGACTTCTATTTTTTTTTTTCATTGTCAATTTATATGATGTTGACATAATTTTTGTGAATTAATCTCAGACCCAAGTTCACCCAATGATACGTGTCTGCTAGGCCATGTAGGGAAATAAGCCATTCGGATGCCATACGACACAAATTCATGCATGCATGCAGATACACTCAATCATGCCTGCATTAACAGACACATACATGCAAACTAAAATAATAATAATGCTCCGCTGTGGTGCAGGCTGTTTGTATGACTGTGGTTTGACACAGGCTGTTTCCTTTGTGGTCATTGAGGACTCTGATGTCAGCCTAGTCTTCACTCTTCAGTGTTTCAGGTTGGTTATATCATATTGTCTCTTCAGTCTGATGTTATCAGCCTGTCGGGACCTTTATTTCTCCATAACGACCGCGTAGCGCAGGGCTACTCAGCAAAATACAAAAGTGGACCAACAATGATGACCCTATTTTGAATGATTTTGTAACACTACATGAGTAGTCTAAAAATTAAGGAAACACAGAAAACAGCCACATTTCCATCTACAGTATATGGCCAAACCTCATTGAAAAAAAGATTGTCATGGAATGATTATTGATGAAATTTCTTCTTTTACAAAATAGCAAAACAAGTCTTGTATAAAACAAGACAAAGAGTTTCCTTGTGGTTTTGGAGAGAAACTGAAAAATGACATCAGAAATTGTTTGTCCACAGTCGCCACACTGAAAGTAGATATACAAGTAGAAAGTAGATATATTTTTATTGGGATGACCATGACGGCCCGCATAGACATGCCGCAGGTTGAATAGCGATGGCGTAACGAGACGTTATCGTTTACCTAGATATTAGGTCTACCCCTACTACTAAGACATTTTATGATTGGTTCAGTGTCAGCTCCGAAAATATTTTCTGCATGCCAAGTATAAATCAGGCATTACGATACGATTTTCATGACTATTTACATTGTAGATTCTCACTGAAGGCATCAAGACTATGAATGAACACATTATGGAATTATGTAGTAAACAAACAAAAGTGTGAAATAACTAAATATGTTTTATATTTGGTCTGATGAGTCCAAATTTTTGATTTTTGGTTCCAAATGCCACGTGTCTTTGTGCGACGCAGAAAAGGTGAACGCATTTTTTCTACATGCATGGTTCCCACCGTGAAGAATGGAGGAGGAGGTGTGATCGTGACACTGTTGGAGATTTATTCAAAATTGAAGGCACACTGAACCAGAATGGCTACCACAGCATCCTGCGACATGCCATCCCCTCCGGTTTGCATTTAGTTGGACCATCATTTATTTTTCAACAGGACAGCGACCCCAAACACTGTCACACCTCCAGGCTGTGTAAGGGCTATTTGACCAAGGAGGAGAGTGATGGGGAGCTGCGCCAGATGGCCTCCACAGTCACCTGACCTAAACCCAATCGAGATGGATGAAATGGACCGCAGAGTAAAGGCAAAAGGGCCAAGGTAGGTTCTGTGTATAAAAAAGGAAGTGAATCTTGCATGGGTCAGCTCTTCCATAACTTTACCAAATTATTTGACCCCATTTCCAGGCCTATAGAACTCATAGGGTGCATATAATGAGACTCTAGTTAAACCAGTGTGGTATCAATGCACCAAGACAGACTTGAGTGAAGGTGTCACGTGACAAAAAGAACAGATCTATATTAATGTTGGACGAAATGCATTTCGCTGCTGTCGGGCAGAAACCTCATATCTCCATATTTGAACTCTTCATAAATTAACGCTTCTTACTACAGTGTCACACAGGACAGCAGCATCAAGAGTAGCATATCCACAAGCTCGCACAACACGTTTTTAGGTTGTAGGTCTGCTACTTTTGCTGTTTTTATTTGAATCCTGAAAAGTAACTGTTTTGGACATATGAGGTTTCCTCCTGTCACAGATCATAATTATTAAAACATTTTCCAAAACATTTTCTAGGCCTAGAAAACTAAATATTTCCAGGAATTTCATGACCATGGATTCTTGTAGTCCAGTCAGTGCTGGTGTAGAGCTTAAAGGGGAAGACCACCCATTTTCAATATTGAACTATGTCATTAATATACCTTAGAGGAGTGGTGTGGAAATAGAAAAGTTCCCCCCCCCCCCCCCCCCCCTTCTGTGTTGCCTAGAACTGGAGGATTGATTTTGGGGTTTGTATTGTAAAGTACAATGGTGTGATGTCATCAAGTTGTACTTTACAATAAAAAACCCCAAATCAATCCTCCAGTTCTAGGCAACACAGAAGAGGTGGAACTTTTTTTCTATTTCCACACCACTCCTCTAAGGTATATTAATGACATAGTTCAATATTGAAAATGGGTGGTCTACCCCTTTAAGGACCAATCTGCTCTGGTATAACAGCAGCTACAAAGAATGAATGTTGTGACTCAAGATATCATCTTCTCTGGTTTTGTTTTAAGTTATTATATGAGAAATAGCCTCCATTTTATACAGTGGGGGATTCACTTCACGTCAGACATTTTCACATAGCATAGAGACCCAAATGTTTGGCATAGCGCTGGGCGCACGCACGCACGCACGCCTAACAATTCCAATCGGTTATAAATGATTACACCAGAACCCCTAAGTCTTTGAAAAGACGAAATAAAATATTTATTTATATATTTTTCAATCAAGACTAATCAAAGTGCCACAAAATAAAACAAAAAATAAATGATTACCAACAAGAGAATGTGGAGCGTTGATGGGACCATGACACATTGAGTCAGTCATTCAGGTTCATATTAAATTAATGTTCAGCTAGAGGTTGTCTTCCTGCTCTGGAGATATTTCTGTAAAAGAACAAACAGAAACAAGAATCAAACATCAAATAGACCAAATTACTTAACTGGCTCCAGTGTCTATGTTCACAAACGTTCCCATAATGTCCAGCAGAGGGCAGTAGCCTCCAGTTCTTAGAGAGGTTTTACATCTTGAAGGACCAAACCACTGTCTGACATATTGAGACTACTTTATTTGCCAGGCAGGAAGCCATTATATTATATTCAATACGGTATTAAAATCAACTTAAACATTTCTATTTCCTATTTTGTAAAAAAAAGGCTTCAGTGCATTCAGCAATTAAGCTTGTTTAGATAAATGTCGGGCTACAGGCTGGGTTGGGCTTCAATTGTCAAACATGTATCGGGCTTAGGGTCGGTCTCTGCCTGACATTGTCGGGCTGGGTTGGGCTCGGGCTCACAAATCTGGGCCCGATTAAAGCTCTAGTATGAAGTATAGTTATTAACCATGGAGGAGGCGTGCCGTCTCAGGCGACCTTGAGCCTCTGTTTCTTCTGCATAGGTTCTTCCTCCCTTCTCTTGTCTTCAGACATCAGGCGCTTCACTAAATAGATAGATAGATAGATAGATAGACAGATAGATAGATAGCTAGTTTTATTATCCCATGGGGGAGAATCAGTCACCCAGAGGCGGCACAGCAGTTAAGGTTACAAAGTTACAGGTAAAAGTATGAAAAATAAAAGAAGTACGATTGTGTACAGTAAAAAAAAAAAAAAAAAAAAGCAGAAAAAAGCCAATTGTTCTGTTTCCTTATCCGGCCACTCGTCTTCTGCATTTCTGCCCCAGCTTGTGAGCTCATATAGCATGCTAACGGTTGATCGCGGGTGCGGTGAGATGGATGTTTTTGTGATCTTATTTGTTCAGCGACATGTATGCAGACCGTGCACGATGGACACACTGCGAGTACATTAATTTAACCCTATTAAAAAAAATACCGGGATATGACGAGTAGTTAAGTGTGCCTGCCATGCAATGGCAAAACACTTAACACTTATTAGGTGTACCTAATAAGTAAATATATTCTTAATATTGGCACTTAATACCGGTGGCTCGGCTCAGGAATGGTGTGTTATTACTTTATTTGCCGATACGCGTTATCATGGTGATGTAATTCGCCCAAAACAGAAAAAACAGACATTTTGGAGCCACAATATACTCTGGCATACTTTTGCATAGGAACAAGATTTAAAGAGGTGGTGCCATATTTTTTTACTTTTTCTGTTTTTCATTTGTCTAGAGGTTGAAAGTACTTCATTAGACCCCCTGGTGTGGTTTTTATGAGCAATTATGTATTCTCTTGGTATGTGTTTGTTTTCTCTTGGAGGCTGCCACCTTGTGGTCAAAAGTGTCAGTTAAAAGACATACATACTTATTAGATCACAGAATCAACTCCTCCCCTAATTACCATTCATACTTTCCATGCATACTTAATGAACTGGGGGTGTGGCCACATAAAAACCCAATTTTAACTCTTTCTGTATACCTTTTTGGAAAAAGATCTTCCTCCTAGCATAATCATAATACCTGATAATACCTAAAATGCTGGCTGGCCTTTAAACAGCCATAACTTCAGTTTGCAGCATGCTACCGTCTCGAATCTTGGTGTCTGGACTTAACTGCCAATAGGGATGAGCTGTAATTGTCGAAGCCCCGCTCCCTGTCTTCCTATTGGCTGGGCTTTAGACAGCCATAAGTTCAGTTCACACCATGGTACCGTCTTGAAACTTGATTCTGGACTAATGCTAATGCGAAATATATTAAAGCTAATGCTAAAAATGTTAATAATAAATGGTAAAGCTAAAAATGCTAATGCTAACACCAACCGCTACACAAGGTTGCACACACTTAGCAAACTGCAGGCACACTTCAAATATTTAGTCAAACATAGCAACAACAACAACAACAACACATTCATCCTACCAGAGACAGAGGCAGCTGTCTCCTCCTCATCCTCCTCCATCTGCTCTAAGTTCTACGTCTCCTCCACCTCAGCATGGCTGTGGCTCCCACTCAGTTCTTTACCAGCAGCTCCATCCTTGCTGCTGTTCTTCTGGTCTGCATTGCCCTCCTTCAGCTTCATGGCATCAAAGTAACGCTTGAGCTGGAATCCTCTGGTGTGGAGCTCTTCAGACTCTGCTGAAGATTCTTCCAGCTGTCGTAAACTAACAGCATGCTTCTTGCCCATTAGGTGATCATTTATAGGGGCGCCTTTTGGTAAAAAACATTGACAGAGTTTACATTTAAGAACGGCCTTGCCGTTGCTGGAAACCTCCTCCACGTGTTCATCTCGGCTTGTGTAGATCATTGCGTCACGTTCCGCATTTCTGTTGTACTTCTTTCCGAGGTTGGCCTCGATCTCCAGATAAAGTTCCTGGAGATGACGTTCCTGGAGGTGGGCAGAGAACCTCTGTGCTTTCCTGGCAGTTCCGTCCTTCCCGATGCTTTTCTTCATCTTGTTCCACAGTGAAGTGACGTGTTGCCGCCCAATCAAGTGTTCGTGAACACCTTGTTTGGTGTATCGTTCAGGGAAGACAAAGTTACACAGCTCACAGTGAGAGACGGTTAATGGATTCGTATCGACCACCACGATAGACTCAGCCCAGCAGATGTCCTCCAGGTTGGCTGTGTTCTTGGCGAGGTACAGGCTCCTCAACGTCTTGCTCTGAATCAGCAGCACGTTATGCTTCTTCCCGTCAGAGTGCTCGTACATCTGTGCAGCGCTTTCCATTCTGATGTCACAGAGTTTACAGTGATAGGGAGAGCTTTGGTTCTTGTCCACCGCCACGATAGACTGGTCCCTGCAGATGTCCTCCAGGTTGTCTCTGTTCTTAACGAGGCTCCTTAACGACTTCACGTTGTGCTTTTTACCGTTAACATGGTGGCCGATCTCTGCAGCATTCATAGTTTCCACTCTGATGTTACAGAGTTTACAGTGGTAGCCTATGACTATGCCATTAGTGCAACATATCTCAGGATAGTCAGGATCTTTAAGACTGGAGTCCTCTTCAGCAGAGTCATTGCCATCGTCAGGTGACTCCTAGGAACAGAAAACGAATGTCAGGCTGAGCAACAGTTAAAATGAAACCAAATCCACAGGAGCAGCTGACCTGTATATACAGACAGTAGATACTAGAAAAGAAAATGTCAAAGATTGTTTAAGTATGCTTGCAGCTCGCTAAGTGTGTACAACTTTGTGTAGCGGTTGGTGTTAGTATTAGTATTTTTAGCTTTGTCATTTTTGCATTTGAGCCTTAGCAATTTTAGCTTTAACATTAGCATTTTTTGTTTTAGCATTAGCTTTAGCATTTTCAGCATTATCATTAACATTGATAGCATTAGCAATAGAGCATGAAGACCGAGTTTCGAGACGGTAGCATGCTGCGAACTGGAGTTATGGCTGTTTAAAACCCAGCCAATAGTAATAAAAAGGGGCTGGGCTTCAACAATTACAACCTGTCCCCATTGGCCGTCTAAGTACAGACACCAAGTTTAGAGACGGTACCATGCTGTGAACAGGAGTTAAGGATGTTAAATGCCCGGCCAATAGGAAGACAGAGAGGGTGGGGCTTTAACAATTACATCTAGTCCCCATTGGCCGTCTAAGTCCAGACACCAAGTTTTGAGTCGGTAACATGCTGTGAACTTGAGTTATGGCTGTTTAAAGCCTCGCAAATAGGAAGGCAGAGGGGGCTGGGCTTCAACAGTTACAGCTCGTCCCCATTGGCCATCTAATTCCAGACACCACAGGGGTTGACACTTCACCCAGTCCCTTCCTCCCCACAAACACTGAACGAACGTCGTGCAGTGGGATAGTTTGCTGCAACATGAGCTCCCTTGAAAACCCGTAAAGCGACATGCCTCATTGTGTGAACATGAAGTGACTGCTATGGAGAAACTAGTCTTTAGCTATGAGTTCTCTCAATCCCCAAAACTGGCGCAGGAGTAGTGCTAGGTAGAGTAGCGCACGTGTCGTTGTTTTCAAAGAGTCCGAACACAAGTTTTTTTTTCTTTTTTTTTGCGCGGTGGGAGGGGGGGGGGGGGGGGGGGGGGATTGGCCATGACCCGAGGGAAAGTAGAACATGACCTGTACTGTGAGATCTTAGTGTCAACCCCTGCACCAAGTTTTGAAACGCTACCAGGCTGCAAACATGAGTTATGACTGTTAAACGCCCGGCCAACAGGAAGACAGAGGGGCTGGGCTTCAACAGTCATAGCTTGTCCCTATTGGCCGTCTAAGTCCAGTAACCAAGTTTTGAGACAGTACAATGCTGCAAACTGGAGTTATGGCTGTTTAAAGCCAAGCCAATATTCAATTTAATTTATTTTTAATATTTTTTATTGTATTTAACTTTTTCCATCTTCCCAAAGAATTATTAAAAACTGAAAATGAAAAAAGTTACTGAAAAGAAAACATGG
The DNA here is from genome assembly GCF_963921795.1 of Nannobrachium achirus. NCBI lineage: Eukaryota > Metazoa > Chordata > Actinopteri > Myctophiformes > Myctophidae > Nannobrachium > Nannobrachium achirus. The sequence goes on from NC_137812.1 coordinate 17,220,661, forward strand.
CCTGCTCACGTATTAGGAGGGTAGTATGAGTCACCAGAAAAAAATAATTGCTGTTTTTAATTAATCTATCATGGTTAGAATGGAGTTTGAAGTTACAATGGGCGTGTATGTGGAGAGGCCCTGGGCCTGGAGGGCCGGATAACATTTACATCAAATATCAAAATTTTGAATCAAGAAAATTAAAAACGGTTCAAGGTGTTCATAAAAGCCTGATTAGACGATAAAATGACCAAAAGTTTTTTTGAAAGTGGAATATCCCTTTAAAGGACAACTTTAGTGTTTTACAACAAGCTAGGGTTCATATTTTAGATTGTAATGAAATAATATAAAAGATGAGTTAAAATATTTCATTTACTTCTTTCTATTGTTTTAGAGATTCTTATTTCAGTGGTTGGGGGCATGCGTACAAGTTGCTAAATATGTCATTTTATACACAATAAGCCTATTCCCAAGATACAACGCAACCTTTCATGGTTGGATGTGACTTATGGGGGCTAGAAGTGTTACTGTAAATAGCAAAAAAGAAACTTCTGGCTTATTGTGTCTAAAAATACATATTTAGTCACTTGTACGCATGCCCCCATGCGTACGCATGCCCCACATTTTAGCACGGTAAACGCGATAAAACAATAGTACGAAGCAAATGAAAACATTTTAACACTCACCTTTTCTTTTCTCTAATTACAATCTAAAATATGAACCCTTGTAAAAAAACAAAGTTGTCCTTTAATCCAACAAATTGATTATTCGTAAGTGTAATTGATCGCTAAGAAAATAATCGATAGTTGTCGAATCGATAGTAATGGTTGTCACAGTAAAAGTACAATTATTTCCCTTATGGAGTAGAAGTAAAAGTACTGACAATTGGAAATACTCCAGTAAAGTAAAAGTACCTCAGAAAGTACAGTACTTGTTGGTGGCGGTATGTGAGTGGCAGAGTCATCATCAGGTGTCGCAGGGCGCCACCTTTTGGTTGGGACGTCATCTTGACTCAGGGAGTGTTGTTTCCTCCTGCTGTGGTGAGGAGCAGTGTACGGGTACATATTATTGTGTATCATTATTTTATGCTTTAACTATTGAAAAATAGCAGATATACAAGCTCACAGCGCGGCACTGCTATTTTTGAAAAATTGTGAAAATTAGAATTTTGACCCGATTCTATAAGTGTCTTTTGAATCCTTCTAAGGTTTTTTGAAAAACCTATGTTTTCACTTAAATGGAGCTCAGTTAGTCTGTTCTTGAGAGACTACTATGTCTGTGGTTCTCAAACCTTTTCATGTGAAGGACCCCCAAAATGATATTTATTTGGCCACGGACCCCAATATCTAGTTCCAGGGACCACCCAGAAGCAAAATTTGAGTTACAAACATTATCACAACTTTTTCAAAAAATAGCAGATCTACAAGCTCGCAGCTGTGAAGCTTGTATATCTGCTATTTTTGAAAAAAGAAAAAAAAAAAGGTTTTTGAAACATTTCAGATGACAAAAGTTTTAGATTTTAGTCACCTAATTGGTGGACCTTGATAGCGTCATAATGGCTGATTTTACCCTTGGCTGCAGCTTGCCAATCTTCAAGCTCACAATGCGTTGTGAGCTTGTTGGTCTCCACTAGTAACTCCCTAACATTTTAGTCTTGTTTTTGAGCGGTGCTAAGCGTTCCTACGTAGCTTTTTGATATCTGTATTGGGGTGGATATTGGCAAGAATCTCACAATGCAATACGTATCACGATACTTGGGTCACGATGCAATAGTATCACGATATATTGCGAATCTTTGCGATACGACAATATTGCGATATATCAGCTTTAAAAGCTGAAGGCGCTGCTCTAATGTTGTTGTCGTTAGCAGCCATTTTCTCGAGAGACCTCACTCACTGAACCGTGGGAAGGGGAAGTAGCTACTATAGTACAGCAACATATTTTATTTTCCTCAAAGTATCTCGATACTACGGCCTGAAGTATCGATACAGTATTGGCAAATAAACTATCGCGATGTATTGCCTTATCGATTATATTGCCCACCCCTAATCTGTATGAGTGTTCACGAGAACACGAAACTGGCGTCACATGAGACTAACGTCATAGAGGCCAACAACACCACAGCTCACGGACAGAATGGCCCATAAAAGGAGACATGCACATATCTCGTGTTTGATACTAAGTGAAGTGAGCTGACTTCGCACAGGTGCGATTTTTATGTGTTGAGGACATTGTCAATATACTGTATGTAGTTTTAGTCATCATAGATTGTTTTTATCGTTTTGTTTTCGTCAGTGAAAATAGGTAGTACATTTTCCATCATTGTTTAGTCAACATTATTAACACTGGAAGGAAGGGAATCAAATATTCAATTCTGTTAATTTTACGGAATTGGATATTTGATTATATTCCTACCCTTATTATGCGATTGCATCATTTCCCACATAATCAGCTAAATGCAGCAGATTGTGCAGGGGTCACATGTTTTCAAAAAGCCGCATAATCACATATTTCGCATCTACCCGCATATTTCACCACATAAAAAATCACATAAACCCCCGCATATTTTGCATCTTTTTGTGTAATTCACCACCTTTCGCATGTTTCACAACTTTCTGCATATTTTGCATGTCACATATATCGCAACTTTCTGCAATTTCACCACATGAAATCACATAAAACACTTCATACTGTATTTCATCGCAACATCGTGGATTTTTGCCCACGTTTTTTCTGGGGGGTCTACTCTAGAGAGAGCGGGAAAATATTTTTTTAAAGTCAAACAGACCTTGGTGCGTTGGGTTTCCTCTTTGGGTCCAGCAGTTGTAAACTTTTAGCATGTCGCCTCCCCGTCACATGGGCATTTACAACATCGGATCCTTTTGGTAAATAACATTGACAGAGTTTACAGAAGAAACCAGTGGGTAACCTCTTGGTGTCGTCACGTGGTTTAGAGAGAGAGATCTTCTTTCGTGTATCATCGTCTTTGATGATCCATGGAGCAGGAGGTCTGGATGATGAGGAGTAGTCTCTCCGTGTTTCAGATGAAGGGCTACGTTTGGGACTGTCCCTTCTGTAGTCTGGGTCTGGATGACGAGATCTGGGAGGCAGGAGACATTCTGGTGTAGGTGACCGTTTGCTCTTGTGACGCCTGGATGAGGATGAGTAGTCTCTCTGTGTTTCAGATGAAGGGCTACGTTTGGGACTGTCCCTTCTGTAGTCTGGGTCTGGACGACGAGATCTGGGAGGCAGGGGACATTCTGCTGTAGGTGACCGTTTGCTCTTGTGAAATTCACTGCTTGACCTGCAGTAATCCAGGTCTCCATGCTTATTTGGCACAGGGGGCTGAGGACAGAACTGCCACCTTTCAGGCGTGACGTCCATTTCTTGTTTAGGAAGTGAGGACGCTGGTGGTATTTTTTCTTTTTTTCTTTCAGCAGCTGAGAGGTTTTCACACGATAGCGGCTCTCGTATGAAAGCCTCTCTGCTGCTGCTGACAATAGTGGGTAGACTTGAATGACCGTAGTCAATAGTGGTTCGACTTGAATGACCGTAGTCAATGCAGATACCGGACACTTCCGGGGATCGCAGACGTCCCGAGCTTCCCTGGGAACAGGAAGGAGGAGGCTGTGTTTCACGGACGGTGTGTGTGGCGCTCTGAGAATATGAAGAGGAGGAGGAAGCTGCAATGTTCTGGTCATTTGATTTCCTGCTCAGGATGTCCTGAATGATGTAGGATAGATTATCAGGTGTTAGCTGATCCTCAGGGTACTGACTAAGAACCTTGAGATCCTGGCTGGAGAGCCCAAAGCTAACCAAGATACTCCCTGCCCTTTCTATGACACCCTGTCCATCCCCAACTCCACTATGAGAGCCCCTAGTCTGAGGGGAAGGTTCATGCATCCAAGCCTGCATATCCATTGCAGAGTGGCTGCTCTGGGGCTGTTGGGTCACAGTGGAGGGAGGACTGGAGAACGTTTGGTCAGGGTGTCTGTAGTCTGATGAATCCAGCACCACACGCTGCAACACCACACTCTTGTGGCCCGGTTGGCTCTCAGAGAGAGGCCACGGGGATGAGCTAAAGCCCCCAGATCCTGACCCATTTGTACGGTCCAAATACATGTCTGTGTCCATGTTCATGGGCTCCATGTCGGTGTCCCTGGAGCCCTTGATAGGAGGGTACTGGAAGTGACTGTGCTGCTGCTGTTGTTGATGTGCTTGCTCTTGGTGATTAAAAGGACGAGGCCTGTTGGAGAAAGGTTGTGGCGGCTCCTCCTGCTGGCTGTGGTGGTGATACATTGTGCTGGAATGATACTGTGATGTCCTGCAGTTTGTTGTAATGTTCAACCCCACCCCTGGCACCCACCTGCTGAATACTAAGATTCAGAGTAGTGAGGTGAGGAGGGTGAGCTGCACCTCAGCTTCAATCTGGACCAACTGCAGAGCTGCCACTGCAGCAGCACCAGCTGCAGGTCCAAAGAGGCAATGAGCCCCTCTGGTGACCTCTGGTGGGTGGGGTCAAATGTTCTGCTGCTCTGGTCCAAATGGAGACAAGACTGTCTGATAGCACAGCAAATCTGGGAGATGGAAAACAGAAATATATTAAATGGTGTAAAAGCGTCTCCTTTTCAGTTTGAGAAATCAAAATGATACTAAATCGTTATCAGTCATTTTAATCGATGTTTGATGGATTGTATATCAAATTCATAATTGATATTAGATCTTTATCAATTTAATTGGAGTTTGATGGATTGGGGTGACAGTGTTGAGTTGTGTGTGTGGTGCACATTTACATTTCTTCCATCTTCCGTCCATTTACGTTTTTCTTTTCTTTTTTTTTCCACTTAGATTTTATAAATTTTCCAATAAAACATGTAGGACATCAGACAAACATAAAACATAACAAAAATAAAGAATAAAGCGGAGTTAAATGGTCTTCACTGTGTTATACAGAAGAATAGTCAAGACATAGGCCTATATTTCGGAACTCTCTGGTCAAGGTAAAGAAAGAAAAAAAAAGAGAAAGGGGGTTATTTTCTTTTTACATTGGGTACCGAAATAAGCGAAAAAGAAAAGAAACAATGATATGCAAATATAGTACCAACAAATAAAAAGTAGCAATACATACAAAACACAGAATGCACCTTTTCTTCTTTTCAGATAAATCCACTTCTTATTAGTGCAAAAGACCTGAATAAAGTATTGAATAGAATGCTCTTTTGATAAAATATGTATTAGAACAGCTACAGATATGTCCTATGTTTAAGTGTCAAGGGCTAATCCTCTTTCTCAGGCCAATCATAGATGATTATTAGACAGTGAACTTACCGTCATGAAACTGTACCTTTTTCTATGAAAACTTCTAATAAAGTCTTCACTCAATCAACCTTTTGGAGGTTTTCTCTCAATGTTTACACCATGGTTTAGGGTATGGACTTCTCCACGCAGCTTCCGGGCAGACGTAAAGCGTAGCGCAGGCTGACTAATCAACAGCAGAGCAGTGTGTGTGTGTGTGTGTGTGGTCACACACAGCCACAGCCACACACACACACACACACACACACACAGCTCTGCTGTTGATTAGTCAGTGTGTGTGTGTGTGTGTGTGTGTGTGTGTGTTTAAAGACCATTGTTGTCTCCACCAGCCGAAGGCTGAGGGAGAGTATGTTTTCCCCTCCGTCCGTCCGTGCGTGCGTGCGTCCGTGCGTCCTCGCAGTTTGTGAGCAGCTAATCTCAGTCACCGTTGGCCCGATCGCTGCCAAACTGAGCACACACACTCCCTGGATGCCAATCTAGAACCTCTGCCCCACATTTTTCAAATCAGCCTCATGGTGGCGCTATAACAGGCCGATTTGTGTGGCCTGGTTGTTACCAGCTAATCTCCGGCGCCGTTGGCCCGATCGCTGCCAAACTGAGCACACACACTCCCTGGATGCTAATTCAGAACCTCTGCCCCACATTTTTTAAATCAGCCTCATGGTGGCGCTATAACAGGCCGATTTGTGTGGCCTGGTGGAGACCTGTGCTCGGAAGAGCACTGCTTCTAGTATATCTCTGCTTTGCCTGCATGTAACCTTGATGCATGAAAACTGTTTCACCTGTAGGCTACATATTTTGTTCCCATTGTATTGTATTGTGTACACTTCTGCTTTGCCAATGTAACCGTGCCAATAAAGCCCTTTAATTGAATTTAATTGAAGTGTGTTTGTGTGTGTCAACTAGACATCTGCACATACAGTATGAAACAGAGCTGCTATAAGCATTAATTGCTCTGTTTTAGATTTGTGTGTATTCTTTTTTACACACACACACACAGCGCCCGCCCGCACGCACGCCTTCTGCTTTGCCAATGTAACCGTGCCAATAAAGCCCTTTAATTGAATTTAATTGAAGTGTGTTTGTGTGTGTCAACTAGACATCTGCACATACAGTATGAAACAGAGCTGCTATAAGCATTAATTGCTCTGTTTTAGATTTGTGTGTATTCTTTTTTACACACACACACATGTGCGCGCACGCACGCACGCACACACGCACGCACGCACACACACACACACACACACACACACACACTTCAAAGGAGATATTGGCATGAGAAAACACAAGTTTACATAATGAAATAAAAGCATTTGGAAATGGGGAACATAACATTGGAAAGGGGGCACAGAATTGTGTTAACACTATACAGCTATGTCGCATTGTGTAATTTTCTACAGGGTAAAGTTTTTGGAACAAATAGTATTTAACTCATAACATTCAATGACAGACAGAACACAGTAGGCCTACTACAGCGGATCTCATCAGAAGGAGGTAGGGGTAGGGTTAGGCTGGGCTTAAAGTTACCAGTTTCTAGTGTCAGCTGCCTGTATGCGGTTCCACATTTTAGTGGTAGGCCTAATAGCAGAAACACAAATTTGACCCTTTGTTTGAGTCGACTCTGGGTTGAACATGGTCTGTGACGCTAGTGTTGTAATTGTGGACATCCTTGACGTTATTGAAGTATTTTGTCAGGTACATACATGGGTAGCGTATCTTGTGTACCAGGCCCATTGCAAGATGTTGTACTCTGTCATCTACCTTGAGCCACCCCACGCTAGACTGGTGAATAGAGGTGAGGTGAGTCCGAGGAATCGAGGATTAAGGTTAAGCTGCAGCAGTTGTGTCACGCGCTTGCCTGTCATGCGGTTACTCTTGCCTGTCACACTGTAATGCTTGCCTGTAACGGCGCACACATGCACGCTCACGCACACACACACACACACACACACACACACACACACAATCCTAAAAATTCCAATCAGATATAAATTATTACACCAGAACCCATAAGTCTTTGAGAAGACTAAATATAACATTTATTTACGTTTCTTTTTAAACAACTTTAACATAAGATGTTTCGACAAGAGAATGTGGAGCGTTGATGGGTTCATAAAATGTTCAGCTAGAGGTCTTCCTGCTCTGGAGATATTTCTGTAAAAGAACAAACAAAAACAAGAATCAAATAGACCAAATTACTTCACTGGCACCAATGTATATGTTCATAAAACGTGCCCACAATGTCCATCAGAGGGCAGCAGCCTGCAGTTCTTAGAGGTTTTACATCTTAAAGGACCAAACCACTGACTGGTCCGACATGTTTAGACCATTATTATCATCAACAACAACTCATGATATAAATGATATACGTTCCTGCCAACCATTTCAAAGCATCCGTAGTTTGTTTGCCAGGAAGACAAAATAGTATATTCAATACGGTATTAAAATCAACTTAAACATTTCTATTTCCTTTTATTTATTTATTTTGTAAAAAAAGAAAGCATTATCACTGAGTAAAGCCCTTTGCACACAGGCGCGTTTAACCGCACGGATAAAACGGACAATATAATTTTTTGAAAAGAAAACAATGATTCTCTATGACCTCATGCACACCGGCTCCGAATTAGCCGTGCGACGAGTGGCTGCCGCCGTGCGTTTTTTTCTCGATCGAAACCAGTTCGATTCGTGCGTCTTGTCGCATGCGGTAAAAAACTCATCAATCCTTTTATGACTCCTTTTTGGATCCGCAGCGCCGATTCCGCACAGCCTTGCACACCAAATCCTATGCGTTTTATTCATGCCGCAAACGCAAAAACGCAACTGTCCTGTGTGCAAAGGGCTTTATAATGTGCAGATTTTTTATACAAGTACTGGCATGTTGTTATTAGCAAAACTCAAACATCCTTGATTTCTAAGTGGTGGCAACTATTACCATCAATAATCCCATTGACTTTCAATGGGGAAAACAGAAGAAAAAAAATTACAAACAGCAAAAAATGTTCTATGTACAGGTTCATTAAAATAAAATAATCCTAGCGTACCGAGTACTTTACACGCTGCTCATCTGGAGCATTTAGGGGTTCAGTGCCTTGCTAAATGACACTTCTACACACAGCCAGTAGGAGCCGGGTATCGAACCTGGAACCTTTAGATTTATCTACCTACAGTTAAGAGGCCTGAAAATTAAGGCACGGCCCTAACTGGGCAGGCCCGAAGCCGTACCCGGCCCTACTAGTTAGCATACATTTTAGGCCCTACCCGGCACGAAAGCGTCGGGTCGGGTATGATCGGGTCTATCACAGAGTAATAGTAATAAAATAATAAAAAATATATATTTTCTTTTTTCATTGAGCCCAAGGCCCTACCCGGCCCGACCAATTAGCATACATTTTAGGCCCTACCCTACCCTAAATGTCGGTCGGGTTCGGGTATGGTCGGGTTATGTTAATTTGAGAACTCTACCTACAGTACCTTATCTACAGAGGCATAATTTCAGAACGAAATAGGGGGTGGAAAAAAAAGTTACCATAGCCCCATTCATAAAATAGCATAAATAGTGGATCTACTAACCCATTCGAATGATATCAACGCACTGAATGTGAATTTGTCACGTCTTTTCAGACCATTGAATGGTGCAGTAGCTGAGATACTGAGCTACCGGACGGGTTAATCATGACCTACCGACGCCGTATGAATGAACTATAGTTATTAACCATGGAGGAGGCGTGCCGTGTCTCAGGCGAACTTGAGCCACGTGAGACACCGCCAGTGTGCATGTTGCTCCTTTACCTGCAGGTTGGTGTTGTGTTCCAGGCTCTTGCAGTGACTCCGCTCTGACTCCTGTTCTACACTGAAGAAGCTGTTGCACACTTGACAGAAGAAGCCTGGTTTGGGAACCAGGAACTCCATACCTGCAGGGGCACAAAAACACGCACGCACGCACGCACGCACACACACACAGCAGAATATCAACCTATGAATGACCATGTAAATGAGCCTACTCGTACAACTCTAGCTGAAGGCATGGAGAGAACCTCACCATCATCAGCACTGTTAGGGTCAAAGGGAGGAGGAGGGTTGTCAGCTTGTGTCTTCTGTTTCTTCTGCATAGGTTCTTCCTCCCTTCTCTTGTCATCAGACATCAGGCGCTTCACTAAATAGAGATATATATATATATATATATATATATATAAATATATATATATATATATATATAAATATATATATATATATATATAGAGAGAGAGAGAGAGAGAGAGAGAGAACTTTATTATCCCATGGGGGAGAATCAGTCACCCACAGCAGTTAAGGTTACAAAGTTACAGGTAAAAGTATGAAAAAAAAGGAGAAAAAAAAGTACTATTGTGTACAGTGAAAAAACAAAGCAAAAAAACAAAGCAGAAACATAGATTAAGATTTGGCAGAAAAAAGCAAATTGTTCTGTTTTTCCTTATCCGGCCATTTGTCTTCTGCATTTCTGCACCAGCTTGTGAGCTCATAGCATGCTAACGGTTGATTGCGGGTGCGGTGAGATGGATGTTCTTGTGATCTTATTTGTTCATTGACATGTATGCAGACTATGCACGATGGACACGCTGTGAGTAAATTAAAAGTAAAATAAATACACTGCATGGCAGTGTTTTGCCACTGCCATGCAGTGGCAAAACACTGTATTCCGCCAAACTTACTATATTCTTCCTGCAAATTTCCGTACCGGCGGCTCGGCCCGGGAATGGTGTGTTATTACTTTTCTTGCCGATACGCGTTACCATGGCGATGTAAATCTGTCTGTCTGTCTGTCTGTCTGTCTGTCTGTCTGTCTGTCTGTCTGTCTGTAACAGCGTTTCTCCTCAGTGGCTGGAGCAATTGATCTGAAATCGCATCACCATTAGCATATGAACACACCTGACACAACTGTGAAGCCCGTTTGTCACTTTCACAAATCGTATGCTGTATATTAGCATTTTTATGGTGTATCTATTATCTATTCTGCATCTAGCATGAGGCACATCTATTCTGCATCTAGCTTGAGGCAAAATGTTTAACCAGCTCTGTGTGTGTGTGTGTGTGTGTGTGTGTGTGTGTGTGTGTGTGTGTGTGTGCAGGCAGGCGGGTGTGTGCGCAGGCGGGTGGGTGGGTGGGCAGGCGGGGGGGGGGGGGGGGGGGGGGGTAGCCATTAAACGAAACGGGGATTTCTTACATTGATGCTCCTACATATTATCATGCAAGCACCAGTTAAAGTTACTTTCCATCCCTCATATACTGTATGCACAGTGCACATCCCATAACCCACACACTGCACATCATTTTGGAGCTCATGTCTTTGAACGGGTAAGAGCTAGTTTATTCAAACATAGCAACAACAACAACACATTCATCCTACCAGAGACAGAGGCAGCTGTCTCCTCCTCCTCATCCTCCTCCATCTGCTCTACGTTCTCCGTCTCCTTCACCTCAGCCTGGCTGTGGCTCCCACTCAGTTCTTTACCAGCAGCTTCAGACCTGTGGAGCTCTTCAGACTCTGCTAAAGATTCTTCTTTTCTCCTCTCTTCCAGCTGTCGTAAACTAACAACATGCCTCTTGGCCATTAGGTGGCAATTTATAGAGGCACCTTTTGGTAAAAAGCTTTGACAGAGTTTACAGTGAAGAACGGCCTTGCCGTCGCTGGAAACATCCTCGATATGTTGATCTCGGCATATGTAGATCATTGCGTCATGTTCCGCAGCATTTATGTTGTACTTCTTTCCGAGGTTAGCCTCGATCTCCAGATAAAGTTCCTGGAGATGATGTTCCTCGAGGTGGGCAGAGAACCTCGGTGCTTTCCCGGCAGTTCCGTCCTTCCCGATGCTACTCTTCATCTTGTTCCACAGTGAAGTGACATGTTGCTTTCCATTCAAGTGTTCGGGAATACCCTGTTTAGTGACTCGCTTAGGGAAGAAGAATTTACAGAGCTCACAGTAAGAGACAGTTAATGGATTGTTATCGACCACCACGATAGACTCTGCCCTGCAGATGTCCTCCAGGTTGTCTCTGTACTTGGCGAGGTACAGGCTCCTCAACGACTGACTCTGAATCAGCCGCACATTATGCTTCTTCGACATGAAGTGTAGGTAAAACTTTGCTGTTTCCACTCTGATGTCACAGAGTTTACAGTGGTAGCCTACGACCATGCCATTACTAGAAAATTTCTCAGGATAGTCAGGATCTTTAAGACTGGAGTCCTCCTCTTCAGCAATGAGCACTGTGTGGCTTTCTTTGCCATTGTCAGGTGACTCCTAGGAACATAAAATGCATGTCAGGCTGAGAAACAGTTCAAATTAACACTCATTTTGTGCCGATCCCAAACTAGTTCGGCTTTTTTCTGCCTTTTTATCGGCCGGGGTGCCGATCCTGAACTAGTTCGGCTTTTTATATAAAATTAATTAAACACCCGAAGGCCTTACCGAAGCACCGGGCAAAATTTTCGAGCAGTCCGTCGGCCGCAATTTGTTTACATCGGCCCGCGAGAGCGTCGCGCTGCCGATCTTTGCCATTGAATCCAATGCATTCTCAGATCTTTGAAGTTCATTTTCTCTGTTCTATGCCTTTCTATGAGGGGCGCAAGGTTTAATCACGGCTAAATCACCGAAAATATGGCTTCTAACATGAGTGGTAGCCAATAGCTAACTTCAAGCTAATTTCATCCTGGTCCTGTTCATGACACAAAGGAAAGTGTTCACGCACGTCATGGCTGTGCACGGCTTGTGCATATACAGCGTATGTCTATGGTGGCTGATCTGGCCATTGGGGGCCATCTAGTGGAGATTTCGGGCACTGTATGAGTTAAACCAAATCCACAGGAGCAGCTGACCTGTATGACAGTATATACTAGAAAAGAGACTTGTTAAGTGTGTACAACCTTGTGTAGCGGTTGGCGATAGTATTATTATTTTTAGCTTTAGCATTTTTGTGTATGAGCTTTAGCAATTTTAGCTTTAACATTAGCATTTTTTTTAGCATTAGCTTTAGCATGTTTAACATTAGCATTAACATTTATAGCATTAACATTAGAGCATGAAGACCGAGATTCGAGGCGGTAGCATGCTGTGAACTGGAGTTATGGCAGTTTAAAGCCAAGCCAATAGGAAGACAGATGGGGCTGGGCTTCAATAGTTACAGCTCGTCCCTATTGGCCGTCTAAGTCCAGTAACCGAGTTTCAAGACAGTATTATGCTGCGAACTGGAGTTATGGCTGTTTTAAGCCTAGCCAATAGGAAGACAGAGGGGGTGGGGCTTCAACAGTTACAGCTCGTCCCCATTGGTCGTCTAATTCCAGACACCAAGTCTCGAGACGTTACCATGCTGTGAACAGGAGTTATGGTTGTTAAATGCCCGGCCAAAAGGAAGACAGAGTGGGCGGGGCTTCAACAATTACAGCTGGTCCCAATTGGCCGTCTAAGTCTATACACCGAGTTTCGAGACGGTACCATGCTGCAAACTTGAGTTATGGCTGTTTAAAGCCTGACCATTAGGAAGCCAGAGGGGGCGGGGCTTCAACAATTACAGTTAGTCCCCATTGGCCGTCTAAGTCTATACACCGAGTTTCGAGACGGTACCATGCTGCGAACTTGAGTTATGGCTGTTTAAAGCCTGACCATTAGGAAGCCAGAGGGGGCGGGGCTTCAACAATTACAGTTAGTCCCCATTGGCCATCTAAGTCTATACACCGAGTTTCAAGATGGTACCATGCTGCAAACTTGAGTTATCGCTTTTTAAAGCCCGGCCAATAGGAAGACAGGGGGCGGGGCTTCAAGAATTACAGCTCATGGCTATTGGCCATCTTAGTCCATACACCAAGTTTCGAGACAGTACCATGCAGTGAACTGGAGTTATAAATGTTTAAAGCCCAGCCAATAGGAAGACAGAGGGGGCTGGGCTTCAACAATTACAGCTCTTCCCTATTGGCTATCTAAGTCCAGTAACCAAGGTTCGAGACGGTACAATGCTGCAAAATGGAGTTATGGATGTTTAAAGCCCAGCCAATAGGTTAAGCCAGAGGAGGTGGGGGTTCAACAGTGATTGTTGACTGAGCTGAAAATGCAACTGTCCTGCATGACACACACACAACCCTCCGCAATAGCTCTCGCCTCTCGGAAAGGCGAAACAAGGTGCGCTCTGTCTATGACCAGTCTCAAAGTAATGGTGAAAAATAAGCAAAATATAGCATCAGACACAGTTCGGGCCAAGGACCCAGCAAGATCGGGTCCATTTTCCCCGGCTCCATTTTAGGGTCGGATCCAATTTAATTCGGCTAATTAATTACAGCTCATGGCTATTGGCCATCTTAGTCCATACACCAAGTTTCGAGACAGTACCATGCAGTGAACTGGAGTTATAAATGTTTAAAGCCCAGCCAATAGGAAGACAGAGGGGGCTGGGCTTCAACAATTACAGCTCTTCCCTATTGGCTATCTAAGTCCAGTAACCAAGGTTCGAGACGGTACAATGCTGCAAAATGGAGTTATGGATGTTTAAAGCCCAGCCAATAGGTTAAGCCAGAGGAGGTGGGGGTTCAACAGTTACAGCTCATGCCCCTTTGCCATCTAATTCCAGACACCAAGTTTCGAGACAGTACCATGCTGCGAACAGGAGTTGTGTATGTTTAGAGCCTGGCCAATAGGAAGAAAAAAGGGGTGGGGCTTCAACAATTACAGCTTGTCCCCATTGGCCATCTAAGTCTATACACCGAGTTTCGAAGTGGTACCATGCTGTGAACTTTAGTTATGGCTGTTTAAAACCTGACCAATAGGAAGCCAGAGGGGGCGGGGCTTCAAGAATTACAGCTCATCCCTATTCATGGGTTGCATTTGTAGTCCTACACCAGCCATTTTGAGGACCAACACAGGTGTTTTGATTAACTTAGAACATTGGTTCTATGCCAATCAGACAAATTGAACACCTGTGTTGGTCCTCAATATGGCCGGTTTAGGACTACAAATGCAACCCATGAATTGCGTTCTTAGTCCATACACCAAGTTTCGAGACAGTACTATGCTGCGAACTGGAGTTATAAATAGGAAGACTGAGGGGGCGGGGCTTCAACAGTTACAGCTCGTCCCTATTGGCCGTTTAAAGTCCAAAGTCGTGTGAGCGTTTTAAAGTTTAAATCACGTTCCTATGCAAAAGTATGCCAGAGTAATGTGGCGCCGTGTTTTTTTCCTGTTTTCCCCCATTGAAAGTATTTATTAACTAAATTGTGCACAAAAAGTAAGGAAACTTGACTTTGATCCATTATATCTCCTCTTTAATAATACCAATTGGCATAGTGTTTTACATAATTTTTTCTCGTTGATTAGTCACCTTTACAATGAAATACAGCTCGTAACCATTGGGCATTCGTGGAATGAGCAGCACAGCCAAACGTGTGGGTAGGGCCTTCCCAATATTTGCCAAAATTCGGTCCATTACATCTCCCCTTTAATTATGCCAAATGGCAGTGTTTGATATCATCTTTATCGTTGATTTATCACCTTTAGGACGAGGTACAATTTGTAAGCATCTGGCATTCATAGAATGAGCAACACAGTCAAACATGAGGGTACCGCACCTAAGAAAATGTCAACACGTGCATTGATAGAACGCAGTGCCCGGTATAACAAATGTTGTAAACCGCAAATGATTAGTATATTCTCCGCTTGGAAAACCCGACAGACACAAGGCAGCAGAGTGCAGAGGCGTCAATGGCAAGGTATGGCAGTTGCCATACCTTGGCTACGCGGGAAACTTCTTAAAATAAATTCATCATGCCTGTTGCTAAGGATTGGAAACATGATGTGTTTTGCATGCGTGCCTTTACGCGTGCAAGACACCAGACATGTTGCCATACCTTTGCTGAACTGAAACAGAGTTTCGTCACCGAGGCGAGCAGGAGGAGGAATGTGATATGAGCTGTAGACTGTGGAGTCGTGAACTCTGACCGGTGTTTATTGTGGATGTCACAGTGATTGTTGACTGAGCTGAAAATGCAACTGTCCTGCATGACACACACACAACCCTCCGCAATAGCTCTCGCCTCTCGGAAAGGCGAAACAAGGTGCGCTCTGTCTATGACCAGTCTCAAAGTAATGGTGAAAAATAAGCAAAATATAGCATCAGACACAGTTCGGGCCAAGGACCCAGCAAGATCGGGTCCATTTTCCCCGGCTCCATTTTAGGGTCGGATCCAATTTAATTCGGCTAATTAATTACAGCTCATGGCTATTGGCCATCTTAGTCCATACACCAAGTTTCGAGACAGTACCATGCAGTGAACTGGAGTTATAAATGTTTAAAGCCCAGCCAATAGGAAGACAGAGGGGGCTGGGCTTCAACAATTACAGCTCTTCCCTATTGGCTATCTAAGTCCAGTAACCAAGGTTCGAGACGGTACAATGCTGCAAAATGGAGTTATGGATGTTTAAAGCCCAGCCAATAGGTTAAGCCAGAGGAGGTGGGGGTTCAACAGTTACAGCTCATGCCCCTTTGCCATCTAATTCCAGACACCAAGTTTCGAGACAGTACCATGCTGCGAACAGGAGTTGTGTATGTTTAGAGCCTGGCCAATAGGAAGAAAAAAGGGGTGGGGCTTCAACAATTACAGCTTGTCCCCATTGGCCATCTAAGTCTATACACCGAGTTTCGAAGTGGTACCATGCTGTGAACTTTAGTTATGGCTGTTTAAAACCTGACCAATAGGAAGCCAGAGGGGGCGGGGCTTCAAGAATTACAGCTCATCCCTATTCATGGGTTGCATTTGTAGTCCTACACCAGCCATTTTGAGGACCAACACAGGTGTTTTGATTAACTTAGAACATTGGTTCTATGCCAATCAGACAAATTGAACACCTGTGTTGGTCCTCAATATGGCCGGTTTAGGACTACAAATGCAACCCATGAATTGCGTTCTTAGTCCATACACCAAGTTTCGAGACAGTACTATGCTGCGAACTGGAGTTATAAATAGGAAGACTGAGGGGGCGGGGCTTCAACAGTTACAGCTCGTCCCTATTGGCCGTTTAAAGTCCAAAGTCGTGTGAGCGTTTTAAAGTTTAAATCACGTTCCTATGCAAAAGTATGCCAGAGTAATGTGGCGCCGTGTTTTTTTCCTGTTTTCCCCCATTGAAAGTATTTATTAACTAAATTGTGCACAAAAAGTAAGGAAACTTGACTTTGATCCATTATATCTCCTCTTTAATAATACCAATTGGCATAGTGTTTTACATAATTCTTTCTCGTTGATTAGTCACCTTTACAATGAAATACAGCTCGTAACCATTGGGCATTCGTGGAATGAGCAGCACAGCCAAACGTGTGGGTAGGGCCTTCCCAATATTTGCCAAAATTCGGTCCATTACATCTCCCCTTTAATTATGCCAAATGGCAGTGTTTGATATCATCTTTATCGTTGATTTATCACCTTTAGGACGAGGTACAATTTGTAAGCATCTGGCATTCATAGAATGAGCAACACAGTCAAACATGAGGGTACCGCCCCTAAGAAAATGTCAACACGTGCATTGATAGAACGCAGTGCCCGGTATAACAAATGTTGTAAACCGCAAATGATTAGTATATTCTCCGCTTGGAAAACCCGACAGACACAAGGCAGCAGAGTGCAGAGGCGTCAATGGCAAGGTATGGCAGTTGCCATACCTTGGCTACGCGGGAAACTTCTTAAAATAAATTCATCATGCCTGTTGCTAAGGATTGGAAACATGATGTGTTTTGCATGCGTGCCTTTACGCGTGCAAGACACCAGACATGTTGCCATACCTTTGCTGAACTGAAACAGAGTTTCGTCACCGAGGCGAGCAGGAGGAGGAATGTGATATGAGCTGTAGACTGTGGAGTCGTGAACTCTGACCGGTGTTTATTGTGGATGTCACAGTGATTGTTGACTGAGCTGAAAATGCAACTGTCCTGCATGACACACACACAACCCTCCGCAATAGCTCTCGCCTCTCGGAAAGGCGAAACAAGGTGCGCTCTGTCTATGACCAGTCTCAAAGTAATGGTGAAAAATAAGCAAAATATAGCATCAGACACAGTTCGGGCCAAGGACCCAGCAAGATCGGGTCCATTTTCCCCGGCTCCATTTTAGGGTCGGATCCAATTTAATTCGGCTCCGGTTCCAATTTAATTCAACTCCGGTTCGGACCGGATCCAATCACTCTCTGTGCCATTTCGGTTCAGGGCTCGTAAATCAGTTTTTTTCTCTGGGCCATTCGTTTCGGTCCAAATCAGCTTCAGTTCGGTTTCAGCTCGGCTCCCATTTTTTGGACCCGTGGCTACCCTCTACTACAGTCAAACAGCACTGCTTCATCAGTTACTCAAATCAACTGAATTGAATACTTATGCTTATTGCTCGGCTTGTTTGAATGCTTGTTCTGATTGGTGAATCACTGAAATAAGCGGTTTCTGGATAACAAACTGCTCTGCTTGATAACAGACCGCTGCCTAATCGAAGGCTCAGAACACCTGCTGCGCTGAGGCTGCACTTTGTGAGTCTTGTGCCGTATCCAACATGTCAGCCATGTAAACAAACATACAGCGACATTTTCAACTAAACTTTGCTAGCTCTCAAGAATTTTTTTGAAAACATTTGAAGCGAGAAATATCAACCTGTTGGGCTTCTATCACTCGATAACGACCGCTGAGCGAGATGTTATCCCTTACTTATGAATGCCTCCTCATTGACCTCATATCACTTCTTTAGAGAAAAACACATTATTTGATAACTTTTCATCGTGCCCCTAAGATTATGTCTGCTCCTAGATCTTTCAATTTAGAGAAAGAGTCCAATATATCACAATATATATCGTATCGCAAATATATTGCAATATTATTATCATATCGCATTGTGAGATTCCTGCCAATACCCATCCCTACTTTAGCCTAGTAAACCAGACTCCTGCTACATTCTAGTCTGGTTTACGAGGCTATCCCTACTTGATAGTATAAGTGAAACAGCTTGTTATAAATATTACCACGTGAAATGAGAAGATGGTGGCAAGTAATGCCTAATTTATATGTAATATGACGGTGTGGCACAACGAAGAATGGGTGCAACAGTTAATCCAACACAATGATTATTCGTAAGCGTAATCGATCTCTAAGAAAATAATCGATAGTTGCAGCCCTATGCCATAATATTGCAGGCCCACATGCTCACAACGTGTTAGATCAGTGAACATGCAAAGATAATGTCCTCTCTTCTGATTTAGTAACATCATTACGGTTAATACACTTAATGGTTGTCACAGTAAAAGAACAATATTTCCTGACAATTGGAAATACTCCAGTAGAGTAAAAGTACCTCAGAACTGTGCTCAAGTTCAGTACTTGCTGGTGGTGGTTTGTGAGTGACAGAGTCATCATCAGGTGTAGCAGAGCGCTCCCTGGTGGTTGGGACGTCATCTTGACCCAGGGAGTGTTGTTCCCTCCTGCAGCAGTGAGGAGCAGTGTTCATTTTGAATGCAACATTTTCATTTAGTTTGTACTTTTAGTCATAGTCTTTTGACAAAGAATTTCAATTGATGAATAGTCGACTAAAACTAAAACATTTCAGATGACAAAAATCTAAGATTTTAGTCACCTAAATCTACAGTTGATGTTGGTGGACCTTGATAGTGTCATAATGGCCCTTGGCTGCAGCTTGCCAATCTACAAGCTCACAATGTGTTGTGAGCTTGTTGGTCTACACTAGTCCCTCCCTAACATTTTAGTCAACCGCCAACCGCTCCTGCGTCTAGCTTTTTGATGTCTGTATGTAAAAGGTTGAAAAAAAGACATTGCTTCTAATGGTGAAATTCCTGCTAAGATATGTATACCAGTAAGACTCCCTAATCGGGAGATAAGCGTCCGTTGGTCGCTTATCTCCACAAATAGGCCAAAAGTTTGTTTTACCAATTATCAAGACATACGGGCAGTTGACAGTTTGCCATGGTTACTCATTGAAGTTGAATCTCCATATATGGAGATAACCTACGCATCACACTAAGTCTGACCTCACCAGCCCATATTTGGGCATGAGCAACTTATGTATCCATATATGGAGATATGATGACATCACACAGTCCTCAGCCGATGATGTGGCGTGATGTCATACAATACACAAACGAGCCCTACAGTATAAAGGGGCAATTCTTGCCAGGAAAGAAGCATTTCTTCGACTCAGACCTTATCGCCAGGGTTGGCTTATAGCAGCTGTCGGTAGATAATGCCGGTCTTATATAAGGGTCATTTGTGTACGGTGTGATTTGCCATGGTTACTCATTGAAGTTGAATCTCCATATATGGAGATAACCTACGCATCACACTAAGTCTGACCTCACCAGCCCATATTTGGGCATGAGCAACTTATGTCTCCATATATGGAGATATGATGACATCACACAGTCCTCAGCCGATGATGTGGCGTGATGTCATACAATACACAAACGAGCCCAGATATGAGCAGGGCAAAGGTGTGACGTGTGACGTGTGGCGTGACGGACGTGACGGACGGCCGGTGGAGGTTTTGATACTAAACTGCGACCTTACGGTCGCAATAAACTCAGTACAAAAAGAAAGGAAACATATTAATAATATCTCCCCTTTAATAATACCAAATTGTATTGTGTTTTATATAATATTTATTGTTGATTCGTTACCTTTCGTTTTGGGCTTCCCTGACACTGAGCTTAACATTAACAAAGTGTAAAAATGGCGAATATGTGTTGTTTTTTTCTTTCCTTATTACTGTGGGAGAGTGCAATCATTCAATGCTCCAAGCAACAAAGGTGAACAACACCAAAAGAACAGTATTGCAGGCCTGCCATAGCCTGACACTTTTGACATTTCGTTTCACTCCATTATTCAACAAAAATTTAAAGGGGTGTGGCTAGCGATTCAGGGTCTGGAACTAGGCTAGGCCTGCCAGGCATTTTGACCATTTTTGGAGGGGCGTTACCCACATGTTTGGCTGTGTAGCTCATACCACGAATGCCTGATGCTTACAAGCTGTACCTCGCTGTAAAGGTGACAAATCAACGATAACAATGATATCAAACACAATACCATTTGGCATAATTAAAGGGGAAATATAATGGACCAAATGTAGGCACATTTTGGGTTGGCGCTACCCACACATTTGGCTGTGTAGCTCATGCCTCGAATGCCCAATGCTTACAAGCTGTACCTCGTTGTAAAGGTGACGAATCAACGATAAAAATGATATAAAACACATTAAAAAAATTGGTATTATTAAAGGGGAGATATAATTAATTATTAATGTTTCCTTTCTTTTTGTGCTGAGTTTAGTTTGTCATGCAATGAGTGGTCCAGTAGCGCCCTCTGTTGGTAGTCTATAAATATGAGGCGGAACATGACGCACTCTCTGCTGATGGTAAGTCATGTTCTGCTAAAGTACATTAAAGCTAATGTGAGACTTATTCTAAGATACACATCCATGTAATAGCGGTACATGAGTTAAAGTCAAACAGACCTTGGTGCGTTGGGTTTCCCCTCTGGGTCCAGCAGTAGTAAATGTAAATGCCGCTTCCCCGTCAGGTGGGCTTTTATAGCGGCAGCACCTTTTGGTAAAAAACATTGACATAGTTTACAGCGCAAACGGCTGGAAACCTCCTCCACCTGTTCATCTGGGCTGGTGTGGATGGTTGGGTGTTTTACACTCTCGACATTATCAATCCAGTCCTGAAGAAAAACAAAGTGGAGAGAGAGACAACTGGCAAGTTATCATCAACATATCAAGTGTGGTTGGCACACTAGTTCGGAATCGGCAATTAGCAATATCAATTGGGTTCAATGACGTAGTATGAGAGTAGCTGTGTTCACTTTATGGTCACTTTTAATCGAGTTAAAACAAGATTAGAAATTAACCAGATTAAAATTATCCATGTATACACCTAAATAACCCTGATCAAGGCCTACTGATTTAAATTCTAAACGGGTGCAGAGGGGTGGTCTACACCCTTTCACAACCTGATCAAACACCGGATCGGATTGATCTCACCACAAACACCTGATCCAAAACCTTCAATTGGGTTTATTTTAATCAGATTGGAAGAAAGGTGTCCATTTAAACACAGCTAGTGAGAAGAATGTCAATGACAAAGTGGACAACAACATATCTGACAACTGCAGATGAAAACACATAACAAATTGAAAGGGGAAGACCAACGTTGATGACATCACACCGTTGTACTTTACAATACAAACCCCAAAATCAATCCTCCAGTTCTAGGCAACACAGAAGAGGGGGAACTTTTTATTTTATTTCCACACAACTCCTCTAAGGTATATTAATGACATAGTTCAATATTGAAAATGGGTGGTCTTCCCCTTTTAATTTAAAGCGTGCAGGTATTAGTCTGGGGCCTTAGGGGGGTGCCATGTCAAATAGTTCCGACCTCCCATTATTCCGACCCGACCACCTAAACCTAACCTTAACCTCAGTAAAACTAACGCTAGTGAATGCTAACCTGGTGAAATGATAACCTGCCGACGCTGGTGAATAAATGAATGGACGTGTCTGAGCGGTACTCTTTTGAAATCGGCCCCATGCTATGTCACAGGGGGCTCATTTCCTATTGAGCCCTCAAGAAGGGGGCGGTACTTTTTGGGAGGCTATATTCTATTGAGACATATATGAGGATCTATATATACCGTATATATATACCGTATATATATATATATATATATATATATATATATATATATATATGAGGTGGAACCATGAGGTGAAGTGGTACTAGAATTGGAACGATACAGAGGAGATTGACTCTACATGGTTCCCATCGTGGTTTTCTAATATTCTCTTTATTGTTCCAATTTTACCCCAAAGACAGTGCCCGGTTGCCAACTACATTTTGGTATTGCATCTGAAACGGATTGGAATTAGAGACAGTACCATGCTGCGAACTGGAGTTATAAATGTTTAAAGCCCAGCCAATAGGAAGACAGAGGGGGCTGGGCTTCAACAGTTACAGCTCGTCCCTATTGGCCGTCTAAGTCCAGTAACTAAGTTCCTATGCAAAAGTATGCCAGAGTAATGCGGCACCATTTTTTCCTGTTTAAGTAAGGAGACTTGACTTCGATCCATTATATCTTCTCTAAAGTTAATAATACCAATTGGCATAGTGTTTTATATAATTTAATCGTTGATTAGTCACCTTTACAATGAAATACAGCACTTAACTATCGGGCATTCGTGGAATGAGCAGCACAGCCAAACGTTTGGGTAGCGCCTTCCCAATATTTGCCAAAATTTGGTCCATTACATCTCCCCTTTAATTATGCCAAATGGCATTGTGTTTGATATCATCTTTATCGTTGATCACAACGTGTTGGATCCGTGCTCATTGTGAACTTGCAAAAATACAAAAATGATGAAGATACTGTCCCCTCTTCTGATTTAGTAACATCATTACACGGATAATACACTTAATGGTTGTCACAGTTAAAGTACAATATTTCCTGACAATTGGAAATACTCCAGTAAAGTAAAAGTACCTCAGAACTGTGCTCAAGTTCAGTACTTGATGGTGGTGGTTTGTGACTGGCAGAGTCATCATCAGGTGTAGCAGAGCGCTCCCTGGTGGTTGGGATGTCATCTTGACCCAGGGAGTGTTGTTCCCTCCTGCAGCAGTGAGGAGCAGTGTTCATTTTGAATGCAACATTTTCATTTCGTTTGTACTTTTAGTCATAGTCTTTTGACAAAGAATTTAGATTATATTTAGTCGACTAAAACATTTCAGATGACAAAAATCTAAGATTTTAGTCACCTAAAGCTACAGTTGATGGAGGTGGACCTTGAAGGCTTTAGAAGATGCAAATAACGGAGTGGGTGTTCTAAAACTTTAGCGATTTAACAGTTAGGACAATTTTAAGATTTGTTTTATAAAACAAGTTACATGGTATAACTTTAAAGTCAAACAAGACCTTGGTGCGTTGGGTTTCCTCTCTGGGTCCAGCTGTAGTAAATGTTTAGCATGCCGCTTCCCTGCCAGGTGGGCATGCCGCTTCCCCGTCAGGTGGGCTTTTATAGCGGCAGCACCTTTTGGTAAAAAACATTTACATAGTTTACAGCGCAAACCGCTGGAAACCTCCTCCACATGTTCATCTTGGCTGGTGTGGATCGTTGCGCCGGGTTCTGCATTTCTCTTCTCCTTCTTACTGAGGCTGGAAACCTCCTCCACACGCTCATCTTGGCTGGTGTAGATGGTTGCATGGTGTTCTGCTTTTCTCTTGTCCTTCTTACTGAGGCTCTTTATTAACAACTTCAGCCTTCTTCTCCACTTCACCTGGTGATCCTTTGATTTGAAGTGGACGTTCACCTCTGTATCATTCATAGTTTCCACTCTGACTTGGCAGAGTTTACAGTGGTAGCCTATGACCTTGCCATTACTGTACAATATCTCTGGATAGTAAGGATCCTTCTTACCGAGGCTGGAAACCTCCTCCACACGTTCATCTTGGCTGGTGTAGATGGTTGCGTGGGGTTCTGCATTTCTCTTGTCCTTCTTACTGAGGCTCTTTATTAACGACTTCATCCTTCTTATCCACTTCACCTGGTGATCCTTTGATTTGAAGTGGACGTTCACCTCTGTATCATTCATAGTTTCCACTCTGACGTGGCAGAGTTTACAGTGGTAGCCTATGACCTTGCCATTACTGTACAATATCTCTGGATAGTCAGGATCTTTAGGAATGGAGTCCTCCTCTTTAGCAGTGGGCGCTGTGGGGATGTCTTTGTCTTTGTCAGGTGACTCCTAGGAACAGAAAACAAGAACACGTCAAGCTGGGCAACAGTTCAAATGAAACCAAATCCATCAGAGCAGCTGACCCCTATGACAGTAATAATAAGAAGAAATAATTAATAACTAGAAAAGAAAAGGAAATTTTAAGTCCGCCTGCAGCTCGCTTATAGCCTGGCAAGCCAACCTCATACTGTGCATTCACTCACTCATTCCTTCCCACAATATGAGTCTGGACTTTGGGCTATAGGCAGCTTGAAAAGTGGGCGGGAGTACTTGCCTTGACAGACAGACTCCTCTAACTCTGTCTGTCATCACAGTAAAGCCATTCTAGCCATACATATAACTCCTGTAGAGGGATTTTATTTGGAGGAAGTTTTCTCTCAACGTCTTCATCCTCTACAGGAGTTATAATTTATGGTCTGCAGCCAGTCGGAAGAACGGCAAACAAACACGTCTTTTCGGCAGATGAACTCCGCTATTGATTCCAACTCTGAAATAACTTCACTTATTGTTTGTTTTATCGTTTCAGCATTAACTGTTACAGTTAACGCTGTAACAGTTAATGGCAGCCATGTTGTTTTGAAAATGCTGCAGCAAGCGGTAGCATGTATTCTACATCACCATCTACACATGGACCAATCAGGGGAAGCTTTTCACTTGTTGTGCGGACAGCAGTTGAAACGCAGTCACTGATTGGGGCTCGCCAATCTCGTCCACTCCAGAGGAGTTAACTGTTACCATGGTTACCAGGTAAACAGATGCTTGCTGCGGCCGCTGGTAGCGAAACAACTACATATCCCACAAATCGATGCAACTCGGCCGCATCACGATTGATCCATGAATGGATTGTATTTGCCACCACTATTTAATAATGCCTGCAACAAACGAAACACTGACCGGTGGGGGCTGATTGTTGCTATCGTTTCCTCCTCCTCCTCCCTGGTTGTCGTTGTGTCCTCCCCCTCCCCCAGAGAAGAAGACGGGCTCCTCCCCCAGCGCCGCCATCAGGGACAGGTACTCCTTTTCCAGGCGGGCCTTGTCCTGGGCCGACTGGGGAGGCTCCTCAACTCCACCACCCCCTCCTCCACCTCCACCCGTCATGTGAGCTGAAAACGAACTGGAGACCACGACAACAATTTGTTACAGTCAAGAGTTTTCTAATTGTGCCCGAACCCGACCCTATACCGACATTTTCTATATAATATAAGTATTCCTAAAACTGTGTACCATGTAGGATAATGTTTCCGATGCAGGAATACATGATTCTACATAATGAAATGTTTCATTATGTTTTTTGTTTTTTTTTTCACACCGGGAGCCTTTATTTGGTGCATTATTTTAGACTGCACTTTGTGCTGACTTGTGGTTAATAAATGCAGTCTTTTTGGGGGGCGGGGATTATTGTGCAGGCCTGAGCAAAATGTCTAAAGAAACACATTTTTATTATTATTATTACTCTTTTTTACAGAACACATTTTAATTCTCATTCTTCGATTTTGGAGTATTAAAAGGTGAATGCTGGTCTTTAACATAATAAATGTCAAGGCTTCTGCAGGACAATGATTGCATCCTCACTTGTCGTGTAGGTCTCTGTAGGACTCAGTGTGTTTTACACTCTCGACATGATCAATCCAGTCCTGAAGAAAAACAAAGGGGAGAGAGAGAGAGAGAGAGAGAGAGAGAGAGAGAGAGAGAGAGAGAGAGAGAGAGAGAGAGAGAACTGGCAAGTTATCATCAACATATCAAGGAGCAGGTTATAATATATCACATAACTCTAATTAAGATAATGCACATATTTAAAGATAGGAAGCATACAGTATTTAAAGTAGTGTTTTGTGGCTACTCTATGTTACATGACTTAGGTTAACCCAATGACTTAGGTGATGTAAGCATGATAGCAAAAATAGATAACATTAGTCTTTCATTTCAAGGAGGACAGAGAGCTATGTATGAAAAACTACCTGTCACGTCTCAACAAGATTACAATACACCACTGGGGTGTAACGGATAGTGCTGACAAAACAGCCACAGAAGTTACACCAATACCAATACCAGAGTGTCCAACGAGCGTAGTAAGTCGTTGGATAGGCTTATTGTCGGTATCAGCCAGAGTGCAGAAGTCTATCCCATTTTCAGCGCTAGACCCCTGGGTTGCTGAGGTGGAGCGTCACACCTACCATTAGGCCTGGGGCCAATTCTGATATCTTCACAAATTGGTACCACCCAAGGTGACCGTACATTTTTTACATTTTTGACTTCCTACATGTCTCTAGTTTACATTTTGGTATGATAACCCTTTCTGCGACCCAGCTTAATTGATGTTATCACCCGCTAGAGTCGGTCTCCCATCGACTTTCTATACAGGAGGAAAATACCCAGAAAAATATTTTTTTTCTGGGTATTTAAGGAGGATCTGAGGGGTCTAACTAGGGGTTTGTCATGATGCTGAATCCATTGCAGGCATTTGTTTTGCACAAAAAACATTCCGTGGGCTAGAAATGGCCTCAGAAAACAATACACGAATGGGTGAGTATTCATGTTAGTCGGAGGCCTTAGGGTTTTTTTTCTCGTGCTAATCAGTCTAAAAGTGCAAAATTTTGCACAGATGTAGCTCAGGGCATGCACTAATGATTTAGCTAGGGCGCCCGAGTCGGCGACTTTCGGGGTCACCACAGCACCCACAAAACTCTGAAAAGTGATGACTCATCACTTTTCATCACTAAAGTCGATGGGAGCCCAACTTGATTTGGCCGCTGTGGCGACCCCGAATGTCGCAGACTCGGGCGCCCTAGCTAAATCATTAGAGCATGCCCTGAGCTACATCTGTGCAAAATGTTGCACTTTTAGACTGATTAGCACGAGAAAAAAAACCCTAAGACCTCCGACTAACATGAATACTCACCCATACGTGTATTGTTTTCTGAGGCCATTTCTAGCCCACGGAATGTTTTTTGTGCAAAACAAATGCCTGCAATGGATTCAGCATCATGGCAAACCCCTAGTTAGACCCCTCAGATCCTCCTTAAATACCCAGAAAAAAAATCTTTTCTGGGTATTTTCCTCCTGTATAGAAAGTCGATGGGAGACCGACTCTTGCGGGTGATAACATCAATTAAGCTGGGTCGCAGAAAGGGTTATCATACCAAAATGTAAACTAGAGACATGTAGGAAGTCAAAAATGTAAAAAATGTACGGTCACCTTGGGTGGTACCAATTTGTGAAGATATCAGAATTGGCCCCAGGCCTACATCAGCTCCCAGTACTTACCACATGACTTGCCTCAAAAGCTGTGCTACCACGGGTGCATTTTTATGTTAAAGTTGGCTTTTCTGGCCATTTAAACAGTCCACTTGATATCGTACATTTTGGCCTAGCTTTTCCCCTCACCGGGCACTTGTTTGGTAAATTAATAGTACAGTGCAGTATCAAACATTCAAAACCAATAGGAACTGGTACTAGCCAGTGGCAGCAATATCAGTTGAGTTCAATGATGTAGTATGAGAGTAGCTGTGTTTACAACACACACTTTACAATAAGGTACAAATTCAATATGGTTTGTGTTAACTAACTAGGAACTAACATAGTCCTAACTACTGATAGATTAGTTAGTTAGTTAATTAGTTATAGTAATAGCTATTCCAACATTAATTGACGATTTTCATGATGAATTCATGATCTATTAGTTCATCAGGAATAAAGCGTTAGTTAAGCATTAACTACATGTATGAATTTGTACCTTATTGTAAAGTGTTACCGACACTTTTAATCAAGTTAAAACAAGATTAGAAATAAATCAGATTAAAATTATCCATATATACACCTAAATAAACCTGATCAAGACCAACCAATTTAAATTCTAATCAGGTGCAGAGCAGAGGGGTGGTCTACACCTTTTCACAACCTGATCAACACTGGATCGGATTGATCTCAATACAAACACTTGATCCAAAACCTTCAATCGGGTTTATTTTAATCAGATTGGAAGAAAGGTGTCCATGATGTAAACACAGCTAGTGAGAAGAATGTCAATGACAAAGTGGACAACAACATATCTGACAACTGCAGAGGAAAAACATAACAAATTGAAGACTTAAATTCAAAGCGTGCAGGTATTAGTCTGGGGCCTTAGGGGGGTGCCATGTCATAGTTCCGACATTATTTCAACCTGACCACCTAACCTTAACCCTAACCTCAGTAAAACTAACACTGGTGAATGTTAACCTGGTGAAATGCTAACCTGCCGATGGCACTGCATCTTTAAGAAGACCCATAGACAATGAGACGACGACATGTAGGCACTAGGCACTCACCTTAGGAGACTCTGCTGAGTAATCACATATCATGGAGGGAGTGGGTAACCTCTTGGTGTCGTCACGTGGTTTAGAGACAGAGGACCATGGAGCAGGACGACTGGATGATGAGGAGTAGTCTCTCTGTGTTTCAGATGAAGGGCTACGTTTGGGACTGTCCCTTCTGTAGTCTGGGTCTGAACGACGAGATCTGGGAGGCAGGGGACATTCTGCTGTAGGTGACCGTTTGCTCTTGTGAAATGTGCTGCTTGACTTGCAGTAATCCAGGTCTCCATGCTTATTTGGCACAGGGGGCTGCGGACAGAACTGCCACCTTTCAGGCGTGACGTCCATTTCTTGTTTAGGAAGTGAGGACACTGGTGGTCTTTTTTCTTTTTTTCTTTCAGCAGCTGAGAGGCTTTCACACAATAGCGGCTCTCGTATGAAAGCCTCTCTGCTGCTGCTGACAATAGTGGGTAGACTTGAATGACCGTAGTCAATAGTGGTTCGACTTGAATGACCGTAGTCAATGCACATACTGGACACTTCCGGGGATCGCCGACGTCCCGAGCTTCCATGGGAACAGGAAGGAGGAGGCGTTTCACGGACGGTGCGTGTGGCGCTCTGAGAATATGAAGAGAAGGAAGCTGCAATTTTCTGGTAATTTGATTTCCTGCTCAACATGTCCTGAATGATGTATGGTAGTTTATCGGGTGTTATCTGATCTTCAGGGTACTGACTAAGAACCTCGAGATCCTGGCTGGAGAGCCCAAAGCTAGCTAAGATACTCCCTGCCCTTTCTCTGACACCCTGTCCATCCACACCTCCACTATGAGAGCCCCTTGTCTGAGGGGAAGGTGGTTCATGCTGCATACCCATTGCAGAGTGGCTGCTCTGGGGCTGTTGGGTCAGAGTGGAGTTAGAACTGGAGAACATTTGGTCAGGGTGTTGGTAGTTTGACCAATCCAGCACCACACGCTCTAACACCACACGCTTGTGGCCCGGTTGGCTCTCAGAGAGAGGCTGCAGGGATGAGATAAAGCCCCCAGATCCTGACCCATTCATACGGTCCAAATATATGTCTGTGTCCATGTTCATGGACTCCATGTCGGTGTCCCTGGAGTCCTTGATAGGAGGAGACTGGAAGTGACTGTGCTGCTGCTGCTGTTGTTGATGTGCTTGCTCTTGGTGATTAAAAGGACGAGGCCTGTTGGAGAAAGGTTGTGGCGGCTCCTCCTGCTGGCTGTGGTGGTGATACATTGTGCTGGAATGATACTGTGATGTCCTGCAGTTTGTTGTAATGTTCAACCCCACCCCTGGCACCCACCTGCTGAATACTAAGATTCAGAATAGTGAGGTGAGGAGGGTGAGCTGCACCTCAGCTTCATTCTGGACCAACTGCGCAGAGCTGCCACTGCAAATCTGGAAGATGGAAAACAGAGATATATTAAATGTCATAAAGCGTCTCCTTTTCAGTTTGAGATCAAGTCCTTCACTAAAAATTGTCACAGTCTTACTGTGTGTGTGTGTGTGTGTGTGTGTGTGTGTGTGTGTGTGTGTGCCTGTGAACACATTTCATAACAAATCAAATCAAATGATCTCATATGTAATTAGCGAGTGCATCTCTCCACTCCGTCATGTCTCCTTTCCGACATGTCTCCATTCCGACACTAACCCTATCTCTAACCCTAAACCTTAGGCCCATGGGAGTGTCGCCACTCCGACAATAAGAAGCCAATTTCGGAGTGGCGACATGTCGGAATGGAGAGAGCCTCCCGTAATGAGCCTATGCTATATTCGAGCAGCCAATCCTTCCTCCATCTTCCAGACCATTTTCACTGACCTATTCCCTTTCATTACTACCATCATCAACACATGTAACTAACATCAAGTCTGCTGCACCCATCACTCCATCTGTCTTCATGAGACAGTCTGTCACCCTCAAAAGACCAACCCTTGAACCAGTGGTCCTATCTCTGGTCCATAACGCGCTAAGGCGAGTGGCGAAAATGAGAAGCTTCTGGGAACCCAGATTAATAGCGTGCTAGCGCTATGGACCAGGGATAGGTGCCTATAGGTGGTCCCCAGCTAAATGATGTTGAACCGGCGGTCTAAGCAGGTAACCAATGAATCTGTTCGCCCTAATCTCTTCCATCTTCCGTCCATTCTACGTTTTTTTCTTTATTTTTTTCACCCTCACTTTAGTTAAATGGTCTTCACTGTTCTATTACAGAGGAATAATCAAAAACATATTTCAGAACATTCTGGTCAAGGTAAAGAAAAAAAGAAAAACAAAGGAAAAATTGGGTTATTTCTTTCTTTTTTACATTGGGTACCAAGATAAGCAAAAAAGATAAGAAACAAGATATGCAAATACAGTACCAACACAAGTAGCAATAAATACAAAAACACAGAATGCACCTTTTCAGTAAAATCCACTTCTTATTAGTGCAAAAGACCCGAATACATTATTAAATAGAATGTTCTTTTGATAAAATATATAACAGCTATGTAGCCTATCTATGTACATGATCTACAAACTGCACTAATAAAGGCAACTGTCTGCTTATTTATTCACCACAGACATGAGCTGTGATTCCTCAACATCTCTAGTAGGCTATTGAATAGTGACACGATGGACCAGAGCTAGCTATTGAACAACAAACATAGATATAAGTACGTTTACCTTTAATCTCGTATTGTTGTGGAACTCATTGGAGGTTAACTCTCTAATGTTTACAACATGTTTACACCTACTTTGGTTCTAGTATCGACTGCTCCACGCAGGTATCTGCTTTTAGACGTAAAGCGTAGCGCAGGCTGACTAATCAACAGCAGAGCAGTGTGTGTGTGTGTGTGTGTGTGTGTGTGTGTGTGTGTGAGAGAGAGAGAGGGGGAAAAAAACTAAAAAGGTTAGCAAGTACCTTAAACACTTTTGTATAGAAAAAGTTAAATTGTAGAAACAACTTAAACACAAGTAAATATCATGTGGGTAAACTTTACCCCTTGACTTGGATCAACTCAACTTACCCCTAACCTGGGGCAAAGTTGAGCCACATGATGACCACTTTGTTTTAATAAGTCATATGTTTTATGGCCCTTTGTCAGATGCTAACTCATCATTTCAAATGATAGAAGACATCCTGAAATATGTTGTTTTGATTTGATCTCATTTGTCTTGCTTCCAGGGCAAACACAAGTGGTTCATCTTACCCCGTTCTCCTGGAATGGAAATTAACTTTAAACATCTGACACACATGCACGTGCACTCACACAAACACACAGGTTTTCGTGAGTGGCAGAATTGCACTTTAACCATATTTTATACTTAATCTGCTATATCTTGAAAAATCATGAACATGTTTAACTCGAATCTTTTGCTTCTGATGATCCCTGGCACAAATTATTTTCACATGGGGATCAACAGCCTAATAAATACCATTTTGGGTGTACTGTAAATATTGACTTTCTAAACGAAATATAGTGTGATGGATTGTATTGTACATGTGCGAAACAAAATAAAAAATGAAAAGAAATGAATTTGGTGTCCTGAAAAGTTTGAGAAAACACTGCTCTATTTTTACTTCACAGCTTACTGTACATGTGGGACGGTCATTCAAATATTGCAAGATAGGGCTGTCACAATTATTACATAATCGTCTAATCGTGATTATTTGACATTATCGCAATTATTTTGTCATAATCGTGAATGTTGAAAAATTTCAGAAATAGTGGAAATAGCAGATCTACAAGCTCACATGCGACGCGTTGTGAGCTTGTAGATCGGCTATTTCCATTATCAATGTTATTTTTTAAGTAGTAAGTTGTCAAATATGTCAGTAATGTATTTGTATATTTAGGTTATGTGTCATATCTACCAAATGCAACTTCAAAGCCTAAAAGCCAAACAGAAATGTAATTATCAACTACAAATACACAATTAAATCGTTAATCGCCAATGATTTGAGTGACAATTAATCGTCATGTAAAATGTCATATCGTGACAGCCCTATAGGGCCAGATATTATTGCCATGTCGGGCCAGTGGCCTACCATGGTTTGTTAGCCTTCCCCTTTCATGTGCAGTGTCAGAGTAGTACTTGGAGGCCATCCATGATGTTTGGGGTTGATACTTTTATCCCCAAAGACTCTAGATACGTCTATTTGCAAGGGCAGTCCGGTTATCCATGACGTGATAAAAAATGGGAAACAAATGCAATCTTATTTTGGGCATAGCTCACTATCTTTTTTGCTTCTTATAACTGAAAATACAAAATATTGGATTTCACAATTATGTAAACTAGACCTTACCCGTTTGAAGATATGTGCTCCAATATATGTGCAGAGTGTGGGTTATGGAGAAAGTAACTGTAACTGGTGCGTGCGTGAGAATATGTGGGGGCATCATAATGTAAGGAGCAGCCCATGGAGGAGTGTATATTTTTTGATGGATACAAATAATTTAACAGCTAAATTAGGTGAATAGAAGTATGAGGATATGCGCTTGCTCTACATAATTTTGCCATACCCGTCGGAAGATAAGACACACATCAAATGCACCCGGTGCATGAGTGACCCGTGCATGCAGGCAAACCACATGAGAGAGAGAGAGAGAGAGAGAGAGAGAGAGAGACTAACTGTGAGATTGGTGGGTGTGGGGTTACAGATCCCATTGCCTGGAGGAACGGACCGTTGCCCTGACAACAGGCTGAAGTTGAGTTGAACAGAAGTGGTCTAAAAACGCGATTAAATAGCTTGAATTTGGTGAAAATGGAAATCGGGCTCCGTCAGCCTCTGTATAATGCTAATGGCCAATGCCATGTGAAAATTGGGATCAGTTGCTGAAGAGATAAAGGTGGAAATGCATTGTGACTGACCTACTGACTGACTGACCGATCTCTAAAATTATATAATGGATGTTTTTCAGCAGTTTGGACAAGACCAATTGATTCCTCGGCCCCATAAACATAGGGTTAGACACCAAAATTACTTGTCTAGGGTGAATAATGTAGGAGATATAGGCATTTTAATGAATGTATGGCCATCTTGGACACCATCTTGAAAATGGCCACTTTCTAGTGGTCAAACTTTTAGTATGTTATTAAGGACACCTAATGCTACAAAAAACAGTTGAAAACCCTTTTGTTGCAAATGTTTGGGGGTACAGTGCTTTTTTTTTCATAACTGCACTTGCATATATTGATATTCCCACCATACCAATTGGATAACAGTTTTTCACGATGAAAGGACTTGGGTATACAGGTACAGGTACACACAGCTGGAGATCTCTATATAGAAGAAACATTTGCCTCATTTGCGCAGTTGCAGGAAAAAAAATGTACTCCCTAGGAGTCATTGTTATGTTTCAGCAGGTTAGAGACTTTGTCTCGAATTTTAACCGTACCTTCGCAAGAGCATCACCTTCGCGCCTAGACAAGTTCCTCCTTCAAAATATAGGGCAAGACATGAATATGCTGTATCATACTTTTAAGAGTCAGTGTCACTATAGGCTATTAACCTCCCTACTACCTCAGCGATTAAATTAGCATGGGAAAATGAGTTGGGGACCCCGATATCGGAGACGCTCTGGGAAGATAGCTTAGAATAAGTTAATACTTAATTGCTCAATTAATCTAGACACTGCCTTATTAACTTAATTGCTCAATTAATCTAGACACTGCCTTATTCAATTCCGAACTATACATACATAGGCCTCACTATTCCAAATCCAAGTTGCAGAAGATATTTCCAGATATTTCCCCACACTGACAAATGCAACGGAAGCAAACCTACTACACAGCTTTGCCCGGGCTGTCCTCAAATACAGAGATATTGGATTAAGATCTTTGAGACGCTCTCTGATATTTTAGACATCCAACATGTTAATTTTGTAATGTTTCATAAATCTGTTGGCAATGAAACATATTTGACTAAAAAAAAAAAAAAGAGTACTTGGAGGCCAGTCTAGGATGTCATATTGATGGCA
The DNA here is from genome assembly GCF_963921795.1 of Nannobrachium achirus. NCBI lineage: Eukaryota > Metazoa > Chordata > Actinopteri > Myctophiformes > Myctophidae > Nannobrachium > Nannobrachium achirus. Next base: position 17,255,006 of record NC_137812.1, read on the forward strand.
AACTCGTTTGGGGATCTCCAGAATTGTCTAATTTAAACCAACCAAGCTTGTGCTTTGGGATTCCCATAATGTAGGGGTATAAATAGATGAATAGAAGACACACACATTATGCTACAAGATTCCTGGGTTATCTAACTACTAGACCGGTGACCGGTCTACTCGGGAACAATGCATGTAGGGATTGCATTCCCATTTGGCTATGGCGCTAAGCAATATCAACAAGTTGTTTTATGCCATTATTGATAGGAGAGTAGGTTGACAGGAAGTGGGGGGTGACAGGCATCAATCATAGTGTCAGTTATAGACAACTGGATATGGGACTAGACTGATGGTAGATGAAAAGTGCTTCTCTGGGAAGTCAGATTAAGCTGAGCCCCCATCATCATCACAGTTTCTCTGGTTTTGTTTAAATTAATTTATGAGAAAGCACCTACATTTTCTGCAGCGGGGGATTCACTTTCCCTTCATGTCAGACATTTTCACATAGCATTGAGGCTTAAATGTTTGGCATTGCATTTGCAAAATCTGAAAAGTCACGCGCGCACACACACACACTCTCTCTCTCTCTCACACGCACACACAAACCTTACAATCAATTATACATATTACAACACCAGAACCAATAAGCATTTGAAAAAACTAAATAGAACATTTATTTACACATTTTCTTTAAAACAACTTAAGAATATCTTATTAACAACTTAATAAGATATTTTACCCATGATCAACAAGAGAATGTGGAGCGTTGATGGGTGACACATTGACTGTCATTCAAGTTCATATTAAATCAAATCAGAGGTTTAAATCAGCTAGAGGTTGTCTTCTTGCTCTGGAGATATTTCTGTAAAAGAACAAACACAAACAACAACAAAACAAGAATCAAACATCAAATAGACATAACTCCACTGGCTCAAAGGTTCACAAAGGTTCCCAAAATGTCCAGCAGAGGGCAGCAGCCTGCAGTTCTTAGCAGTTGTTCATCTTGATATGAAGGACCAAACCACTGGTCTGACATAGAGAATATTAAGACCTATGAATGACCATGTAAAGTCATATGGATGACCATGTAAGGTCATATGAATGACCATGTAAGTGAGCTCTTACTAGCTGATGGCATGGAGATTATATTACCATCATCAGCACTGTTAGGTTCAAAGGGAGGAGGAGGGTTGTCAGCAGCAGTGGCTGCTTGCAGTGTCTTCTGTTTCTTCTGCATAGGTTCTTCCTCCCTTCTATTGTCATCAGACATCAGGCGCTTCACTGAAACAAAGAGAATGTTGGGTGTGTTCATATTTGTAGAGAGAGTAAAATGAAATACTATCTATTAGTCCATGGGCCATACGAGACGTCACTCTCGGAAAGGTGGCAAAGGTTACCATGCATTTTTGAAAAGCTCTATATCTGTAGAATATATTTTGGTATGATAACCCTTTCTGAGACCCAGCTAAATTGGTGTTATCAGCCGCTAGAGTTGGTGTCCCATTAACTTTACATTACAGGGGAAAAAAAGATTCATTTTTTGCTTTTTTCCCCTGTAATATAAAGTTAATGGGACACCAACTCTAGCGGCTGATAACACCAATTTAGCTGGGTCTCAGAAAGGGTTATCATACCAAAATATAATCTACAGATATGGAGCTTTTCAATGCATGATAACCTTTGCCACCTTTCCAAGAGCGACATCTTGTATGGCCCATGGACTATATGTCTAAAGACTGGCCAGGGACAACATGCTGTTGTTTTAATGCGTTGTGTGTGTATTAGTCTAAACAACAACACATTCATCTTACCAGAGACAGAGGCAGCCGTCTTCTCTTTGTCCTCCTCATCCTCCATCTGCTCTACTTTCTCTGTCTCCTCCACCTCAGCCTGGCTGTGTCTGTCTGGACCTTGGTTCTCCTGCTCTCCTCCTGCTGTAGGCGTCACACTGAAGGAGCACACCTCCTCATCGGGGGTGGTGGCACCCTTAGGTGAGCCGGGGGTCGTAGCTGGAGCAGACTCAGGGAGGAACTCATCTGCCAGGGTGGAGTCCATATTGGCTGCAGTTAAACACATCAAAATGCTTTAGTCTTTTTGGTAGATTTATTTATTTATTTCGGTATTAAAAGGGGCTAAATCATGCATAATAAATGAACGATAAAAAAAGCGGAAATAGCCAATCTACAAGCTCACAACGAAACAAAGAGAATGTTGGGTGTGTTCATATTTGTAGAGAGTAAAATGAAATACTATCTATGTCTAAAGATTGGCCAGGGACAACATGCTGTTGTTTTAATGCGTGTGAATTAGTCTAAACAACAACACATTCATCCTACCAGAGACAGAGGCAGCCGTCTTCTCTTTGTCCTCCTCATCCTCCATCTGCTCTACTTTCTCTGTCTCCTCCACCTCAGCCTGGCTGTGTCTGTCTGGACCTTGGTTCTCCTGCTCTCCTCCTGCTGTAGGCGTCACACTGAAGGAGCACACCTCCTCATCGGGGGTGGTGGCACCCTTAGGTGAGCCGGGGGTCGTAGCTGGAGCAGACGCAGGGAGGGACTCATCTGCCAGGGTGGAGTACATATTGGCTGCAGTTAAAATTAGAGATGTTACCGATCAATCGGCAATGGATCGGATCGGGCCGATCAAAGCGCGATCGGCGATAATCGGTGGTTTAGATCAAAAGGTAAATTCACCGATCCGATCGGTGCATCCGATCAACCAGCCGTTCAGTATGCCCACTTGAGGCCATTTTGGGGTATTGATTTCCACAGTGCTGAAGGAATAATTAGTTACTGCTACGATAATAAATACATAGTAATGCTGGTAAATAACTATAAGGCAAACATATAAATGAATTCATGAGTGAATTAATTAATTAATGTTAAAACATTAACATTTAGAAAATATAAATAATATATAAATAATAACTTGATCGGATCGGTGATTGATCGGTATCGGGTGATCAAACTTTTGTGATCGGTGCTCGGTGATCGGTTCCAAAAAATCAAACCTTGGTTCGAAGTGGAGCGGTGAATCTGAGCAGCAGTGTGTGTGTGTGTGTGTGTGTGTGTGTGTGTGTGTGTGTTGCGTGCGTGTGTGAGTGAGTGGTGAGTGTGCCTGGCCTGCACAAAACAGCGCCCCTCCTTTAACTAGTGTGTTGTGTGTGGCCACTCAAGGTATTGCCAGGCTACGGACACGGCCACCCAGCCAGCCACCCACCCACCCACCCACATACCCACGGACATACCTGTCTATTGGGAGCGCTTTCACCGCTCCAAAAACCTGATCGGACCATCCCTAGTTAAAATACATCAAAATGCTTTAGTCTTCTTGGTAGATTTATTTATTTATTTCCGTATTAAAAGGGGCTAAATCATGCATAATAAATAAATGATAAAAAAAGCGAAAATAGCCAATCTACAAGCTCACAACGAAACAAAGAGAATGTTGGGTGTGTTCATATTTGTAGAGAGTAAAATGAAATACTATCTATGTCTAAAGACTGACCAGGGACAACATGCTGTTGTTTTAATGTGTTGTGGGTGTATTCGTCTAAACAACAACACATTCATCTTACCAGAGACAGAGGCAGCTGTCTTCTCTTTGTCCTCCTCATCCACCGAGTCCATCTGCTCTACTTTCTCTGTCTCCTCCACCTCAGCCTGGCTGTGTCTGTCTGGACCTTGGTTCTCCTGCTCTCCTCCTGCTGTAGGCGTCACACTGAAGGAGCACACCTCCTCATCGGGGGTGGTGGCACCCTTAGGTGAGCCGGGGGTCGTAGCTGGAGCAGACGCAGGGAGGAACTCATCTGCCAGGGTGGAGTCCATATTGGCTGCAGTTAAAATACATCAAAATGCTTTAGTCTTTTCGGTAGATTCTTTTTTATTTATTTCGGTATTAAAAGTGGCTAAATCATGCATAATAAATAAATGATAAAAAAAAGAAAAAGCGAAAATAGCCAATCTACAAGCTCACAACGAAACAAAGAGAATGTTGGGTGTGTTCATATTTGTAGAGAGTAAAATGAAATACTATCTATGTCTAAAGACTGGCCAGGGACAACATGCTGTTGTTTTAATGTGTTGTGTGTGTATTAGTCTAAACAACAACACATTCATCTTACCAGAGACAGAGGCAGCTGTCTTCTCTTTGTCCTCCTCATCCTCCATCTGCTCTACTTTCTCTGTCTCCTCCACCTCAGCCTGGCTGTGTCTGTCTGGACCTTGGTTCTCCTGCTCTCCTCCTGCTGTAGGCGTCACACTGAAGGAGCACACCTCCTCATCGGGGGTGGTGGCACCCTTAGGTGAGCCGGGGGTCGTAGCTGGAGCAGACTCAGGGAGGAACTCATCTTCCAGGGTGGAGTACATATTGGCTGCAGTTAAAATACATCAAAATGCTTTAGTCTTCTTGGTAGATTTATTTATTTATTTCGGTATTAAAAAGGGGCTAAATCATGCATAATAAATAAATGATAAAGAAAGCGAAAATAGTCAATCTACAAGCTCACAACGAATTGATCTGCAATATTCTCTAAATGGAAATTCTTTCTAGTACATTTTTACCAACTTGTGCCTACAGTATAATGACATGCCCAACATCAGGAGGACACCAGGTCTTACCACTCAGGCTGGGCAGCTTGGAGGTGGTACTATCAGGAGCAAGCAGCTTGGAGGTAGCAGCAGCATCAGGGGTTTCTGGTGTGGAGGCACTGGAGTCCCTCACCAGCTGAATCTGGACACACACACACACACACACACACACACACACACACACACACACACACACACACACACACACACACACACACACACACACACACACACACACACACACACACACACACACACACACACACACACACACACACACACACACACACACACACACACACACACACACACACACACGATCAGGAGAACATGACACAACACCCAAATCGGTGAGTGGATACATGAACCTTGGATTAAGGAGAGATGCATGTCATTCATACTTTGTTGCATGACAGCGTCGCTGACATAAAACTGAATTAAGGTCACGGAGGGGCGTTTTGTGTCTGTGTTTGTGTCATGCGTACATCCACACAGGACACACATATTACACCACACAATTTGTATTCAGAACAACCACTGTCTATATTATCGATCCGGCATTAGCCAGTTTCAAAGTAAAGCACTGAAAATGTAATAAGTGATGTACTCTCCCTGCCTACTGAAAATCCTCAAGATTCAGATATGAATTACTGTGTGGGAGATCAGGGTTGGAAACCCAGGTGTTACCATATTGCAGCAATAATAATAAAATAATATGGTTTGAAATGCATTGTTAGGCACATTGAGATCTCAACCATCCACAGCACACCTCTGAGGAGAGACAAATAATATCAAGGAAAAACAAAGATTTGGGCCTAACCACAGAGACGGATGACGCACACACTACATTTAAACTTTGTTGAGCACTGTTGAGCACTGTGTGATGAACCGGAGATAGCCGATCTATAAGTTCAAAAGTCACGATCAGATCTTGTAGATCTGCCATTTTCGGTGTACAACTTGAATATTCGGTCTTCCGTCTGTATAATTTTCGTGGTTACCTTGCTCTTCCGGACGAATAGGCCATGCTTTTCCTGGCAGGTGAAGTATTGCTTGCCCCGCAACGTGCCGTCATTCTTGCCCTTGGCCTCATCCAGAATGACACCCACCCATTTGCCGGGGGTAAAGCGGGTGGCACCCAAATAGGCTACAGTCCCACGGTGACCCTTCCCTATCATCACCTCCACGACAGAGCCCAATGACAAAGTAGACTGCAGTAAAAAAGAAAATGCTTGTGTTATGCACTCAATGACATCCAGGCATACTCTAGGTAATGCTGCTAACAAGCTAACAAGTTAAGAGTAAATTATTCCCCAAAAACAAGGAGGGACTTAAAGATGTATCACATCTACTTCAAGATGCCAGTCTGACACTTGTCTATCTAACAGGATAAAGGATACTTAAAGGCAAGTCTTACCATGCAACTTTGTTTTAATGATCTGTATGATGAGTATGTCAATACAACATAACTTTGTAACCTCTATGCCAGAACACCAGGATCAGTGCTAGTCACATGAACTCACTGCTGGATTAGGATCCTATCACATCAGATCCTCATCTACTATGTCTCATCTTTTCTAAGATCTGCCTCAGCTAACAATTCAAGTAACTAACCAACCAGTAACTAATCAGTAGAGATTAACTAGACAATCTCTACTGAGGAAGAGAAAAACAACTGGTCAGCGAAACAGACCAACACATACCGTGGAATCATGATCGGCAGGCTTATTGGAAGAAAGCTCGCCATCAGCATCAGCAGAGCTAGAGGACTTGGTCTCCTTTGGTTCATCAGAGTTCATCTTGTCCAGTTCCTCTGCTTCTGGGTTGCAGACCTGTGTGGGAGCACCGTTGGAAAGCTGCTCTCCAACCTTCATGTCGTGCTGGTCGTCTCTCTTTGGTTCTTCACTGGGTTCTTTACCAGCAGCTCCATCCTGGCTGCTTATCTTCCTCAACCGTGAAGCAATATGTTTCTTTCCCGTGAGGTGAAGGTATGACATTTTTAATGTATCAATCGTACATTTATTGGATTCCTTTATTGTGCACTGACAGAGAGAACAGTAGAAGGTAGTGAACGGTAGTTCAGATGATTCCTCATGAACCTTTGTTAAATATTCCTCCTTGACGACGAAGATCTGCTCTGTGGTCTTGTCATGATGGTATGGCTTCTCGTTTTCTTTGTGCCAGTCTTCTTGCACATGGTCGTCTACAGCTAGAGCGTCTCTACTGTTCAAATTTTTTTCACACAGTTTACAGAAGTATTTTATGGCCGTGCCATCGTAATAAATGTCCACAAGGTAGTCATACTTGTGGCCGCCTTTGTCGCCGTCGTCAGGTGACTCCTAGGAACAGAAAACAAGGACACGTCAAGCTGAGCAGCGTGAATTAAAACACCGTTCCCGTTCCAAGGGCGGAGCGCTTGTTTTCGTTGGAGATGACAGAGGCGCGCCGTCTCAGGCAACCATGATCCATGTGAGACACCTCTATATCTTATATTACATTTGTAAACTGCAGCCAGCGGTTTTTGTATGTCAGTCAGACACAACCAAATTGTCAGTCAGACACACCAAATGCAGCACTCCAATTGGCTAGGAATGATCACGTGGCACACGTGCCGACGTCCTCACGCACACGTCCTCACGTCACACCAGCGCCACACAAAAGTCAACACAGAGAGAGAGAGAGAGAGAGAGGCTTTACAGTCCGTGGGTCTAAACCGAAAGTGAAACTTTACAACGCGAGAGATACACTATACACTATACCAGTGGTTCTCAACCTTTTCAGACCGCGACCCAAAATAATCATATTTTAACTGGGGACCCCCCACCGTGACGAGCACAATTGTAGGAGTTGGAATTACATTTAGTTTGACTTGATCTATTCCATTTTGAAAATAGCAGATCTACATGCTCACAACGCCTCGCTTAGCGAGGCGTTGTGAGCATGTAGATCTGCGCATGTAGTTCTGCCTCTAATATTTGACAATTTGAACAATGTTTGACCAGAGGTATTAAAAAGTCTTTTAAGTTCTTAAATGCCAATGTGCAGATACCTTGTATACACTTATACTGTATGTGTGTCTGTTTACTGTTGGGTGAGAAAACAATGTTAAGTTATTAACATTTAGATACACATCTGGGGACCCCCCAAAATAATGTGGGGACCCCTCTGGGGGTCCCGACCCACAGGTTGAGAACCAATGCACTATACTATTAAGGAAAAAAATACCCCCAAAGAATCTGCTTTAAGGAGCATGTGAGGGGTCAAACTAGGGGTTTTTAATTATTCTGAATATATTATTGATTTCTGAATGCTTGCAATGGATATGGATGACAGGCGGTCAGCAGGTGGTTTCATGACGGTATGTATACAGACAACATTTTAGGCCAATAATAAAAAATATCATACCTATGCCATAAAAAACAAGTTGGCAGCCGGACTATAGCAGGCTGGTACCAGGCTAGACCATTGGCAAATGGCAATCAACCAACCTCTGCTGATTTAAGTTAAATGGCTCTTAAAATGGGGTCTAGGGGGTCCCCCGGGGGTCCTTGAGGAGGTTCCAGGGGCTCCCCAGGCTAAATGATTTATAGTTGGGAACCAAATGGACTATTGCAGGTCTGTAACTCTGAGAGTGTAAACTCTCACAGTGATGGGGGTCCATGGCCTAATAATGCCTACCAAACTGTACTGGGCTTACCTTGGATGAATCCAGCCAGGGAGGCAGCCAGCGAGGCCCCCACACATTGCACGGGAGTATGGGGTCTGGCCTTGAGTGGAAGAAAAGAGGATTCCTCTGCAGGACAACCGGGAACTTTTGGAAGTGAGACTTTGTGCGCCTGACAGCGGCATGCGTCAACATCTCACAGATGATCTGGAATGGAGTAGGGATTGTTTTCGTTAATGAATATAACAAGTGTGCAACAGCTGGCATCCCTGCTCGAACACGTGCAACCACAATGTGTTTCTAACCATGTTGTGATTGAGAACCAGGCTGTTGTGGACCTTTCCAATTCGCTCAACCAACATCTGGACCTCTGAGGGGGCGCTGGGCGTGTCAGGAACATTTCTGATCACCAACAGGCCATTGAAGCTATGGAGTAGCCTCTCGTAGCCAGGCTTATTCATCTGCAAAGAGAAAAGCCTGGTTACAAATTATGAGGCTGAGAGGCTCTAGCGTCCCTAGTGCAGGTATGTAATAATAATGGGTGAGCATCACTTAAACTGGCAGATTGTGTGTTGTGAGCTTGTATTAGTAGCCGGGGTGCCACCGTTAATCGAACTAATACATGCAATAGACTACTTGTTTGGCAAGGATAGTGGTGAATTAGTCACTATAAGCACTAAGCAGCCAATGGCTGTTTTAAGTTAATTAACTAAATTGTGCTGTTCTTGCTATTATTGTTAAGTTTTTCTTATCTGCCAAGTGATTGTTATTATTTTTCCAAAAAGAACAGATCTACAGTCCAAGCCATTGATTTGGTAGCTTGTAGATTTGCTAATTTTGGCAAGCAACACCATTGCATGGTGTATGAATTGAAAACAATCTGTTGTAATCTATGGACTTTCGGGTTAACTTTAGTTGTTATTAAATGTGCTATACGAGTAGATATTACAGTAAAGCTGGTTGCACATTGCACTGCGTGTTTTTGTTGCGTTTTGGAAATCCGAAATCCGGAGGCCAGGGAGAGAGAGGAAAGAGAGAGAGAGCAAGGGACTCAGTAGCAACAGTTGCGAAATTCGGTCTAATAAATAAATAAATATATACAAAACGGGCGGCAGTGTGCAAACGTGATTGACATAAGGTGAGGTTGATTTTTTTATTTGCGTGTTCAGAAATTCACTCCGATATTCGGCCCGAACAACGCAGCAGTGTGCAAAGCTCAGGAGGAAAGAGAAGATACTTACTGTGTCTTTAGGCGGAAACAGAAGATTGTACAGCGCCACCTGCGAGACATTTAGATTATTTTCAGGGTTGGCATTTATAGTAGGACAGCACAACATGTCAACATTGAATGGGAAGGAAATCAGGACTAAGATATGATAAGCCAAGGCCCAAAAAGACAGAAACTCTCAGGGCTTTATTTTGATTGTCTTAAATACTAGCTGTTGGTATCTATCTATCTATCTAAACTTAAAGGCCTACAACCCTAACCCTAACCCTAACCCTGGCCCTCGCCATCATCAAAGGTGCCCACCCCCGTACTAGAGTGTAGACAGGGACAGGGTTTCAGATCAAACTAGAGTGTAGACAGGGACAGGGTTTCAGATCAAACTACAGTAGAGTGTAGAGAGGGATATGGTTTCAGATCAGGGTTAGCAGCGGTGTTACCGGTGTGTTTAGCGTGATGTCCTCGTCCAACATGACCATCTCCACTTCAGAGCCGTTGATCTTCATGGGGGAGACGCCGTGCTCCTTCACCATCAGCTCAGCCATCTGCTCTGGCATCAACAACACAGCCTGGTGGACAGTATTAAGTATAGTACGTAAGTGAATGTTCAACAGCTGTCAAAAGTTCCCCTCTAACTTTGTTAGATGTGTTACCTTCACAAACACATTAGTGAAGAAATGTCTTGGTAAGTGTGTGTGTGTGTGTGTGTGTGTGTGCGTGCGTGCGTGCGTGCGTGCGTGCGTGCGTGCGTATGACACCTTCACACCCACCTTCCCCAACTGCCTAACCAGGATGATGTCAGTGGGGGCTCCAAAGGGCTGGCACACGTTGACGATATCACTCTGGCTCCAGCCGCTCTCAGGAAGCCCAGAGATCAAAACTGATTTTCCTGAGAAAACACACACGGCCGCCCTGCTAAATGTCTTGTAAAGCCAAACAAAAGCTCTCTCGAAGACAATGCAAATGTCCATCTATAACGAGCAACAGTGAGTGAGTGATATGCAGCACCATGGACATATACATAGTGTAGAGGAAGAGCCTCTTTCTTTGGCATTTCTCCTAAACCTAGCCTGAAAAAATAAAACCAGGCCCACCTGGGCTGGGCCAATCAAATGCACAGTGCAGCGGGGTGTGTGTGTGTGTTTGTGTGAACTCAAGGAGAAAAGAGAGCAGAAAATGTATATCGAAACCATGAATCCCTTAAAATATGTTTATTTTACGGGAAAAAGAAACCTGGGCTGGTAATACTTTTCAATGCAAATGTGTTCCTAAATGCAATTTGCACACATACGTATGCTTTTAGCCGCAAATGAGAGTGAAACAGTCGGGAGCGCTTCGCTGTTTCTACATGTCATCTTTTCGACACCCAACTCTAACCCTTACCCTAACCTCCGTGGGGTGAGTCTAACCCTTACCCTAACCTCTGTGGGGTGAGTCGCTAACCCTCCGATCGAAATGATGGTTGTTCGAAAGAGATTTCCCCAAATAGTCACAGTGTTGAATTCTGACTGTTCATTTCCATTAGGCTTCTGGGCTTGGGTCTCTCAGGTTGACCTGGCTTCAGTGTATGAATGGATACTGATGTATATGGTTTATTCTCTCCATGGGGTTTGACATCATCATCTTACCTGCATCCTGAGCACCCTTGGCTGACAGTCCCTGGGAAGATGTCCTGTGAAGACACAAAGTAGTTTCTCCTCAAATTAGTGTTTTGTGAGAGATGAGGGGGAGTGAGAGGGCTTGTAAAAGGGAGAATCCATCTAACTTACCCTTTACTGACTGCCGTTGAGTCATCTGCTTCTGGTTTCTTAAAAAAAAAAAGAAAAAAGAAACAAGGCAATAAATGAAATGCATTTATATATGCATCAATTAATTCCACACTGTCAGTAGAGTGTTCAGACTTCAATGGATAACAGTCTATCTGAACCACAATCTAGATATGTTGTTGATCCCCAGGGCTCTGTAATTATTCCCCCCCCTTTGTCCTCCTCTACAACAAGCGCTTAGCTGAAAATAGCTATCTTGACGCAGTGAGTTTGTAGTAGATCTGCGACTTTCACTGAATACCAGTTTCATATTTTTTTAATCTTCAACACGCATACAAAATAAATGTTTGTCTATGATGGAACTACCACTAAATATGAATATACAACTAAATGAAAACAATACCTTGGCTAAAGTGGCAGTGATGGGCTGGTCTCTGATGGAGAGGCTGCTACACTGGGCCAGAGCCAGAGCATCCTCTTCCCTCTCCATACACACCGATGCCTAGGAGAGAAGACAATCACACTCTGATATTCCGCTATTTCCATCAAAGAATAGGAGATTAAGATAATAATGATAATAGAATAGATAATTGAGGCAAAGTAACGTTTGAATTGATGCCTATCCCTAAGGAGAGTACCTTCTGTCCTGGGTCTGCATCGCTGCCAGACAACAGAACCACGTTGTTGTACTTCCCAAAGTCACTGACCCACGTTTTCACTTCTTGTTCTGTGGCCGCTGTGGGGATGCCAGTCAGGTACACCAGACAGGCAGGGCTAGGGGTTATCTGGGTGGACACTTTCTTTGGTTCTTTGGCCGGCGGACCTTTAACAGACTGGAAAGTAACAGATGTTTAGGTCTCTTTCCACTGTAAAAAGAGCCCAAGTCAGTGGTTCTTAACCTCTAGGGGCCGTGAGGATATTATTGAGGATAAGTGGCAAAACAATTCAAATAATAATATAATGTCTTGGTAAGTATGTGTGTGTGTGTGTGTGTGTGTGTGTGTGTGTGTGTGTGTGTGTGTGTGTGTGTGTGTGTGTGTGTGTGTGTGTGTGCGCGCGCGCGCGCGCGTGCGTGTGTGTGACACCTTCACACCCACCTTCCCCAACTGCCTAACCAGGATGATGTCAGTGGGGGCTCCAAAGGGCTGGCACACGTTGACGATATCACTCTGGCTCCAGCCGCTCTCAGGAAGCCCAGAGATCAAAACTGATTTTCCTGAGAAAACACACACGGCCGCCCTGCTAAATGTCTTGTAAAGCCAAACAAAAGCTCTCTCGAAGACAATGCAAATGTCCATCTATAACGAGCAACAGTGAGTGAGTGATATGCAGCACCATGGACATATACATAGTGTAGAGGAAGAGCCTCTTTCTTTGGCATTTCTCCTAAACCTAGCCTGAAAAAATAAAACCAGGCCCACCTGGGCTGGGCCAATCAAATGCACAGTGCAGCGGGGTGTGTGTGTGTGTGTGTGTTTGTGTGAACTCAAGGAGAAAAGAGAGCAGAAAATGTATATCGAAACCATGAATCCCTTAAAATATGTTTATTTTACGGGAAAAAGAAACGTGGGCTGGTAATACTTTTCAATGCAAATGTGTTCCTAAATGCAATTTGCACACATACGTATGCTTTTAGCCGCAAATGAGAGTGAAACAGTCGGGAGCGCTTCGCTGTTTCTACATGTCATCTTTTCGACACCCAACTCTAACCCTTACCCTAACCTCCGTGGGGTGAGTCTAACCCTTACCCTAACCTCTGTGGGGTGAGTCGCTAACCCTCCGATCGAAATGATGGTTGTTCGAAAGAGATTTCCCCAAATAGTCACAGTGTTGAATTCTGACTGTTCATTTCCATTAGGCTTCTGGGCTTGGGTCTCTCAGGTTGACCTGGCTTCAGTGTATGAATGGATACTGATGTATATGGTTTATTCTCTCCATGGGGTTTGACATCATCATCTTACCTGCATCCTGAGCACCCTTGGCTGACAGTCCCTGGGAAGATGTCCTGTGAAGACACAAAGTAGTTTCTCCTCAAATTAGTGTTTTGTGAGAGATGAGGGGGAGTGAGAGGGCTTGTAAAAGGGAGAATCCATCTAACTTACCCTTTACTGACTGCCGTTGAGTCATCTGCTTCTGGTTTCTTAAAAAAAAAAAGAAAAAAGAAACAAGGCAATAAATGAAATGCATTTATATATGCATCAATTAATTCCACACTGTCAGTAGAGTGTTCAGACTTCAATGGATAACAGTGTATCTGAACCACAATCTAGATATGTTGTTGATCCCCAGGGCTCTGTAATTATTCCCCCCCCTTTGTCCTCCTCTACAACAAGCGCTTAGCTGAAAATAGCTATCTTGACGCAGTGAGTTTGTAGTAGATCTGCGACTTTCATTGAATACCAGTTTCATATTTTTTTAATCTTCAACACGTATACAAAATAAATGTTTGTCTATGATGGAACTACCACTAAATATGAATATATAACTAAATGAAAACAATACCTTGGCTAAAGTGGCAGTAATGGGCTGGTCTCTGATGGAGAGGCTGCTACACTGAGCCAGAGCCAGAGCATCCTCTTCCTTCACCATACACACCGATGCCTAGGAGAGAAGACAATCACACTCTGATATTCCGCTATTTCCATCAAAGAATAGGAGATTAAGATAATAATGATAATAGAATAGATAATTGAGGCAAAGTAACGTTTGAATTGATGCCTATCCCTAAGGAGAGTACCTTCTGTCCTGGGTCTGCATCGCTGCCAGACAACAGAACCACGTTGTTGTACTTCCCAAAGTCACTGACCCACGTTTTCACTTCTTGTTCTGTGGCCGCTGTGGGGATGCCAGTCAGGTACACCAGACAGGCAGGGCTAGGGGTTATCTGGGTGGACACTTTCTTCGGTTCTTTGGCCGGCGGACCTTTAACAGACTGGAAAGTAACAGATGTTTAGGTCTCTTTCCACTGTAAAAAGAGCCCAAGTCAGTGGTTCTTAACCTCTAGGGGCCGTGAGGATATTATTGAGGATAAGTGGCAAAACAATTCAAATAATAATATAACTTTTTTTAGGAGAATAAACTTGACATAAAGATTTAGTGTAACATACTGGTCATGCCTTTTAGCAAGCCCACAATAATAATAATAATACCTCTGGTGACGTGTTGATGGCTTTGCCCTCTACAGGTTTTTCAGCCAGGGACACTTCTATTTTGTCAGTCTTCACATCCTCTTGTGGGTTGCAAACCTGTGTGGGAGCAGAGTTGGAAAGCTCCTCTCCAACCTTTATCTCCTGCTGGCCATCACTCTTTCGTTCTTCACTCAGTTCTTTCCCAGCAGCTTCATCCTGGCTGATCTTCTCCTCAGTCTGGTGCCTCAGCTCCTCCTCCTTCTGCTTCTTCTTGGCGTCAAAGTAATGCCGGAGTTTCATCCTTCTTTGGTGTACGTCTAATTTTAAGTGAAACTCAATTGCACTGAGGGCTATCTGTACGCTGCATTCGCAGAGATCACAACGGAGACGAACAACCTGTCCTTGAGCATCACGAACCTCCTCTAAATAAGCAGGTTTGTTGTACGAATCATAAGCAGCAGCAGCAGCAACAGCAGCAGCAGCAGGAGCAGCAGCAGCAGCAGCAGCAGCAACAACAGAGCTTGATGTCTTGGTCTCGTTGAAATATTGTTGAAATCTCTTGATCTTGTTCAATGCCTCAATATCTATAGGTTTTACCTCTGGTGACGTGTTGATGACTTTGATCTCTACAGGTTTTACCTCTGGTGACGTGTTGATGGCTTTGATCTCTACAGGTTTTACCTCTGGTGACGTGTTGATGGCTTTGCCCGGTTCAGGTTTTTGGGCGAGGGACACTTTTATTTTGTCAGTCTTCACGTCCTCTTGTGGGTTGCAGACTTGTGTGGGAGCAGCGTTCTCTCTCGGTCCTTTAGCAGCAGCTTCATCCTGGCTGCTGATGTTCTGGTCTGCATTGCCCTCCTTCAACTCCTTCAGCTTCTTGGCCTCAAAATAAAGCCTAAGTTTTAACCTTCTCGCGTGCGCGTCTGACTTGACGTGCTCTTTTTTAGTTTTCAGTGCCACGGTGCATTCACACACTTTACAGCGGAGAAAAGTGTTCTTGCCATCGGGAGTACAGGCCTCTTCAAACTCTACAAAAGGTGCTTTTGGGCGGAGTTGTTCTTTAAACAATTCTTCCGCCTTCATCCTCTCTTCCTGCTGTCTTAAAGTGGCGGCGTGCCCTTCCCCAGTCAAGTGCTCGAGTTTGGTGGCGCCGTCTGGGAGAAAACATCGACAGAGCTTACAGCGAAGAACCGCCTTGCTGTCTCCGACTCTGTAAACCTCCTCCACGTGTTCAACTTTGCCGCTGAGCATTGCGTCGCGTTCAAGCAGTTTAGCGACATGTTTTTCACTGGTCACGTGTTCATCAAATTTATCGTGGGAGTGATCACAGAGCTTACAGTAGTAGCGCTGCCTTTTTTTCTGCTCTTTGCTTGGTGCCTTCCCAGAAGCCTTTCTCCGGTTGTCCTTTTTCATTTTCCCCCACAGTGAATCGATATGTCGCTTACTCTGGAGGTGTTTGATTGGTCCATTTTCAGCATATAGTCCAGGGTCAAGTCCGGCGTTACACAGCCTACAGTGAAACACAGCGTCTGGTTTATCGCCAACCCGCACAACAGATTCATTCCTGCAGACGACCTCCATGTTGCCTCTCTTCTTGGCGAGCTCCAGCCTCCATAACAGTCTCTTCTGAATTAGCAGCACGTTGTGTTTCTGTCCATCAAGGTGTTGGTCTATCATTGCAGCTTTGCTACCTCCCACTCTGCAGTCACACAGTTTACAGTGGAAGCCTATGACCCCACTGTCGCTGTAATATATCTCAGGACAGTCAGGATCTTCCACTCTAGCAGTGGGCGCTGTGGGGCTTTCTTTGCCGTTGTCAGGTGACTCCTAGGAACAGAAAACAAGGACAGGTCAAGACAGAGGGGGCAGGGCTTCAACAATTATGGCTCATCCCTATTGGCAGTCCAGACACAGAGTTTTGAGACGGTACCATGCTGCGAACTGGAGTTATGGATGTTTAAAGCCTGGCCAATAGGAAGACAGAGGGGGCGGGGCATCAACAATTACAGCTCGTCCCTATTGGGCATCTAAGTCCAGACACCAACTTTCGAGACAGTGCCATGCTGCAAACTGGAGTTATGGTTGTTTAAAGTCCAGCCAATAGGAAGACAGAGGGTGCGGAGCTTCAACAATTACAGCTCGTCCCTACTGGACATCCAAGTCCAGAAACCGAGTTTTGAGACGGTACCATGCTGCAAACTGGAGTTATGGATGTTTAAAGGCCGGCCAATGGCAATACAGAGGGGGCGTGGCTTCAGCAATTACAGCTCGTCCCTATTGGGCATCTAAGTCCAGAAACCGAGTTTCAAGACGGTACCATGCAAGTCCAGAAACCGAGTTTCGAGACGGTACCATGCTGCAAACTGGAGTTATGTCTGTTTAAAGCCCGGCCAATGGGAAGACAGAGGGGGCGTGGCTTCAGCAATTACAGCTCGTCCCTATTGGCCATCTAAGTCCAGAAACCGAGTTTCGAGACGGTACCATGCTGCAAACTGGAGTTATGTCTGTTTAAAGCCCAGCCAATAGGAATAGAGGCGGCGGGGCCTCAGCAATTACAGCTCGTCCCTATTGGCCGTCTAAAAGGTCCAAAGTCGTGTGAGCGTTTTAAAGTTTAAATCACGTTCCCAGGCAAAAGAATGCCAGAGTAATGTGTAATGTTTTTTTCTTTTTTTCAATACCATTCCCAGCTGAGCCGCACGTTTTGATCAAAGACTAAAAAATATGGACAGTGGGAACCCATACATTGGTTTCTATGCTGCGAAAATGATGCTTTTTTGCCCTTGTATGGGTGTTTCCATCATATTACTACCCAAGGAGTCAATGCAAAATCCCTAGAACTTTGATGCCTATAGCAATGCATGCCAACTAGTAGCTCTGCAGGTAGGTATCCAGGGTATTCCAATATCACCTTAAATGAGCGTGTCACAGTTGGCACTGGTGGTGGTGGTGGTTTGCGTCTGGTAGAGTCGTCACCACGCGTGGCAGAGTCACGGGGACGTTTCAAGCTGTCACGAGAAGAACGTCCTGCAGACAGTGGTGGAAAAAGCACAACATTTTTCTACTTGATACTTTTACTTATACTACTACCAAAACAATGTAGACAAATATTCTTTTAGGTCACGGTTACACCAGAAATGTTATTCTACCTACCAGTAAGACTCCCTAATCGGGAGATAAGCGACCGTCAGGTCGCATGTATAAACAAAGCATACAGTTACCACTTCAGCCCTACTGTATATAGACTTTGAGTTTAGAAATACTTTGTACTGCTTTGCGTGATTTGTGTGCAAAGTCAATAGGGGCAGTGGCAAAATGTGTTTTGCAAGAATCGGCCACATGGTGGCCCTAGAAGAGGCCCATGTGCAGGTACATGTGAAGATTTTAAGTGGCATGTATGCCTATGTGTTGAGGGAATGTGCTTGGCTAATTGCAAAGAAAAAGGCAAGTGGTGTTCATGATTTGCGAAATTATTTTGAAAAGGGAGCAAACCAGCAAACTTTAGAAGGCAATCGTTGCCTATCAGGAGGGAATGTGGGAAATGGTACAGATGCATGTTGCTGAGTTGCGAGATAGTGTGTACCACTTTGTGTGATATTTAGGCACGATCTGCAGGAGCAGTGTCCATTAATGTTGTCAGCAAGAAGCAGCCTCATGGTGGAGCTAGAACAGGGGCATGTGAGAAATGAGGGGCGGAGGTTGTGATTTGCCAGCCAAGGAGTGTGTGCAAAGTTTGGCATGGATAGGGACAATTGTGCCGGAGATACTGTAAGAGTAGGGCCAGTGTGATGTGATGTGACATGGCGGCTTAAATCCTTAAGTAAATTAACTTAGTTACTTTCCACCACTTGAGGTAGTGGTTGAATTTGAGGCAGGAGAAACGAGGCGAGGGAGCAATTCATAAAGAAAGGAGTCAGTTTACTCACGATGACTCAGAAACAAAATTATTTTTTTTGGCTCTTAACAATGAACCTGTCCCTAGATTCTATAGTAAGTTATGTTCCTGTGGAATATGACAATTTTTCTCTAGAGTATATTAGACAATACACAAAAATCCATTGGAGAGCAGGAGTGTGTTGATATTGGGCCATAACAATTACCTGCCGACGCTGGTGAATGCTAACGGGTGAATGTTAACCACCATGCCTAAACCCAACCCTAACCTTAGTAAAACTAGGCCTAAACCTATCCCTAAAACCTAACCATAACCATAGTAAAACTAGGCCTAAACCTAAACCTTTGAAATAATGAAATGTAGAAATATTGAGATTTCCCCTTGGAGAGCGTGAGCCTATTTTGCCCATGCAATGACCTGGCCAATGCTGGATAGAGCGAGGACAATGCTGACCTGGTGACTGAATCCGTCTTTTCTCTGGTCCCGTCTTTTCTCTGGACCCTTTGTGATGAACAGGTGACTGGCTCCTTTTTCTCTCAGGTCCACGGCTAGTGGAGGAGGACCCTCTGTGATGACCTGTTGAGCTACTGTTTTCTTTCTCAGGTCCATGGCTAGTAGAGGAAGACCCTTTGTGATGACCAGGTGACTGGCTCCTTTTTTTCTCAGGTCCATGGCTAGTGGACCCCTCTTTGTGATGACCTGGTGACTGGCTCCTTTTTTTCTCAGGTCCAAGACTAGTGGAGGACCCTCTGTGATGACCTGTTGAGCTACTGTTTTCTTTCTCAGGTCCATGTTTAGTAGAGGAGGACCCTTTGTGATGACCTGTTGAGCTACTGTTTTCTTTCTCAGGTCCAAGACTAGTAGAGGAGGACCCTTTGTGATGACCTGTTGAGCTACTGTTTTCTTTCTCAGGTCCATGTTTAGTAGAGGAGGACCCTTTGTGATGACCTGTTGAGCTACTGTTTTCTTTCTCAGGTCCAAGACTAGTAGAGGAGGACCCTTTGTGATGACCTGTTGAGCTACTGTTTTCTTTCTCAGGTCCATGTTTAGTAGAGGAGGACCCTTTGTGATGACCAGGTGACTGGCTCCTTTTTCTCTCAGGTCCATGTTTAGTAGAGGAAGGCCCTTTGTGATGACTTGGTGACTGGCCTTTTTTTTCCTCACGTCCATGGCTAGTAGAGGAGGACCCTTTGTGATGACTTGGTGACTGGCCTTTTTTTTCCTCACGTCCATGGCTAGTAGAGGAGGACCCTTTGTGATGACTTGGTGACTGGCCTTTTTTTTCCTCACGTCCATGGCTAGTAGAGGAGGACCCTTTGTGATGACTTGGTGACTGGCCTTTTTTTTCCTCACATCCATGGCTAGTAGAGGAGGACCCTTTGTGATGACTTGGTGACTGGCCTTTTTTTTCCTCACGTCCATGGCTAGTAGAGGAGGACCCTTTGTGATGACCTGTTGAGCTACTGTTTTTTTTCTCAGGTACATGGCTAGTGGAGGAGGACCCTTTGTGATGACCTGGTGACTGGCTCCTTTTTTTCTCAGGTCCACGGCTAGTAGAGGACCCTCTGTGATGACCTGTTGAGCTACTGTTTTTTCTCTTAGGTCCATGGCTAGTGGAGGAAGACCCTTTGTGATGACCTGGTGACTGGCTCCTTTTTTTCTCAGGTCCATGGCTAGTGGAGGACCCTCTGTGGTGACCTGTTGAGTTACTGGTTCTTCTCTCAGGTCCATGTCTAGTAGAGGAGGAAGAGGACCCTCTATGATGACCTGGTGATCTCCTTCTCCTCTCAGGTCCACGTCTAGTGGAGGAGGACCCTCGGCCATGGTCTTCTGGTAGTGAATTAACATATAACAGTTACAAAATCTTAAGCAGGTAATACATCACACGTGCACATGCGCGAGAACACCATACTCTGTCCTGCTATAAGATGTGAAAACCACATCATGTTATTCTAGTGCTGCATTTATCGATTGTCTTGTTAGTTAGCAATTATTCTATTGATTACTTTTTAGTTTAATCAAGTTATCAAAAAGCGTATAGTCTGGCTACGCAAGGCTAGTGTGGAGTGTCCCTAAAACAGTTTTGTTGCAAGGAATTTGCGACTAGTTGCATTGGTGAGGTTTGGGATTAGCTTATTTCCTGCCAGAATGTTTTTCACCAACCTTTGAAAAATCATAGAATATTCATTAAGCTCGTTCTGGGCTGTCAATGAGTTAATGTAAGTCGCTTTGGATTAAAAGCGTCTGCTAAATGTCTAAACTGTATGTTTGTGTGTGTGTGTGTGTGTGTGTGTGTGTGTGTGTGTGTGTGTGTGTGTGTTGTGTGTGTGTTGTGTGTGTGTTGTGTGTGTGTTGTGTGCATGCGCTATGGCACCTTGTTTCAGTCGTTCTATGTCTCTCTCCAATCTCTCTCTCCTGGCTGAGAGGGAGTCAGAGTCAGAGGGAGAGCGCTCCCTCGTGGTTGGGATGTCATCTTGACCCAGGAAGTGTTGTTCCCTCCTGTAGAGGTGAGGAGCAGTGTTACTTTTGACATCACATGTTTTATGTAGTTTAATCAGTGTTCTGACCAAAGGTTCACTTAGTTTTAGTCACATTTTTGTCACCTGAAATGTTTTAGTTTTAGTCGACCAAATCTACAGTTGATTATTTTGACAAAAAAACGTATGTTGGTGGGCCTTGATGGCATCGTAATGGCTGATTTTACACTTGGTTGCATGCTGAAAATAGACAATCTACAAGCTAGGTTCTAGATCTGCTATTTTCATGGCACAACACCCAAGCGCAACCAAACATAGTTCTACTAGATTTTTTCTAAACTAGTCTCTCCCTAACATTTCCGGCTACTTTGCATTTGTTGACGAAATTGTACAAAAAAAAGTGGTAGTCGATTTCTCGTCATAGTTTTAGTAAGGGAATCAAATATCCAATTTCGTAAAAGGTATAGTGACACCGTAAACCAAACTGAACACAAATAATGTTTTGTTTTTGTTTGTTTATATAAAATCAAATGTCAGTCAAACTGACCTTGGTTCAATGGGTTCCCACTCCGGGTACCTATAAACACACACATTTTCATTCTCATAATCTGCATTTGTGGAATATTAAAACTGACAAAACAAAAACATTAAAATACTGGTCTTAAAAATAAATGTTTTCAAGGCTTCTACGGGACAATGAATTGCCTCCTTACTTGTTGTGTTGGTCTCTGTAGGACTCGACATCATCAATCCAGTCCTGCTGAAAAACGGAGGAGGGGAGAGAGAGATAGCAAGCATATTTTAAAGTATAGTGTTTTGTGGCAAAGTTATACTGCCATGACTTACAGTAGGTAGTCTTCCATTTCAGGAAGGACAGAGAGCTGTTAAACGTGTAAGAAAAATGATCTGTCACGTCTTCGGGATCTGCGTCCATATTTTAGTATAAGCCAGGTAGACAAACACCACCACAGACATCTTAAACTTGTCAGCAGATTGGCCAAGAGCAGTGGTTCTCAAACATTTTTGGCTCGGAGTAACACTGTAAATAATACCTTTTTCATGCACTTACAGTACAGTACAGTAATGTACATGTATGTCAATGTGCAAATCTTTCTCCCTAAGATACAGTATGTCACAAGGACAACTTGAGAGAATATGTGTTTCCATTAGGGCAGATTAAAAAATAACTTTTATACTTGGTGTTAACCACGTAAAGCCCAGTATCCCTATTCTGGGGGGAAATTCACAACACAAATAGCAGATCTACAAGCTCACTGTAGATCGGCTATTTTTGGGAAGAGATTTTGGTGTAGATCAAAAAAGGACCCACTAAAGTGCAAATCGGGCCTGTTGTATTAAGAAAAGCATGTCTAAAGGGTTCATTATATTAGGGTTATTATTGCGACTGTCAGGTCGCACGTTACTATGAAAAGCTCCACCGGCTGTCCCTCCGTTCCTTCGTCTGTCCGCCACGTCATGTCATGTCACACTTTTGCCCTACTCTTATCTCCGGCACCGTTGCCACTATCGATGCCAAACTTTGCACACACACACACTCCTTGGATGGCAACTCACAAGTCACAACCTCCACCCCTCATTTCTCACATGGCACTCTTCTAGTGCCACCATGAAGCAGATTTTTGCAAAACACATTTTTGGACACTGCTCCTACAGATTTTGCTGTCAAATCACGCAAAGCGGTACACAGCATCTCTAAAGTCATGACATCAACATTTCCCATATTAGGGAGACTTACTGGTATAAAATGTAATATATAAGATTATTTGGATACATAAGTCTTCATGTTGGTAGGCTTTTCTGGCCATTTAAATAATCTTCTGGATACAGTAAATGCTGGCCTAGCTTTTCCCCTCACTGGGCACTTGTTGGGTAAATACACATTCAAACCAATAGGAACTGGTACTAGCCAATTGTTGGCACACTAGTTTGGAACCAGACATATCAATTGGTTTCAATGAGGGATGGCATTGAGAAGAATGCCAATGACAAATTGTACAACAACATATCTATCTGTGTGTGTGTGTGTGTGTGTGTGTGTGCGTGCGTGCGTGCGTGTGTGCGTGCGTGCTGGCACTCACCTTAGGAGACTCTGCTGAGTAATCACATATCTTGGTGCCGTTAAGTGGTTTAGAGAGAGAGGACCATGGAGCAGGAAGCCTGGATGAGGACGAGTAGTCGCTCCATGTTTCAGATGTAGGGCTACGTTTAGGATCGTCCCATCTGTAGTCTAGGTCTGGATGACGAGATCTGGGAGGCAGGGGACATTCTGATGTAGGTGACCATTTGCTCTTGTGAAATTCGCCGCTTGACCTTTGGTAATCCAGGTCTACATGCATATTTGAAACAGCGGGAGGCGGACTAATCTGCCACCTTTCAGGTCGGACGTCTATTTCTTGTGGTGGACAGGGAGATAGCGGCTCTCGTATGAAAGTATCTGTGCTGCTGCTGACCATATTGGTTAGACTTGAATGACCGTAGTCAATGCAGAGACTGGACACTTCCGGGGATCGCCTTTGTCCCGAGCTTCCCCGGGAGAATGAAGCAGGAGGCAGTGTGTCATGGGTGGCGTGTGTGGCGTTCTGAGAATATGAAGAGGAGGAGGAAGCTGAAATTTTCTGGTCATTTGATTTCCTGCTCAGCATGTCCTGAAGGATGTGGGGAAGTTTATCGGGCGTTAGCTGATCCTCAGGGTACTGACTAAGAGCCTCAAGATCCTGGCTGGAGAGCCCAAATCTAGCCAAGATACTCCGTGCACTTTCTGAGACACCCTGTACATCCACACCTCCACTATGAGAGCCCCTAGTCTGAGGGGAAGGTGGTTCATGCATCCAAGCCTGCATATCCATTGCAGAGTGGCTGCTCTGGGGCTGTTGGGTCACAGTGGAGGGAGGACTGGAGAACGTTTGGTCAGGTTGTTGGTAGTTTGACCAATCCAGCCCTTGCTGGTGGCCCGGTTGGCTCTCAGAGAAAGGTTGCAGGGTGGCACTATAGCCACGAGATTCTGACCCATTCATACGGTCCAAGTCTATGCCTACGTCCATGTTTAATGGTGCCATGTCCATGTCCCTGGAGTCCTTGATAGGAGGGTACTGGAAGTGACTGTGGTGCTGCTGTTGTTGATGTGCTTGCTCTTGGTGATTAAAAGGACGAGGCCTGTCAGAGAAAGGTTGTGGCGGCTCCTCCTGCTGGCTGTGGTGGTGATACATTGTGCTGGAATGATACTGTGATGTCCTGCAGCTTGTTGTAATGTTCAACCCCACCCCTGGCACCCACCTGCTGAATACTAAGATTCAGAGTAGTGAGGTGAGGAGGGTGAGCTGCACCTCAGCTTCAATCTGGACCAACTGCAGAGCTGCCACTGCAGCAGCACCAGCTGCAGGTCCAAAGAGGCAATGAGCCCCTCTGGTGCCCCCTGGTGGGTGGGGTCAAATGTTCTGCTGCTCTGGTCCAAATGGAGACAAGACTGTCTGATAGCACAGCAAATCTGGGAGATGGAAAACAGAAATATAATAGTAATGGTGAAAATTCTGAAAAGGTCTTTCCTTTTCAGTTTGAGATGAAGTCCTTGTCTGTACACCACTTCACTAAAAGTTGTCACAGTCTTCCTGTGTGTGTGGACTCATTACACAACAGCTGTTATTAACTAGCTACATCAACATCACAGAATAGATGCAGTGAACTTTGAGATCTCCTCTGTGTAGAATGGATCAACCATGAGTCAAGCAAAGGAACCTTATGCAACAGGGAATCAATCAGAAACACTTTCATCTCCCGGTAGCCTAAATGGGCTTAACTGAGGGAAAAACTAAACTAAACCAAAAAAAAAACACCTAGGCCTGACCACGAGGACCAGAGACCATACGGTCAATACAATAGCCCTTGAGGGGGGTTCCAGGTGGTCCCCAGCTAAATGGTGGATAGTTGGTAACCAAATGGACCATTATAGATCTTTAACTTTTGACTGCAAGATTAAACCAATTGGACCCCTAACGCAGCGGTGTAATGGTTGTTTGTGGCCAGTACTTTTTCACATGTACTGGCAGGAAGGTATGGAACAGTGCTTGCTAGAACTCGTCCCCCTCAAATTGATTCTCAACGGGCCAAGCCAAGTACCATAAAATCAAATAGCTACTCTGCATAACAAGTTTACCAGTGGTGACCATTACATCTGCAGTGACCAGACCAGTGTGTTGACAATCATCCTTTCTTTCTATTATAGCCTACAACTTTTTCAACTCCTATAATTAAAGGCATTCTTTGAGATGACTACTATTTATTAGAGCCCGACCGATATATCGGTCAATTCGATATATCGGTCGTTTTGGAGGTATCGGTATCGGTATCGGTGAATTATTCCACCGATACCGATATATATTTTTTTTTTGATATTTTTTTTTTCTTTTTTTTTTTGACCCCATTAAATCTAGTAAACATGATTTCAATCGCGATTTTGCATGTTCCACCCCCCATACAACCCCATCTTTCATACAGGGCAGCCATCTTTGCTTACATAACATGAAACGTAAAACATAATGGCTATTTTCTCAAGAATGCCTGAACGGATTTCCAATCTGATTTTTTTGTTTGAAAGCTGTGAACAGCCTGCACAAACATGGTGCATGCTCTGTGCATGGGCGTGCATGATCTGTGCACTATAAATTACATGGAAGTCTATGGAGATTTATGGCAGGGAGAACCCAAAGAAGGCATATTTAATTGGCAGTAACTGAGTTAATTGTCTGTAACGTGTCTGCGGATAGAGCATGAAACCCTGAGTTATATAGGCCTATGTGTGGGCAATACCAGAATTATCCAGCAGAGTGCAGTATAATAGTCCAAGATGCAAGCCAACACTACTGGAGCTGCTGCCTCTCGTGTGTCGTTCACTCACCACATGCACTGTCTAACTCTGATTTTTCATGTTGCGGTGGAGGAAGGTGTGTAGGCCTATGTGAAAATCCACAGAGAAATATAGATGTCTGACTATAGACTATAGAACTTGTGTTGTTTAATTGCTTGGCAATGCATTTACGTTTAGATAAAAGACACATATTAATTCATAAACGAGACAAAACACAGCAGAACCCCCAAATTAAAAGAGTATTATTATCCAACAAGCAATAGAAATTGATAACTGCGACCAAACTTAAAGTTTGACATGAAAAGCACAAAAAAAGCAATAATCTGACCATTTATCCGAGGGGCGAGCTGTCAATTAAATGATCTTAAATGAATAATTTTTTTTTTTTTACAAAACATCGGTATCGTATCGGTATCGGTGCTCTAGCACTCTCCAACATCGGATATCGGTATCGGTCGGAAAAAATGGTATCGGTCGGGCTCTACTATTTATATGCCTACAGCTGTAAATGTAAGTAAAATTAATAACTAGTTCGTTTAGAAGATGTTTTCTAATGCTTGTCATGGTCTCGTCATGAGACGCGCGCATGCGCACATGTAGAGGTGCGTGCAGGCGGCCATCCCGCCGGGGGGAAAAAAAGAAAAAGAAAAGAAAGAAATACACCACTGTCCTCTCCAATAGTTAAATTGTTGTTAAACATCTGCATTAATCAACTTACAAGAAGTCTATAGTATAGACTCTATACAATTATGTAGAAGAATTGTTATTTTTTTGACCAACGTTTGCCCATTATCTCTGCTATCAATACAGCATGGAATTGTGGACAAATTCTTATCAAACGATAACAAAGATATTCTACGTTTTGAGTCTCTGAGGCTAAATAAATCTCACCAAACGGTGGTCCGTGGCTCAAATGCCAAATAAATAATGGACCTTGACTTGAAATAGGTTGAAAACCACTGCCTTGCTTGAACCCCAAGACGTTTAAAGGCAGAGGCAACTTTGTCTACTTATTTATTCTCCACAGACATGGGCTGTGATTCCTCAACCTCTCTAGTATTAAACAACAACACAGATACGTAGGTTTACCTTTCATTACGTGTTTATCAATGTGGAACTCATAGTTTGGAGATATTGCTCTGGTGTTTACATCTTGATCATGTACTCCTCCACGCAGCTTCCGGGTATCTGTTCAGACGTAATGCGCAGGCTGACTAATCGACAGCAGAGTGTAATGTATGTATGTGTGCGCGCAGTGTGTGCACGGCCAAAAACCTGTACATGCGTGTGTGTGCGTGCATGCATGTGTGTGTCGCACGTGCACGTTTCTGTTATGTTTCTACACATTTATTTTTGTATTTTATTTTTAAAAAGTGTTTAATGTGGGTCCATGCTGTTTGTATATACAGTGTTTTTTTTTCTTGTTTTTCCTTCCAATTTTTTAGACGCACGCGGCACGCATGAGCACGCACGCTCGCACAGACAGACAGACAGACAGACAGACAGACAGACACGTCACACGTGTTGCTCATTCTGCGGATGATTAGTCAGCCTGCGTTTTACGTCAGATGCGTGGAGTGGAGTCGGATAATAATATGTAAACAACATCAAATAAATAACTTCCAGAGATCTAGAGTTCAGAGTCAGACCACAACGATACCTGAATAAAGGTAAACTATGTACTTGTCTGTGTTGAATAAAAAAATAGAATGCACACAGTTAATGTGTGCGATGAATAAATAGACAAACTAGCCTTGCCTTTAGCAGTGAAGGGAAGTTGCCTTGCATTTAGCTCACCGGTCCAGCTGTGTTAGCAGGAGTGCTAACTGTTAGCTCTGTTAAGGTTCTGTTCCATGCAGACTGTGCTTTCCAATTTCAATTACATTCAAAGGAGCTCAGAAAACATACGTTTACATTGCCAAATAAAGTGTCAACAAAGGAAGACGAATAGACCGACACACACACGCGCGCGCGCGTGAATATAAAACACTGTAGTATATACATTGTAGTACAGAGTAGGGAAAAGGGGGGAAGGCAATGAATTCCAATGAATTAGGCAATGAATTCCATCACAGTGTGTAAGGAGAGAGTTACAGTTGTCAAGTTTTGAATTAACTGAGGCCTAGCTAAGGAGTTTGACTCCTCCTGAGTCCTGAGTTACATATACAGCAATATGCATTGCTGTATAAGAGGATGGAGAGAATGTTGATAAAAAACACGCTCAAGAGAAACTAAAGGAAAGTAATGAAAGTATTCTGACGTCTGAGAGTTCAAGGGTTGTTTTCTTGAGTAGCAGCGTGACTGTGTGACAGGAAGGCAGATGGGTGCAGCAAACTCAACGTTACAGAAGATGTGTTGATGATGGTAGTAATGGAAGGGAGTAGATCAGGGGCAACGGTCTGGAAGATGGAGGAAGGAATGAGGTCTGGAGGACAGGTGGTTGGTCTAGTCAGTGGATATCAGTTTTAGAACCTCAAATCAGGAGAAAAGGCGGACAGGCACGATACGTTGGGGTTAGGGTTGGGTGAGTTGACCCAGCCTTGATTGGTGGGACTGGGAAGATGGGAGAAGGAGCTTCTGATGTAATGAACCTTACACTGTAGGTGATGATGAAAGCTTTGGATAAGAGGGGATGGGGGTGAATAGGGAGATGAGAGGCAATCTTAGCGTAATAGACCTTTATTTGATCGGTTCTGTGGAGAGATAGGAAAGAGAAGGAGCAGTGGAATCACATGCATCAAATGGTCTGGCCGGCCAGCCAATCTAACCGGGGACTCGCTGTCAGGTGTTTGAGGTCATGTGGTGTACTGGTGCCCTAACCACTCTGCTTATTAATTTGATTAGCTGCATTTGCATTGCTTACATGCAATCCATGTTTTTCCACTAGTTTTTGTATACAGGAAAACAAACACAAATTGGCCTACGAAGGTTTCATGCCGCTTTATACAGTACGTGATCATCAATGTACACTATGAAGTAGTGCATAGGAAGGTATTGTCGCTGGTCCCTGGCGTCAGGCCTAGGTTTTAGGCTACCTGGAGATGTGCTTCTCATTGATTCACTGTTGTGTTGCATAATATGCTTTGCTTTCCCGTCCTGCAAGACAACCATGTTGGATCCATTGGACACAGAGGGGATCTCAAAGCTCACTGCATTTACTCGCCTAATAGCCTCGCAAGCCATCCCGAGTTACGTCATCACCAATGTGCTTCCTTTCTCGGTCTGGTGTCCCTCCCATCGAGTCTCTTTATGAGAATTTAGGTTCAATTTCCAATCAAAAGGCTGCATTACGGGCGATTCCGCCTCACACCGCTCCTGATTGGTCGAGCGGCTGCTACAGCTCTCGCATTTTGTAAATAAACATGGCGGACCCCATGTCCGATGCGCGTTCACAAATCGCAAATAAAAGCTGCATTAAGCGAAGTTTTATCTGAAATCAACGGCATCTCATAACTTAAAAACGAACAACAGTTTGCACCTTTGGAATTTCTGTCTGGAAAAGACGTATTTGATGTACTCCCGACGATGTTTTGATGCGCTGATGACTACTGAATGGACCTGTCAGTCAAAGTTAGTAACTACGTCATCGCGTAATGCATTGTCTATGGAGAACTCCCAGACTCTCCTTTTGGAGAGTCTGGCTGTTGCGAGGCTAGTAGCCTAATGGCTGTTGTGTTCTCACACAATTAGGAGACTATGACAACTTTTAATGAAGGACTTCATCTCAAACTGAAACGGAAAAGCTTTTTCACTTTTAATATTATATTTCTGTTTTCCATCTCCCAGCTTTGCTGTGCCATCAGTATCAGACAGTCTTGTTCGCCCCCTCCATTTGGACCAGAGCAGCAGAACATTTGGCACCAGCACCAGAGGGGCTCATTGCCTCTTTGGACCTGCAGCTGGTGCTGCTGCAGTGGCAGCTCTGCTGTTGGTCCAGATTGAAGCTGAGGTGCAGCTCACCCTCCTCACCTCACTACTCTGAATCTTAGTATTCAGCAGGTGGGTGCCAGGGGTGGGGTTGAACATTACAACAAACTGCAGGACATCATAGTATCAGTCCAGCACAATGTATCACCACCACAGGCAGCAGGAGGAGCCGCCACAACCTTTCTCCAACAGGCCTGGTCCTTTTAATCACCAAGAGCAAGGATATCAACAACAGCAGCAGCAGCACCACAGTCACTTCCAGTACCCTTCTATCAAGGGCTCCAGGGACATGGACACAGAACCCATGAACATGGACACAGACATGGACTTGGACTGTATGAATGGGTCAGGATCTGGGGGCTTTAGCTCCACCACTCAACCTCTCCCTGAGAGCCAACCGAGCCACCAGCAAGGGCTGGATTGGTCAAACTACCAACACCCTGGCCAAACGTTCTCCAGTCCTCCCTCCACTGTGACCCAACAGCCCCAGAGCAGCCACTCTGCAATGGGTATGCAGGCGTGGATGCATGAACCACCTTCCCCTCAGACTAGGGGCTCTCATAGTGGAGGTGTGGATGGACAGGGTGTCCCAGAAAGTGCAGGGAGTATCTTGGCTAGATTTGGGCTCTCCAGCCAGGATCTTGAGGTTCTTAGTCAGTACCCTGAGGATCAGCTAACACCCGATAATCTACCCTACATCCTTCGGGACATGTTGAGCAGGAAATCAAATGACCAGAACGTTGCAGCTTCCTCCTCCTCCTCATATTCTCAGAGTGCCACACACACTGTCCGTGAAACACTGCCGCCTCCTTCCTCCTCCCAGAGAAGCTCGGGACGTCGGCGATCCCCTGAAGTGTCCAGTCTCCGCAGTGTTGCACAGACTGCAGTGAAATGCATTGACTACGGTCATTCAAGTCCAGCCGCTGGTGTCAGCAGCAGCAGAGAGGCTTTCATACGAGAGCCGCTATCACATGAAAGCAAGATGCAATCCCCTCGTCCACCAGCGTCCTCACTTCCTAAACATGAAATGGATGTCATGCCTGAAAGGTACAGGCGGCAGTTCTGTCCGCAGCCTGCTGTGCAAAATAACCATGGAGACCTGGATTACCGCAGGTCAAGCGGCGAAGTTCACAAGAGCAAACGGTCACCTACCGCAGAATGTCCCCTGCCTCCCAGATCTCGTCATCCAGATCCAGACTACAGAAGGGACGGTCCCAAACGTAGCCCTTCATCTGAAACACAGAGCGACTACTCGTCCTCATCCAGGCGTCCTGCTCCATGGTCCTCTGTCTCTAAACCACGTGATGGCACCAAGAGGTTACCGACTCCCTCCATGATATGTGATTACTCGGCAGAGTCTCCTAAGGTGTACCCTCATACCTGCACCCTGTGTCTGAAAGGCTGTGAGCAGGCTAAGGTGAGTGACAATGTGTCATTGTGTCATTGTCTATGGGTCTCCTTAAAGGAATACCTGCACGCTTTGAATTTAAGTATTCTATTTGTTTTGTTTCCTAGGCAGTTGTCAGATATGTTGTCATCCACTTGTCATTGACATTCTTCTCAGTGTCATTGAAACCAATGCATATTGCTGTTTGCTAGTGTGCCAAATCTGCCAATCAATGACTAGTACCAGTTCCTGTTGGTTTGAATGTTGGAGACTGTACAGTACGAGATCATGTACTATGGTGAGGAGAAGAAGAAAAAATAAATAAAGGCCAACATGTACAATATCAAGAGGACTCTCACTCTTTAAATATCCAGAAGAGCCTAGTATCCATACCCTACATTGCAAAAGAGTAAATTTGATTTAACCATGATTAAAATATAATTTAACATAATATAGATTTCACATAATATGCATTGAGAATATCATGTAGTACTGGGCTTTACTGTTTGGCTTGAGCTGCTTGGACCACAACTCATTTATTCACAAGGGTTTCAGTTCCATCTCAGACAGGCCCTCTTAGTGAATCTGTGGACACGTTTAAGATGCCTGTGGTGGTGTTTGTTTGTCTGCCCGGCCTATCCTCAAATATGGATACAGATCCTTGAAAAAGCCCTGCTGGGAGAAACATTGTTGTCTGGTTGAGAAATGATTTAAGCAAAGAAGGGAGAGCATTATATCATGTGCGGACATTGCCTTTTTTATTCACTTGTTTGTTCTCGGATCCAGCACTGTATAACAAGTTGTGGGGATGTGCATATCCTACGCCTGTTGTCAGTGTGAGGTCTGACCAGAGCTTGATCAGCAAGAGAGAGAGGTGGGGAGGTTTTGCTGTGGGGGAAATTCAGTTTCAGCTTCACCCAGCTGATGGCTGCTCAGATGGTCATGAGACTAAGGCCCCCGTACATACGTCAACGCTCTGTAGAGAAAACGGCGAGGTCCCGGGATATCTCCGTTGCGTTTTGCTTTTTATCAAGCGTTCATATGAAGCTGAAATGATTTAATGTCCACGTCACCGTGTGAGCAACACAGAAACGCAAAAAGCAACGACGCATGTAGGCTTTTTCTGTCATACTAATGCCCCATACGGAACGCTCTTCATAGCGTTATGGTTTGGTGGCCGAGTGGTTAAGGGATTCGTTTTTTGACCCGGCGGCTGGGGTTCGCGCCCCGCTCGGCCACCTCTGTCTACCACCGTGGACAACCTTTTTTTTCGGCGATAAAGTTATTATTATTATTATTATTACATTATTATCCATGACGGAGGCGATGAGCCGACTCAGCGCGTTACCGAGTTGTGTGAATAATGTAATGATAATAATAACCTTATCGCCGAAAAAAAAGGTTGTCCTCGCTGGTAGAAAGAGGTGACCGTGCGGGACGCGAACCTCGGCCGCCGGGTTGTAAAACCAATCCCTTACCCACTCGGCCACCAAACCGTAACACTGAGGAGGGCATTCCGTATGGGGTATTAGTATAACAGAAAAGGTCTACGTGCGTTGTTTCTTTTTGCGTTTCTGTGTCGCTCACACGGTGACGCGAGGGGAGAGAGGAGTCAGCTTTTCCACCCTACTTTGCGTTTCAAGATCGTTCCGTTTTTAACCCCCGAAAATGCCGTTGTCGTCTGAACAGAAGGCCTATCTGACTTTTCCTTTTGCGTTATTCTAGTTGCCAAAACGCAGTGTGAACGGCGCCTTAGAGACAGTTGGGGAAAGGGGAGGGAGAATGTACATGGGAATGAGTGGGATAGACTGCCAATGCTGCATAGTGCATACTGACCTAAACCTTGCAAAGCAGACAGCGCTGCAGTGCAGTATTGTGCGGTCGATATAGGCACAACGTACATCGGGTCCAGTCTACGATGTCAGTTCTATGACGTTAGCACAACGTACATGGGGTCCAGTCCAGTCTACGATGTCAGTTCTATGACGTTAGCACTGCACTTGTCTGTCTATATAATCTATATACTAGGTAGGTACCCAGCATTGTCCAGGTTATTACGATGTATCAGACAGTAGGCCTACTGTGATACTTATCAGGGTGTAGATCATTAGCACCCATTGTCAGAGTGCTCGGAGGCCAGTCTGTCAGTGCTATGATGACATCAGTACTGTACAAAGATGTCAGCACTGTGTGTTTGAGGTTACCCAGTCAGTGTTGTCCAGGTTATTGTGCTGTGTCAGTCAGCTTGCAGATCGCCAGTTCTTGGAGGGCAGTTCTAGTACTTTAACTGCTGGAATAAACCTTCCTCATTCTCAGTCAGAAGATGTGGGTGGTCGCGAAAGCATTTATTCTCATTCATTGTCTGTTTTCTTTTCTTCTTTTTTTTTTGCGGGTAAAAGAATGTACCGTACTTGAACAATTTCTGTGCTTGCGTCCAGGTAGCTCAGTCGGTAGAGCACTCGCCTTTTGACCACAAGGTCATGGCTTTGATCTCACACACTGCCAACTCGGCGTCTGAGTAGCACGGCTTGTGTGCCAAGTCAAGCGGTAAATACTGGGACCTGATGGTAGGTGTGGCGCTCCAACTCATTGTGAAACGAGGATAGACTCCTGCGTTCTGGCTGATCATGATAATAAGCCTCTCCAACGACTTACTATGCTTGTTGGACACTCTGGTGTTGGTGTAACTTCTGGGGCTGTTTTGTCAGCACATCATATGACGTACAGCTAACAGCCAAACTAATTGAAAAAGGAGGGTTCTTGACGATGTTGAGACTTGAGACATGACAGGTCATATTTCAGACACCTTTCACAGCTCTCTGTCCTTCCTGAAATGGAAGACTAATGGTTTTGTATTTGCTATCATGCTTACATCTCAGGGCTACTGTTAGTCATGGCAGTATTAACATGACTAAAAACGCTGCTTTAAATATGCTCGCTATCTTTATATTCTCACTATTATCAAATTAGATTTATGTAATTATAACCTGCCCTTAGATATTTTCATGATAACTTTTCATTTTTCTCTCCTGACACATACGTATCTCTCTCTCTCTCTCTCTCTCTCTCTCTCTCTCTCTCTCTCCTTTGTTTTTCTTCAGGACTGGATTGATCATGTCGAGAGTGTAAAACACATTGAGTCCTGCAGAAACCTACACGACAAGTGAGGATGCAATTCATTGTCCTGTAGAAGGAAAAATATATATATTTCAATTTTAAAGACCAGCATTTTAATAATTTCATTTTGTCACCTTTAATACACAAATGCAGAATATGAGAATGAAAATGTTTTGTAAAGAAGACATTATGCTCAGGCCTGCACAATAATCCCCACCCCCAAAAAGGCTGCATTTATAAACCACAAGTTATGTTTGGACAGCACACAAACAGCAGTCTAACTGTGTGTGTGTGTGTGTGTGTGTGTGTGTGTGTGTGTGTGTGTGTGTGTGTGTTTGTGTTTTTAGGTACCCAGAGTGGAAACCCCATGCACCAAGGTCGGTTTGACTTGTGTTTCCAAATAATTATTTTATTACTTACACTGTATATGGAAATAATAATTAAAAAAAGAAAAACATAAAACAAAACAAAAATCTGGTCACAAAAATATGACTAAAACCGGGGCACTTGCTGCCCTACTGGTCCAGGCGCATATCACTTAGGCATTGCCACATAGGCATCATGGATGCCTGGCGGCGTCGCCGGTTCGATTCCAGATCCGGACGACCTTTGCCGTGTATCACTCCCCATCTCTCGCCCCATTTCCTGTCGGTCTACTGTCTGTAATAGACTAAAACTAAATGAAATGATTGTCAAAAGACTATGATTAAAACTATCAACAATTTCCTGTGAAAAGTAACACTGCTCCTCACCACTGCAGGAGGGAACAACACTCCCTGGGTCAAGATGACATCCCAACCACCAGGGAGCGCTCTCCCTCTGGCTCTGTCTCA
Source organism: Nannobrachium achirus (assembly GCF_963921795.1). Classification (NCBI taxonomy): domain Eukaryota; kingdom Metazoa; phylum Chordata; class Actinopteri; order Myctophiformes; family Myctophidae; genus Nannobrachium; species Nannobrachium achirus. The sequence goes on from NC_137812.1 coordinate 17,289,872, forward strand.
GCCAGGAGAGAGAGAACGGAGAGAGAGGGGGAACGACTGAAACGAGGTTTGATTGATTCATTGAATCACACACACACACACACACACACACACACACACACACACACACACACACACACACACACACACACACACACACACACACACACAATAACATCATACTCTGTCTATATATATAGCTGCATTTTTCGATTGTCTTGTTAGGGATTATCCTATTAATTCATTTTCCGTTTAATCAAATTATCTAAAAGCACTTTTTAAATACATTTTGTAACATATCAGAGAGGCTTTTTACCAAGTGTTATTTTAGACTTGAACAGTGAAAATAGCACATCTAATTTACAAACTCACAACATCGCAACTTGTAAGCAATGAATTCTTAACTTAACTCACTGTGAATTCTCCACTTGATATATTCAGCCTTTGAAGGTGTGAATCATCCCATTATATCCAAAACGGCTTGGGTTTCAAAAGAAAAAGAAAATAGCAAAAGTAGCAGATTGACGAGACTTGCGATTCGAGCTTGCAGATCTGCTAATTTTGACACATTTTCTGTGAGCTCCAGTATGATCAAGTAGGACGTTAATTTATGGAAAAGAAAAAAAAAAGAAAAACAACAGAAAAAGTTAGAATATGGAGATAGGAGACTTCTGCATGGAGGCTTCAGCTACAAAATGTACCATAGACCCTTTCAACATTTTGTATCGTCCTTATTTCACTACCAGAAGACCATGACCGTGGAAAGGATCCAAGGCCCGGCCGTATCCACAGCCCCAAACACTTTCACCGAGGGTCCTCCTCCTCCACGAGACATGGACCTGAGAGAAGGAGCAGTTCTCCAGGTCATCACAGAGGGTCCTCCTCCTCCACTAGCCATGGACCTGAAAGTAGAAGCAGCCACTCACCAGGTCAGCATTGTCTCCTCTCTCTCCTTTCACTCCTCACAGTGACCAGTTGTACCTGTAGGGCTGTCACCGTTACAACATTTCACACGTAAAAAAACTGTGAATTTAATGTTGTAAAAGAAAACAATGACTCTCTCATGCACACCTGCTCCCAATTTGCCCTGCGGCAAGTGGCTGAAGCAGTGTGCTTTTTTCCCCGATCAAACACAGTTTAATTTGTGCATCTTTTCGTATGCGGGAAAAACGAATTGTCAAACGGAAAAAACGCAACACTTGACGAGTTTGTAGTAATTGTGAGTGACAGGCCTAATTGTATCCGTTGTAATCATTATCAGAGAACGCGTACAGAAAGTTAGTTGTGGGTTGAAACAACCTTTTAACTGTTTTTAGCCTGCCTGATCCTTTCCTGACCTGTTCAATGATAGCCATCAGTTTTCAGTATCCAACATTGGCTGGGTCATTGCATAGGTAAAATAGGCTCACACTCTCCAATGGGCTGACATTGGGCATGCAGACTCTTCCACAAATTGAACTTCATATAGTAGACTTAAATGAGTATATATAGTTCACCCCCAAAATGACTGTTTTCCTATTGATTACCGGTACTCACGCCATGGAGACTTGATTTCAACAATATTTCTTTGTATTTGTCACATTCCTAAGACAATAAAAATATTATAGTAAATTTACCCCCATTGATTCCGGATGGGGACCAGAATGCATTTGGGTCCCCATCCGGAATCAATGGGGGGTACATGTATTGTAATACATTTTTTGTCTTAGGGATGTGACAAAGAACGAAACATATTATTGAACTCTTATTGAAGTCTACATGGCGTGAGAAATCAAAAGAAAACACAAGTCATTTGGGGGTTGAACTACTCCTTTAAGGCCAACAAATTTAGTGGTTATTTTTGTATTATCTGTATTATACTCTAGAGAGAAATGGGTTCACCCATTTGATTAAGAGAATTGGAAAACCTTAAGTCATTGTGTGTGTGTATAGGTCATATTGAGAAAACTGACTAACCCGTCTCCTTTGTTTATTAATGACTGACTCCCTTGTTTCTCCGGCCTCAATCTGTGTCTGCAGGACGTTCTTCTCGTGACAGCTTGAAACGTCCCCGCGATGACTCTGCTACACGTGGTGACGACTCTGCCAGACGCAAACCACAACCATCAGCCATCAAGACCAAGCCTGAGTCTGGTTCCAAGTCCCCTATCAAGACCAAGCCTGGCTTCAAGTCCCCTATCAAGACCAAGGCTGAGTCTGGTTCCAAGTCCCCTATCAAGACCAAGGCTGAGTCTGGTTCCAAGTCCCCTATCAAGACCAAGGCTGAGTCTGGTTCCAAGTCCCCTATCAAGACCAAGCCTGAGTCTCGTTCCAAGTCCCCTATCAAGACCAAGCCTGAGTCTCGTTCCAAGTCCCCTATCAAGACCAAGCCTGAGTCTGGTTCCAAGTCCCCTATCAAGACCAAGGCTGAGTCTGGTTCCAAGTCCACTATCAAGACCAAGGCTGAGTCTGGTTCCAAGTCCCCTATCAAGACCAAGCCTGGTTCCAAGTCCCCTATCAAGACCAAGCCTGAGTCTCGTTCCAAGTCCCCTATCAAGACCAAGGCTGAGTCTGGTTCCAAGTCCCCTATCAAGACCAAGCCTGGTTCCAAGTCCCCTATCAAGACCAAGGCTGAGTCTGGTTCCAAGTCCCCTATCAAGACCAAGCCTGAGTCTGGTTCCAAGTCCCCTATCAAGACCAAGGCTGAGTCTGGTTCCAAGTCCACTATCAAGACCAATGCTGAGTCTGGTTCCAAGTCCACTATCAAGACCAAGGCTGAGTCTGGTTCCAAGTCCCCTATCAAGACCAAGCCTGAGTCTGGTTCCAAGTCCCCTATCAAGACCAAGGCTGAGTCTGGTTCCAAGTCCCCTATCAAGACCAAGGCTGAGTCTGGTTCCAAGTCCACTATCAAGACCAATGCTGAGTCTGGTTCCAAGTCCCCTATCAAGACCAAGCCTGAGTCTGGTTCCAAGTCCCCTATCAAGACCAAGGCTGAGTCTGGTTCCAAGTCCACTATCAAGACCAATGCTGAGTCTGGTTCCAAGTCCACTATCAAGACCAATGCTGAGTCTGGTTCCAAGTCCACTATCAAGACCAAGCCTGAGCCTGGATCCAGGAGAACTAAGCCAGGGAGCTCCGAAGCTGATGAAACAGTGGGTCTAATACAGTGGTTTTCTTCTTTTCAAATCTTTTTATTCAATTTTCAAATAAGCATAGCCCAGAGGCGGGTATACAATCTCAAAAAGATGCATATATCACATGTAGAAAAACAGAGTGCATTATTATGAGAGTGAATAAAACCCATCCCCTATCCCCCCTCCCCCCACCCTCAATCCCCAGGACGGTTGAACTTTCAATAAAACAAAATAGATAATCAAAACAATAAAGCAGAATAAATTATCAAAGCTTGCTGCCTATTGGGATGGTCAAAGCAGGTAAGCGCCACACTACACCTTTTGAGTATTATGGTAGAACGTCATAAAAGGGCTCCAGGTTTTATAACATTTATTTTCAGAGCCGGCAATTGAGAACCTCAACATTTCCAGTTCCTGACAGGACATTATAACGCGAAGCCATAGGTTGAGCACAGGCGGTAATACAGTGGTTTTCAACCCTTTTCTTATATGTATGTCAATGTTATGTATTCTGCATTTGAGCCGCAGACCACCATTTGACGAGATTCTCCTCTCAGACCCCAATCTGGCTAGCCATCGTCAAAGAAAAGGGAACGCCCACTCGGTTTGTCCCGCTAGTTACAGACTCTGTCTCGAGAGAATGCTCAGACCCTAAACCCCTTTGTCAACAATTCCATGGTTTATTGACATTTTGTAATTGTGTAGACCTCTTGTAAGTAATGCGGGTGTTTAACAAATAATGTGAGTGTAAAATTAAACCAAATGGACGCGTAAGTTGGTTGGTTTTATTTATAGTTATTTATAGTTATATAAGGGTGGTCAGCTATTATCCCATTCAGGCCTGGTACACATTTTAGTGTATGGGAGGGGCTTACAGTACATGTACAGTATTTGTTTTTGTAGGCTAAATTCTGATTTAGGCTTAACTATAGGTTAGGCCTAAATTGCCCCAATTTCTCCAGGTCATGGTGGTTGATCACCAGCAACTGTTACCTGTATGAATCACTTTGTGCTGTTAATAAATCAGAAGAGAGGACAGTATCTAATCAATTCTATTTTGTATCTTCTAAAAACAATTGTCATTGTTTCTTTTAAAATTACTCCGGTGCTGTCAATCACAACTTGAAAAAGAAAAGAAAAAAGAAAACGATATAATATGGTGGTGCTTCTCTCTTAGACCAAGTATAAACCTTTTTTAGCAATCTAAAAGCCACTGTTTTTCAGTGCACCAAAGGTCCACCAGCCAAGAAAGTGTCCACTCCGAGTTGCCAGTCGACCAGCGCTGCGCCTCATCTGCTTCATGTGACAGGCGTCACCACCACGGTCACACAGGAGGAAGTGGCAGATTTGGTCGGTGACTTTGGCAAGATCAACAGCGTGGTTCTGTTGTCAGAGGAGGAAGAACAAAAGGTACTCCTGCTATTAACTCATTCTGTGCCAGATGCCAAAATGGCTCCAAGGTAGCTGTGCCGAGATTTTGTATGTTTTTCTTTACTATGCAATGAAAAAAAAAGATTTTTTTTTTATAATTTTTTTCCCCAGAAACAGACACAGTTGTTGTGATTCAGTGGCAAAAAGAATTTTGGCAATCGGACAAATGGTTCCAGAGATAGAGCTGTTTGAATGAAAAAAAGTGTCCATCCACTAGAATGGACACACATGAACACACATTTTCTCAATCAGCTAAACGAGGGAGCGAACACACAAACAGAGAAAAGCATCTCTCTGATCTCAGGTCATTTTGACATCTTTAGAAAAAAAAAAAATGATTTTTTTTTTTTTTTTCTATGTAAAAAACACAAAAACCGTCATAAGCCGTCATTGGCACACAGGGCTATTGGAAAAAAACCGTCATAAGCAGTCATTGGCACAGAATGAGTTAATGGAACTGTCCCATACTAAGTAATACTCATATGTCTAGGCCTAGGTAGTCCCCCCCCAGGAATCCGCGGAGAAAAAGTTCTGATTCCGCGGAGAACAATCCTGATTCTGCGGAATTCTGCAAAGAACAATTCTTGATTCCGCGGACATTAAAAAATAACCTGAAATGACCAGTTTTCAAGAAAAAATGATGTAGTCATAATAAGCAAGTAAAACCCATCATGAAATAGCTACAATTAATTGTAATTAGTGGTTAGATCGAATATTCGAATAATCATTTCTGAGAATAAAAATCTAATATATATTTTTTTAATTGTTATTGTTTTTAATAATTACTTTCTGTTGCAAAGACTATATTGTCATCCAAACCATGCCCATAGTAACTACATTTTAGAGGATACCTAGTTTGGGTGTAATATTTATTCTCTTCTGCATAGTATTGTCATTGCCAGGACCATAAGTGTCTAGTCTATGTACAAGCGTGTCTAGGAAGGGAGCGCTCGTTTTATGGTTAGATGTCACAGTTATTGTCCACGACGCTCAGTTATTGTCCACGACATTGCAAGCTGCGCGGCCGTTGGAGCGCCGCGCGAGTTACGAAGCCGTGGTGAATGCAATCGTTATATTTACGGCCTGGGCAAGCCCACGATAAACGCCACGATAACCTCCTAACGCATTCTATTCACCTCGGTCCAAGTGACTACAATGGAGCGCTCCCTACCTCCGGTTCAGCCAATCACAGGGGGCTCGGCGGGGACCGGAACTTGGACAAGCTTGCGTATCAGCCAGACGCAGACCATAAAGGCATAGAGGAACTATAAGTCAGGACACAGTTTCTGTCATGCGGGACCATCCAGTGTCACAGTCAAACTACTCCCCCAGGGCCCTGGGAAGCAAAGTCCTGTGAGGTGTCCACTGGCCAGACCATCAACAAATTGTTTTATAATAGTAAAATAACTACTCCTGCCCCTCTGCCGGCACTCGTGACTGTTATTCCGCGGACGGCAAAAAAAACAGTGAATTCTGCGGGTGGCCGAGAAATCTGCGATAATTTCTGCGAACGCGGAATCGCAGATTCCCGGGGGGACTACCTTGGGCTTCCGGATTAACATGACCCAAGCTCATCTTTTTCACACTTGTATTCCATATGTGCTTTAAAGAGTGCAGTCATGTGCTGCTCCTTTTAGCTTTTTTACTGATACCATAACTTTCCTATTTTATTTTATTATTTTTATTTTTTTACAATGTAGTGATTTAGCAGACACTTTTTATACCCCAAGTATTCTATGACCTTTCTATTCCTTGTATGTGAACATATTTGGCCAATAAGCAGAGGATGTTCTGGCTCTGGGCCAGGGTAGCAGCCTCTCCGTTACATCAGAGACCAGCCGATTACTGCCACTTTTAGCCAAGGTTCCCATTTATTGTATTAATTTAGTTATATATTAATATTTAGTAGTAATTCCGTTAAGTGGTTATGAATAATAAGATCTATTAAAAGTGGTTCAGATACGGTTTGATCTATTTAAAGGAGCTATAGTCAACTTTTTCAAGAAAAAGTTGACTATAGCTCCTTTAAGTCTGAATAATTGCCTTGTTTCCTCTCTTTTAGAAACTAGAAGCAGAGAACTCAACAGTAGGCAGTAAAGGGTAAGTTGGATGTGTTCTCCCTTCTTTTACAAGCCTGCTGTACTTACCCTCACACCCCCCCCCCCCCCCCCCCCCCCCCCATCTCTAACAAAACACTACTTTGAGATAAAACTACTTTGTGTTTGTGTCTTCACAGGACATCTTCCCAGGAAAGGTCTGCCATAGGTGGTGAGGATTCAGGTAAGATGATGCCAAAACCCATGGAGAGAATAAAACATATACTTCAGTATTCATTCAATATACTGTAGGTCAGGGGTAGGCAACACGGGTTCCAACATTGGCACAGCGGAGGGTGATCACTGGCACACTGGCAGAAGTGTGAGAGAGTTGTTTTTTTTTTCATCCTTTTTTATGTGGTCAATTATTAAATGAAGTTGGCTAATTTACAGCAAATTATATCCTGCACTGCACATATTCTACATTCATTAAAACTCTGAACTCTAACTGGGGAGGGAGTCTGGGTCTGGGAGATAGGTGGATTATTGCTAATGATGGTTATAACAATGTCCTGCCAATCAAAATATTTGGCGTCATTAAAATGTTCTTTCTCTTATGCTGCATTCACACTGAGAGAAGCCAAGCTAATGGTTTGCTTGGTAATTCAATGTAATCTCCATGCAAACCAGCTTTAACAAATTCCAAGCTTTTTTTCCAGCTTGGGAATTTTAAAAGCTGGTTTGCATAGAGAATACATTGAATTACCAAGCAAACTATTAGCTTGGATTTTCTGTATGTGAATGAGGCATTAACCTAATTTCTAACGTCTTTTGAGTCTTATTGGATATACTACCAAACAGCCCCAGAGAATAGCACCACTACATATGTTTTATGCCTTTTTAAAGCCAGTGATTCCAATATTGTCTCCAATTCCCCCTACAGGAAACGGGCCTAAACCTCACAAGAAAACTTCAGAAGAGGAATTTAGTTTAAATCCCAGGGTGTTGATCACTAGGCTTCCTGAGAGTTATGTCCTCAAACTGTGCCAGCCGTTTGGAGCTACGCAGTTTGGAAAGGTGGGTGTGAAGGTGTCACAAACACATTGCAGGGAAGGGTTTGATGAGGTTTGGGAGTAAAAACCAAATGTTCCTATTCCTCATCAGCAAGCAATGCTAGACCTAGACAGCCTAGGGCAGGGGTTTTCAAAGTGGATGACGGGGCACCCTGGGGTGCCGTGACGGCAGTCCAGGGGTACCGGGGGATAATTTGATCTGAATTTGGACACTTGAAAAAATATTTACTATCATTTTAAACTTGAAGTACAAAGTTATTTTCAGTCAGTTCTAACCAAAAACCAACGTTTTCCTCGCAACATAATCACTAAAATATTGTCACTGTCGGGCAGAAACCTTGTATCTCCAAGTTTCAAATGTGTACGTCTTTTGGTAAAACAAAGCCCTGCTTCATCATATAAGACTGTCGCACAAAACATACAAGGTTTCCATCCGACAACGACGATATGCTATAAATATAAGGTGCTGGGAGTGAAAATTATAATGTAGGGGTGCCTCGGATTAAAACAATATTCATGGGGTGCCCTGAATCAAAAACGTTTGGGAACCCCTGCGCATAGCAGTGGTTTTCTGGTGCGTCCATACATTTTTCCCATAGATATTTACTAACATGAATTATTTTTTTTAAGCCTATAGAATCAAGCCATCCAGGATCCTGGTGAATCATGACCTTATAACCTTTGAACAAAAAAAATAACAGAGATAGAAGCTCATAGCACGGCACACAATCTGTAATCTTTGTATAGAATCTTTTTTTTTTCTTTTAAGATTTGTTGTTTTTTTGGGGGGCTTTTTGCCTTTATTGGATAGGACAGTAGACTGACAGGAAATGGGGGAGACAGGGAGTGACAGGCGGCAAAGGTCGCCCGGATCGGGAATCGAACCGGCGACGCCGACAGGCATTGATGCCGAAATGGCAATGCCTATATGGTATGCGCCTGGTCCACTAGGCCACCAGGCGCCCCTTTGTATAGAATCTTAGTATATATTATCTATCCATCTATCCATCCATCCATTTATCCATCCATCTATCCATCAAGCAAACATTGACGTGAAAAGGTTTGAGCACCACTGATTTAGAAACGTACGTTTTTCATAGAACCGCTAGGTATGATTTCAATAGCCTTGGCCATGACTTGTGATTCAGGGGCTGGAGCCAGACTAACATAATCCTTCAGGTCTATTAAATCTGTTGTATTCTCTCCTGTTCTGTCATGTATTTCATTATCATCCTTAGGTGGAGGTAGAGGAGGAGCAGTTCAAAGACTTTGTGACGGTAGACAAGGCGGGATACACGACTCAAGGAATGGAGGAAGCAAAGGCGGAGACTTCAAGCACACAGCGAGACGAAAGAGCCATGAAAGCAGGGGAGAACAGAGGAGAAGACAGGGGGACACAGGAGAGAGAAAGAAAGGAAGTGGAGGGAAGAGAGAGGGAGGCGAGGGAGGGGCGGAAAAGGCGCAGGGAAGATTCTCCTGGGTCAGGCGCGACGGGAAGTAAACGCAACTCCGGGCGAGACGGCCGTGGTGAAGCAAAGGCAGAGACCTCCAGTCCACAGGGAGACGGAGGTGTCGTAAAAGCACATGAGCACCTTCCAACGGGGGAGGAGAAAGAAAGCAAGACCAGGAGAGAGAAAGACGAGAAAGACGAGACCGAGAGACCGGAGCGGGAGGTGAAGGAGAAGGAGAAGATAGACGGGGAGAGTAAAGTTAAGGAAGGGTCTCCTGGGTCGACGGCTGAGGGAAGTGAAGGCAACTCCAAGAGAGATGGTCCGGGCACGGCGGGCAGGCCCCTGGAACCTGACGAAGCCAAAGAGGTGAGGAGCCCATAGTTAAGATGACCAGGCATGATAGCTGGCTCTGTGTGTCTGTCCGGAGGTAATCTCGTAAACCATTGGGACAGATCAACGCCAAACTGAAGTTCCACCGTCCACTTAGTGGATTAATATATAATTAATACTTCCAGTCATACGGGTCAGCTCAGCTGCTCCGGTGGATTTGGTTTCATTTGAACTGTTGCTCAGCTTGACGTGTTCTTGTTTTCTGTTCCTAGGAGTCACCTGACGACCTCCCCACAGTGCCCACTGCTGAAGAGGAGCACTCCATTCTTAAAGATTGTGACTCCTTGGAGAGCGGTGGTGATGAAGACACCCACCTGCGGGGCAGGAGACATGCTGCTAAACTGCTTGCCGTGGACAGCGAGCAGCGCTGGACCCAGGAGAAGGTCATCAGCCAGCAGGAGGCTGCTGGGAAAGAACCCAGTGAACAGCAGCTGGACATGATGCAGGTTGGAGAGGAGCTTCCCAACGCTGCTCCCACACAGGTCTGCAACCCACAAGAGGACGTGGAGACTGACAAAATAAAAGTGTCCCTCGCCGAAAAACCTGAAGAGAGCAAACCCATCGACACGTCGTCACCAGAGGTATTGGACAAGATCAACTCTGGACCAAACAAGACCAAATCCTCTGGCTCTGCTGCTGGTAATGGAGAGGTTTCGTCCTGCAAACCTGTCGATCTTAAACTTAACAAGGTATTTGATATAGTTGATCTTTTTGTTTAGAGAGATTGGTTAGTTAATTTCGCTTGCAGTTGTTTTCCGAGGCAGACCCTAGAATAGTAGATAATGTTCCGCTTAGCAGCGATAGGGTGGGCATTCACCCGTCCAACATTCTATGCTGTTATGTTCTCTCATCTATTTCACCTCCATCCTCAGGTGGAGTCAGAGGAGCATCACACCCAAGACTTCCCGGACCTCCGGGACTTTGTGACGGTAGACGAGGTGGGAGACGACTTCCCCAATAGTCCTCCGACCGATGCCGTTGCCATGGATACCACAGTGATGGTAGATAAGGTAGGAGATGTGAACGGAGATCTACAACACTGCCACCCAGGTGTGGAATTCCTTGACTACCTACCTTAAAAAGAATAGCTTGCTGGCCTCCTTCAAAACTGCCCTGAAAACTCACCTTTCAGGAGGCCAGAGGCGGAGGTAGTTATCACTTCTCCCATAGACAGGCGAGAAATGAGCACCTTAGCCCCCCACCCCTTATTGTTTCCCATATCCTGTACATACTGTATGGTGTTTTTATAACTGCGATGATATTGAATGTTTTCTTTGCCTGCTATTTGTTATGTCCATGAATTGAATACCAAGGACTTCCAATGTAAAAAAGACCGTAAACCAGCCAGCCAGTTGGTTAACAAGCCTTTACATACTCTGTAGAGAGATACTTGGTGACTAAAACATAGATGATTCTATCCAGTAAAAGTGTTTAAAACTGAATGAAACAGTGACACAGAAAGTAATTGCCGGCATTGACTCCTTGTCCCTGTTTACTGTTCCTACTGTAGGAGTCACCTTCCAATGACAGCCATACAGCGCCCCCTGCTGACAAGAAGGACTCTGTTAATTTGGAGAACAAACAATCTGCCCCAGGAGAGCAGAAAAAAGCTGTTAAGATGGACAACAAAAATGCAGAGGGTGATGAATATGTCGAAGAGATTCCTAATCGCAACAGCAAGGTCATTCTTCTGAACTGTACACTCTGTAAATGTATTTTCCCCAAAGAAAATAACTCCACTAAAGAGCAGCACGTTAAGGGACAAATGCACGCCGTTAGTCTACAACTGCTAGTAGAGAAGAGAAAGGTGGATGAATGCTTTGAAGAGGTCCACGCTCCTGATGGCAACGTTATGTTCGTCCGCTGTAAGGTCTGTTTATGCAGCATAGCACTTAAAGCAAGAGACCAGCATCTGAGCACAGAGATGCACACAAGAAGGTTAAAACTCTGGCTTCACGTTGAGGCCAAGAAGAGGCTGAAGGAGGGCAATACAGACCAGAAGAGAAGCAGCAAGGATGGAGCTGCTGGTAAAGAACTGAGTGAAAACGCTGCTCCCACACAAGTCTGCAACCCACAAGAGGACGTGAAGACCGACACAATAAAAGTGTCCCTCGCCAAAAAACCTGAACCGGGCAAAGCCATCAACACATCACCAGAGGGACTGGACAAGATCAACTCTGGACTAAAGGAGACCAAATCCTCTTCCAACCTACCTGCCGATAAAGAACTTCCCAAGGTATCTCATATAATTGGTTTTGCTGACCAACTAACTTGATCATACTGCAGTGTCACACAAAAGCATGCAAATCCACACACACAAGACACAACATAGCGTTTTGGTCTTGTAGATCTGCTACTTTTGCTACATTTGAATCCTGAAATGTGACAGTTTTGGACATAAGGTTTCCACCTGACATGACATGATATTCTTTTATATTTTATCATAAAGACACATTCAAAGACACATTAATTTGATTATTTCATCCTTTATAGGACAGCTAATCAAACAGTTGCTTAACAAGCCTTTTCTTATAGCCTACATACTTCATTAACAATTCGACTAAAAGGTTCTATTCAATATAAGTGTAGTCAGTTATCCCCTGGTTAGTTACATAGGTCAGCAGATTTGGTGTCATTGTAACTGTTGTGAACTGTTTTCTGTTCCTAGGAGTCACCTGGTGATGACAAAGACCACCCCACAGTGCCCACTATTGACCAGGAGGACTCCAGTCCCTTTGAGAATGACAAATCTGTCCCAGGAGAGGAGAAGAAGAAGACAAAGGGTGTTGGCCAACAAATGGACAACAAAGATGCACAGGTTGACGACAAGATCATCACCCTGATTCGTAACCCTCATGGAAAGGTCATTCTTCTCCACTGTGATCTCTGTAAATGCAGCGTAAAGCCTAATGCTAAATACCAGCACGTCAACACTGACACACACAAAAGAAGGTTAAAACTCAGGCTTTACTTTGAGGCCAAGAAGTTGAAGGAGGACGAGGTGAGAGACCAGACTGAGGAGGAGAGCAGAGGCCAGGACAAAACTGCTGCTGAAGGACTGAGTGAAGAACGGAAGGGTGACGGCCAGCTGGACATTAAGGTTGGAAACCTCTTGCTCTGCTGCTGCTGAATAGACTGAAATATTTGAATCATTAACCCATTTAGGCCTGACCTAAGCTTTCTGAAAAACAATATTATTAAAGAATTATGCCTATAAAAACAAATATGTTGCTACATACTGTACATGTACTGCAATACACTAAAATGTGTTCCCGGCCTGGGTTAAAAGGTCTTTGGAAGGTCTTTTTAAAATCTTATAGTGTAGGAGGGTGTCTTTCCAAATCTGTCGAAAATCTTTTAAAAGTAATCATAAGGGGGGCTTGAGGGAGAAAGCTGTGGCAGAGTAGATGAGGATCTGATGTATTCCTAAGCCAGCTGTGAGTTCATGTGACTCTAGCACTGATTCTCATCCCAAACTTCTTTGAAAAAGTGTGTGTGGGACAACTCTACAAGTAATATAGACGAATACCATTTGTCCAAGCAAAGGGGGAGGAATGACATGTCTACAGAAAATGAATTTATAATGCATTCGTCCCCTACTGGGTAATGGTGGGCTGCCTCCATTTGTAGGGGTCTGTTTTACTACACATTGTGAACTCTGTGAAAATAATGTAACTCTAACACCGCTAGGGCTAGACAATTAACCAAAAATATATAGAGAGAAACTATTTAGAACCAAAAACCAAGACTAGTCTTCCTTGTGTAGTTCTTTTTCCACCCTTTATGTATCAACGAACAAATTAACATGATCAAACTCTAATGTTATTATAAATGACTTGATTAGTCTAATTAACCACTTAATGTGTTATTCAATGGTGGCTTACAAAAAAAGCTTGTAGATCTGCTATTTTCATCATTTCCTTATAATAATTGTTCATTGATCCTAAATTATAATCGACAACAGTAATCTTTCAGGTCAGAAAAATGTGTTGTGTTCTGTATCCTGTTGTGTTCTCATCTATTGTAATATGTGTTGTATTCACACCTTTCTGTATCCTGTCGTGTTCTCATCTATTGTCATCACCGTCCTCAGGTGGAGTCAGAGGACGAGGAGTTTGACATGACAGACTTTGTGACACTGGACGAGGTGGGAGACGGTGACGGATGTGACCTCCCCGGTTCTCCTGCCCCCGCCGCCGTGTCCATGGATACCTCAGAGCTGGAGGAAGAGGAGAAGAACACAGAGGAAATGGCCATAGAAAAGTGATGAGTCATCACTTTTCACCGTTTTGTGGGTGTTTTCTTGGGCCATTTATAGACCAAGGAATGTTTTTTGTGCAAAGCAAACGCTTGCAATGGATTCAGCATCATGACAAACCCCTAGTTAGACCCCTCACATCCAACTTAAAGCTGAACTTTTTCTGGGTATTTTCCTCCTGTATAGAAAGTCGATGGGAGCCCAACTTGATGTGGCCGCTGTTGCGACCCGAAGGTCGCCGACTCGGGCGCCCTAGCTAAATCATTAGAGCATGCCCTGGGCTACATCTGTGAAATATTTGGCGCTTTTGGACTAATACAGCGCGAAATATCCCTAACGCCCCCGACTAATTTGGTCTATTTGATGTTTGATTCTTGTTTTTGTTTGTTCTTTTACAGAAATATCTCCAGAGCAGAAAGACAACCTCTAGCTGAACATTAATTTTATATGAACCTGAATGACAGTCAATGTGTCACCCATCAACGCTTTTGTTATGTTGTCCCTTTTTCTTTTGTGGTACTTTGATTAGTCATGAGTAAAACATCTTATGTTAAAGTTGTTTTAAAGAGAACGTGTAAATAAATATTCTATTTAGTCTTTTCAAAGACTTATTGGTTCTGGTGTTGTAATAATGTGTGCGTGTGCGTGCGTGCGTGTGAGATAATTTAAACAAAACCAGAGAGGTAACATGTCATTATCGAACACCCTTTGGATCGACCACCAAACTCTAACCCAAACCCTAATCCTAACCTCAGTAAAACTATGCCTAACCCTAAACCTAACCTCAGTAACCGTGACGCAGGTGATTATCTAACCTGCCGACGCTCGCGGGTGATTATCTAGCCTGCCGACGCCGTTCGACCCAACGGGAGTTCGACCTACTGTATGGGGCAGTCCCCAACCAGAGAAACTGTGACGATGATAGGGGCTCAGCTTAACTGCCAATCTGCCTGATGCTCCACTTCCTGTCAGCCTACTGTCCAATCAATGAAGGCATATTTTGAAAAACAGTGTTTCTCAAACTTCTTCATGTCAAGGACCCCCAAAATGATATGTATTTGTCTGTGGATCCCTCTGTGACGGAAATGTGTGCCAGGGATCACCAGAAGCAAAGATTTGAGTTAAACATTTTCATGTTTTTTTCAAGATATTGCAGATCTACAAGCTCATAGTGCGGCACAAAGTGACTGAGATTGTAGGTCTATACTCTTCTATCTGCTATTTGTGAATAGCCAAGTATAAAATATGGGTAAAGTTGTGACGCTATATCAACAAATTGTACTGGGGACCACCTGGTTTTCAATAAACTAAAGTAAACCTGATTCCATTGAGTTCAGTGGACCTTTTCTGTAACCCCAAAAGTCAATTGTGTTCAATGGACTTTTTCCAAAAATGTGGTACTTGCTGTTTTAGATGTTCTACCGTTTATTATTTTTCCACACACACACACACACACACACACACACACACACACACACACACACACACACACACACACACACACACACACACACACACACACACACAAATGGAGCTTTATAAAACATTTACAACTTTTACATTTCCAAAGCAAGTGTCAAAATAAAATAAAAGTTGGAGGGGGCACAGCATTGTGTAAACACTAACAGAGCTACGCTACCGGTAGACTTATGTCTCATTGTGTCATTTTATATAGCCTATATATATGCCTACAGTTTTTGTAATGGCTTTTTCTTTTTTTTTCTCAATAACATTTAAATAGTGTAATACAAAAAAATATCACCCGAAAACAAGCGCTCCTTCCACAAGCGTCTCCTACGGATACGGACACACACACACACACACACACTGCTCTGCTGTCGATTTGTCAGCCTGCGCTTTACGTCTAAACAGATGCCCGGAAGTCCATACTGTGTGTAAATCATGGCGTAAACATGATGAGTTAACCTCCAACGAGTTCCACAACAATACAAGATTAAGGTAAACTTACTTATCTATGTTGTTTGTTGTTTAATACTAGAGATGTCGAGGAATCACAGCTCATGTCTGTGGTGAATAAATAAGTAGACAACGTTGCTTTTAGTCTGTATGGGGCTGTTAAGTATGACATCATTTTGTAGGCAGAGGAGAATTTCTGCCCCCAGTTTCCGTTAATCTTTTTATTATTTTTACTATTTTTACACATTTTTCTTCTCTTTGTTGTTGAAAGGAAAGTGGTAGAATTATACTTTAGTCGTTATTTTTGTCTCAGATCTGTTGAAATAGCGAGGGACAGAAAATGCTCTGGGGGCAGAGTTCTCCTCTGCCTACAAAATGATGTCACGGCTTAAAAGCCCCTTAATGTCTTCAAGGCAGTGGTTGTTTTCAACCTATTTCAAGTCAACTGAAGTATTTATTAGCAGTTTGCAATAGGAAAAAAGTACAGTGTCATGACAGTACAAATCACTGGTACAATTGAGTCAATTAAAAGGAGATCCTAGCTAGTCAGCTTTTCGGCTCATTTACACAGGAGCCACTTTATGTATCTCATAACATTGAAAGAGGATAGAACATACATAGTATACTTTGCATATGGAATTGTCGGTAAAAAATGTTTTTGGAGCTGTGTGCAGCTCCCTATACGTGGCTGTGTGGGTCTGTCTGTCTGTGTGTGTGTCTGTGTGTATGTAGCCTGACTTCGGCGCGTAACTAGTGCCGCACCATTTACGCCACTCGCGCAATATATACATCAAAATGTGCGGCTCGGCCGGGAATGGTGTTCTATTACCTTTCGTTCCGATCCGCCTTACCATGCCGACGTAATCGCCAAAAAACGACGCTTAATTGTCCCCATTGACTTATAATGGGACAATGCAAGAAATCACTTTCAAGTATTTTTCTCTCGTAAACCATAGGAGCTACAGTTTCAAACCTCAGAGAGGAGATTCATAATGATTTTAAGAATGAATCGAAAAATAATTACATCACTCGGCCTCATGGTGGCGCTATAACGGCCCACTTTACGTTTTGCCCCGTAACTCTTGAACCGTAGATCGGAAAATTAAAATTCTTTTTTCCCTGGATTCCTTGGGTCAAGACGCATCTCCCCATATAGGCGGCAGGCCACGCCCATTTGCGCCAGGATAGATTTTCCGCCATCTTGAATTTTCTCCAAAACACACTTTTTGCTCCTTTTCCTACATATTTTCTTCAAATGTCACAAAAATCGGTACACATGATCTACACACACACACACACACACACACACACACACACACACACACACACACACACACAGCTCCACTTCACACGGGTGTGATTTTTAAATAACAAGGGAATTCTTCAACATTATCTAATTGTTTAGTCTTGTAAGTTGAGTAATGCAAATGTTTAAAACTTTAGCTCCTTTCGGATGAACCTCTTCCCCCGCTATATAGCTCTGAGTTATATGGCGGAGAGAGAGGTTCCGAAAGCAAACAAAAGTTAATGATCTATCTAAGAAGGGTCCATTTGGTTACCACCACTTACCAGCTCTTCATCATTTAACTGGGGAACATGGCTCTGGTCTATAGCGTTAGAATGAGAACTAACGCTATGGACCAGAGCTAGGAGGAACCTCCTCAAGGACCACTGGTGGACCCCAGACCAATGGTTGAGAAGTAGCCATACATCATAACTCTTGTAGAGTTTATATTGGGACGTTTAACGTCCCAATATAAACTACCTCTACAAGAGTTGTGATGTATGGCTAGTTGAGAACCACTGGTTAAAGGGTTGGTCTTTTGAGAGCAGGGTGACTGGCTGATGAAGTTAGATGGAGAGATGGGTGCAGCAGACTTGATGTTAGTTACAGATGTGTTGATGACGCTAGTAATGAAAGGTAGTAGATCAGGGGCAATGGTCTGGAAGATGGAGGAAGGAATTAGGTCTGGAGGACAGGTGGTCTAATATAGCATGGAGCTGTGTGAAGCACAGGCTCCCTATACGTGGCTGTGTGGGTCTGTGTGTCTGTCTGTCTGTCTGTGTGTCTGTGTGTGTGTCTGTGTGTATGTAGCCTGAACTTCCTAAACTTCGGCACGCCACTAGTCCCACAGTTTTGCCACCACACACTCGCGCCATATGTCAAATCGACCGGCTTACTCGGGAATCGTGGGCTATTACTTTTCTAAGAGAAAGGTTCTATAGTTTAATTGATATTAATTTATTAGTGAATTAATTTTCCCCATTGACTTATAATGGGAATTGCAAAAACTCACATTCAATTATTTGTCTCTCGCAAACCATAGGGGCTAGAGTTTCAAGACTTGGAGAGGAGGTTCATAATGATTTCAAGGATTAAATAAAAAATAATTGTGTCATTTGGCCGCATGGTGGCGCCATAACACCCCACTTTACGTTTTGGCCTGTAACTCTTGAACCGTAGGTCGGAAAATTAAAAATATTTTTTCCCTGGATTCCTTGGGTCATGACGCATCTCCCCATATAGGCCACGCCCATTTGCGCCATGATAGATTTTCCGCCATCTTGAATTTTCTCCAAAACACACTTTTTGCTCCTTCTCCTACATATTTTCTTCAAATGTCACAAAAATCGGTACACATGATCCACACACACACACACACACACACACACACACAAACACACACACACACACACACACACACACACACACACACACACACACAGCTCCACTTCACACGGGTGTGATTTTTTAATTGAATATGTATAGGGATTACATTTAAAGGGACAAGAGTTTATCATCATTTTTCATGAGCCATGGGAATCACACAGGTGATTACAAACATGTTATAACTTAAGCAGTACATTTTGAACTCCACAAGAAAGCCACACTAGTTTTTCATCTGTAAATAGACACCCCATCAGAGTATGTGCCCTAACCACCTGGCTATCAAGTCACCTCCTTTATTCATTTGATCATCCTTGTTTATAACCTACTGTATACGGCCAAACAAATAAACAAACATTGGCCTACAGTATGCAAGGTTTCATGCTGTATATACACAGTATGTGATCTTCAATGTACGCTACCAAGTAATGCTTCTTTTCCCCCCTGTTAAGCCCATTTAGGCTGGAGATAAAAGTGCTTCTCGTTGATTCACTGTTGCATAACATTGCTTTGCTTTCCCGTCCAGAAAGTCAAATCATGGTTGGTCCATTGATTCGACACAGAGGAGATATCAAAGCTCACTGTATTTATTCTGTGATGTAGCCTAACGGCTGTTGTGTAAGGAGTCCACAGGCACACACACAGTAAGACTATGACAACTTTTAGTGAAGGATTTCATCTCAAACTGAAAAGGAGATGCTTTTACACCTTTAATATTATATTTGTGTTTTCCATCTTGCAGATTTTCTGTGCTATTAGACAGTCTTGTCTCCATTTGGACCAGATCAGCAGAACATTTGGCACCACCACCCGAGGGCACCAGAGGTGCTCATTGCCTCTTTGGACCTGCAGCTGGTGCTTCTGCTGTGGCAGCTCTGCAGTTGGTCCAGATTGAAGCTCACCCTACTATTCTGAATCTTAGTATTCAGCAGGTGGGTGCCAGGGGTGGGGTTGAACATTACAACAAACTGCAGGACATCACAGTATCATTCCAGCACAATGTATCACCACCACAGCCAGCAGGAGGAGCCGCCACAACCTTTCTCCAACAGGCCTCGTCCTTTTAATCACCAAGAGCAAGCACATCAACAACAGCAGCACCACAGTCACTTCCAGTCTCCTCCTATCAAGGGCTCCAGGGACACCGACATGGAGCCCATGAACATGAATGTAGGCATGGATTTGGAACGTATAAAAGGGTCCGGATTTGGGAGCTTTAGCTCATTCCCGCAGCCTCTATCTGAGAGCCAACCAGGCCACCAGCGTGTGGTGTTGGAGCGTGTGGTGCTAGATTGGTCAAACTACCAACACCCTGGCCAAACGTTCTCCAGTCCTCCCTCCACTGTGACCCAACAGCCCCAGAGCAGCAACTCTGCAATGGGTATGCAGGCTTGGATGCATGAACCACCTTCCCCTCAGACTAGGGGCTCTCATAGTGGAGGTGTGGATGGACAGGGTGTCAGAGAAAGGGCAGGGAGTATCTTAGCTAGCCTTGGGCTCTCCAGCCAGGTTCTCGAGGTGCTTAGTCAGTACCCTGAGGATCATCTAACACCTGATAAACTACCCCACATACTTCAGGCCATGCTGAGCAGGAAATCTAATGACCAGAACATTGCCGCTTCCTCCTCCTCCTCATATTCTCAGAGTGCCCCACACACCGCCCGTGAAACACTGCCGCCTCCTTCCTGCTCCCAGAGAAGCTCAGGACGTCTGCCATACCCTGAAGTGTCCAGTATCCGCAGCGTTGCACAGACTGCAGTGAAATGCATTGACTACGGTCATTCAAGTCCAGCCCCTGGTGTCAGTAGCAGAGAGGCCTTCATGCGAGAGCGGCCATCGTATAAAAGCCTCACTGCTGCTGAGCTGCTATCGTTTGAAAGCCTCTCAGACGCTGAAAGAAGAAGTAAAAAAAATAGAAAAAGAAGAGAAGAAAGAAAAAGACAGTTGGCACGAAGTGGCGATTTTCACAAGAGCAAACGGTTAGCAGAACGTCTCCTGCCTCTCAGATCTCGTCATCCAGACTACAGAAGGGACAGTCCCAAACGTAGCCCTTCATCTGAAACACAGAGCGACTACTCGTCCTCATCCAGGTGTCCTGCTCCATGGTCCTCTCTCTCTAAACCACGTGACGACACCAAGAGGTCACCCACTCCCTCCATGATATGTGATTACTCAGCAGAGTCTAAGGTGAGTGAGTGCCTACTTTTTTGAATGTAAGTCTTCTATTTGTTTTGTGTTTTCCTCTGCAGTTGTCAGATATGTCGTTGTCCACTTTGTCATTGACATTCTTCTCACTAGCTGCGTTTACATGGACACCTTTCTTCGAATCTGATTAACATAAACCTGATTGAAGGTTTTAGGTGGTGAGATCAATCCGATTGGTGTTTGATCAGGTTTTGATTTGTGAAAAGTGTAGCCCACCCCTCTGCACCCAATTAGAATTTAAATCGGGTTGGGCTTGATCAGGGTTATTTAGGTGAATTTTAATCTGGTTTATTTTTATCTTGTTTTAACCCGATTAAAAGTGTCCTTGTAAACAATGTAAAGTAAACACAGCTACTGTCATACTTCGTCATTGAACCCAATTGATATTGCCAATTGCTGATTCCAAACTAGTGTGCCAACCACTGGCTAGTACCAGTTCCTATTGGTTTGAATGTTTGATACTGTACCATACTGGATCATTTACCCAAAAAGTGCCCGGTGTGGGGAAAACAAGGCCAAAATGTATAATATCAAGTGGACTGTTTAAATGGCATGCAGGGCCAACCTTAACATAAAAATATACCCGTGGTAGCACAGCTTTTGTGGCAAGTTTTACTAAACTCTTGACTTGCATCGCGTAGCGCAGTAGCCTACTAAGCAGTATCTTAGCAGTAGTCCTAAAGTTACAATAGCCTACTCACACCGTGTGTGTGCGTGCGTGTGTGCGTGTGCGCGCTGCTGTATCATTCATGTCTGCATGCTGACTTTCTAGCCCTCCAGATACCACACAAACACCTCAAGCACGCGGATGCACACGCTCCACATTCATTGCCAACACACAATTTACAGCGCATGTGTATGTCTTGGATGTTGTCTGTTTTGTACTGTCGCCGTTGTTTTATAACCACATTAATAAAAATATGTAAAATACGTTTTTGGCACATGAAACCAGAGTTAAAAATGTTGGCACTAGAAGAGCCAGCCATAGCTCCAGTTTGCAGCATGCTACACAAGTTTGCACAACTGTTAATCAGCTTGATGTGTGTTTTCTGTTCCTAGGAGTCACCTGACATTCGCAAAGATAGCCACACAGTGCCCACTGCTGAAGAGGAGGACTATCCCGAGATATTTTACAGCAATGGCACGTTCATGGGCTACCACTGTAAACTCTGTGACATCACAGTGAGCACTGTGAATGCTGCAGAGTTAGATGATCACTTAAGGGGCAGGAAGCACAACGTGCTGCTGATTCAGAGCAAGTCGTTGAGGAGCCTGTACCTCGCCAAGAACAGAGACAACCTGGAGGACATCTGCAGGGCCGAGTCTATCGTGGTGGTCCATAAGAATCCATTAACTGTCTCTTACTGTGAGCTCTGTAAATACGGCACTGAACCAGGTGTTTTTGAACACCTGATTAGTAAAGTACACATCAGTTCACTATGGAACAAGATTAAGAGGAGCATCGGGAAGGACCAAACTGCACCGAGGTTCTCTGCTCACCTCGAGGAACGTCTTCTCCAGGAACTTTATCTGGAGATCGAGGCCAACTGCGGTGAACGTAGCGAAACGAATGAAGAAGGGCGCTGGAAGCTGAGAGACGATAATGAGCGCAAGATCATGAATGGCAGCCACACAGTGCCCCCTACTGGTAAGATGATCAACGGAAATGCAGAGCTGAACACAATCGGTGGCAACAGTGAATATCTAGAGGTTTCTAGAATCCATGACAGTCTTTCTTCTTTGTCTCTGTAAAGAAACTCCCCATGGGATAATAAAGGCATCTATCTATCTATTTAGTGAAACGCCTGATGTCTGAAGACAAGAGAAGGGAGGAAGACCCTATGCAGAAGAAACAGAAGACACAAGCAGCCACTGCTGCTGACAACCCTCCTCCTCCCTTTGACCCTAACAGTGCTGATGATGGTGAGATTCTCTCCATGCCATTAGCTAGTAAGAGCTCACTTAGATGGTCATAGCTTGATATTGTCTCTCTCTCTCTCTCTCTCTCTCTCTCTCTCTCTCTCTCTCTCTGTGCGTGCGTGCGTGCAGCCCCTGCAGGTATGGAGTTCCTGGTTCCCAAATCAGGCTTCTTCTGTCAAGTGTGCAACAGCTTCTTCAGTGTAGAGGCTGCACCACTGGTACCACTCTTGCAGAGGAACCACTGCAAAAGCGTGGAACACAACACCAACCTGCAGGTATAGGAGCAACATGCACACCATGAATGATGCTGTTGCACAAGTAGGGATGGGGTGGGTCGTGGCTCTACATAAGGTAGGTAGGTGAATCAGAAGTATACTGCCTTCACTCACTCATTCCTTCCCCAGTATGAGGTCTGGCATTGGCCTATAGGCAGCTTGAAAAGTGTACGGGAGTACTTGCCTTGACAGACAGACTCCTCTACCCAATCAGCGTAGCAAAACATCTGTCTCTCAAAGTGCAGCCAGTCGGAGGAACGTCAAACAAAGACGTGTTTTCGTCTGATGAGCTCTGCTAGCGCATACTCCTGTTCCTTTTTAATTGTTGTAATTGATTCCAACTCTGAAATAACTTCACTTATTGCTTGTTTTATTGTTTCAGCGTTAACTGTTACACTTGTTGCATCGAGGGCAGCCATGTTGTTTGAAAATGCTGCAGCAATTATCTACATCACCATCTACACATGGATCATTCAGGGGAAGCTTTTCACTTGTTTTGCGGACAGCAGTTGAAACACAGTCACTGATTGGCCCCGATCAGAAAATTATCGGGGCCAATGTCTCATACTCGCTGCCTATAAGCGGAAGTCCACTCCAGACCTCATACTGGGAAGGAATTAGTGAGTGAACAGAGTATGTGGGATGGCCCGCCAGGCTATAGAGCATCGCAGTGAGGTGCCGGAAGTAAACTGCCCATTCATTTACCCCATAGGGGATTTCATTATCAGCCATACAACCGTAACAATTCAATGAACACTTACCAGTAGGCTTGTGGTTATAAAATGGTTATATATGCTCCTGTAGAACCCCTGGAGTATGTAGGCAATCACTCTAGTTCTAGTAAAACATGTTTTAATCAAGATCGCACAGAGAAAAACTGCATTACCCATACTGCTAAAAATGTACAAAAAACATGTTTTAATCAAGATCGCACGGAGAAAAACTGCATTACCCATGCTGCTAAAAATGTACATCCGGTGAAATTGACGTCTGTGATTGGTGGAGCTGCTTCTTCTTTCGTGTATCTTACGGTTACCTCGGAATTAGCTACTGCCCCCTGTCTGCCCGGCCGATTATTGCACTTCAGCAGAACTCTGTGAACAAGTGTTTTTCTTTTACAAATATAATGCACTATTTTAAAGATGACGATAAGAGCGTCCACAGAGATGAAAATCACTACATGTCAGGCCATATGCTGTCCTTGATAACTAAACTGAGCGTGATTTATGGGATATATTTCAGGAAATAAGTGCCATTCGCAATGCTTTCTGGGAGTGTAGTTTCTGCAGTTTTGACAAAAATGATGTACACAGTGTTGTACCTGCCCTTTTTCTCAGCTTTCTAATTAATCGTTGCATGCAAAAAATAGTGTTTATTGTCATGATTCCTCAGCACAAGCCAGGGTGGCTTTCTCAGAGGCTTAAAAGACGTTTAAATCTGGCACACATAGGCTAGATGTGTGTGACCATTAAATGTAGTGTTTGTTTCGTCTCACTTAAGTGCCCGCTGGGGACTTGCTCCTCCTTTGCTCAAATTAAATGTTCATATGCCACAAAACAAGTTGGCCTATTTGGTGCCCTAATAGGCACAACTGTGTTGCATATCCCTGAATGAATATCAGCCCAAAGTTATAGAAATCCATCTGCAAACAGTATGAATGAAAGCAATAAGAAACAAAAACTGTTTAAACACAAGTTGTATGGATATTGCCCCCAACTCTGAATTGTTTGTGCAGATTACTCTGATTTCATCGATGCCCGTCCATCTACACGTGACGTGCTATAATTTACAGTAGATGAGCCTTTTGCAACCATTAATGTATAAAACACTTTCATCCCTATGTTGGGTATGTCGTTGGAGGCAATCATTTTCAAACGTTTTCTCTTTTCATCTCCAAACCAAATAGTGAAAGTAGATGATCTACAAGCTCTCAACGCATCGCTTGGTGATGCGTTGAGAGCTTTTAGATCCACTATTTCTGCTATTTTATAAATGGGGCATTGGTAACTTGTTTTGCCACTCCCTATTTTTTTCTGAAATGATGGTCCTTCAAGATGTACAACTTCAAAGAACTGCAGGCTGCTGCCCTTTGCTGGACATTTTGGGAACCTTTTGAACATAGATGTTGGAGCCAGTGAAGTAATTTGGTCTATTTGATGTTTGATTCTTGTTTTTGTTTGTTCTTTTACAGAAATATCTCCAGAGCAGGAAGACCTCTAGCTGAAGATTAATTGAATAGGAACCTGAATTACAGTCAATGTGTCTCCCATCAATGCTCCACTTTCTCTTGCTGGTGATCTTTTAGTTTTAGTTTTCTTTTGTGGTGGTTTGATTAGTCGTGAAGTCAAAACATCTTATGTTAAAGTTGTTTTAATGAAACGTGTAAATAAATGTTCTATTTAGTACATTTAAGACATCTGGTGTAATCATTTATAACTGATTGGAATTTTTAGGATTTTGTGTGTGTGCGTGCGTGCGTTACTCTTCAGATTTACCCAGTGCCATGTCAAACATTTGGGTCTCTATGCTATGTGAAAATGTCTGACATGAAGTGAATCCCCCACTGTATAAAATGGAAGCAATTTCTCTTTGTGCTCTTAAGATAGCTCTATAAAGACACAGTGTACTGTACACAGTCTACACACCAAAAAGCAACACATCAGAAAACAATGCGTGACATTTTTTCTTTTATATTCGTGAGCTGAGTATTTAACGTTCTCTATCATTCAGATATTCAGATTTGATCTGAGGAAATCTACTGCATCGTAGGTTTACTGTGTTCTGTCTGTCATTCAATGTTATATGAGTTAAAGAAAAGGATGTAAATAATCCAAGGCTTACCTTAGTTTCCTTTTAGTTGACCTTGTACCAGTGAACTGTACTGTCATGAGCTGTACCTTTCCCTATGCAAACTTCTAATATACGTCAATCAATCAAGTAATATATATACACACTATGTGTGTGTGTGTGTGTGTGTGTGTGTGTGTGTGTGTGTGTGAGAGAGAATACGTTTACATTGTCAAAGCAAGTGTCAAAATGAAATAAAAACATTGTGTCATTTGTATACACAGGGTAGGTGGTTTTTGGAACAAATTGCATTTACTTTTCTCAATACAATTTAAATGGTACAAGAAAAACTAGATTTAAAATATAATGTACAGTAGCAGCTCTGTTTCATACTGTATGTGCAGAATCTGATATGTGTGCCTCAGTCTAGATGAGACACACACACACACACACACACACACACACACACACACACACACACTCTACTGCTCTGCTGTTGATTAGTCCGCCTGCGCTACACGTCTACAGCGTAGCTTCACGTTGAACAGATACCCGGAAGCTGCATGGAGGAGCATAAAGTGTGTAAACCGGTGTGTAAACATTCAAGAAAAACCTCCACGGAGTTCCACAACAGTACGAGATTAAAGGTAAACCTACTTATCTGTGTTGTTTTATAATACTAGAGAGGTTGAGGAATCACAGTTCATCTCTATGGTGAATAAATAAGTAGACAACGTTGCCTTTATTATTAGTGCAAACTATGATAGGGGCTTTAGAGACATCTCACCCCAAGGTACAGAAATGTCACCCTGGGGTTTGGAAAACTCACCCTTAGGAACGCAGAAAACTCACCCAATGAATTTGAGTACTTGAGTGACTAGTTACTTTGCAGATATACATTATAAAACATGCATTAAACGCTGTATCCATATTTTATACCAAGGCTGTTTGAAAATAGCCGATCTACAAGATCACAACGTGTCGTGATGCCGCGTTGTGATCTTGTAGATCTGGTATTTTCAAATATGTTGTACTTTTGGTACTTTAACTTTAAGTACATTCTGATGATGCCAACTCTTCATCCTTCCTTACTGTGTGTGTGTGTGTGTGTGTGTGTGTGTGTGTGTGTGTGTGTGTGTGTACAGTGTGCCACACCTTGGCCTATCCACCTAGGTGTCAATCAATGAATGGGGCATTAGTGCACCTCTAAATATCTCTCAGGTCAGTTTAAAAAGTACCCTCAGGTCAGTTTAAAAAAATATCTGTTGTGGCCATATTCTTTCTTATACTCATTAGCTGGGAAACTACCAACAATCATTGTAATCATGTAATAAGGGTGGGCGAACAGATTGGTTACCTGTTTACCAGTTCTCCATCATTTAGCTGGGGACCACCTAGCTCTGGTCCATAGCGTTAGCACAGACTTGGCACGCTATGGACCAGAGCTAGGACCACTGGTGGACCCCGGACCACTGGTTCAAGGGTTGGTCTCTTGAGAGCAGGGTGACTGGCTTGTGAAGACAGATGGAGAGATGGGTGCAGCAGACTTGATGTTAGTTACAGATGTGTTGATGATGATAGTAATGAAAGGGAATAGGTCAGGGGAAATGGTCTGGAAGATGGAGGAAGAATTGGCTGGTCTAATATAGCATAATTACATAATGACGTAATTTGTATTGAATATTTTTAAGGATTACATTCAAAGTGACACTGAAAGTGTATCATAATGTTCATGAGCCATGGGAATCACTGGTGATTTGATTACACCAAACATATTAAAACATAAGCAGTTAATTATTAACTCCACAGTAAAGACTCCAATTATTAACTCCACAGTAAAGACTCCAATTAAATTCACTGAGAACGATCTAATATCAATTATCAATTTGATATGCAATCCATCAAACATCAATTAATCATTTTGATATGAATTTTGTTGTCAAACTTGGATTAAAATGAAGTTGCTTTTGGCCCTTGCTTAGGCGTCTTACTGGTTAATTTGATTAGCTGCTCCTGCATTGCTGACTTCATGCAATCCATGTTTTTAACCTTATACGGCCAAACAAACATTGTCCTAAGCAAGGTTTCATGCTGTATATACAGTATGTGATCTTCAATGTACGCTACCAAGTTGTGCTTTGGAAGCACCGTAAAAGTCTCTGGTCTCCACCGTGTATTGTCTCTGGTCCTCACGGTGGGGCCAAGGTGTGTGTGTGTGTGTGTGTGTGTGTGTGCGTGTGTGCGTGCGTGCGTGCGTGCGTGCGTGCGTGCGTGCGCCTTTTCTTTTCTTTTCTTTTTTCTCAGTTAAGCCCATTTAGGCTACCTGGAGATGAAAGTGCTTCTCATTGATTCACTGTTGCATAACATTGCTTTGCTTTCCCGTCCTGGAAGAAAAATCATGGTTGATCCATCTGATACAGGGGAGATCTCAAAGCTCACTGAATTTATTCTGTGATGTAGCCTAATGGCTGTTGTGTAATGTGTCCACAGGCACACACAATAAGACTGTGACAACTTTTAGACAAAGACAAAGACTTGATCTCAAACTGAAAAGGAGACGCTGTTACACCATTTAATATATTTCTGTTTTCCATCTTCCAGATTTGCTGTGCTATCAGACAGTCTTGTTCAACCTCTCTATTTGGACCAGAGCAGCAGAACATTTGGCACCACCCCTAGAGCGCACCAGAGGGGCTCATTGCCTCTTTGGACCTGCAGCTGGTGCTGCTGCAGTGGCAGCTCTGCAGTTGGTCCAGATTGAAGCTCACCCTCCTCACCTCACTGAATCTTAGTATTCAGCAGGTGGGTGCCAGGGGTGGGGTTGAACATTACAACAAACTGCAGGACATCACAGTATCATTCCAGCACAATGTATCACCACCACAGCCAGCAGGAGGAGCCGCCACAACCTTTCTCCAACAGGCCTAGTCCTTTTAATCACCAAGATCAAGCACATCAACAACAGCAGCAGCACCACAGTCACTTCCAGTACCCTCCTATCAAGGGCTCCAGGGACACCGACATGGAGCCCATGAACATGAATGTAGGCATGGATTTGGAACGTATAAAAGGGTCCGGATTTGGGAGCTTTAGCTCATCCCTGCAGCCTCTATCTGAGAGCCAACCAGGCCACCAGCGTGTGGTGTTGGAGCGTGTGGTGCTAGATTGGTCAAACTACCAACACCCTGGCCAAACGTTCTCCAGTCCTCCCTCCACTGTGACCCAACAGCCCCAGAGCAGCCACTCTGCAATGGGTATGCAGGCTTGGATGCATGAACCACCTTCCCCTCAGACTAGGGCCTCTCATAGTGGAGTTGGGGATGTACAGGGTGTCAGAGAAAGGGCAGGGAGTATCTTAGCTAGCCTTGGGCTCTCCAGCCAGGTTCTCGAGGTGCTTAGTCAGTACCCTGAGGATCATCTAACACCTGATAAACTACCCCACATACTTCAGGCCATGCTGAGCAGGAAATCTAATGACCAGAACATTGCCGCTTCCTCATCCTCCTCCTCCTCATATTCTCAGAGTGCCACACACACCGCCCGTGAAACACTGCCGCCTCCTTCCTGCTCCCAGAGAAGCTCAGGACGTCTGCGATACCCGGAAGTGTCCAGTCTCCGCAGCGTTGCACAGACTGCAGTGAAATGCATTGACTATTCAAGTCCAGCCCCTGGTGTCAGCAGCAGAGAGGCCTTCATGCGAGAGCGGCCATCGTATGAAAGCCTCTCAGACGCTGAAAGAAGAAGGGAAAAAACTAGAAACAGAAGAGAACAAAGAAAAAGACAGAAGGCACGAAGTGGCGAATTTCACAAGAGCAAACGGTTACCTACTGCAGAATGTCTCCTGCCTCCCAGATCTCGTCTTCCAGATCCAGACTACAGAAGGGACAGTCCCATACGTAGCCCTTCATCTGAAACACAGAGAGACTACTCGTCCTCATCCAGGTGTCCTGCTCCATGGTCCTCTCTCTCTAAACCACGTGACGACACCAAGAGGTCACCCACTCCCTCCATGATATGTGATTACTCGGCAGAGTCTAAGGTGAGTGAGTGCCTACTTTTTTGAATGTAAGTCTTCTATTTGTTTTGTGTTTTCCTCTGCAGTTGTCAGATATGTCGTTGTCCACTTTGTCATTGACATTCTTCTCACTAGCTGCGTTTACATGGACACCTTTCTTCCAATCTGATTAAAATAAACCCGATTGAAGGTTTTGGATCAAGTCTTTACATGTGGTGAGATCAATCCGATCGGTGTTTGATCAGGTTTTGATTTGTGAAAAGTGTAGACCACCCCTCTGCACCCGATTAGAATTTAAATCTGGTTGGGCTTGATCAGGATTATTTAGGTGAATTTTTTAATCTGGTTTATTTTTATCTTGTTTTAACCTGATTAAAAGTGTCCTTGTAAACGATGTTAAGTAAACACAGCTACTGTCATACTTCGTCATTGATGCCAATTGCTGATTCCAAACTAGTCTGCCAACCACTGGCTAGTACCAGTTCATATTGGTTTGATACTGTACCATACTGGATCATTTACCCAAAAAGTGCCCGGTGTGGGGAAAAATCACACCCGTGTGAAGTGGAGCTGTGTGTGTGTGTGTGTGTGTGTGTGTGTGTGTGTGTGTGTGTGTGTGTGTGTGTGTGTGTGTGTGTGTGTGTGTGTGTGTGTGTGTGTGTGTGTGTGTGTGTGTGTGTGTGTGTGTGTGTGTGGATCATGTGTACCGATTTTTGTGACATTTGAAGAAAATATGTAGGAAAAGGAGGAAAAAGGGTGTTTTGGAGAAAATTCAAGATGGCGGAAAATCTATCATGGCACAAATGGGCGTGGCCTATATGGGGAGATGCGTCATGACCCAAGGAATCCAGGGAAAAAATATTTTTAATTTTCCGACCTACGGTTCAAGAGTTACAGGCCAAAACGTAAAGTGGGGTGTTATGGCGCCATCATGCGGCCAAATGACACAATTATTTTTTATTTAATCCTTGAAATCATTATGAACCTCCTCTCCAAGTCTTGAAACTCTAGCCCCTATGGTTTGCGAGAGACAAATAATTGAATGTGAGTTTTTGCGATTCCCATTATAAGTCAATGGGGAAAATTAATTCACTAATAAATTAATATCAATTAAACTATTGAACCTTTCTCTTAGCAAGTTACTAGCCCACGATT
Source organism: Nannobrachium achirus (assembly GCF_963921795.1). Taxonomy (NCBI): domain Eukaryota; kingdom Metazoa; phylum Chordata; class Actinopteri; order Myctophiformes; family Myctophidae; genus Nannobrachium; species Nannobrachium achirus. The sequence goes on from NC_137812.1 coordinate 17,320,545, forward strand.
CCCGAGTAAGCCGGTCGATTTGACATATGGCACGAGTGTGTGGTGGCAAAACTGTGGGACTAGTAGCGTGCCGAAGTTTAGGAAGTTCAGGCTACATACAGACACACACACACACACAGACAGACCCACACAGCCACGTATAGGGAGCCTGTGTTCCACACAGCTCCAAAAATAGGTCAATATTATCAAGTGGACTGTTTAAATGGCATGCAGGGCCAACCTTAACATAAAAATATACCCGTGGTAGCACGGCTTTTGTGGCAAGTTTTACTAAACTCTTGACTTGCATCGCGTAGCGCAGTAGTCTACTAAGCAGTATCTTAGCAGTAGTCCTAAAGTTACAATAGCCTACTCACACCAAGAGTGTGTGCGTGCGTGTGCAGTGCACGCTGCTGAATCAATCTTGTCTGCATGCTGACTTTTTAGCCCTCCAGATACACACATCAAGCATGCGGGCGCACAGTCTGCACATGCTCCACATTCATTGCCAACACACAATTTACAGCGCATGATTGTGTATGTCTTGGATGTTGTCTGTTTTGTACTGTCGCAGTTGTTTTATAACCACATTAATAAAAAGATGTAAAATACGTTCTTGGCACATGAAACCAGTGTTAAAAATGTTGGCGCTAGAAGAGCCAGCCATAGCTCCATTTTGCAGCATGCTACACAAGTTTGCACAACTGTTAATCAGCTTGATGTGTGTTTTCTGTTCCTAGGAGTCACCTGACATTCGCAAAGACAGCCACACGGTGCCCACTGCTGAAGAGGAGGACTATCCTGAGATATTTTACAGCAATGGCAAGTTCATAGGCTACCACTGTAAACTCTGTGACATCAAAGTGAACACTGTGAATGGTGCAGAGTTAGATGATCACTTAAGGGGCAGGAAGCACAACGTGCTGCTGATTCAGAGCAAGTCGTTGAGGAGCCTGTACCTCGCCAAGAACAGAGACAACCTGGAGGACATCTGCAGGGCAGAGTCTATCGTGGTGGCCCGTGAAACACTGCCGCCTCCTTCCTGCTCCCAGAGAAGCTCAGGACGTCTGCCATACCCTGAAGTGTCCAGTCTTCGCAGTGTTGCACAGACTGCAGTGAAATGCATTGACTACGGTCATTCAAGTCCAGCCCCTGGTGTCAGCAGAGAGGCCTTCATGCAAGAGCGGCCATCGTATGAAAGCCTCTCAGACGCTGAAAGAAGAAGGGAAAAAACTAGAAAAAGAAGAGAACAAAGAAAAGAACAAAGAAAAAGACAGATGGCACGAATTGGCGAATTTCACAAGAGCAAACGGTCACTTACTGCAGAACGTCTCCTGCCTCCCAGATCTCGTCTTCCAGACCCAGACTACAGAAGGGACAGTCCCAAACGTAGCCCTTCATCTGAAACACAGAGAGACTACTCATCCTCATCCAGGTGTCCTGCTCCATGGTCCTCTCTCTCTAAACCACGTGACGACACCAAGAGGTTACCCACTCCCTCCATGATATGTGATTACTCTGCAGAGTCTAAGGTGAGTGAGTGCCTACTTTGAATGTAAGTCTTCTATTTGTTTTGTGTTTTTCTCTGCAGTTGTCAGATATGTTGTTGTCCACTTTATCATTGACATTCTTCTCACTAGCTGTGTTTACATGGACACCTTTCTTCGAATCTGATTAACATAAACCTGATTGAAGGTTTTGGATCAAGTTTTTACATGTGGTGAAATCAATCCGATCAGTGTTTGATCAGGTTTTGATTTGTGAAAAGTGTAGACCACCCCTCTGCATCCGATTCGAATTTAAATCGGGTTGGGCTCGATCAGGGTTATTTAGGTGAATTTTAATCTGGTTTATTTTTATCTTGTTTTAACCCGATTAAAAGTGTCCTTGTAAACAATGTAAAGTAAACACAGCTACTGTCATACTTCGTCATTGAACCCAATTGATATTGCCAATTGCTGATTCCAAACTAGTGTGCCAACCACTGGCTAGTACCAGTTCCTATTGGTTTGAATGTTTGATACTGTACCATACTGGATCATTTACCCAAAAAGTTCCCGGTGTGGGGAAAACAAGGCCAAAATGTATAATATCAAGTGGACTGTTTAAATGGCATGCTGGGCCAACCTTAACATAAAAATATACCCGTAGTAGCATGGCTTTTGTGGCAAGTTTTACTAAACTCTTGACTTGCATCGCGTAGCGCAGTAGCCTACTAAGCAGTATCTCAGCAGTAGTCCTAAAGTTACAATAGTCTACTCACACCACGAGTGTGTGCGTGCATGTGTGTGTGTGCACGCTGCTGTATCATTCATGTCTGCATGCTGACTTTTTAGCCCTCCAGATACCACAGAAACACATCAAGCATGCGGGCGCACACGCTCCACATTCATTGCCAACACACAATTTACAGCGCATGTGTATTTCTTGGATGTTGTCTGTTTTGTACTGTCGCCGTTGTTTTATAACCACATTAAAGGTGATACACCATGCATTTAATAAGTATTTATGTCATATTGTTTATGTCCCAAAAACGTTTTTCAAAAGGTTTGAGGCTAAATTACCACTCCTGAATAGAGAGCCTCTCATTTTTGAATGGCTCTCAGAGCATTTCAGCTGCAGTACCACCTTTGGCCTGAACTGGCCTGAAAAAAAATGTTTTTTATTTGTTTCTATTTTGTATGATGACGTCACAATCGGCAGATGACGTCACAATCGGCAGCAAATCTGGATAGCCTGTTTTGAGAACCCGTGGGATACTTTTAACCTTCGCCTTCTCAAAACCAGAGAAAGACACAACGGTCAGAAATGGGACTTTGTGAGGATAGAAGGTGCTAGTGGGACCCCAAAAAAAGGTTTTAAAATAGGAAAAGTGACATTTCATGGTGTATCACCTTTAATAAAAATATGTAAAATACGTTTTTGGCACATGAAACCAGTGTTAAAAATGTTGGCACTAGAAGAGCCAGCCATAGCTCCAGTTTGCAGCATGCTACACAAGTTGGCACAACTGTTAATCAGCTTGATGTGTGTTTTCTGTTCCTAGGAGTCACCTGACATTCGCAAAGATAGCCACACAGTGCCCACTGCTGAAGAGGAGGACTATCCCGAGATATTTTACAGCAATGGCACGTTCATAGGCTACCACTGTAAACACTGTGACATCAGAGTGAACACTGTGAATGCTGCAGAGTTAGATGATCACTTAAGGGGCAGGAAGCACAACGTGCTGCTGATTCAGAGCAAGTCGTTGAGGAGCCTGTACCTCGCCAAGAACAGAGACAACCTGGAGGACATCTGCAGGGCCGAGTCTATCGTGGTGGTCGATACGAATCCATTAACCGTCTCTCACTGTGAGCTGTGTAACTTTGTCTTCCCTGAACGATACACCAAACAAGGTGTTCACGAACACTTGATTGGGCGGCAACACGTCACTTCACTGTGGAACAAGATGACGAGTAGCATCGGGAAGGACGGAACTGCCAGGAAAGCACAGAGGTTCTCTGCCCACCTCCAGGAACTTCATCTCCAGGAACTTTATCTGGAGATCGAGGCCAACTGCGGTGAACGTAACGAAACGAATGAAGAAGGGCGCTGGAAGCTGAGAGACGATAATGAGCGCAAGATCAGGAATGGCAGCCACACAGTGCCCCCTACTGGTAAGATGGTCTACGGAAATGCAGAGCAGAACACAATCGGTGGCGACAGTGAATATCTAGAGGAGTTTTCTAGAATCCATGACATTCTTTCTTCTTTGTCTCTGTAAAAAAACTCCCCATGGGATAATAAAGGCATCTATCTATCTATTTAGTGAAACGCCTGATGTCTGAAGACAAGAGAAGGGAGGAAGACCCTATGCAGAAGAAACAGAAGACACAAGCAGTCACTGCTGCTGACAACCCTCCTCCTCCCTTTGACCCTAAAAGTGCTGATGATGGTGAGATTCTCTCCATGCCATTAGCTAGTAAGAGCTCACTTAGATGGTCATAGCTTGATATTGTCTGTCTCTCTCTCTCTCTCTCTCTCTCTCTCTCTCTCTCTCTCTCTCTCTCTCTCTCTCTCTCTCTCTCTCTCTCTCTCTCTGTGCGTGCGTGCAGCCCCTGCAGGTATGGAGTTCCTGGTTCCCAAATCAGGCTTCTTCTGTCAAGTGTGCAACAGCTTCTTCAGTGTAGAACAGGAGGCTACACCACTGGTACCACTCTTGCAGAAGAACCACTGCAAAAGCGTGGAACACAACACCAACCTGCAGGTATAGGAGCAACATGCACACCATGAATGATGCTGTTGCACAAGTAGGGATGGGGTGGGTAGTGGCTCTACATAAGGTAGGTAGGTAAATCAGAAGTATACTGCCTTCACTCACTCATTCCTTCCCCAGTATGAGGTCTGGCATTTGGCCTATTCACCATATTCCTGGCCCCGCCCCCGGCTTCCTGTTCATATCCTGAAAGAGGCGGAGGCTGAAAAAGCTGGCCTGAAAAACATCATTTGGTTTCCTGTTGTCCTTGCATTAAAGTGTCAGTAGTTGGCGTTCTGGGCACTGAATGTACCTGGGTTGCCATGTCTGCTTATAATAAGCAATTTGTGTCTTTAAAAAAATGGTATAGTTGCTTATTGGGCTTACTTTCTAATATGTTTTAAACCAGTGGTTCCCAAATCTTTTCATATCAAGGACCCCAGATTAACATATGTGTCCACAGTCGCAGACCCCCATCTGAAAATATGTGGTGCTAGGGACCTCCACAGAGATTTATGTTGTTGAAATGTTGTTGAAATGTTTCAAAAATATTTTTTAAATAGCAAATATACAAGCTCACAATGTGTTGCAAATTCGCAAAGTGACACATTGTGAGCTTGCTGATCTGCTATTTTCAATTGCAATGTAAAGTAGTATAGCCTAGTTGCTTCTGTTATTTATTTGGCAAAATCTGGCAACAGACAATTCCATGTCACTTCCTTACTTGGGAGGAAGTGAAAAGATGTTTTTTGAAGCAGCAAACAAGGAAAAACTCTCTAGCGCCCTCTGTAAAAGAAATTGGGAGCCTCCATAGAGACACACGGGCGCCTACAAATATGGCCGCCCTATTGTGATAGCGACCCCACTTCGGGTAAGGATGAACGGTGAACTGCAGCTCCCAATGCAATCCCAATGAGAGGAATTGTGAAATATCATAATTTCAGTGGTTGACTACTGAGGCAATAGCGATTTTTTTTTGTGTTCTAACAAAGTGTCCCATGAGTTTAATTTTGCCTTTTTAAAGTGTCATATCTGTCATCTTGATACACTGCCTACAATATACTTTAATATACTTCATCTGTGAGTCAAAAGTCCTAGCATTGGAAATCTTAAGTTTAGGTGGTCGCATGGTACACACGTCATGGACGCATCCCTTGAGGTTTTCAATACCCAGATACGCTTGTCTCTCATGTATAATTAGGCTGTTTATTTTTGGAAAATGATCGCATCTCGCTAATTCAAAACAGAGTCTTGCAGGTTATATTTGGATTAATACTAACCTGGAGAATTCACTCTGTAGTTGAAAAGGTCGGGATCTTCAAAGTCGGCGCTCATGAACGCACAGCAGTAAAGACAGTGATGTCACTGAAAAGCGTCAGGTTTTCTGTCTGCCGTTTCCCCTCTTCTCTGTTAACATTATGGGTAACCCATTCAAGTGGCAAATTAAACGTGACTCACATCATGTATTTAGCAAACAAGAAGATATGTTATCAGGGTCAGGCCATACATTTGAAAACACATTTTTATTTAAATCAATATAGTCTTCAGTTCGTGTAGGATAATTTTAATATTAGGCTAACCACAGCTGAATTGCAATGACATTCTATGGGCTGGCTTGCAGTTCACCGTTCTCCCTTACCCGAAGTGGGGCCGCTGTTTCAATTGTGGGCGTAAATTTGTAGGCGCTTGTGTGTCTCTATAGAGAGGGCCAGGAATATGGTGAATAGGCAGCTTGAAAAGTCGGCGGGAGTACTTGCCTTGACAGACAGACTCCTCTAACCAATCAGCGTAGCAAAACATCTGTCTCTCAAAGTGCAGCCAGTCGGAGGAACGGCAAACAAAGACGTGTTTTCGTCCGATGAGCTCTGCTAGCGCATACTCCTGTTCCTTTTTAATTGTTGTAATTGATTCCAACTCTGAAATAACTTCACTTATTGCTTGTTTTATTGTTTCAGCGTTAACTGTTACACTTGTTGCATCGAGGGCAGCCATGTTGTTTTGAAAATGCTGCAGAAAGCACCTACGTCACCATCTACACATGGATCAATCAGGGGAAGCTTTTCACTTGTTTTGCGGACAGCAGTTGAAACACAGTCACTGATTGGCCCCGATCAGAAAATTATCGGGGCCAATGTCTCATACTCGCTGCCTATAAGCTGAAGTCCACTCCAGACCTCATACTGGGGAAGGAATGAGTGAGTGAACGCAGTATGTGGGATGGCCCGCCAGGCTATAGAGCATCGGAAGTAAACTGCCCATTCATTTACCCCATAGGGGATTTCATTATCAGCCATACAATCGTAACAATTCAATGAACACTTATCAGTAGGCTTGTGGTTGTAAAATGGTTATATATGCTCCTGTAGAACCCCTGGAGTATGTAGGCAATCACTCTAGTTCTAGTTTTGACAAAAATTATGTACACAGTGTTGTACCTGCCCTTTTTCTCAGCTTTCTAATTAATCGTTGCATTCAAATAATAGTGTTTATTGTCATGATTCTTCACAAGCCAGGGTGGCTTTCTCAGAGGCTTAAAAGACGTTTAAATCTGGCACACATAGGCTAGATGTGTGTGACCATTAAATGTAGTGTTTGTTTCGTCTCACTTAAGTGCCCGCTGTGGACTTGCTCCTCCTTTGCTCAAATTAAATGTTCATATGCCACAAAACAAGTTGGCCTATTTGGTGCCCTAATAGGCACAACTGTGTTGCATATCCCTGAATGAATATCACCCCAAAGTTATAGAAATCCATCTACAAACAGTATGAATGAAAGCAATAAGAAACAAAAACAGTTTAAACTTAAGTTGTATGCATATTGCCCCCAACTCTGAATTGTTTTTGCAGATTACTCTGATTTCATCAATCGATGCCCGTCCATCTACATGTGACGTGCTATAATTTACAGTAGATGAGCCTTTTGCAACCTTTAATGTATAAAACACTTTCATCCCTATGTTGCGTATGTCATTGGAGGCAATCATTTTCAAACGTTTTCTCTTTTCACCTCCAAACAAAATAGTGAAAGTAGATGATCTACAAGCTCTCAACGCATCGCCTGGTGATGCGTTGAGAGCTTTTAGATCCACTATTTCTGCTATTTTATAAATGGGGCATTGGTAACTTGTTTTGCCACTCCCTATTTCTTTCTGAAATGATGGTCCTTCAAGATGTACAACTTCAAAGAACTGCAGGCTGCTGCCCTCTGCTGGACATTGTGGGAACCTTTTGAACATAGATGTTGAAGCCAGTGAAGTAATTTGGTCTATTTGATGTTTGATTCTTGTTTTTGTTTGTTCTTTTACAGAAATATCTCCAGAGCAGGAAGACCTCTAGCTGAAGATTAATTGAATAGGAACCTGAATTACAGTCAATGTGTCTCCCATCAACCTTCCACATTCTCTTGCTGGGTGATCTTTTATTTTTGGTTTTCTTTTGTGATTAGTTTTCTTTGATTAGTCATGAATTCAAAACAGCTTATGTTAAAGTTGTTTTAAAGAAACATATAAATAAATGTTCTATTTAGTCTTCTCAAAGACTTATGGGTTCTGGTGTAATAATTTATAACTGATTGGAATTTTTAGGATTTTGTGTGCGGGGGCGCTCTCCACTCCGACATGTCGCCATTCCGACAGTGACTTCTTATTGTCGGAGTGGCAACACTTCCATAGAGGTTAAGGTTAGGGTAAGAGATAGGGTTAGTGTCTGTCAGAAAGGAGACATGTCGTAATGGAGAGATGCACTCCGTGTGTGCGTTACTCTTCAGATTAACCCAGTGCCATGTCAAACATTTGGAAATGCCTGACATGAAGTGAATCCCCCACTGTATAAAATGGAAGCTATTTCTCTTTGTGCTCTTAAGATAGCTCTATAAAGATATACAGTGTACTGTATACAGTCTACACACCAAAAAGCAACACAGCAGAAAACAATGTGTGACATTTTTTCTTTTATATTCGTGAGCTGAGTGTTTTATAACGGTCTCTATCGTTTAGATATTCAGATTTGATCTGATGAGATCTACTGCATAGTAGGCCTACTGTGTTCTGTCTGTCATTCAATGTTATGAGTTAAAGAAAAGGATGTCAATGTAAATAATCCAAGGCTTACCTTAGTTTCCTTTTAGTTGTACTGTACTGTCATGAGCTGTACCTTTCCCTATGCAAACTTCTAATATACGTCAATTAAGTATATCAATGTTATATATATATATTAGGGTGACCATATTTTCAGCCACTCAAACCGGGACGCAAAACACTGTTGCCTAAAACTGGGACCCTAAAAGCAATGCGCACGTTACCGGCACGCGCGTGCCCATTCTCTAACGTTCGTGCACGCGCACACACGCACCACATGGTTGCAAACAGGCAGAAAGTGATTGACAAACAGGCTTAGTGTTGAATTCAGACACGCAATGAATTTGTTCCTTTTCTGATTGGTTAGGTGAACATGTTTTCATGAAAAGAACATGATAAATGTCTATGCAACCACTGAAAACAGCTACTATTATTTTAATTCTGGCGAAAACCGGGACAATTTTGTAGTGAATGTTGAAAACCGGGACATATTAGTGTTTTAGAGATATTTGTCGGGACACCGGGACACGTAGCTTGAAAACGGGACTGTCCCGGGTAAAACGGGACGTCTGGTCACCCTAATATATATATATATATATATATATATATATATATATATATATATATATATATATAAAATGCAGTAAATTAAAATACGGTGGGGGGAAATAGAGACGTATGTCAGTTGTTTGTTTAAAGGGCATTTTTATTTAATCTGTTTCAACTTTTTGTCTGTTTAAAGGAAGGCTACTTGATTGCTCTGTTTTAGATTTGATCATGCAGGCCTATTCTCTCTTAGGCCGCGCTCACACATGTGCGTCACGCATCATCATCTTATCGTCTGAGAATGGCCACTGGGAGCGCCGTACTAATGCATTGTCAATGGAAGGTTGTTTGTTTTTTTGTCGTAGCCATGTCTCTAGCTCAACCGCAGCCTGTACGCTTTTGAAGAGACACGGAAACGACAAAACACCAAACAACCTTGCATTGAGAATGCATTAGTACGGCGCCCCCAGTGGCCATTCTCAGACGATAAGATGATGATGCGTGACGCAGATGTCTGTGCGGCGCCTTACACACACACACACCCCCACACACACACACACACACACACTCTCTCTCTCTCTCTCTCTCTCTCTCTCTCTCTCTCTCTCTCTCTCTCTCTCTCTCTCATTCACTCACTCTGCTGCTCTGCTGTTGATTAGTCCGCCTGCGCTACACGCCTACAGCGTAGCTTCACGTTGAACAGATACCCGGAAGCTGCATGGAGGAGCATTAAGTGTGTAAACCGGTGTGTAAACATTCAAGAAAAACCTCCACGGAGTTCCACAACAATACGAGATTAAAGGTAAACCTACTTATCTGTGTTGTTTTATAATACTAGAGAGGTTGAGGAATCACAGTTCATGTCTGTGGTGAATAAATAAGTAGACAACGTTGCCTTTATTATTAGTGCAAACTATGATAGGGGCTTTAGAGACATCTCACCCCAAGGTACAGAAATGTCACCCTGGGGTTTGGAAAACTCCCCCTAGGACCGCAGAAAACTCACCCAATGAATTTGAGAACTTTAGTGACTAGTTACTTTGCAGATATACATTATAATATTGTAAAACATGCATTAAACACTGTATCCATATTTTATACCAAGGCTATTTGAAAATAGCCGATCTACAAGATCACAACGCGTCGTGATGCCGCGTTGTAGATCTGGTATTTTCAAATATGTTGTACTTTTGGTACTTTAACTACTTTAAGTACATTCTGATGCTAGCCCTGAATACATGACGGTCATTTGTATTCAGGGCTAATTCTGATGCCAACTCTTCATCCTTACTGTGTGTCTGTGTGTGTGTGTGTGTGTGTGTGTGTGTGTACACAGTGTGCCACACCTTGGCCTATCCACCTAGGTGTCAATCAATGAATGGGGCATTAGTGCACCTCTAAATATCTCTTTAGTTTAAGTACCCTCAGGTCAGTTTAAAAAGATATCTGTTGTGGCCATATTCTTTCTTATACTCATTAGCTGGGAAACTGCCAACAATCCACCTGTTTCGAATGATTTCAGTGCATTGAATGAGAAATTATCAAGTGTTTTCAAGTGTTTGAATGGTCTGGTATCTCGGATACTCAATTCTGGGTATCCCCGTATCTCACAGTGGATGGTTGATCAAAACAATGAAACAGTGGCTTGATTAGTAGTGAAATGTCGACATCTAGTGGTCAACCTCAGAGGTACACAATAACAAAAACTGAGCTGAATTCCAGCATCGAACTAGATGCCATGGATTCTCTGTTCCCCGGTGTAACGCTCCACGCCACAGACCCCGACGGAGCGGCGCGGTATTGGGCACCGATGACCCGGTGGGAACGGCGACCAATCCCACTCAGCCGCGTTACCGAGATATATGCCGTTATGGACAGAATAGTAAATATTCAGTCCCTCACTATCCACGTCTACCCCACTGCACGTCTCCAGCACTATCCACGTCAAAGATAAATGCACAAAAAAGGAGTCACATCATCTGTTCATTAGCTCAGTCAGTAGAGCACGGATGCAACAAACCCACGGCTTGGGTTCGATTCCCGTGAGTGGAATATAATATTCGAGGCGACAGATATCGGCGCATGCGTACATCAAAGTGCACGGAAACAGGATACCCCGTGGATACCCCGTGGATTAAAACGTCTGATAAATGGTGAAAAAGTCCGATTAAGGTAGGACCAGAGCTAGGACCACTGGTGGACCCCGGACCACTGGTTGAGAACCACTGGTTCAAGGGTTGGTCTTTTGAGAGCAGGGTGACTGGCTTGTGAAGATAGATGGAGAGATGGGTGCAGCAGACTTGATGTTAGTTACTGATGAGTTGATGATGATAGTAATGAAAGGGAATAGGTCAGGGGAAATGGTCTGGAAGATGGAGGAAGGATTGGCTCGTCTAATATAGCGTAATTACATATGACATAATTTGTATTGAATATTTTTAAGGATTACATTTAAAGTGACACTGAAAGTGTATCATAATGTTCATGAGCCATGGGAATCACTGGTGATTTGATTACACCAAACATATTAAAACATAAGCAGTTAATTATTAACTCCACAGTAAAGCCACACTAGTATTTAATCTGTAAATAGGCACCACACACAGAACTCAACAATGTCATCCCAATCCATCAAACTACAATTAAATTGACTGATAACGATCTAATATCAATTATCAATTTGATATGCAATCCATCAAACATCAATTAAAATGACTGATAACAATCTAATATCATTTTGATATGAATTTGGTTGTCAAACTTGGATTAAAATGAAGTCGCTTTTGGCCCTTGCTTAGGCGTCTTAAGCAAGGTTTCATGCTGTATATATACAGTATGTGATCTTCAATGTACGCTACCAAGTTGTGCTTTGGAAGCACCGTAAAAGTCTCTGGTCTCCACCGTATATTGTCTCTGGTCCTCACGGTGGGGCCAAGGTGTGTGTGTGTGTGTGTGTGTGTGTGTGTGTGTGTGTGTGTGTGTGCGTGTGTGTGTGTGTGTGTGTGTGTGTGTGTGCGTGCGTGCGTGCGTGCGTGCGTGCGTGCGTGCGTGCGTGCGTGCGTGCGTGCGTGCGTGCGTGCGTGCAGTGTAGTGTGTTCTTTTTTTCTCAGTTAAGCCCATTTAGGCTACCTGGAGATGAAAGTGCTTCTAATTGATTCACTGTTGCATAACATTGCTATGCTTTCCCGTCCTGGAAGAAAGATCATGGTTGATCCATCTGATACAGGGGAGATCTCAAAGCTCACTGCATTTATTCTGTGATGTAGCCTAATGGCTGTTATGTAATGTGTCCACAGGCAGACACAATAAACCCTTTTGCAAATCCCGCCCCATTCTGCCCTGTTACTATGATGGGACATTAACCCTGGGCAGATTGTTTTTATAGTGGAAGTGGATGGGATTCTTTTTTCCCTTCATAGCCTCATTACAGCTATATAAAGTACCAAAGGAAAAACACCTAGGTGATATTAATAAAAAGGGAAGACAAAGGTACAGTAGTTACATTGCAAAACAGGGGATTTACCCGAAAATATATGTTTTAATTTGTTTAATCCCAGTGGGACAGAATCCTCTTTGCAGATTCTTTTATAGTGGTAGTGGATGCGATTTTTTTTCCCTTCATAGCCTCATTACAGCTATATAAAGTACCACAAAAAACACATCTACGTGATATTAATAAAAAGGGAAGAAAAAGGTACAGTAATTACATAGCAAAACAGTAGTTTTCCCCCGAAAAATAAATGTTTTAATTAGTTTAATCCTCTGGATAAGAGATAGAAAGAGAAGCGCATTGCATCTTGGGTACTAGGAAGAGGACAGAGAGAATGTTTCTCCTCACATAATAGGCTGGCTTTTCGTAATTCTGCCCATTTAAATTATATGTACCCAATCGTGACTCTTAGACCATTGATAAGGTACATGTGAACTAGTTTGTTGAAGCTTATTCGTTATGATGAGCGAGATCGCTTGACGCTTGCCGTCGCTATCACCGTACCGGCCGATCTCCGTGTCGCGCACTGCGGACAGTTTTTGAAAGGCTGAAGCAACATTCTCCACTGCACAAACTCCACCCCCGATAGCAAAAAGTGAATGTTTTTTTCTGGTTGGCCAGTCAGGGAGTCTCAGGGACCAATCAGAAGGCTGACAAACGGTCTATAAGACTGTGACAACTTTTAGTGGAGTGGTGTACAGACAAAGACTTGATCTCAAACTGAAAAGGAGACGCTTTTACACCATTTAATATATTTCTGTTTTCCATCTTCCAGATTTGCTGTGCTATCAGACAGTCTTGTTCAACCCCTCTATTTGGACCAGAGCAGCAGAACATTTGCCACCACCACCAGAGAGGCTCATTGCCTCTTTGGACCTGCAGCTGGTGCTGCTGCAGTGGCAGCTCTGCAGTTGGTCCAGATTGAAGCTGAGGTGCAGCTCACCCTCCTCACCTCACTACTCTGAATCTTAGTATTCAGCAGGTGGGTGCAAGGGGTGGGGTTGAACATTACAACAAACTGCAGGACATCACAGTATCATTCCAGCACAATGTATCACCACCACAGCCAGCAGGAGGAGCCGCCACAACCTTTCTCTGACAGGCCTGGTCCTTTTAATCACCAAGAGCAAGCACATCAACAACAGCAGCAGCAGCACAGTCACTTCCAGTCTCCTCCTATCAAGGGCTCCAGGGACACCGACATGGAGTCCATGAACATGAATGTAGGCATGGATTTGGAACGTATAAAAGGGTCCGGATTTGGGAGCTTTAGCTCATTCCCGCAGCCTCTCCCTGAGAGCCAACCAGGCCACCAGCGTGTGGTGTTGGAGCGTGTGGTGCTAGATTGGTCAAACTACCAACACCCTGGCCAAACATTCTCCAGTCCTCCCTCCACTGTGACCCAACAGCCCCAGAGCAGCAACTCTGCAATGGATATGCAGGCTTGGATGCATGAACCACCTTCCCCTCAGACTAGGGGCTCTCATAGTGGAGGTGGGGATGGACAGGGTGTCAGAGAAAGGGCAGGGAGTATCTTAGCTAGCTTTGGGCTCTCCAGCCAGGATCTCGAGGTTCTTAGTCAGTACCCTGAAGATCAGATAACACCCGATAAACTACCATACATCATTCAGGACATGTTGAGCAGGAAATCAAATGACCAGAAAATTGCAGCTTCCTCCTCGGTGTTGGAGCGTGTGGTGCTGGATTGGTCAAACTACCAACACCCTGGCCAAACGTTCTCCAGTCCTCCCTCCACTGTGACCCAACAGCCCCAGAGCAGCCACTCTGCAATGGATATGCAGGCTTGGATGCATGAACCACCTTCCCCTCAGATTAGGGGCTCTCATAGTGGAGGTGTGGATGGACAGGGTGTCAGAGAAAGGGCAGGGAGTATCTTAGCTAGCTTTGGGCTCTCCAGCCAGGATCTCGAGGTTCTTAGTCAGTACCCTGAAGATCAGATAACACCCGATAAACTACCATACATCATTCAGGACATGTTGAGCAGGAAATCTAATGACCAGAACGTTGCAGCCTCCTCCTCCTCCTCATATTCTCAGAGTGCCACACACACCGCCCATGAAACACTGCCGCCTCCTTCCTGCTCCCAGAGAAGCTCAGGACGTCTGCGATACCCGGAAGTGTCCAGTCTCCGCAGCGTTGCACAGACTGCAGTGAAATGCATTGACTACGGTGATTCAAGTCCAGCCCCTGGTGTCAGCAGCAGAGAGGCCTTCATGCGAGAGCGTCTATCTGATGAAAGCCTCTCAGACGCTGAAAGAAGGAAAAAAAATGAAAAAAGAAGAGAACAAAGAAAAAGACAGATGGCACGAAGTGGCGAATTTCACAAGAGCAAACGGTTACCTACTGCAGAATGTCTCCTGCCTCCCAGATCTCGTCTTCCAGACCCAGACTACAGAAGGGACAGTCACAACCGTAGCCCTTCATCTGAAACACAGAGTGACTACTCGTCCTCATCCAGGTGTCCTGCTCCATGGTCCTCTCTCTCTAAACCACGTGACGACACCAAGAGGTCACCCACTCCCTCCATGATATGTGATTACTCTGCAGAGTCTAAGGTGAGTGAGTGCCTACTTTGAATGTAAGTCTTCTATTTGTTTTGTGTTTTCCTCTGCAGTTGTCAGATATGTTGTTGTCCACTTTGTCATTGACATTCTTCTCACTAGCTGCGTTTACATGGACACCTTTCTTCGAATCTGATTAACATAAACCTGATTGAAGGTTGTGGATCAAGTGTTGACATGTGGTGAGATCAATCCGATCGGTGTTTGATCAGGTTTTGATTTGTGAAAAGTGTAGACCACCCCTCTGCACCCGATTCGAATTTAAATCGGGTTGGGCTTGATCAGGGTTATTTAGGTGAATTTTAATCTGGTTTATTTTTATCTTGTTTAAAAGTGTCCTTGTAAACAATGTAAAGTAAACACAGCTACTGTCATACTTCGTCATTGAACCCAATTGATATTGCCAATTGCTGATTCCAAACTAGTGTGCCAACCACTGGCTAGTACCAGTTCCTATTGGTTTGAATGTTTGATACTGTACCATACTGGATCATTTACCCAAAAAGTGCCCGGTGTGGGGAAAACAAGGCCAAAATGTATAATATCAAGTGGACTGTTTAAATGGCATGCTGGGCCAACCTTAACATAAAAATATACCCGTAGTAGCACGGCTTTTGTGGCAAGTTGTACTAAACTCTTGACTTGCATCGCGTAGCGCAGTAGCCTACTAAGCAGTATCTTAGTAGTAGTCCTAAAGTTACAATAGCCTACTCACACCAAGAGTGTGTGCGTGCGTGTGTGCGTGTGCACGCTGCTGTATCATTCATGTCTGCATGCTGACTTTTTAGCCCTCCAGATACCACACAAACACATCAAGCACGCGGATGCACACGCTCCACATTCATTGCCAACACACAATTTACAGCGCATGTGTATGTCTTGGATGTTGTCTGTTTTGTACTGTCGCTGTTGTTTTATAACCACATTAATAAAAAGATGTAAAATACGTTTTTGGCACATGAAACCAGTGTTAAAAATGTTGGCACTAGAAGAGCCAGCCATAGCTCCAGTTTGCAGCATGCTACACAAGTTTGCACAACTGTTAATCAGCTTGATGTGTGTTTTCTGTTCCTAGGAGTCACCTGACATTCGCAAAGATGGCCACACAGTGCCCACTGCTGAAGAGGAGGACTATCCTGAGATATTTTACAGCAATGGCAAGTTCATAGGCTACCACTGTAAACTCTGTGACATCAGAGTGAACACTGTGAATGCTGCAGAGTTAGATGATCACTTAAGGGGCAGGAAGCACAACGTGCTGCTGATTCAGAGCAAGTCGTTGAGGAGCCTGTACCTCGCCAAGAACAGAGACAACCTGGAGGACATCTGCAGGGCAGAGTCTATCGTGGTGGTCCATAAGAATCCATTAACTGTCTCTTACTGTGAGCTCTGTAAATACGGCGCCCTTAAGCAAGGCACTGAACCAGGTGTTTTTGAACACCTGATTAGTAAAGTACACATCAGTTCACTGTGGAACAAGATTAAGAGGAGCACCGGGAAGGACCAAACTGCACCGAGGTTCTCTGCCCGCCTCGAGGAACGTCATCTCCAGGAACTTTATCTGGAGATCGAGGCCAACTGCGGTGAACGTAACGAAACGAATGAAGAAGGGCGCTGGAAGCTAAGCGACGATAATGAGCGCAAGATCAGGAATGGCAGCCACACAGTGCCCCCTACTGGTAAGATGGTCAACAGAAATGCAGAGCTGAAAACAATCGGTGGCGACTGAATATCTAGAGGAGGTTTCTAGAATCCATGACAGTCTTTCTTCTTTGTCTCTGTAAAAAGACTCCCCATGGGATAATAAAGGCATCTATCTATCTATTTTTTAGTGAAACGCCTGATGTCTGAAGACAAGAGAAGGGAGGAAGACCCTATGCAGAAGAAACAGAAGACACAAGCAGCCACTGCTGCTGACAACCCTCCTCCTCCCTTTGACCCTAACAGTGCTGATGGTGAGATTCTCTCCATGCCATTAGCTAGTAAGAGCTCACTTAGATGGTCATACTGTAGCTTGATATTGTCTCTCTCTCTCTCTCTCTCTCTCTCTCTCTCTCTCTCTCTCTCTCTCTCTCTCTCTCTCTCTCTCTCTCTCTCTCTCTCTCTCTCTCTCTCTCTCTCTGTGTGTGTGCGTGCAGCCCCTGCAGGTGGAGTTCCTGGTTCCCAAATCAGGCTTCTTCTGTCAAGTGTGCAACAGCTTCTTCAGTGTAGAACAGGAGGCTACACCACTGGTACCACTCTTGCAGAGGAACCACTGCAAAAGCGTGGAACACAACACCAACCTGCAGGTATAGGAGCAACATGCACACCATGAATGATGCTGTTGCACAAGTAGGGATGGGGTGGGTCGTGGCTCTACATAAGGTAGGTAGGTGAATCAGAAGTATACTGCCTTCACTCACTCATTCCTTCCCCAGTATGAGGTCTGGCATTTGGCCTATAGGCAGCTTGAAAAGTGTGCGGGAGTACTTGCCTTGACAGACAGACTCCTCTAACCAATCAGCGTAGCAAAACATCTGTCTCTCAAAAGTGCAGCCAGTCGGAGGAACGGCAAACAAAGACGTGTTTTTGTCTGATGAGCTCTGCTAGTGCATACTCCTGTTCCTTTTTAATTGTTGTAATTGATTCCAACTCTGAAATAACTTCACTTATTGCTTGTTGTATTGTTTCAGCGTTAACTGTTACACTTGTTGCATCGAGGGCAGCCATGTTGTTTTGAAAATGCTGCACCAAGCATCTACGTCACCATCTACACATGGATCAATCAGGGGAAGCTTTTCACTTGTTTTGCGGACAGCAGTTGAAACACAGTCACTGATTGGCCCCGATCAGCCAATGTCTCATTCTCGTTGCCTATAAGCTCCAGACCTCATACTGGGGAAGGAATGAGTGAGTGAACGCAGTATGTGGGATGGCCCGCCAGGCTATAGAGCATCGCAGTGAGGTGTCGGAAGTAAACCCCATTCATTTACCCCATAGGGGATTTCATTATCAGCCATACAATCGTAACAATTCAGTGAACACCTACCAGTAGGCTTGTGATTGTAAAATGGTTATATATGCTTCTGTAGAACCCCTGGAGTATGTAGGCAATCACTCTAGTTCTAGTAAAACATGTTTTAATCAAGATTGCACAGAGAAAAACTGCATTACCCATACTGCTAAAAATGTACAATAAACATGTTCAAGATCGCACAGAGAAAAACTGCATTACCCATACTGCTAAAAATGTACATCCGGTGAAATTGACGTCTGTGATTGGTGGAGCTGCTGCTTCTTTCGTGTATCTTGCGGTTACCTCGGAATTAGCTACTGCCCCCTGTCTGCCCGGCCGATTATTGAACATCAGCAGAACTCTGTGAACGAGTGTTTTTCTTTTACAAATATAATGCACTATTTTAAAGATGACGATAAGAGCGTCCACAGAGTTGAAAATCACTACATGTCAGGCCATATGCTGTCCTTGATAACTAAACTGAGCGTGATTTATGGGATATATTTCAGGAAATAAGTGCCATTCGCAATGCTTTCTGGGAGTGTAGTTTCTGCAGTTTTGACAAAAATGATGTACACAGTGTTGTACCTGCCCTTTTTCTCAGCTTTCTAATTAATCGTTGCATGCAAAAAATAGTGTTTATTGTCATGATTCCTCACAAGCCAGTGTGGCTTTCTCAGAGGCTTAAAAGACGTTTAAATCTGGCACACATAGGCTAGATGTGTGTGACCATTAAATATAGTGTTTGTTTCGTCTCACTTAACTCACTTAGCGCCGAGCGACTTTCGGGGCGACTAACTAATGATGGCGTTTAGTGCCGAGCGACTCGGAGCGACTTTTATATAAAAGCATTGTTTAAGCTTTTAATTTGGGTTGATAGACGGAGCGGAACGGTTAGCTTACCTTCGACTAGCATACAGATGAAGACCGTGGAAAAAAAAGGATACGATTATGACCTCACCTTTAAGCCATAGCTTCCTGTTTACGTAGGCCTCTGTTAGCCGCTAGGCTCAATGCAAACCATCCGACCCTCACGTAGCTTCACTAGGTCGGATTTTGATTCGGAAACTTTCTGTGTGGCATCTATATACGTTCCGATGCCCATACCAATGGTGGTTTGAGACGATCAAGCACGAATTGAGCAGTATTGAGCTCAAATGGCGGCCCGCGGCCTGTCCATTGAATGTCAATGGAGAGCATGTCATTGTACCATCCTGTTATGTCATGAACCTTGTTTTTTATTCTGACTTAACATGGGACCATGGAAAGTCTATGAGCTATGGCTCACTCTAGTGGTCATCTTGTGGCATCCGCAGGCACGTGTACCTGTTTATGTAATGTGATTTTGGGGATTCAATATAGCTATTTCCTGGCGTTATAAGCGCAGATTCATATTGAAATCTGGCTCGCTCGGCGCTAAGTGAGTTAAGTGCCCGCAGGGGACTTGCTCCTCCTTTGCTCAAATTAAATGTTCATATGCCACAAAACAAGTTGGCCTATTTGGTGCCCTAATAGGCACAACTGTGTTGCATATCCTTGAATGAATATCACCCCAAAGTTATAGAAATCCATCTGCAAACAGTATGAATGAAAGCAATAAGAAACAAAAACAGTTTAAACTTAAGTTGTATGCATATTGCCCCCAACTCTGAATTGTTTTTGCAGATTACTCTGATTTCATCAATCGATGCCCGTCCATCTACACGTGACGTGCTATAATTTACAGTAGATGATCCTTTTGCAACCATTAATGTATAAAACACTTTCATCCCTATGTTGGGTATGTCGTTGGAGGCAATCATTTTCAAACGTTTTCTCTTTTCACCTCCAAACAAAATAGTGAAAGTAGATGATCTACAAGCTCTCAACGCATCGCTTGGTGATGCGTTGAGAGCTTTTAGATCCACTATTTCTGCTATCAAACATATAATTTTCCAAATGTCTGTCTGTCTGTCTGTCTGTCTGTCTGTCTGTCTGTCTGTCTGTCTGTCTGAAGCAGCGTTTCTCCTCAGTGGCTGGAGCAATTGATCTGAAATCGCATCACCATTAGCATATGAACACCTGACATAACTGTGAAGCCCGTTTGTCACTTTCACAAATCATATGCTGTATATTAGCATTTTTATGGTGTATCTTATCTACTATCTATTCTGCATCTAGCATGAGGCATATCTATTCTGCATCTAGCATGAGGCAACATGTTTAACCAGCTCTCTCTCTGTGTGTGTGTGTGTGTGTGTGTGTGTGTGTGTGTGTGTGTGTGTGTGTGTGTGTGTGTGTGTGTGTGTGTGTGTGTGTGTGTGTGTGTGTGTGTGTGTGTGTGTGTGTGTGTGTGTGTGTGTGGGGGGGGGGGGGGGGCGCTCATATCTTTGAACGGGTAAGGGCTAGTTTTATAAATGGGGCATTGGTAACTTGTTTTGCCACTACTATTTCTTTCTGAAATGATGGTCCTTCAAGATGTACAACTTCAAAGAACTGCAGGCCGCTGCCCTCTGCTGGACATTGTGGGAACCTTTTGAAAATAGATGTTGAAGCCAGTGAAGTAATTTGGTCTATTTGATGTTTGATTCTTGTTTTTGTTTGTTCTTTTACAGAAATATCTCCAGAGCAGGAAGACCTCTAGCTGAAGATTATTTGAATAGGAACCTGAATTACAGTCAATGTGTCTCCCATCAACCTTCCACATTCTCTTGCTGGGTGATCTTTTATTTTTGGTTTTCTTTTGTGATTAGTTTTCTTTGATTAGTCATGAATTCAAAACAGCTTATGTTAAAGTTGTTTTAAAGAAACATGTAAATAAATGTTCTATTTAGTCTTCTCAAAGACTTATGGGTTCTGGTGTAATAATTTATAACTGATTGGAGTTTTTAGGATTTTGTGTGCGGGGGCGCTCTCCACTCCGACATGTCGCCACTCCGACAGTGACTTCTTATTGTCGGAGTGGCAACACTTCCATAGAGGTTAAGGTTAGGGTAACACCTTAAGAGATAGGGTTAGTGTCTGTCGGAAAGGAGACATGTCGTAATGGAGAGATGCACTCTGTGTGTGCGTGTGTGCGTTACTCTTCAGATTAATCCAGTGCCATGTCAAACATTTGAGTCTCTATGCTATGTGAAAATGCCTGACATGAAGTGAATCCCCCACTGTATAAAATGGAAGCTATTTCTCTTTGTGCTCTTAAGATAGCTCTATAAAGATATACAGTGTACTGTATACAGTCTACACACCGAAAAGCAACACAGCAGAAAACAATGTTTGACATTTTTTCTTTTATATTTGTGAGCTGAGTATTTTATAACGGTCTCTATCGTTCAGATATTCAGATTTGATCTGATGAGATCTACTGCATAGTAGGCTTACTGTGTTCTGTCTGTCATTCAATGTTATATGAGTTAAAGAAAAGGATGTCAATGTAAATAATCCAAGGCTTACCTTAGTTTCCTTTTAGTTGGAGATATATATATATATATATATATATATATATATATATATATATATATATATATATAATATATATTAAATGCAGTAAATTAAAATACGGTGGGGGGAAATAGAGACGTCTGTCAGTTGTTTGTTTAAAGGGCATTTTTATTTAATGTGTTTCAACTTGTGTGTTTAAAGGAAGGCTACTTGATTGCTCTGTTTTAGATTTGATCATGCAGGCCTATTCTTTTTTACACTCACGCAGTACACACACACACACACACACACACACACACAATTCAAATGAGATTTATTGGCATGAGAATATGTTTACATTGTCAAAGCAAGTGTCAAAATGAAATAAAAACATTGTGTCATTTTATACAGGGTAGGCTATATGGTTTTTGGAACAAATTGCATTTACTTTTCTCAATACAATTTTAATAGCAGCCTACAAGAAAAAGATAAACTAGATTTAATGTGCAGAATCTGATGTGTGTGTGCCTCAGTCTAGATGAGACACACGCACGCACGCACGCACGCACGCACACACACACACACACACACACACACACACACACACACACACACACACACACACACACACACACACACACACTCTCTCTGCTGCTCTGCTGTTGATTAGTCCGCCTGCGCTACACGCCTACAGCGTAGCTTCACGTTGAACAGATACGTAGACAGATACCCGGAAGCTGCATGGAGGAGCATAAAGTGTTTAAACCGGTGTGTAAACATTCAAGAAAAACCTCCACGGAGTTCCACAACAATACGAGATTAAAGGTAAACCTACTTATCTGTGCTGTTTTATAATACTAGAGAGTTTGAGGAATCACAGTTCATGTCTGTGGTGAATTAATAAGTAGACAACGTTGGCTTTATAATAGTGCAAACTATGATAAGGGCTTTAGAGACATCTCGCCCCAAGGTACAGAAATGTCACCCTGGGGTTTGGGAAAACTCACCCTAGGACCGCAGAAAACTCACCCAATGAATTTGTGAACTTTAGTGAGTAGTGACTAGTTACTTTGCAGATATATATTATAATATTATAAAACATGCATTAAACACTGTATCCATATTTTATACCAATATGTTGTACTTTTGGTACTTAAAATAAATTTTGATGCCAACTCTTCATCCTTACTGTGTGTGTGTGTGTGTGTGTGTGTGTGTGTGTGTGTGTGTGTGTGTGTGTGTGCGCGCGCGTGCACAGTGTGCCACACTTTGGCCTATCTACCTAACCTAGGTGTCAATCAATGAATGGGGCATTTGTGCGCGATTTGCATCCTACAGTGATTAGAAATGGTCACCTCAATATCTTTTAAGTACCCTCAGGTCAGTTTAAAAAACTATCTGTTGTGGCCATATTCTTTCTTATACTCATTAGCTGGGAAACTGCCAACAATCATTGTAATCTTGTAATAATTGTTAATGACGTTTCATGTATCAGCAAGGTAATGGACGTTTCATGATGAGACCGTAGAGTTTCAAACAGATGATGCTTATTACTGGTGAATCACCTTGAAGCACCATAAAGCACCATGAAACTATAGAAAAAGATATGACAAAATAATATGCATGATTCTATATGTTATAAAAATGCAGTAAAGACAACAAGCAAACAATAACACTTCTTAAATTGTACAAATAAAAGTAAAACCTCTAGTCTAAAATAATGCCATTCAACATGTCATGGCAATAAAGTGTTTACATTTGACATATAACACACTAACACTTTATTCATTTCAGTCCTCTCTTAATCACATTGGCTATTATAATGACTGGAGGGTGAGATTTCCAAATATCAAGATTGAGATTTCCTAGACTGGAGTGAGATTTCCAAGGTGAGTTTTCCACGAATGAGGGTTAGGGTTATGGTGGGCGAACAGATTGGTTACCTGTTTACTAGTTCTCCATCATTTAGCTGGGGACCACCTAGCTCTGGTCCATAGCGTTAGCAGACTTGGCACGCTATGGACCAGAGCTAGGACCACTGGTGGACCCACTGGTTGAGAACCACTGGTTCAAGGGTTGGTCTTTTGAGAGCAGGGTGACTGGCTTGGGAAGACAGATGGAGAGATGGGTGCAGCAGACTTGATGTTAGTTACTGATGAGTTGATGATGATAGTAATGAAAGGGAATAGGTCAGTGGAAATGGTCTGGAAGATGGAGGAAGGATTGGCTGCTCTAATATAGCATAATTACATATGACATAATTTGTATTGAATATGTTTAAGGATTACATTTAAAGTGACACTGAAAGTGTATCATAATGTTCATGAGCCATGGGAATCACTGGTGATTTGATTACACCAAACATATTAAAACTTAAGCAGTTAATTTTTAACTCCACAGTAAAGCCACACTAATATTTCTGTAAATAGGCACCACACACAGAACTCAACAATGTCACCCCAATCCATCAAACTACAATTAAATTCACTGATAACGATCTAATATCAATTATCAATTTGATATACAATCCATCAAAACATCAATTAAAATGACTGATAACGATCTAATATCATTTTGATATGAATTTTGTTGTCAAACTTGGATTAAAATGAAGTCGCTTTTGGCCCTTGCTTAGGCGTCTTACTGTTTTTTTTTTTTTTTTCTTTTTTTTAAGATGTGTTTATTGGCAAATATCAATCAATATACAAATATCATCAAACAATGTATCACTCTTTTTTCTTTTTTTTGTAAACAAGACAATAAAATAAGTAAAAGACAAGACAAAAGACAAAACAGAAAACAAAAAAAATTACACCCCCCACCCCTTTCCCCGAATGGCCCACCACTACACTCTTACTACTCATATCAACACATTATGCTTATCCACAGAACCCGTTGACAGAACTCTCAGATCATCAGAAAACAGTGGAGTCAACCTATAGGAGATATAGAGGGCAGACAGTCCAAATAATCCTGCCAAATCTTTTGAAACAATTCAGGTTTTCTTCTGACATTGTACAGAATCTTTTCTGGTGTGCAATAGGAAGAAAGCTCATTTATTCAGTGTCTCTGTGAGGGTGCATTCTCCGACTTCCAGTTAACTAGAATGATTTTCTTTGCAGCTGTGCTTGCAAGTGAGACAAAATATATTTTAATAAAATTTAGATTGAAAAGAGTAACGTCACCCAGTATCCATATTCTTGGATCATGTGGTATATCACGATTCACTACCTTTGAGACAGTGGATATGACGAACTTCCAGTAATCTTCCAGACAAGGACAGTTCCACAACATGTGTATGAGACTGCCTTCGTTTGTTTTACATCTTTGACATGAAGCAGAAATGTTCACATCAATCCTGTGTAACCTGAGCGGGGTAAAGTAAGTTCTATGGACTGGTTAATTTGATTAGCTGCTCCTGCATTGCTGACTTCATGCAATCCATGTTTTTAACCTTATACGGCCAAACAAACATTGGCCTAAGCAAGGTTTCATGCTGTATATACAGTATGTGATGTTCAATGTACGCTACCAAGTTGTGCTTTGGAAGCACCGTAAAAGTCTCTGGTCTCCACCGTATATTGTCTCTGGTCCTCACGGTGGGGCCTGTGTGTGTGTGTGTGTGTGCGTGTGTGCGTGCGTGCGTGCGTGCGTGCGTGCGCTTTGCTTTCCCGTCCTGGAAGAAAAATCATGGTTGATCCATCTGATACAGGGGAGATCTCAAAGCTCACTGCATTTATTCTGTGATGTAGTCTAATGGCTGTTGTGTAATGTCCACAGGCACACACAGTAAGACTGTGACAACTTTTAGTGAAGTGGTGTACAGACAAAGACTTGATCTCAAACTGAAAAGGAGACGCTTTTACACCATTTAATATATTTCTGTTTTCCATCTTCCAGATTTGCTGTGCTATCAGACAGTCTTGTTCAACCCCTCTATTTGGACCAGAGCAGCAGAACATTTGCCACCAATACCAGAGGGCACCAGAGAGGCTCATTGCCTCTTTGGACCTGCAGCTTGTGCTGCTGCAGTTGGTCCAGAATGAAGCTGAGGTGCAGCTCACCCTCCTCACCTCACTATTCTGAATCTTAGTATTCAGCAGGTGGGTGCCAGGGGTGGGGTTGAACATTACAACAAGCTGCAGGACATCACAGTATCATTCCAGCACAATGTATCACCACCACAGCCAACAAGAGGAGCCGCCACAACCTTTCTCCAACAGGCCTAGTCCTTTTAATCCCCAAGATCAAGCACATCAACAACAGCAGCAGCAGCACAGTCACTTCCAGTACCCTTCTATCAAGGACTCCAGGGACACGGACATGGAGCCCATGAACATGGACACAGACATGTATTTGGACCGTATGAATGGGTCAAGATCTGGGAGCTTTAGCTCATCCCCGCAGCCTCTCTCTGAGAGCCAAGCGGGCCACAAGCGTGTGGTGTTGGAGCGTGTGGTGTTGGAGCGCGTGGCGCTGGATTCGTCAGACTACAGACACCCTGACCAAATGTTCTCCAGTTCTACCTCCACCGCCACCCAACAGCCCCAGAGCAGCCACTCTGCAATGGGTCGGCAGGCTTGGATGCATGAATCACCTTCCCCTCAGACTAGGGCCTCTCATAGTGGAGGTGTGGATGGACAGGGTGTCCCAGAAAGTGCAGGGAGTATCTTGGCTAGCTTTGGCCTCTCCAGCCAGGATCTCAAGGTTCTTAGTCAGTACCCTGAGGATCAGCTAACACCTGATAATCTACCCTACATCATTCAGGACATCCTGAGCAGGAAATCAAATGACCAGAACATTGCAGCTTCCTCCTCTTCTTTATATTCTCAGAGCGCCACACACACTGTCTGTGAAACACAGCCTCCTCCTTCCTGTTCCCATGGAAGCTTGGGACACCGGCAATCCCCGGAAGTGTCCAGTATGTGCATTGACTACGGTCATTCAAGTCGAACCACTATTGACTACGGTCATTCAAGTCTACCCACTATTGTCAGCAGCAGCAGAGAGGCTTTCATACGAGAACCGCTATCGTGTGAAAACCTCTCAGCTGCTGAAAGAAAAAAACTAAAAAGACCACCAGCATCCTCACTTCCTAAACAAGAAATGGACGTTGCACCTGAAAGGTGGCAGTTCTCTCCTCACCCCCCTGTGCCAAATAAGCATGGAGACCTGGATTACCGCAAGTCAAGCAGCACATTTCACAAGAGCAAACGGTCACCTACAACAGAATGTCCCCTGCCTCCCAGATCTCGTCATTCAGACCTAGACTACAGAAGGGACAGTCCCAAACGTAGCCCTTCATCTGAAACACAGAGCGATTACTCGTCCTCATCCAAGTGTCCTGCTCCATGGTCCTCTCTCTCTAAACCACGTGACGACACCAAGAGGTTACCCACTCCCTCCATATGTGATTACTCAGCAGAGTCTCCTAAGGTGAGTGCCTTTGTGTCGTTGTCTCATTGTCTGTGGGTGTCCTTAAAGGAATACCTGCACACTTTGAATTGAAGTCTTCTATTTGTTATGCTTTTTTCTATGCTGGACACTCTGGTATTGGTGTAACTTCTGGGTTGTTTTGTCAGCACTATCCGGTACACCCCAGTGGTGTATTGTAATCATGTTGAGACTTGAACGGTAATTTTTCAGACACCTTTCACAGCTCTCTGTCCTTCTTGAAATGGAAGACTAATGGTTATCTATTTGCTATGATGCTTACATCACCTAAGTCGTTGGGTTAACCTAAGTCATGGCAGTATTAACATAGAGTAGCCACAAAACACGACTTTAAATATGCTTCCTATCTTTAAATTAGGGATGTTAATCAACGCATTATTTGCGAATCGACGCGTCGCGGCCGAAAATCGACGCGTCAATCGTTTTTTTTTTTTTCACTTTTTTTCTGCTAAGCAGCAGCTGAGAGAAGAGCGCACAACGGCGCATTACTTAAAACAACACAACTTATGCAGCTGCACCCATCAGAACTTGCATCAAAGCCCTAATAATAATTATAATAAATAATTGCTCTTCCTTGCGTTAGCAGCACAGAGTCTGTTCTCTAGAGACTAGAAGCGGAGTGACAAATGGAACGTAGTATAGTGGGAACCCTCTGGCTGCCGTGGCTGGCACCCCAGGCTGGTGTATCAATGTGGAGCTTTTGTCTGCCCCGCTCTCCTTCCCCGACCGCGTCCACGGGTGTTTCGCATTAACGACGACTCGACGAGTAGTGTATTTTGTGTTGTTTTATTGTCAATCTTGACAAAATCACTGCACACGAGGCGACGCTGCCAAGCGAGCTTTCGTGTCAAGCATGCATGCACACAGGCACGTAAACAAAACAAGTCAGCGCGCACTGCCATGACGCGCTTATCAGACCAGTCCAGCAGTGTTTCTCAACCAGTAGTCCGCGGACCTGACTAGCGCCGCATGCATGCGAATCTGCGATGCAAGCATGCACAACACAGACATGCACTCGTCTCCGACACAGAGACCCACACACCGGTCCTCTCACATTTGGAAAACATTAACGCTTATAACGTTTTTGAAGCGATTAAAAAAATTTTGGGGGAAAAACCTTAGAATACAAAAAATAATAATAAAACATTTTTCGATTTTTCGACTCGTACTTTTTGAGTCGCCGTGAGCATGAGTCGATTTTCAAGTCGATTTTTTTTCACAGGTTCACTATCTTAATTAAAGTTATGTGATATATAATAACCTTCTCCTTGATATGTTGATGATAACTTGAAAGTTCTCTCTCTCTCTCTCTCTCTCTCTCTGTTTTTCTTCAGGACTGGATTGATCATGTCGAGAGTGTAAAACACATTGAGTCCTACAGAGACCTACACAACAAGTGAGGATGCAATTCATTGTCCTTTAGAAGCCTTGACATTTCTTATGTTAAAGACCAGCATTCACCTTTTAATACTCCAAAATCGAAGAATGAGAATTAAAATAAGTTCTGTTAAAAAGAGTAATAATAATAAAATAAATAAAAAGTAAAAACAAAAACAATATTTTGCTCAGGCCTACTTTGTGGGAAAAAATTAAATAATTAAACATTTAATGATGTAGGATCCTGTATTCCCATGTCAGAAATCTTATCCTACTGTACATGCTACACAGTTTTTGGAATATTTATTTTCCTATTTCCTCATCATCCAGGCGTCACAAGAGCAAACGGTCACCTACACCAGAACGTCTCCTGCCTCCCAGATCTCGTCGTCCAGATCCAGACTACAGAAGGGACAGTCCCAAACGTAGCCCTTCATCTGAAACAAAGAGAGACTACTCATCCTCATCCAGACGTCCTGCTCCATGGTCCTCTCTCTCTAAACCACGTGACGACACCAAGAGGTTACCCACTCCCTCCATATGTGATTACTCAGCAGAGTCTCCTAAGGTGAGTGGTTTTGTGTCGTCGTCTCATTGTCTATGGATCTCCTTAAAGGAATACCTGCACACTTTGAATTGAAGTCTTCTATTTGTTATGTGTTTTTCCTCTGCAGTTGTCAGATATGTTGTTGTCCACTTTGTCATTGACATTTTTCTCACTAGCTGTGTTTACATGGACACCTTTCTTCCAATCTGATTAAAATAAACCCGATTGATAGTTTTGGATCAAGTGTTTACATGTGGTGAGATCAATCCAATCTGGTGTTTGATCAGGTTGTGAAAAGGTGTAGACCACCCCTCTTCACCCGATGAGAGTTTAAATCAGGTTGGGCTTGATCAGGTTTATTTAGGCGTATACATGGATGGACATAAAGTAAACACAGCTATTGTCATACTACATCATTGAACCCAATTGATATTGCTACTTGCAAATTCCAAACTAGTGTGCCAACCACTGGTTAGTACCAGTTCCTATTGGTTTGAATGATTGATACTATATCATTTACCCAACAAGTGCCCAGTGAGGGGAAAGCTAGGCCAAAATGTACAATATCAAGTGGACTGTTTAAATGGCCAGAAGTGCCAACTTAAACATAAAAATGTACCCGTGGTAGCACAGCTTTTGAGGCAAGTCATGCAGTAAGTACTGGGAGCTGATGGTAGGTGTGACGCTCCACCTCAGCAACCCAGGGGTCTAGCACATTGAAACAGGGATAGATTTCTGCACTCTGGCTGATACCGACAATAAGCCTATCCAACAACTTACTATGCTTGTTGGACACTCTGGTATTGGTATTGGTGTAATTTCTGGGGCTGTTTTGTCAGCACTATCCGGTACACCCCAGTGGTGTATTGTAATCATGTTGAGACGTGACAGGTCATTTTTCAGACACCTTTCACAGCTCTCTGTTCTTCTTATAATGGAAGACTAATGGTTATCTATTTGCTATGATGCTTACATCACCTAAGTCGTTGGGTTAACCTAAGTCATGGCGTTATTAACATAGAGTAGCCACAAAACACTACTTTAAATATGCTTCCTATCTTTAAACATGTTCACTATCTTAATTAAAGTTATGTGATATATTATAACCTTTTCCTTGATATGTTGATGATAACTTGACAGTTCTCTCTCTCTCTCTCTCTCTCTCTCTCTCTCTCTCTCTCTCTCTCTCTCTCTCTCTCTCTCTCTCTCTCTCTCTCTCTCTTTGTTTTTCTTCAGGACTGGATTGATCATGTCGAGAGTGTAAAACACACAGAGTCCTACAGAGACCTACACAACAAGTGAGGATGCAATTCATTGTCCTGTAGAAGCCTCGACATTTCTTATGTCAAACACCAGCATTCACCTTTTAATACTCCAAAATTGAAGAAAGAGAATTCAAATATGTTCTGTAAAAAAGAGTATTAATAATAAAATAAATAAAAACAAAAACAATGTTTTTTTTAGACATTTTGCTCAGGCCTGCACAATAATCCCCACCCCCAAAAAGACTGCATTCATTAACCACAAGTCAGCACAAAGTGCAGTCTAAAATAATGCACAAAATAAAGGCTCCCTTTTGTTTCCTATTTCCTCCTCATCCAGACGTCACAAGAGCAAACGGTCACCTACACCAGAACGTCTCCTGCCTCCCAGATCTCGTCATCCAGACCCAGACTACAGAAGTCTACAGCGTAGCCCTTCATCTGAAACACAGAGAGACTACTCATCCTCATCCAGACGTCCTGCTCCATGGTCCTCTCTATCTAAACCATGTGACGACACCAAGAGGTTACCCACTCCCTCCATATGTGATTACTCAGCAGAGTCTCCTAAGGTGAGTGCCTACATGTCGTCGTCTCATTGTCTGTGGGTCTCCTTAAAGGAATACCTGCACACTTTGAATTGAAGTCTTCTATTTGTTATGTGTTTTTCCTCTGCAGTTGTCAGATATGTTGTTGTCCACTTTGTCATTGGCATTCTTCTCACTAGCTATGTTTACATGGACACCTTTCTTCCAATCTGATGAAAATAAACCCGATTGAAGGTTTTGGATCAAGTGTTTACATGTGGTACGATCAATCCGATCCGGTGTTTGATCAGGTAGTGAAAACGTGTAGAGCACCCCTCTGCACCTGATTAGAGTTTAAATCGGGTTGGCCTTGATCAGGTTTATTTAGGTGTATACATGGAGAATTGTAATCTGGTTTATTTCTAATCTTGTTTTAACTCGATTAAAAGTGTCCTTGTAAAGTAAACACAGCTACTGTCATACCACGTCATTGAACCCAATTGATATTGCTAATTGCAGATTCTGAACTAGTGTGCCAACCACTGGCTCGTACCAGTTCCTATAGACCCCTTTCTGGGCCCGCCCCTTTCCCCCCTCCCCCTGAGCGGCAGCCATGATGGAGTTACTGCTGCAGCAGTGTGTGTCTATGTCTATGTCTATGGAGATGGGACTTTTAATGAAATTAGTCATTACCAGTCCCATCTCCATGATATTTAGATCTAATTCCTTCGCCAGTTCCATCCGCATGATTTGTAGATCTAATTCTATGAGTCCCATCCACATGATTTGTAGGTCTAATACCATCGCCAGTCCCATCCTTATGATTCGTAGATCTAATTCTATCTGTTCCATCTCAATTATGTTTAGGTGTAATTCCATCGCCAGTTCCATCCAAATGATTTTTAAATCTAATTCTATGAGTCCCATCTCCATGATTTGTAGGTCTAATTCCAATGCCAGTCCCATCCTTATGATTTGTAGATCTAATTCTGTCTGTTCCATCTCAATTATGTTTAGGTCTAATTCCATCGCCAGTTCTATCTGCATGATTTGTTGATCTAATTTTATCAGATCCATCCCAATGACTTTTAGATCTAATTTCACCACCAGTTCTATCCTTATGATTTGTAGATCTAATTCCATCAGTCCCATCTCAATTATGTGTAGGTCTAATTCCATCGCCAGTTCCATCCACATGATTTGTTGATCTAATTCTATATAGTTCCATCCTCATGATTTGTAGATCTAATTCCATCGCCAGTCCCATCCTTATGATTTGTAGATCTAATTCTATCAGTCCCATCTCAATTATGTGAAGGTCAAATTCTATAGCTAATTCGATACAGTCCCATCTCCATATTCTTTAGATCTAATTCCCATGATTTGTAGATCTAATTCCATCACCAGTTCCATCCCCATAATGTGTAGGTACAATTCCATCACCAGTTTCGCCAGTTTCATCCGCATGATTTGTAGATCTAATTCTATGAGTCCCATCCACATGATTTGTAGGTCTAATACCATCACCAGTCCCATCCTTATGATTTGTAGATCTAATTCTATTAGTCCCATCTCAATTATTTGTAGGTCTAACTCCATAGCAAGTTCCATCCGCATGATTTGTAGATCTAATTCCATAGGGTCACATCCCCATGATTTGTAGATCTAATTCCATCACCAGTTCCATCTCCATAAAGTGTAGGTCTAATTCCATCACCAGTTCCATCTGCATGATTTGTAGATCTAATTCTATCTGTCCCATCCCCATCATGTGTAGGTCTAATTCCATCACCAGTTCCATCTGCATGATTTGTAGATCTAATTCTATGAATCCCATCCCCATGATTTGTTGGTCTAATTCCATAGCCAGTCCCATCCTTATGATTTGTAGATCTAATTCCATCACCAGTCCCATCCCTATCATTTGTATGTCTAATTCTATTGCTAGTTCCATCCACATGATTTGTAGATCTAATTCATGTGCCGAATCTGAAGCCGGTGGGACGAACGTTTCTCGAGATAAGTGGATTACATACATACATACATACATACATACTCACAGAGATTTGTCACATTTATTGTAAGCAGATGAATTATGTGGATGGGACTGTATCGAATTAGACCTACAAATCATGGGGATGGAACTGGCGATGGAATTAGATCTAAACATAATTGAGATGTGACTGATAGAATTAGATCTACAAATCATGCGGATGAAACTGGCGATAGAATTGGACCTACACATCATGGGGATGGGACTGGTGATGGAATTAGATCTACAAATCATGACGATGGAACTATATAGAATTAGATCTACAAATCATGCGGATAGAACTGGCGATGGAATTAGACCTAAACATAATTGAGATGGAACAGATAGAATTAGATCTACAAATCATAAGGATGGGACTGGTGATGGAATTAGACCTACAAATCATGGAGATGGGACTCATAGAATTAGATTTACAAATCATTTGGATGGAACTGGCGATGGAATTACACCTAAACATAATTGAGATGGAACAGATAGAATTAGATCTATGAATCATAAGGATGGGACTGGCGATGGTATTAGACCTACAAATCATGTGGGTGGGACTCATAAAATTAGATCTACAAATCATGCGGATGAAACTGACGAAACTGGCGATGGAATTGTACCTACACATTATGGGGATGGAACTGGTGATGGAATTAGATCTACAAATCATGGGAATTAATATGGAGATGGGACTGTATCGAATTAGACTTACAAATCATGGGGATGGAACTGGCTATAGAATTTGACCTTCACATAATTGAGATGGGACTGATAGAATTAGATCTACAAATCATAAGGATGGGACTGGCGATGGAATTAGATCTACAAATCATGAGGATGGAACTATATAGAATTAGATCAACCAATCATGTGGATGGAACTGGCGATGGAATTAGACCTACACATAATTGAGATGGGACTGATGGAATTAGATCTACAAATCATAAGGATAGAACTGGTGGTGAAATTAGATCTAAAAATCATTGGGATGGACCTGATAAAATTAGATCAACAAATCATGCGGATAGAACTGGCGATGGAATTAGACCTAAACATAATTGAGATGGAACAGACAGAATTAGATCTACAAATCATAAGGATGGGACTGGCGATGGAATTAGACCTACAAATCATGGAGATGGGACTCATAGAATTAGATTTACAAATCATTTGGATGGAACTGGCGATGGAATTACACCTAAACATAATTGAGATGGAACAGATAGAATTAGATCTACGAATCATAAGGATGGGACTGGCGATGGTATTAGACCTACAAATCATGTGGATGGGACTCATAGAATTAGATCTACAAATCATGCGGATGGAACTGGCGAAGGAATTAGATCTAAATATCATGGAGATGGGACTGGTAATGACTAATTTCATTAAAAGTCCCATCTCCATAGACATAGACATAGACACACACTGCTGCAGCAGTAACTCCATCATGGCTGCCGCTCAGGGGGAGGGGGGAAAGGGGCGGGCCCAGAAAGGGGTCTATTGGTTTGAATGTTTGATACTGTACCGTACCCAACAAGTGCCCGGTGAGGGGAAAAGCTTGCCCAAAATGTACAATATCAAGTGGACTGTTTAAATGACCAGAAGTGCCAACTTTAACATAAAAATGTACCCGTGGTAGCACGGCTTTTGAGGCAAGTCATGCAGTAAGTACTGGGAGCTGATAGTAGGTGTTAAGCTCCACCTCAACAACCAAGGGGTCTAGCGCATTGAAAAAGGGTTATATTTTAATCTCCTCGAGTGCTCGGATCTCAGCTTCTAACTTACTATGATTGTTGGACACTCTGGTATTGGTATTGGTGTAACTTCTGGAGCTGTTTTGTCAGCACTATCCGGTACACCCCAGTTGTGTATTGTAATCATGTTGAGACGTGACATTTCATTTTTCAGACACGTTTCACAGCTCTCTGTCCTTCTTGAAATGGAAGACTAATGGTTATCTATTTGCTATCATGCTTACATCACCTAAGTTGTTCGGTTAACCTAAGTCATGGTGGTATTAACATGGGGTAGCCACAAAACACTATTTTAAATATGCTTCCTATCTTGAAATAATGCTCATTATCTTAATTAGAGTTATGTGATATATTATAACCTGCTCCTTGGTATGTTGATGATAACTTGCCAGTTAACTTGCTCTCTCTCTCTCTCTCTCTCTCTCTCTCTCTCTCTCTCTCTCTCTCTCTCTCTCTCTCTCTCTCTCCCCTTTGTTTTTCTTCAGGACTGGATTGATCATGTCGAGAGTGTAAAACACACAGAGTCCTACAGAGACCTACACAACAAGTGAGGATGCAATTCATTGTCCTGTAGAAGCCTTGACATTTCTTATGTTAAAGACCAGCATTCACCTTTTAATACTCCAAAATCGAAGAATGAGAATTAAAATATGTTCTGTAAAAAAGAGTAATAATAATAAAATAAATAAAAACAAAAACAATGTTTTGCTCAGGCCAGCACAATAATCCCCACCCCCCAAAAAGACTGCATTTATTAACCACAAGTCGGCACAAAGTGCAGTCTAAAATAATGCACGAAATAAAAGCTCCCTTTGTTAAAAAAAACCAAAACAAAACAAATCAATAAAAAAGCATAATGAAACATTTCATTATGTAGAATTGTGTATTTCAATTTTAGGAATATTTATTTTCTTATTTCCTCATCATCCAGGCGTCACAAGAGCAAACGGTCACCTACACCAGAACGTCTCCTGCCTCCCAGATCTCGTCATCCAGACCCAGACTACAGAAGGGACAGTCCCAAACGTAGCCCTTCATCTGAAACACAGAGAGACTACTCATCCTCATCCAGACGTCCTGCTCCATGGTCCTCTCTCTCTAAACCATGTGAAGACACCAAGAGGTCACCCACTCCCTCCATGATATGTGATTACTCAGCAGAGTCTCCTAAGGTGAGTGCCTACATGTCGTCGTCTCATTGTCTGTGGGTCTCCTTAAAGGAATACCTGCACACTTTGAATTGAAGTCTTCTATTTGTTATGTTTTTCCTCTGCAGTTGTCAGATATGTTGCTGTCCACTTTGTCATTGACATTCTTCTCACTAGCTGTGTTTACATGGACACCTTTCTTCCAATCTGATTAAAATAAACCTGATTGAAGGTTTTGGATCAAGTGTTTACATGTGGTTATCTATTTGCTATCATGCTTACATCACCTAAGTTGCTGGGTTAACCTAAGAAGTCATGGCAGTGTTAACATAGAGTAGCCACAAAACACTACTTTATGCTTCCTATCTATCCTATGTTGATGATAACTTGCCAGATGTCTCTCTTGAAATCTCTCTCTATCTATCTATCTATCTCTATCTCTATCTCTATCTCTCTCTCTCTCTCTCTCTCTCTCTCTCTCCCCTTTGTTTTTCTTCAGGACTGGATTGATCATGTCGAGAGTGTAAAACACACAGAGTCCTGCAGAGACCTACACAACAAGTGAGGATGCAATTCATTGTGCTTTAGAAGCCTTGACATTTCTTATGTTAAAGACCAGCATTCACCTTTTAATACTCCAAAATCGAAGAATGAGAATTAAAATATGTTCTGTAAAAAAAAGAGTAATAATAATAAAATAAATAAAAACAAAAACAATGTTTTGCTCAGACCAGCACAATAATCCCCACCCCCCAAAAAGACTGCATTTATTAACCACAAGTCGGCACAAAGTGCAGTCTAAAATAATGCACGAAATAAAAGCTCCCTTTGTGAAAAAACCCAAAACAAATCAATAAAAAAGCATAATGAAACATTTCATTATGTAGAATCGTGTATTTCAGTTTTAGGAATATTTATTTTCTTATTTCCTCATCATCCAGGCGTCACAAGAGCAAACGGTCACCTACACCAGAACGTCTCCTGCCTCCCAGATCTCGTCATCCAGACCCAGACTACAGAAGGGACAGTCCCAAACGTAGCCCTTCATCTGAAACACAGAGAGACTACTCATCCTCATCCAGACGTCCTGCTCCATGGTCCTCTCTCTCTAAACCATGTGAAGACACCAAGAGGTTACCCACTCCCTCCATGATATGTGATTACTCAGCAGAGTCTCCTAAGGTGAGTGCCTACATGTCGTCGTCTCATTGTCTGTGGGTCTCCTTAAAGGAATACCTGCACACTTTGAATTGAAGTCTTCTATTTGTTATGTTTTTCCTCTGCAGTTGTCAGATATGTTGTTGTCCACTTTGTCATTGATATTCTTCTCACTAGCTGTGTTTACATGGACACCTTTCTTCCAATCTGATTAAAATAAACCTGATTGAAGGTTTTGGATCAAGTGTTTACATGTGGTTATCTATTTGCTATCATGCTTACATCACCTAAGTTGCTGGGTTAACCTAAGAAGTCATGGCAGTGTTAACATAGAGTAGCCACAAAACACTACTTTATGCTTCCTATCTATCCTATGTTGATGATAACTTGCCAGATGTCTCTCTTGAAATCTCTCTCTCTATCTATCTATCTATCTATCTCTATCTCTATCTCTATCTCTATCTCTATCTCTATCTCTCTCTCTCTCTCTCTCTCTCTCTCTCTCTCTCTCTCTCTCTCTCTCTCTCTCCCCTTTGTTTTCTCCAGGACTGGATTGATCATGTCGAGAGTGTAAAACACACAGAGTCCTGCAGAGACCTACACAACAAGTGAGGATGCAATTCATTGTGCTTTAGAAGCCTTGACATTTCTTATGTTAAAGACCAGCATTCACCTTTTAATACTCCAAAATCGAAGAATGATAATTAAAATATGTAATAATAATAATAAAATAAATATAAACAAAAACAATGTTTTTCTTTAAACATATTGCTCAGGCCTGCACAATAATTCCCACCCCCCAAAAAGACTGTGTTTATTAACCACCAAGTCAGCACAAACAGCAGTCTAAAATAATGCACAAAATAAAGGCTCCCTTTGTGAAGAAAGAAAAAAAACCATAATGAAACATTTAGTTATGTAGAATTATGAATTCATTCCCGTATAGCGTCGGGTTCGGACAGAATTTGAAAACTCTTGACTGTACAGGGTTCCCACGGTCATGAAATTCCTGGAAATATTTTGAAATTAGAAAAAATGTTTTTCCAGTACTGGAAACGTTTTGGAATTGATCAAGGGTCCTGGAAGGTCCTCGAAAAAATAGCTATGCATTGTCTTTGGTTATTGATTTTGTTAATACCTCTGAAATGACGAATTCAACATTGGCCAAATTGTCAAATATTAGAGGAGAAATTGTGAAAATAGCAGATCTACATGTCATGTAGATCGGCTATTTTCACAATAAAACTGTGTTATACAAAATTCCTCAACTCAGTGCTCGTCAGGGTGGGGGGGGTCTCCAGTTCAAATATGATTATTTTGGGGGTCACGGCCTGAAAAGGTTGAGAACCACTGGCAAACACTACCTGCCTTTGGGCATTCCGCATAGGATTAAGCGACTCGTTATTGAGCTGAATTAATGTTACTAGCCCTTACCCGTTCAAAGATATGAGCTCTGAAATGATGTGCAGTGTGTGGGTTATGGGGTGTGCACTCGTGCACACAGTATATGAGGGATGG
Organism: Nannobrachium achirus; assembly: GCF_963921795.1. Taxonomy (NCBI): domain Eukaryota; kingdom Metazoa; phylum Chordata; class Actinopteri; order Myctophiformes; family Myctophidae; genus Nannobrachium; species Nannobrachium achirus. The sequence goes on from NC_137812.1 coordinate 17,358,637, forward strand.
AAAGTAACTTTAACTGGTGCTTACATGATAATATGTAGGAGCATCAATGTAAGAAATACCCGTTTCGTTTAATGGCTACAGAGATACTGTGTACCGATCTGCATGATTTTTGGACAACATCTGTAACAGGGCCAGACAACCCCCCCCCCACCCCACCCCCCGCGCGCCACACACACACACACACACACACACACACACACACACACACACACACACACACACACACACACAGCTGGTTAAACATGTTGCCTCATGCTAGATGCAGAATAGATATGCCTCATGCTAGATGCAGAATAGATAGTAGATATACCAGAAAAATGCTAATATACAGCATACGATTTGCTTCACAGTTATGTCCTGGAAATCGGGTTAAAAATTCTGGAAAGGTTTTGAAAATTAATTGGTAAAACAAATTGTTGTTGTGGTCTCCAGTTCGTTTTCAGCTGACATGACGGGCGGAGGAGAAGGAGGACGTGGTGGAGGTGAGGAGCCTCCCCAGTTGGCCCTGGACAAGGCCCGCCTGGAAGAGGAGTACCTGTCCCTGATGGCGGAGCTGGGGGAGGAGCCTGTCCCCTCCTCTGGGGGAGGGGGAGGACACAACGACAACCAGGGAGGAGGAGGAGAAGGAGGAAACGATAGCAACAATCAGCCCCCACCGGTCAGTGTTTCTGTTGGTGAAGGTATTATTAGATAGTGTTGGCAAATAAAATCCATTCATGGATCAATCATGATGCGGACATGGAAGATTATGAATCCAGGGTTCCCACAATCATGAAATTCCTGGAAATATTTTGAAATTAGAAAAATCTTTTTCCAGTACTGGCAGTACTGGAAAAGGTTTGGAATTGATCAAGGGTCCTGGAAAAATTGGCTATGCATTGTTGTTGTTGTCTAAAACAGGTATAACATTAGTTTTTCGTAACAGGCTGTGTGATTGCAGCCTAATGTATGTGACAAAAAGAACAGATCTACAAGCTTACAAGGTGCTTGTAGATCTGCAAGATTCTATGCTTTATTTTTGCTACACTGCCTGTCTTTGGGCATTGCACATAGGACTAAGAGACTCGTTATTGCGCTGAATGATTGTTATATAGTCCTGGAAATTGGGTTAAATATTCTGGAAAAGTTTTGGAAATCCATCTTCTATCCTGTTGTGTTCTCAATCTATTTAATCGAGGGTTGAGTACCGAAGTCGGTACTTTTATTGGTATCGAACGCACAACGTCGATACTATCGAGTATCGGTTCATGTAAAAACAAACGGTACCTTGTTTCAAAACTTGAAGGCACCCGTGGCGCATCCGTAACAACCTTGAGTTGCTTTAGTAAACTTGCGTAGTTGCGTTACTGTGAAAATGGCCCACAACTGAAAATATCTGATAATGTTATTATGATGATCCAACGTCTATAATCTCCGTCTGTGACACTGTGAGCATCATCACCTCTCCCCACGTTAACGCTCTGGACCAGAGCTACTCTCCCCATAGCCTCTCCCCCTCTCTTTTCTGTGTCGTATAAAACAAAAGAATACAGTCCCGGGAGAGATGTGGAGTATGGTGCATGTGTCTTTTGTTCCGACAGGCAACAAAAAGTAATTGATAGGTTGAAACAATCCTTTTAAGTATGTTAATTTCGCCAGCACAGCCACCCTGCCTCTGTATCTGTGACTCCATGCTGTATGTATGTATGCAGTTGACACGAATGCGCATTCACTTTCATTGGAGTTGCATTCAACAGCGCAATTGTTGATGTGAGGTTTAAGAATAAAGAGAATCAAGGTTTTATTAAGAATGTTTGTGTATAAAGAATGTTTCTATTGCAGACAAACACTTGTATATACAATAGCACCCATAGTAACAGTAATCCAGTAGTCCCATCAGCTACAGTAAGCTTACTACTTTACATAAAAATGGCTGAACCACTATTTTAGATGGTCTTAATAACCTATTGTGGTGTGTAAAATAGCCTATAGAAAAAAGTAAATAATAATAATAATGATAAATAGAAAGTATCAAACGGTATCGAAAAAGGTATCTTATCGATTCCCAGGTATCGAAAAAGGTATCGTATCGATTCAGAGGTGAAAGGTACCCATCTCTAATTTCATCTCCATCCTCAGGTGGAGGAGCATCAGTTCCAAGACTTCCCGGACCTCCGGGACTTTGTGACGGTAGACGAGGTGGGAGACGCAAACGACTTCCCCAATAATCCTCCGACCGATGCCGTTGCCATGGATACCACGGTGACGGTAGATCAGGTAGGAGATGTGAGCTGGTGGACAGTAGCTAAATACGTTTACTTGTGTTCTTAAAGCTATACTGTGTAGGGTCAATAGCGGTATACTTTACAGAAAACAGCGGATGTAATAATAATAAAATAAATAAAAACAAAAACAATGTTTTTCTTTAGACATTTTGCTCAGGCAAAAAGACTGCGTTTATTAACCACCAAGTCAGCACAAACAACAGTCTAAAATAATGCACAAAATAAAGGCTCCCTTTGTGGGAAAAAAAAAACCCTATAATGAAACATTTCATTGTAGAATTATGAATTCATTCCCGTGTCGGAATACTTATCCTACATGGTACACAGTTTAGGGAATACTTATTTTCCTAAGCATACATTACCCGGCCTGAAAATGTCGGTATAGGGTCGAGTTCGGACAGAATTTGAAAACTCTTGACTGTAACAAATTGTTGTTGTGGTCTCCAGTTCCTTCATCGAAAACATCGGTCGCGTCTGCTTTTTTCGTCCGTTTTTCACCCGGGGCCGCTGCGGACTACCGGGGCGGGGACGCGGCCCACCGGGGCCCATCCGTAGAGGGGTCTTGCATCCCTCTACGACCAGGCGTTCGGGAGATACAGGCTACGACTCCTACACCAGAGTAAACACTGTTGTTGATTTAAAGGACAACTTTAGTTTTTTACAACAAGGGTTCATATTTTAGATTGTAATTAAAGAATATAAAAGATGAGCGTTAAAATCATTTCATTTACTTCTTTCTATTGTTTTAGAGATTCTTATTTCAGTGGTTGGGGGCATGCGTACAAGTGGCTAAATATGTAATTTTACACAGAATAAGCCCATTCCCAAGATACAACACAACCTTTCATGGTTGGATGTGACTTATGGGGGCTAGAAGTGTTACTGTAAATAGCAATAAAGAAACTGCTGGCTTATTGTGTCTAAAAAGACATATTTAGCCACTTGTCCGCATGCCCCCATCAGTACGCATGCCCCACATTTTAGCACGGTAAACGCGATAAAACAATAGAACGAAGCAAATGAAAACATTTTAACACTCACTTTTTCTTTTCCCAATTACAATCTAAAATATGAACCCTTGTTGTAAAAAAACAAAGTTGTCCTTTAATAGTTAGATCAAATTTAAGATTTGTTTAATTGAAAAAGTTACATAGTATAGCTTTAAATACATTTTGGGAGCATTTGTTTTTGTAGTTTAGTTTTTGGAGCGGTGAAAGCGCTCCCAATAGACAGGTATATCCGTGGGTATGTGGCTGGCTGGCTGGCTGGCTGGCTGGGTGGGTGGGTGGCTGGCTGGCCCTGTCCGTAGCCTGGGCAATACCTTGAGTGGCCACACACAACACACTAGTTAAAGGAGGGGCGCTGTTTTGTGCAGGCCAGGCACACTCACCACTCACTCACAGGCACAGTTTACACTCACTCACTCACTCACATGGGGTACAGCTGCTCAAATTCACCGCTCCACTTCGAACCGAGGTTTGATTTTTTGCTAGCCGATGACTTTAACGCTGCTATAAAGTAACAGTTTGACAGGCAAGAGTAAAAGCGTGACACAACTGCTGCAGGACACTAAAGGCGTCTTTCCACTGCAAGGTGGAACCAGAACCTTCAGGAACCTGAACCTATTTTTTTGGTTCTGGTTCTGTTTCCAATGCGAACGGCCCAGTTTCAGACGAGGTTCCTTGAACCATTTTTAGATCCTGCTCCTGAGGTAGAACTAAACTTGAGTTCTGGGAACCTATGGGCGGGGCCAGCAGCGCTCCTGCTCTCAATTGGTCAAGCGAAGGTGACGACACAGAGGAAAACGGGGAGAAATAACTCTCAACATATCTCTCCTATTCCGACAGACAGAAACACATACACTGAAACAGTTTGAACACGACGCGTTGACGCCAGACTACTGCCACGACACGTTGGTCAAGTGAATGTGATGATGTACGTAAGGGATAATGACCGGCTCTGCGGTGTTTCTCCATATATAACAGACCGACAGCCTGATAACTCCCTGAGGCACAGCCGAGAGGAGTTATGATGTTATATATGGAGAAACACCAAGGAGCCAGTCATTATCCCGCTTATTACCCAGCTACTAAATAAAATTAATAATCTGACTCAAAACTAATAATCTCCATCATCAGGTGGAGGAGGATCAGTTCCGAGACTTCCCGGACCTCCGGGACTTTGTGACGGTAGACGAGGTGGTAGACGAGGTGGGAGACGAGGTGGGAGACGCAAACGACTTCCCCAATAGTCCTCCGACCGATGCCGTTGCCATGGATACCACGGTGACGGTAGATAAGGTAGGAGATGTGAGCTGGTGGACAGTAACTAAGTACGTTTACTTGTGTAATGTGTTCTTAAGTGGTACATTTTGGGAGCATTTGTTTTTGTAGTTAATTTTTTTGCAAGCCGATGACTTTAACGCTGCTACTTTTCAAATATAAATATTGTACTTTTGACTACTGCATGTCGGGGTTGCCTGATAGTGGATGATGCGACGTTCAGGCAAGTCCCGGAAAAGACGCACTGTGATTGGCCAGAGGCACTTTGAGTGCCAGTTCACCCCCAAACATTATTTACAAGTATGACGCCTTAAGGGTGAGATGCAACCGCAGGGCACAGGGAAACAACAGACTTAAAAAATTAGCTAATTTGACTATTTATACTTGGCTTAAGTTTTTTTTTTAACTGGCTAAAAAGAAACATGTCAATACATATGCATATGAGACATGGTGGGGGCGGACATTAACACATTGGCTGAGCCTAGATGGAGCCAAAGTTATCCTCTCTGGCTGCCCAGGTCCACCACCATTCTATTGCTCACGGCCCTGCTGCGTCAGTGCATGCGCAATGACGTCACTTGGTCACATGACCGTAGTCAGGAAGTTTTGTTCTTCCACCTAGTATGGGCCAGTGTAGTATTTAGCTATTGATTGCCGATCTAATTTGGTCATGTTTCCAGCCACGCCCGGAGTTTTTTTTTTTTTTATATATATCTTTATTCATGTCACATATATTTCAACATTGTACATTAAACAAGTCAATATTGCAAAGACATTCTTTTTCTTTTTTTTTTTTCCCCTTTTCCCCAACCCTCCCCCCATATTGCTATCATTAGTCACTCCTTGAAAAAAAAAATAAAGACAGTAACAATAAAAATAAATACAAAACAATAAATCAGCGTACACAGTATGCACGATAGTAAAGAAAAGTAGTTACACAAACAAGGTTAAGTACAATAAATTAAAATAAAAAAAATAAAATAATATATATATATATAATATATATAATAAAAATACCAGTGGAATTAAGTCTCCTAGAAACCATAGTTGTATTATTTACACAGATCAAGTCGATAGAGTGCTAACAGACATCATCCTCCTCAGTTATGTATATCATTACAAGTTGCCCCGAGAGGTGGCCATTAAATATTCTGAGTTGTACAGTGTTGGTCAGTCTGCTGCAAGTGTCCTCAGACCCTCAAAGTATGTGATAAGTGGTTGCCAGGTCGAGAAAAATCTGTCTACCGATCCCCTCAGTGTGAATTTTATTTTTTCCAATTTTAGAAATCCCATGATGTCCTTTAACCATAAATCAGCAGAAGGAGGGGTAGGAGATTTCCATAACAGTAATATCCTACGTCTTGCCACTAATGTTGCGAAGGCCAATATGTTGGATTTCTTTGTTGTTAGTAGCTGAAAATTCGATGGCACTCCAAAAATAGCTATTTGGGGTGAAGGCTCTAATTGAACCGAGAACACTTCAGAGAGAATCTCAAAGATTTTTGTCCAATATTGTACTAGCTTTGGGCAAGACCAGAACATGTGAGTATGGTTTGCTGGCGATAGCGCACAGCGATCACATTTGTCATCAACATCAGGATATATCTTAGCGAGCTTTGATTTGCAATAATGAAGTCTATGAAAGATTTTAAATTGAATAAGTCCCAATCTTGCACATGACGTCGACGTATTAATCCTGTCAATAGCCCCGTCCCACCACTCGTCAGGAAAGGCTTCACCTAATTCAGTCTCCCAATTCTCCCTGTTCTTAGCTAGTGGGAACATATTTAGTTGGGTGATAGAATAGTAAGTCATTGAGATATGTCCTTTCCCTCCGGGTTGCAATTTTAGGAGAGTTTCCCAAGGTAGATCCCTCGGCCTCTCAGGGAATGAAGGGAAATGATTTCTAACAAAATCTCTGATTTGGAAAAAACGAAACTGATTATTTCTAGGCAGGTCAAATTTGGTCCGAATTTTATCGAAACTACAGAATATGTTTTTCTCATATAGGTCAGAGAATTTAACAATTCCCTTATCTTTCCAAATAGTGAAAGCAGAATCTAGTGTAGAGGGAGGAAACAAATGGTTGTGGACTATGGGGCAATTTATTGAGCTGTCTTTGAATTTAAAATGGGACCGCAGTTGCGACCAAATTTTTAGAGAAGCGATGACCACTGGATTAGTAGTATATTTAGTCGGTGATAAGGGAAGTTTAGAATGGACCAATACAGCAAGAGAGGTTGAGCGACAGGATTGGGCCTCCAATAAGCACCAGTCCGTCGATGGGGAGTGGAACCAGTAGGCCAACTTCTGCACATTGGCAGCCCAATAGTAAAATGTAAAATTTGGAAGGGCCAGGCCACCATCTTCGCGACTTCTTTGTAAAGTGGAAATTTTAATTCTAGACTGTTTACCCGCCCATATAAATGGTGATATGATCCGATCAAGAGCTACAAAGAATGATTTAGGGATGTATATTGGAATACATTGAAAGAGAAAGGAGAATTTCGGAAGTATAGTCATTTTAACAGATTGAATCCTTCCTGTCAGAGACAGAGGCAAGCTATCCCATCTTTGAAGATCTAACTTTACTTGGTCTAATAGGGGGGTAAAATTTGCAGAAAAAAGTGAAGTGAACTTGTTCGTAATATTTACACCTAGATATTTGAAACTAGAGGCTGAAATGTGGAATGGCACATCTGTTTGTGCAATACCTTTTGCGCTATCGTTAATAGGGAAAAACTCGCTCTTTTGATAGTTCAGTTTGTACCCCGAGAAGCTACCAAAATCCTTTAATATAGCAAGCACATGAGGGATGGCTGGGACAGGGTTGGATAGGTACAATAGTAAATCATCAGCATAGAGAGAAACCCTGTACTCAGTACCCCCACGCACTATCCCACGGAAGAGTCGTGAGGTCCTCAACGCTATAGAAAGCGGTTCGATTGATATCGCAAATAAAAGTGGGGATAGGGGGCAACCCTGTCTTGTCCCTCTAGTCAGGGGGAAGTACTCTGATCTAGAACTGTTAGTACAGACACTCGCCTTAGGGGAGGTATATAGAAGTTGAACCCATGAAATGAAAGTATCACCAAAACCAAATTCTCTAAGTACCATGAACAAGTATTCCCACTCGACCCTATCAAACGCTTTTTCGGCGTCCATAGCAATGGCCGCCTCAGAAGTATTGGAGGGTTTAGACGAGTACACTAAATTCATTAATTTCCTAACATTTGAGAATAAGTGGCGTTTTTGTATAAAACCAGTCTGTTCCTCTGAGATAATATCAGGTAAGGCTTTTTCCAGTCTAATGGCAAGTGTCTTAGCCAAAATCTTACTATCAACATTTAGCAAGGAAATAGGTCTATAAGATCCACAGCTAGTTGGGTCTTTATCTTTTTTGAGAATAAGGGAGATAGTTGCCTGTGTTAGGGTTGGCGGAAGAGCTCCATTAGTCAGGGATTCGTTGTACATGTCGAGCAATAGAGGAGAAAGTTTTTCACTAAATGTTTTATAAAATTCTGAAGGATAGCCGTCCGGGCCTGGAGATTTATTGCTCTGCATTAATTTAATGGCCTCAGTTAGCTCTGTTAGAGCTAAAGGCTTATCTATCCGCTCTGCATCGGCTAAGTCGAGTTTAGGGAAATTGAGATTTGAAAGAAATGCCGTTGCATCAGATGGGTCGTTTGGGGACTCCGATTTGTAGAGAGTAGAATAAAAACTAGCAAATGCCCGGTTGATCCCAGAGGGAGTCGTCTGTAATGTATTAGAGCCATCTTTTATCTGCGAAATCTGCCGGGTAGCAGCTTGCCGCTTAAGTTGGTGTGCTAAAAGGCGGCTGCATTTATCTCCATGTTCGTAATACCGTCCCTTCGATCTAGTTAGTAGCTTCTCAGCGGTTGTTGTAGTCAGTAAATTAACTTTATTCTGAAGGTCGAGCCTCTTTTTACATAACTCTGGAGTAGGGTTTGACACTATGAGTTTGTCCAAATCAGCGATGTCCTTACATAAACCGTCAAATTTTTGTTGTTTGGCCTTGTTGGATGATATTGAGTATGAAATTATTTGGCCTCTGAGAAAAGCCTTCAACGATTCCCATAAAATGGAGGCAGAAGTGTCTTCCGTTTTATTTGTAATAATAAAAGTGTCGATAGAGCTGGAAATGTAGTCGCAAAACCTTTTTTCAGACAAAAGCAATGAGTTGAAACGCCATAAGGGTCTTTCCCTTTGACAGTTAGAGAAATTTATATCAAGTTGTATAGTTGCATGGTCTGAAATGACTATAGCCGTGTAATCACATAATTCGACGGCTGGCAGGAAAGACTGATCAATAAAAAAATAGTCAATTCGAGTAAATGTTTTGTGCACATTTGAGAAAAAGGAGAACCCTTTTGTTTGAGGGTTTCTCTCTCTCCAGGGATCAACACATCCACTTTCCTTCATGAACACATCAAAGGCTTTAGCCATAGCCGATTGTTGTTGAATTTTAGGGTTTGATTTGTCTAATGCAGGGTTCATCGCTGAATTCAGATCTCCCCCAAAAATGAGGCGGTGAGTATCTAAGTTGGGAAGAGATGATAAAAGGTTGTTCGCAAATCTGGCATCGTCCCAGTTTGGGGCGTAAACATTCACCAAGATTACTGGTATCTGATGAAGAGTACCCGTTAGAATAATATACCGCCCCGCATTATCAACTTTAGTGTCAGAAATAGTGAAGTTTAATCTCTTATTTATTAAGATGGCAACCCCTCTAGTTCTACTATCCAGGCTTGAATGGAAATATTGGCCCACCCAATTGCTGCGTAATCTAGTATGATCAGATAATCGAAGGTGAGTCTCTTGTAAGAAAGCAATATCTGGTTTCAGCCTTTTCAATTGTAAATAAACTTTGGATCTCTTGATCGGCCCATTTAAGCCCTTCACATTCCATGAAATAAACTTTATATTGGAGCATTTACTCATACCAATTTAGTTGGGTCAAGTAAAAGAGCGGAGGATGACTCGTCCGTTGCACTCCTAGCGTATGACTTGTAATATCGTGTGACATAGAGAACAGTTTACAAGCATTATTACACATCCTGAAGACTTATTAAATACAGAAAGCAAAAGGACAAACAAAAACATAAATACAGTGTCGAGTGTGGTCGATAGCAATATTCCCCGGTTCCCTAAGTCAGCTTTCCAAAAAGAAAAGGACAGCGGGAAAAAATATCCAAAACGCTTCCAATCGGTGTTATTCCTGATCATAATCTATTCTAATCTGAACGCATGTTGGGTGACTCCCCACATAGTCACAATCATAACCATAATATTGACATTGAAAATAGAACAAAAAAGTTTTAGTACAAAAAAAAAAAAAGAAGTTCAAACCCGAGTAAGGTTACCAAGTGTTAAGAATAATGAATTTTACCAATGTATTCCCAATTATGAGGGAAAAGAGGGATAGGAACATTAACAGTGCTACTCCCAATTAGTTAAAAAAAAAAAAGAATAGCAAAGAGAAGAAAACATATACATATATACTGTAGCAAAGGCTATAATCTATCTCCATCCAGTGAGTATCTCCTGAGGTCCATCTGTATATAGCGTATTATGGTAGAGGCTAAGAGGGCATTATGGGTACGCAAAAGACTATATAGAGTAAAATACGAGAATATGAGTTTCATCTAAACCATCTTTTTTTTTTTTTTTTTTTTTTCCCAATGTATTATAATATATGGTTTTTAATTATTATCAATTCAATTCACTTGTATAGGACATCCATTCACCCCATGAAGTATTATCAGTAAATAATTTAAAATAATAATAATAATAATAATAACTCTCAGGAGTGTGGTATAGAATCAGCAATTTCAGCAAAGCCAAATGTACTCATCTAATCCATCTATCAGCATATATTTCCCCTTGGTGTATTCTGCAGAATTGCCACTGGATGGAGACAGAAATCACAGAGTGCTAAGAACTACAATTGAGAACTACAAAAAAAGGGATAGGAACATTAACAGTGAATAGCAAAGAACAGAACAGAAAAGAAAAGAAAAGAAAACATATACATATATACTGTAATAAAGGCTATAATCTATCTCCATCCAGTGAGTATCTCCTGGAGCCCATCTGTATATAGCGTATTATGGTAAAGGCTAAGAGGGCATTATGGGTACGCAAAAGACTATATAGAGTAAAATACGAAAATATGAGCTTCATCTAAACCATCTTTTTTTTTTTTTTTTTTTTTCCCAATGTATTAAAATATATGGTTTTTAATTATTATCAATTCAATTCACTTATATAGGACATCCATTCACCCCATGAAGTATTATTAGTAAATAAAAAAAATAAAAGTAATAACTCTCAGAGGGGAGGAGTGTGGTATAGAATCAGCAACTTCAGCAAAGCCAAATGTACTCATCTAATCTATCTATCAGCATATATTTCCCCTTGGTGTATTCTACAGAATTGCCACTGGATGGAGGCAGAAATCACAAAGTGCTAAGAACTACAATTGAGAACTACAATAACCAGATATCTAAATGGAGGGTTTAGGTAGGGGGCAGTAGGGCGTCAGTGAAGAAAACCACAACAACCATAACAGAAAGTAGAGTAAGCTCAAGAGTAGAACATTATGTCACGTGTCATAAGAGGGAGGTTGTCACTCAGTCACAGACCTAAAGGCAAAGCAACGTGACACGATATCTCTCCTCCCCCTACACGTTTACAGCAACAGAAGAAAAGGAAAAGAAAAAACAGCCACTGAGCATTTAATCACTCAAGTCGCATATACCGAGGTTACCCAAACCTGTCTCGGTCCACATTTACATCTTGTTCATAAGCTATATAGCAGACTCACGTGCACCAGTTAAAGGGAAGTTAAGAAATGAAAGACAACATTTAATTCCGATTTCCAGTAGGTCTGACAATTAGCTTACATTATGATTGTTGCGTGTCATGATCATAAAAAAAAATAGAAAACAATAAGTCGCCCGTTTCCCCCCTCCCCCCAAGTAAGGAAATATAGACAGAAATAATAAAACAAAAAAAAGGAAAAGTTAGAGTCCAAACAGCTCGTAGTTTAAAGCCAAAAAAGGGAACGGAAAAAAAAGTTTTGTAGAGAAAAAAAAAAAGTAGATAATAATAATAAGTGCTATTCTAAATGTCCATAGCATTGTCCGAGAGCGCACCATCCTGTTCCCCAATCATCAATCCCCCCCCATATCAACAAGTCCGAAGTAATAGTGGCTGGTTGGGATTAGATACAAATGTGTATGCACTTATAGAGTGTTTATCCCACACCTAGAACAGACATTAGTCATTGTCGTCTGGCCCCTTGGGGCCATCCATTTTGTCAGGCTCGACAGCATCGTTACCTGTAGCAGCATAAGTTGAGGTGTCCACGTCTTCGTACACGTCGCCTCCTCCCCCAGTTGAGTTGACATCGTTGATGGCTCGATCCAGGTTGGCCGCGCCGCCTCCCCCAGTCGCGCCGCGGTCATCGTTGTCGTCCTCGCCGGGGACAGTGGCACCATCCTCCTCCTTCGGTTCGGCGGCGTCTCTATCCTCGGTCCGGGCGGCGGCGTTAACATCCAGTGGTGGGTCGGGGAGTGGAGCGATGTGCTGGTCGTAGAACAGCTGTGCGTCTGCGGCGGTCTTGAATTCGTGGGTTCTGTTCTTGAATTCCAGTTTTAAGACAGCGGGAAAGACGAGGCGGAATCTGAGTTTTTTAGCGAATAATAAAGATTTAATTCGCAGGAATGAACTTCTAAGCTTGGCCGTGGCAGGGGCATAGTCCGGGTAGAAAATGAGCTTCTGGCCTCTCCAGTTGAGCTGGCTCCGGTCGACTTTTAGGGCACGGACTTTGTCTTGGAAGTAGTGGAAACGTACTATCATCACCCTCGGTTTTGCAGAGGCACCCGAGCGCTCTTTACCGATCCTATGGGCTCTGTCCAAAACAGGAGGAGAAGGGTACACATCAGGCCCGAGCACTTTGAAGAAAAGGTTAGACATGAATTGAACGCAATCTTTCTTCTCCTCTGCGCTCTTTTCGACGACGTTCATGACTCGCAAATTGCAGCGCCTGGACCGATTAGAAGCGTCCTCCATTCGTTCACTGAGGGAGGCGTTCTGAGTCGTGAGTTGTTCGCATAGTCGTTCAAGAACGGTGACTCGGTCTGTAAACTCCGTCAGGCCTTCCTCCAAGTCAAAAATACGCTGGCTGTGATCTGTGATAGCCGTCTTCACCTCCTCCATAGCCTTTGTCAGAGGAGAGAGTGCTTTTCCAATCACCCTTTCGGTCACCCTTCCAGCTATCTCTTCCATAGAAGCAGTCAGTATTAAGCGGAGAGCCTCCAGGTCTGGTGGGAGGCCAGAGCTAACAATGCTAGCGCTAGCTCCATTAGCACTAGCTGTGGTAGCCGCCGGGCTGGCCATGCTGTCTGTTGCTCTTTCGTCGGCGAGTGATCGCTGCTGCCGTGTAATATATCCGCTCAGGTTCTTCTGCTGCGAGCTTTTACCACCTCGGCGGGACATGATACATTAATAGCTACTCAGGGTCTTCTTCCAAGTTGAACTATGTCTCAATAAACGGTTTAAATCAATTTAAATGGAAAGTTTGCGGAGAGCCACCTTTTCGTGCGTGTCTCCTCTCCTACATCCTAACCGGAAGTCCCCACGCCCGGAGTTTTAGCCATAAAAACAAACATCAGAGATAAAGGGCTTTAAAGATGGGGAAATGCATTGGAGTATATGGAGAAAAACGGATTTTATGTTGTTACTGTAAATACAGTAAACGCGGCGAACACGCCGTGGGCCTCCAGCGACATCAAAGAGTTTGACGCGTGGGCACTCGCTGAGTTAATTGACGATAAATATTGCATGCAGGCGAGCATAATCCTACTAATAAAGCAGCAAACTCACGCTCTAACGCTCTAACGCTCTAACGCTCACGCTTATCTACGTTTATCTATTCACTCGCTTCAGCAACTGATACCAAAGTTCACATGGTATTGGCCATTAGCATTATACCAACACTGACGGAGCCCGAATTTCATTTCTCCCAAATTAAAGCAGTTTTTAAACCACTTCTGTTGAACTCTGCTGTCTGTTGCCAGGGTTACGGTCCGTTCCTCCAGGCCATGGGATCTGTAGCCCCACACACACACACCCCTTTCTCTCACAGTTAGGAATGTTTCTCTCTCTCTCTCTCTCTCTCTCTCTCTCTCTCTCTCACACACTTTCACCGGGTGCGTTTGACATATTTTGGAGCACATATCTTCGAACGGGTAAGGTCTAGTTGAGAATAATGGAGCAGAGTAGAAAGAACTGAGAGGAGAATAATGTTTGTGTTTGCAACACAAGCAAAGGCTCTTCAAAGTACACGTGAGGAGGAAAAGGTTAGAGGAGATCTGTACACGTTGAAACACTCACTGATCAGAGTTTCAGGTGTACTGGACATCAATAGACCATATTTACACCGCGGCCACAAGCGCCTGTAGGAGGTGTAAAAGAGCATCATTTCTGAAGGGCACATAAAAATGTGTGCCATGACACAATCAGTTCATGGTTCATAATTCAACTTTTTGCAATCAGTGTGGAGCAGCGCAAACGAGACATTGTGTGTGTGTGTGTGTGTGTGTGTGTGTGTGTGTGTGTGTCTGTGTCATTACAGGCAAGCATTACAGTGTGACAGGCAAGAGTAGCAGTGTGACTGCGAGTAACAGCGTTACTCTTTTTAATGCTAAAAAAACTAATGTTAAAAATGCAAAAAAATGCAAATGTTAAAGTTAAAAATGCCAACGCCAACCTTTACACAATGTTGCACACATAAAGCGAGCTCCAGGCACACTTAAAAAATCTTTGAGATTTCCTTTTGTAGTTATTAATGATTTCTTATTATTACTGTCATAGGGGTCAGCTGCTCCGGTGGATTTGGTTTCATTTGAACCGTTGCCCAGCTTGATGGACACCCCCACGGCGCCCACTACTAAACTGAAGGACATTCTTAAAGATCCTGACTATCCTGTGATATTTTACCGTAATGGCAAGGTCAGTGGCTACCGCTGTAAACTCTGTAACATCAGAGTGAAAACTACCGATGTTGCACAACCAGGCAATCACTACAAGGGAAAAAAGCACAAGGTGAATGCGTTCCTGCGCCTCAGTAAGGAGGTAAACATAAGTGCAGAACCCGACGGAACCATCCACACCAGCCAAGATGAACGTGTGAAGGAGGTTTCAACCATCCACGCCAGCCAAGATGAACGTGTGGAGGAGGTTTCAACCATCCACGCCAGCCAAGATGAACGTGTGGAGGAGGTTTCAACCATCCACGCCAGCCAAGATGAACGTGTGAAGGAGGTTTCAACCATCCACGCCAGCCAAGATGAACGTGTGGAGGAGGTTTCAACCATCCACGCCAGCCAAGATGAACATGTGGAGAAGGTTTCCAGCGGTTTGCACTGTAAACTATGTCAATGTTTTTTACCAAAAGGTGCTGCCGCTATAAAAGCCCACCTGACGGGGAAGCGGCATGCTAAACGTTTACGACAGCTGGACCAAGAGAGGAAACCCAAGGCACCAAGGTCGGTTTGACTTTAAACAATTATTTTCCCTGCTCCGCTCTCACTATTAACTTTTTACAGAATTGGATATTTGATACCCTTCTCGTTGACTAAAACTCAGGTTCAGGTTCAGGTTCAGGTTCAGGTTCGGTTTATTAGTCAAATGCGTATCCATACAAGTACAGACAAACAATGAAATGCTTGTGCCAAGAGCACTCTCAGCCTTATTGCACACAAAACAATACGACAACAACAGGTCACCCAGGACAACCCAAAAAACAACAAAACAACCATACAGTGTGACAGTGTACAGTTTAAAAACTGCGTATTGCACATGAATACCTACGTCTCGCTTCCATCTCTTCGTTAAGCAACCTGATTGCTTGAGCATAAAAACTATTACTGAAACGGGTGGTGTGAGATTTGATGCTCTGGTAACGTTTTTTTGAAGGGAGGAGATAGAACAGGGAATGGGCGGGATGACAGCTGTCCTTTAAGATGTTCTCTGTCTTTTTCTTACAGCGTGTGTTATAGATTGTGTGTAGCTGTGGTAATTCTGTGCCAATGATTTTGGCAGCTCTCTTCACAATTCTCTGTAACTGTTTACTGTCTTGAGCAGTCACGTTACCAAACCACACTGTTATGCATCCTGTCAATACACTTTCTATGGTACAGCGATAGAAATTAACAAGAGCCTTGGTGCTTAGGCCAAATCTCCTGAGGCGCCGCAGAAAGTACAATCGCTGCTGCGCTTTCTTAAGGATACCTTCGCTGTTTTGAGACCATGTGAGTGAGTTTGTTATGTGAACACCCAGGAATTTGAAACTGTCCACTATGTCTACAGGTGAACCATTTATGGTTACGGGACTGTGATTGACTTCAGATTTCCTAAAGTCAACGATGATCTCTTTTGTTTTACTAACATTTAGAGAGAGATTGTTATTCTGGCACCATAGGGTTAGCTCTTCAATTTCCCTCCTATAGGCCCTCTCATCATCGTTGGATATTAGTCCTATAACCGTGGTGTCATCTGCAAATTTGAGAATAGAATTATTTCCACACCTGGCAACACAGTCATAGGTGAACAGACTATACAACAAGGGACTGAGGCAACAGCCCTGGGGCGCTCCAGTCCTGGTCAATATCTTAGATGAATGCTTGTTCCCTATTCGTACAGATTGTGGCCTGCCTGTCAAAAAGTCAAACAGCCAGTTGCAGATACTACTGCCCAGACCAAGACCCCTGAGTTTCAACACAAGCTTAGATGGTACAATCGTGTTAAAGGCAGAGCTATAATCTATGAAGAGTAGTCTGACATAAGAGTTCTTATTCTCCAGATGTTTCAAGGCAATGTGTAGTGCGAGAGAAATAGCATCATCGACTGATCTATTAGCACAGTATGCAAACTGTAATGGATCAGTATTGGCAGGGATAATGTGCGTTATATGTGATATAACCATTTTTTCCAGACACTTCATAAGAACAGAGGTCAAAGCCACAGGGCGATAATCATTAAGACAGGTGACAGGTTTTTTCTTTGCTATGGGTACAATTATGGTTTCCTTGAAACACAACGGTACCACACACAATGACAGGGACATATTGAAAATGTCAGTAAAGACTCCCGAAAGCTGGTCAAAACACAACTTAAGGACACGTGAGGCAATCCCATCAGGACCGGCCGCCTTATGAGTCCCAACGCTTTTAAAAGTTTTACTCACATCTCGTTGTGTCACCTGCAGCTCCACCGCACCGGGTGTACCCCGCACCGGTGTAACTGGGTCCGTGTTGTGAGATTCAAAGCGGGCGAAAAAGTTATTCAATTCGTCCGGTAGAGAGTCCGAGGTGTTAATAACAGCCGGCTTCGGTTTGTAATCCGTAATCGCCTGCAGCCCTCTCCACATACGCCGTGCGTCACAGCCACTATAGTTGTTCTCCAGTTTGTCCCTATATTGTCTCTTAGCGTCTCTGATCGCCCTCCTCAGGTCGTATCTGGATTTTTTGTACCGTTCCTCGTCCCCAGATTGAAAAGCGGCTCGGCGCTCCCTCAACTTCAGACGAGTATCCTGGTTCATCCACGGCTTCTCGTTGGGATAGGAGCGAACGGTTCGCGCTGGGATGCAATTATCCACACAGAATTTAACATAGCTGGTGACAGTGTCAGCATAGTTATCCAAACTTGTGGCTGAGTCTTTGAAGATGGACCATTCTGTCGATTCAAAGCAGCCCTGGAGTTTAGATACATTATCTGTGGACCAGCACTGTACAGACCTCACCCTGGGTTGGTCGCTCTTCATTCTCTTGTAGGCAGGTAGTAGTAGCACCGCATGGTGGTCAGATCTCCCAAAGTGGGGCCGTTGGACCGCTTTGTAGGCATCCTTGATGGTGGAATAACAGTGATCCAGCGTCCTTACCTTCCTTGTTGGGCACTTAACGTGCTGGTAGAAGTGCGGCAACACCGATTTCAAGTTGCAGTGGTTAAAGTCCCCCGCCACGATTGAAATGGCTTCCGGGTGCTTATTTTCCTGCTTACAAATGACATCGCTTAGCTCGTCCATAGCTTCGGATGCATTCACTTCTGGTGGGATGTATACAGCCGTCAGCAACACACAAGGAAATTCTCTGGGTAGGTAAAACGGTCTGCACCGTAGTGTTAAGTGCTCCAGCACCGACGAGCAGTGGTGTGAGACTATATCCACATTAGTGCACCAAGAGTCGTTGATGTAAAACAGAACACCGCCCGCTTTCGTCTTCCCCGTGTTTGCCATCGAACGGTCCGTGCGGAACACAGAGAAGCCATCTAGCTGTACCGCCCTGTCAGGAACGTCAGCCTTCAGCCACGTCTCCGTGAAACAGAGCACACAGCAGTTCTTTATATCCCTTTCAACGCGTAGCCGGGTTCGGAGGTCGTCCATCTTGTTGTCGATCGCTTGGACGTTTGCCAACAGTATGCTGGGGATGGGTGGTCGCGAAGGGCGTCCACGTAGCTTCACTAGTGAACCCCCTCGCTTCCCTCTCTTCCTCCTATGGCCACGCCATGGTGGAACCGTGCTGCTGTTGTTGTTATACAGTTCTCCCGGCAAATCCGGTCTGAAAACGTCCGAGGCAACAAATCTCAAGTCCAGTAACGTCTGGCGATCGTAGGTCATCGTACAGGACGCATTACGTGCAAAAACAGTGACATACAACATAAAAACCAGCAACAAGGCAAGAGCAGCTCTCAACGTGTCGCCATGCCACGGCGCCATCTTGGAACTATGACAAAAGATGTACTACCTACTGTATTTTAGTCAAGCAGCTTACAGGTAATTCCATTTTTTGGAGGAATCATTTACTTTGTGATATAAGCAGCACATTTGGCATGAACAATGTCAAGGACCTACTCTTTCCAAAAAGCAAGTTAGCCACTAAAAATAAATGCATTATGGCCACCATTTTTCAAAAAAGGGTTTGTGTCCCATTGGCTTTATTATACAGGAAAAAAATGAAAAAGATAAGTCTGCTTTAAGTAGCATGTGAGGGGTCAAACTAACATCTTTTCATGATTCTGAATCAATTGCAAGCCTTTGTTTGCACAAAAATGTTGGGGAGGGACTAGTGGAGACCAACAAGCTCACAACGCAATGTGAGCTTATAGATTGGCAAGCTGCAGCCAAGGGTAAAATCAGCCATTATGACGCTATCAAGGTCCACCAACATCAACTGTAGATTTGGGTGACTAAAATCTTCGATTTTTGTTCATCTGAAATGTTTTATTTTTAGTCGACTAAATATAATTGAAATTCTTTGCCAAAAGACTATGACTAAAAGTACAAACTAAATGAAAATGTTGCATTCAAAAGTGACACTGCTCCTCACCGCTGCAGGAGGGAACAACACTCCCTGGGTCAAGATGACATCCCAACCACCAGGGAGCGCTCTGCTACACCTGATGATGACTCTGTCACTCACAAACCGCCACCAGCAAGTACTGAACTTAAGCACATTTCTGAGGTACTTTTACTCTACTGGAGTATTTCCAATTATTTTCAGTACTTATACTTCTACTCAACTACGGAAATATTGTACTTTTACTTGTAATGCTGTTACTGAGTCAGAAGAGAGGACAGTATGTTATGGTATGTTATGGCGTAGGGCTGCAACTATCGATTATTTTCTTAGCGATTGATTACGCTTACGAATAATCAATTTGTTGGCTTAAAAGGAAGCGATCACGCATTTCGGGTTTTGGTTTAACGGCCGTGATCGCTTGGGAGATCGGTTTGCCATGTACACTCACACACACACACACACACACACCTCGAATATTCAATTTTTGAGGGTCAGCCCTAGTTTTATACCAAGCTGTTTCATTTATACTATCAAGTAGGGATGGGTATTGGCTAGGGGTGGGCGATATGGTGATAATTATCGTTGAGACGATACAATGTCTCCACGAGATGCCTTTTCAGAGGTATCGTATATATCGTGATACAATTGAGGGAGCCTTGTAAGAAATCCTGTTTAATTGTTAATACAGAGATTCATTGCAGAATTCAATTTAAACCTGCATTTTGGTCTAAATCAGTAGCTCTCAAACTTTAAAATGTCAAGGTCTCCCCTTAACTCTGACAGTATACAAATGAAACCAAATGGACCCGTAAGGGTCCACTTGGTTTCATTTGTATACTGTCAGAGTTACATACTTGTATAGTTCAATTTAGACCTCCCAAAAGGAACCCAGAGAGTTTAGTTTTTGTCAAGTAACTTGAAAAATAACCATAAAAACCAATGTGAAAAAGAATTGTGATAAAATCGTGTATTGTGATACAGCTTGGGAAATTATCGTGATATTGTATTTTTCCGTATCGCCCATCCCTAGTATTGGCAAGAATCTCACAATGCGATACGTATCCCGATACTTGGGTCGCGATGCAATAGTATCACAATATATTGCGATACAATACATATTGCTATATATTGTGATGTCGAGGAATTATCTTCCTATTGGCCGAGCACAGCCATAACTCAAGTTCGCAGCATGGTACCGTCTCTAAACTTGGTGTCTGGACTTAAACGGCCAATGGAGATAAGCTGCAATTGTTGAAGCCCTGGCTCCTTTATTCCTATTGGCTGGGCTTTAAACGGCCATAACTCCAGTTCGCAGCATGCTACCGCCCGAATACTCTCTGTCCTCTGTCCTCTTCCTAATGCATTTATATGCTAATGCTATAAATGCTAAAGCTAATTCTAAAA
This sequence comes from Nannobrachium achirus, assembly GCF_963921795.1. NCBI lineage: Eukaryota > Metazoa > Chordata > Actinopteri > Myctophiformes > Myctophidae > Nannobrachium > Nannobrachium achirus. The sequence continues at coordinate 17,378,971 of NC_137812.1, forward strand.
CAAAAAATGATAATGTTAAAGCTGAAAATGCTAAAGCAAATGTTGAAACTAAAAATACTAATGCTAACACAAACTGCTACACAAGGTTGTACACACTTAGCGAGCTGCAGGCACATCTTTGACATTTTCTTTTCTAGTATCTACTGTCATACAGGTCAGCTGCTCCTGTGGATTTGGTTTCATTTGAACTGTTGCTCAGCCTGACTTGCGTTTTCTGTTCCTAGGGGTCACCTGATGATGGGAAAGACACTGCTGAAGAGGAGGACTTCATTCCTGAAGATCCTGACTATCCTGAGATATTGTACACTTACAGCACGGTCATAGTCTACCACTGTAAACTCTGTGACGTCAGAGTGGAAACTACGAATGAGGCAGATTTAGATCGCCATGTTAACGGTAAACAGCACAACGTGAAGTCGTTGAGGAGCCTGTACCTCGTTAAGAAGGGAGACAACCTGGAGGACATCTGCAGGGACCAGTCTATCGTGGCGGTGGACAAGAACCGATGCTCTCCCTATCACTGCAAACTCTGTGACATCAGAATGGAAAACGCCACACGATTGCGTGACCACATGTACGGCAGGAAACACAACGTGCTGCTGATTCAGAGCCAGTCACTGAGGAGCCTGTACCTCGACAAGAACACAGCCAACCTGGAGGACATCTGCAGGGCCGAGTCTATCGCGGTGGACCGTAAGAATCCATATACCGTCTCTCGCTGTGAGATGTGTAAAATCTTCCCTAAGCAAGGCACTAAACAAGGTGTTTACCAACACTTGAATGGACATCAACACGTCACTTCACTGTGGAACAAGATGAAGAGGAGCTTCAGGAAGGACCAAACTGCACCGAGGTTCTCTGCCCACCTCGAGGAACGTCATCTCCAGGAACTTTACCTGGAGATCGAGGCCAACCTCGGAAAGAAGTACAACAGAAATGCGGAGCGCGACGCGATGATCTACACGAGCCGAGATGAACACGTGGAGGAGCACGTTTCCAGCAAGGGCAAGGTCTCTCTTCAGTGTAAACTCTGTCAATGTTTTTTACCAAAAGGCGCCCCCATAAATGCCCACTTGACTGGCAAGAGGCATGCTGTTAGTTTACGACAGCTGGAAGAGAGGAGAAAAGAAGAATCTTTAGCAGAGTTTGAAGAGCTCCACACCAGAAGCTTCCAGCTCAAGTGTTACTTTGACGCCATGAAGCTGAAGGAGGGCAATGCAGACCAGAACAGCAGCCAGGATGGAGCTGCTGGTAAAGAACTGAGTGGGAGCCACAGCCAGGCTGAGGTGGAGGAGACGGAGAACGTAGAGCAGATGGAGTTTGAGGAGGAGAAGACCGCTGCCTCTGTCTCTGGTAGGATGAATGTGTTGTTGTTGCTATGTTTGAATACGTTTTTCAGAATAAAAAGGTCAGGGTTTTATAGTATCGGCCTTCGGTCCTAATTGGGTTATCTCATTTACTCTGTTATTCACACTGTTGCTCTGATTGCTCTGTATTGTTGATGCTTTTTGTTTTTTGCTTTGTTTTTTCACTGTACATAACAGTGCTTTTTTTTTATTTTTCATACTTTTGCCTGTACCTTTGTAACCTTAAAGGGCCAGTTCACCTCTGGGGCAACCAGATCTTATTTTATTGTTGTTTGGGACACGATCAACACAATCCTGAGTTATTTTTTGTGTTCAATCTGTGTTTTGAGATATTTTAGTATTTCAGCATGAATGATGATGCATTTTGCATCATATGATGCAGCATGATGACTCAATAAGATCTGGTTGCCCCAGAGGTGAACTGGCCCTTTAACTGCTGTGCGGCCTCTGGGTCCCCCCGTGGGATAATAAAGGTATCTATCTATCTGTCTGTCTATCTATTTAGTGAAGCGCCTGATGTCTGAAGACAAGAGAAGAGAGGAAGAACCTATGCTGAAGAAACAGAAGACACAAGCTGACAACCCTCCTCCTCCCTTTGACCCTAACAGTGCTGATGATGGTGAGGTTCTCTCCATGCCATCCGCTACCGTAGTACGAGTAGGATCATTGAGCTGCGTGGTGCCTTACATGGTTGCCTCCACCATTGGTGTGTGAATTCATGGACTATAAACAAAATATGGACGACGCGAAGCCATTGGTTTCTATGCCGCGAAAATGACGCTTTTTTGTCCCTTATATGGGTGTCGCCATCATTGTTTCAATGGTACCCCAGGAATCATAAGGAATGCTATTGGCTGCCAACGGTCACGTGCAACCGCAGGGATACATGGGAGAATGTGGTCGGAGCCTCCCGAAATAAAGCACACGAAGAAGAACACAGCCGGCTGGTATCAGTTTAGTTGGCCACGCCCTTCGCAACTTTATCATCAATTTTAACATAAATGGGACGATATTTGCACAAAACGCATATCATGGTAATTGAAAGGCAGTTTTTCACTAGCGACAGGAACCATAAAGTATTCATGACAATGTTTATTAAGGTTAGAAAATCAAAGAGGAAAATGAATGGGGTCCAGTGGAGAAAACATCTTTTTGGTACCTCACGGGGGGAAAACAGTGCAACTTTCTCTTCTGGGAAAGCTTTGTGAATAATCCAGCCAACAACAACCCTGGTTTAATGCACATTAAAGTATTTGGGAAGCTAGGATTATTTTATGTCAAGGGACATGTACATGGGAAATTGATTGCTTTTTGTCTCAAGGTGTTCTTGACGTTACTGCAGTGCAAAACATTTTGCTAGGATTTTGGCATAATTTTACACATTATTGACTCTTTTATTTTGCTCATGAAATCTGCCATTACTTGTCTAACAAATCAGCACTTTGCACTACATTATAACTCTGTGATAATGCCTTTTTCTTTACAAAATAAACAAATAAAAGGAAATAGAAATGTTACTGTGCTGGAATTACCTTAAAATAAAAAAGGAAAAATCGAAAATTGATTTTAATACTGTTTTGAATAGAATATAATGGCTTCCTGGCAAATAAAGTACGGTATGCTTTGGAATGGCCGGCAGGAACGCCAGATATATAATTTATATCATGAGTTGTAGTTGATGATAATAATAATAGTCTAAACATTGGTCCTTGAAGATGTAAAACCTCTAAGAACTGCAGGCTGCTGCCCTCTGCTGGACATTGTGGGAACTTTTGTGAACATAGACACTGTAGCCAGTGAAGTAATTTGGTCTATTTGATGTTTGATTCTTGTTTCTGTTTGTTCTTTTACAGAAATATCTCCAGAGCAGGAAGACAACCTCTAGCTGAACATTAATTCAATATGAACCTGAATGACTGAGTCATCAATGCTCCACATTCTCTTGTTAGTATTTTTTTGTTTTGAATTCAAAAAATCTTTTGTTAAAGTTGTTTTAAAGAAAACGTGTAAATACATTTCTAATTAGTCTTCTGAAAGACTCATGGGGTCTGCTGTAATAATGTATAACGGATTGGAAAGGTTAGGAGTGTGTGTGTGTGTGTGTGTGTGTGTGTGTGTGTGTGTGTGTGTGTGTGTGTGTGTGTGTGTGTGTGTGTGTGTGTGTGTGTGTGTGTGTGTGTGTGTGTGTGTGTGTGTGTGTGTGTGTGTGTGTGCACAGATCAATCTCAGAAAAATTTGAATATTGTGTAAAAAAGCATTGCAGATGCCATAGCACCCCAAATCACAACTGACTTGAGAAACTTCCCACTGGACTCCAAGCAACTCTTACTTCAGAAGTTTGACATTTCTCTAATATTAATCCTTGTTTTGAGTGGTCTCGTGTAATATTCATAAATATGGACTTTAGAGATGCATGAGCTGTATATGCCATAAAAATTATATTTTTTAACAAAAAAGGTTTGGAATAATTCACTGAATGTGCAATGTATCTAGAATATATGAAAGTTTCAAGAAATATTATGAAAGTTTTTACATTTACAGAATATTCAAATTTTCTGAGATTGTTTGATATATATATATATATATACGTTAAATGTAGTAGTTAAAGATTAACCTGTAGATTGCCTTTTCATTTAAATTTGTATTTATTTTTTAAGAAAAAGAAAATACATGGAAAACATGGAATTTACTTCCTAAAATGTATGGATCTTTTGTAAAAGAATGCCCTATCATACAAGAGTGTTACACAAAAGTAGAGAAAATAGCCGATCTACAAACTGAAGTGGCCATTGGTTAAATACAGTATTATTATTTTTATCCCACGATTTTTGTAACCCATTTTTCACCTGGTGTCAATTATCTAATGTAACCCTGGGCGAAGGAACACGTTATTCCAAATTAACCAGTTCCTTTCTTGGGAGGGTACCTACCTAGGAGACAGGGTATATGGTATGGGCACTGATGATGCAGAGGAGAGAACACGCCCAGCGCCCACGGCAGGAATTGAACCCAGGACCTTCTAGCTGTGAGGCGACAGCGATACCGACTGCACCACCATGCCCCGGTTAAATACAGTATTTATATAACCAATATGCAGATTTACACACTTTCAATTACAATTTTCAATTTCAAAACATGTATTTTTTTTTTAAATAGGCTATAGCTCTACAAGCTATAACGATGCAACATATGAGCTTGTAGATCAGCTGCTACTTTGTCGTTACCATAGAGCCGTGGTTCTCAACCTGTGGGTCGGAACCCCCAGGGGGGTCCCCAAATTATTTTGGGGGGTCCCCAGATGATTAGCTTGATGTGAAACATTGTTTTCTCACTCAACAGTAAACAAACCAACATACAGTATAAGTGTAGACTCGGGTATCTGCACATTTCTAAAGTGACAATTAAGGATTTTTAAGATCCTTTTAATACCTCTAATAAACTAGATAAACATTGGACATATTTTAAAATATTAAAGGCAGAAATTGTGAAAATAGCCAACCTACATGCTCACTACGCCTTGCGTTGCAAGGTTTGAGTGAGTGCGTTGCAAGGCGTAGTGAGCATGTAGAGCTGCTATTTTCACAATAGAACCGTGTTAGTGCTTGTCAGGGTGGGGGGGTCCCCAGTTAAAATATGGTTATTTTGGGGGTCGCGGCCTGAAAAGGTTGAGAATGGTGGCCAATGAGATAGGCTACTGTATGTAGGTAGATATAGAGATGACAGTAAGTGAAACGATGACCAAAAGAGTCAGTATTACATTCCCTAGATGAATTTACCTAATTTGTAAATACAAAAATCTAATTTGTCTAGTTTGTACATTATAATGTTTAATTCATCCTGCATAGGTACATATTTTTCCAAAAACAGAAGTTCTACTGCTGACTCCTATGCATGTGTTTTGAAGGCTAACATCCGCAACAAACTTACACTAGAACAGCGAGCATGGTTGCTCTGTGTTTAGACATTCTCCAGCTCATACCATGCGCCACCAAGGTTGTGTGACTGAACATGTTTTGAAGGCTAAAATGCACTTCACAGATAGTAACTGACAGTCACAACAAGATCATTGCATTAAGCCTCGTTCGCCAACGGTTCTTACGGAAAAATGTCTTCTTAGACCCACTTAGGACGTTTTAAAGAAGGTTCAATGTTTTCTTAGCTGTTATCTGTTCTTAGGTAAGAACAGAATCTACGCACACTGGGTGGCCTCTGAATTATTAAGCGTGGCGTTTGTGAAAAGTGTATTCTTTAAGCTTCTTTCAATTCAGTTAAGTATAATATAGGATTTAAATTACAATAATATGTTTTATCAGATCTTTAGAGCAGTGGTTCACAAAGTGCGGTTCGGGGACCCCCTGGGGTCCTTTAGGAAGTTCCAGGGGGTCCACAGCAAACGAGGAACAGTTTTACCACTTTATACTTTTTTTGAGAATAGCCGATCTACAAGCTCACAAAGTGTCCCTTTACTGCTTGTAGACTGGATATTATCGAAACATTTTGATGAATCTTTTCCCTTGCAGAAACTATTTTCAGATGGGGGTCTGCAGAATGCATGTCAATTTGGGGGGTTTTAGAGTTTTCAACAGGTCTTAAAATTACAACCCAACCCAAACAGCCCACGCCCCATACCCACCCCATAACCCCCCATGCACCTGACCCACGCTCATCTCCCCCAGCCAAATCGCCACTGCTCAAGGACCTGCAAGGACCCCCACGTTATACTATGTGTACCCCGTATCAGCAGTTCCACAGAACGTAGTCACACATCAACACCTGTCACTCACTCATAGGAGCACCAACAATGTTTTATCACTATGGTTATGAACTGAAATAATCATTTATTGAGATTAGCATCCATTTATTATACTGTCTTTAAAACAAAGAAGTAGGTGACCTGATTGCTGAGTATGTAAAGACATGCAAGCCACAATCACGGAAAAACAATTCTGATTTGAAATCTAAAGCCTATTACATGTATTTCTTCTTTTTAGTACTACACACTATGTTCCTGTTGACGATAGCATATTGTTTGAAAGATATTTGTTAATGGACTGTTTGTTAATGTGTTAACTATAGTTTAATGGCTTAAAAAGAAGACAGAAGTTAACTTCTCAATTATGTTGGTCCATCAGTGGGCCATTTAACACTTTACTCCCAAACAACATTTGGATTTGCAGGGAATTTGCTGTGGATTTTCATGAACCCATATAATTGCCTTTCCTTTGGCACCATCAATCATCCATAGGCTAAACGATCTGCACACTAGATTTCTCAAAATCAGGGTGAACCCTGATCATGTTTAGTAACCCCATGACCTTTACTCTAGCGACACCCTCAGGCCAAACTTTACACACGATTCTATCTCAATCTAATACAGGCAGGTTGCACAGGGTGAATAGAACTAGGCTGGGCGATAATAGACAACTTCAAATATCACAATATTTTACCTTGGTGCGTGCATGCATGAGTGTGTGCAAAGTGATGCAGAAACTCACTAGGACATGGGGAAACAAATCCACGTGACATGTAATCATGAACACAGATCATTTAACAAAACAATCATGTGCCTAGGCTATTACAGGTACATTCATATACATATAATAATATCTAAAAATATTTACTATTTGTCATTATCAAAGACTGAATAGGCTACGCTCCACTTCTGAATCGCTCCTGGTGTGGGTTGAAGTCACGCTGGTGAATGCTAAACTGGTGAAATGCTAACATGCCAACACTGGTGAATGCTAACCTAGTGAATGCTCAGCCCCTGTTTCTAAGTGGGGCTGTCTCTGAATGGAGACCTGTGCCCTGAAGGGACATCCACAGGGTGCTTGCCAATTTCAAAGTGTGACATGCACGGTGGATAACGAGGTGTCAGCGTGCCTTGAAGCATTTAAATTTGCCAACGCGGTGGATGTACAGGAAGGGATGGACAAACTTTGGCGTGATGGTCAGTAGATATGCTATGGAAAGCACAAAGTTGAAATGCATGACACCGAAGTAATCTTTGAGCGGCAGAGTAATGAGTTTGGGGAGATAGCTCACTAGCATCGCTACCAGGAAGATCAGAATGATCTGAAAAGCCCTTCTCTTCATGTCTTTCCCCTCCCTACTGTCCCTCTGTCCTTCTCCCGGTCCAGGCTGTCTCAGAGCTCTGAGCACCATGATGCAGCAGAAAGACATCACGGAAATTAGCACAATGTAAAAGCAAAGCAAGATGTAATAATGCAATGAATGTTGAGGACCAGCAATGGGAGAATACCCGATGCAGAATGCCAGCACTATGGGCCAGACCACGCAGCAGCAGGCCACCTTGTACCGGAGAGGCTTGTACCTGACGAAGACCACGGGGTGGACCACGGCTACGTAGCGCTCCACACAGATGCAACACTGGAACGACGGCACGGCGAAGTACACGAAACCGGCGAAAAGGAAGAACAAGGTGTGGCTCAGATCGTTGCACGCGTAGATCCACGCAAAGTAAAAGACGGAGGCCAGCGAGAAGACGATCTCGGACACGGTCAGGTTGAGGGAGAAGAACTCGGAGGCCAGCGTCCCGCAAGCCCCGCTCAGAATCAGCCACAGGACGTAGCTGTGGATGGGGAAGCCCAGGACGAGGTTGATGGAGTTGATGGCCATCAACACCGACTGGGACAGGTATTCGTAGTGCTCCGAGGACACGGAGATGGAACAGTTGTCGCTGCTCTCCAGGGTCATCGCCTCGTCTGTCTTCTGCATTTGACCTGGGGACCAGTGCAGAAGAGGTCAGTATGTGTCAGTTGTTCTCACATGTTTTTAGTTTAGATTTATTTCAAGTAAGCTCCGTTTGGTGAACCATTGTAAAGAATTAGGCCAGTGGTTCCCAAGCGCTTCAGGTCGAGACCCAAAAGACAGATTAGACATGTGCCCTGCACCCAAACGAGTGAAAATAGCAGATGTACAAGCGCACACTGCGTTGCTTCGTGCCGCATTGCAAGCTTGTAAATCGGCTAAATTATTATGTTTAATTTATGGAATAATTTTACTTGAGTCGTGACCCATGAAAATTGGTCTGTGACCCACAAAAGGGTCCCGACCCACTGTTTCAGAACGGCATTAGGCCATATGGACCCCCATAACCCCGAGGGTGTACAAGATGGAACATTATGTTATTGAGGCAAAAAAAAACACAACATTTATGTGGAATTGTGGCTATTTGTTTAAATTGAATATTGCTAATATTTGAAGAATTCTCACCTTTGTGCCCGGAAAGTGTTTGAAGCCTCTGAGTAGGCCTGCAGCTTCAGATGAATCGTCCCTTGTGTGCGTTGAAATCCCTTGTTCAGAGCATCGACCGCTACGAACAACTGATTTGTGCAGATGGTGCCGCTTACCAATTCTCAATCAGTTAGCCTTCTCATCTTTCCCTTAAATACCCTTACTTGTTGTTCTTTCGCACACCTGCACAGAGCAGCATTTCCATAATTGTATAAATGTTCTCATTTTGCAGCGTACACTTTGCCTACTCCGCGTGATGTGTTGTTTTAACAACAACTTTGTAACAACTTCATTTCTGAACTCCTAACATGACTAATGGGGCATCAAGTAGTATCACGTATTCTCCCAGAATGTTTATCTTGTCCCATAAACCCTGCTTGGAACCAAGAAAGCTCATCACAGACAGTGATAGACAGACACCATAACATTCTTTGGGTCATCTCGCTTGTTATTCGCCACAAAGGTGGACTCATGTCCACCTTTGTGGCGAATAACAAGCGAGATGACAGAGAGACAGACAGGGGTGGACTGAGCATCTGGCATACCGAGCATATGCCCAGTGGGCCGACTACAAGTGGGCATGTGGGCAAAAAAAAATTGCCACCATTTTAGGATAGTTACAGCAATATTTGGGTCCTCTTCACTATGTGGAGAGGGCCAATCCGTCAGTAGCATAGGCCCACAGAGCAGAGAGACATCACATGATTGGCCCACTGACATGTCTATCATCTGAACTGGCCAAAATCACAGGCTACTGTGGCCCAGGATAAGTCCCAACCAAACATTTAACAGCACAGCACGCCACTGCCAGCGCGCCACTGCCTCGATGCATTTGTGGGCTTGTAGATCTTCTATGTTCGGTTCACGCCGGTTGTGGTGGGCCGGTCGATCTGGGCCAAGATGCCAGGGCCGAATTTATGTCCCAGTCCGGCCCTGGCAACCGATCATCTTTTAGTGGTTTCTTCATGTTCCTATTCACAAAGACCCCTTTCACGATGGACCACAATGAAAACAAGCTCCGTTTTTGGGGTGATTTGATCCACGTTGGCGTTTTTATTATCTTCCATTGATGCCGATAAAATGCTTCTATTTCTATTCTATTCTAGTTGGTGGCACAAATCCCATCGCCAGTTGTCTGGGTCATTTCCCAAGCGGTTATTGCTCACACTTTCTGTCCTGCCTTTTCATCTCCATTGTTAGCCCCATTTATGACGCTCCATACCGGCAGGGGTAGAATCGGTCCACTAGTGTTGATCAGTGGTTCACAAACGTTTTAGCCTGTGAACGGGACCCAAGCTGATGAAAATAGCAGATCTACAAGCTCACAGCGCAGTGTGTTCTGGGCTTGTTGAATGGCTACTTTCACTACTTCTTAAACATTTGTTTTCTAATTTATAGAATTTGTTTTATTTATTAATGAAATTACTTCATTGCATTTTTTATAATTTGTGAAAATCGTTTTTTCACAAAGTTTTGAAATAAGAATTATTCAAAACAAAATGTAGGAAACAAAAAATGAAGGGAGCCATAAAAATGTGTCAGCAACCCACTGTTTGGGAACCAGTGGTGTACTTTTCGCATCGAAAAAGTAAAGGTAGTTCCTGTTTACGACAGGGTAAGCGTTCCCAGAAGTAATTTTTTAATGACTGGGTGAAACAACTGTTTAACCACTTAAACCCCATATGGTTGAGCAGACTCCCTCAGGGCTCTAGACTATCTAGACTCTAGACAAGTGGTTCTCAACCTGTGGGTCGGGACCCCCAGGGGTCCCCAGATAATTAACTTAATGTGCAACATTGTTTTCTCACTCACCAGTAAACAAACCAATATAAAGTGTAAGTGTATAGAGGGTATCTGCATATTTCTAAAGTGACAATTCAAAAAAATATATGATGGTGTTGTAGGAGTCCTAATCAGAGAAAATGTTTAAAAAATAATGGGCCTTGCAGGGTTAAGGACTTGCAAGGTGTTGTGAGCATGTAGATCGCCTATTTTCACAATAGAATCGTGTTATACAAAATGTAATGGCTCAACTCTTAGAGTCTTAGTGCTCGTCAGGGTGGGGGGTCCCCAGTTAAAATATGATTATTGTGGGGGTGGCGGCCTGAAGAGGTTGAGAACCACTGCTCTATAGACGAGGGCTCTTGGAGCTAATAGCGGAGGTTCTAAACGGGGTTACTCCATTGTACTTCCCTTGCTCCCGTTTTGCATACACACACCTGAGCCAAACCATTCATGCCGTGGCCCGTGTTTGTGATGGAGAGTTGCAAACATGCAAATGGTGTACTATGAAACGTATTTGTTTAGCACGGTGTGACCGTGGTAGGTGTGTGTGTGACCTCTTTGTACTCTCTGAACTTAAATGAATTATTGTTTTACTTTACAAAATTAAATGGTAGCAATGTGAAACAGATTTTATAGTTGTAATGCATGGCAGGTGATGGGGCCGAAGGGCTACATTTTGACCTCTAGGCCATTTTGAACTTTGGTAGAACCAAGTAGGCTAAAGCTTTGTGAAGGGGAGGGGGTCTGCTGACAAATATAAAACAGTATACCAGTAAGACTCCCTAATCGAGAGATAAGCGACCGTCAGGTCGCAGCGTGATTTTAGGGCAAAATGTGTATAGGAGCACTGTCCAAAAATGTGTTTGAAAAAATCAGCCTGATGGTGGCGCTATATGGGAGAGATCCATGTTGATGAGATGAGTGTATACATACTGTTTGCGTGATCTTTGGCCAAAAATTGTAGGAGCTGTGCCCATAAATGTGTTTTGCAAGAACCTGCCTCATGATGGCGCTAGAAGAGGGTCATGTGAGAATTGATGGGTTGTGGTTGTGGTTTGAAGGGGATGTGTTCCCCCTGGCATCACAGGGATCTCTCTAACAGGGCATCATCTGGGATACAATCAATTTTATGCCCATATATGGAGATCAGTGATGTGGACATTAGGGATCTCCATATACAGTATGGGCATAAAAGGGATTTGTTCCCCTGGCATCACAGGGATCTCCTTATCTCCATATATGGGCATAAAAGGGATTTATTCCCCCTGGCATCACAGGGATCTCTCTAACAGGGCATCATCTGGGATACAATCCCTTTTATGCCCATATATGGAGATCATAGTGTGGTTCTCCTAACAGGGCATCATCTGGGATACAATCCCTTTTATGCCCAAATATGGAGATCTTTAACACTGTGATGTCACCAGTTTTGCCCATATATGGAGATCTCTGCTCTGAGTATCTGACATCACCTGTGATGTCACCCCACTCACCTGTGATATCACAGTGATGCGTCAGGGGAACCACAGTGTCAGGCGTTAGACGTATACATACAAACGGACAAGTTGTGCCGGTTCTGACAGTAAACTGCGACCTGCGGTCGCAATTAACTTGAACTTAAATAAAACCTTCAGAATCAGAGTTATTTATTTGTCACTTTCTCCATGTACTTACATAAAGAATATGAAATTCTGTTCCTTCTCAGCCACTTGCAACATAAAAGATCAAACATATCTAAGAAAGTCCCAAAACTAAAACACAGCATAAACAAACATTAGAAAAGAAACAATATTTAACTGAAACCTTGGAGGGATCCCCAAATGATTAGCTTAAAGGAGTAGTTCACCCCCAAAATGCATTTTTCTCCCCTATTGATGACTCACGCTTTGGAGACTTGAGTTATCTGATCCGTCTTCTGCCTTTATGCCCTTATATGGAGATCTCTGTATGTCTTCTGCCTGTATACCCTTTATGCCTATATATGGATATCTCTGTATCTGTCTTCTGCAGGGGCATCATTTGATTTGAGGCATCAATGGCCACCCCAATGTTCACATTTAACCTCAAATTCAGTAATCTTTTAATATAGGCTATAATTGTCGCCAACTCAACTGTTTTTGCAGATTAATCTGATTTCATTGCAATCGATGCCCATCGATAATACATGTGACACTTGTTATAATTTACTCTAGATAAGCCTTGTATATTATGCAACCATTCATTTTAACCACTTTCAACGTGGCATCCCTATCTTGGGAATGTCATTAGGCGAACATTTTCAAACATTTTGTCTTTTCGCCCACAAACAAAGAAACACATTGAGAGCTTGTAGATCCACTATATTCACTTATTTAGATTTTTTTCACCCCCTATTTCTTACTGAAATCACGCCTCTGGTCTTCTGCCTGTATACTCTTTATGCCCATACATGGATATCTTTATATCTGTCCCCCTTGTCCCTTTTATGCCCATATATGGAGACCCCTGAAGTCATCGGTAAATGCACACATATGGGCATAACCATATATGGGCATTCTCCTAAGTCTCTGTTTTGGCAGGAAAGTGTCATTAATATGTGTGCAGATAATAATGCATACTGTGCAAATCGACGTTGTCAACAGTTGGCATGGCAACAGTTGAGCTGCAGGTGACACAACGAGATGTGAGTAAAACTTTTATAAGCGTTGGGACTCATAAGGCGGCCGGCCCTGACGGGATAGCCTCACGTGTCCTTAAGTTGTGTTACGACCAGCTTTCGGGGGTCTTTACTGACATTTTTAATATGTCCCTGTCATTGTGTGTGGTACCGTTGTGTTTCAAGGAAACCATAATTGTACCCATAGCAAAGAAAAAACCTGTCGCCTGTCTTAATGATTATCGCCCTGTGGCTCTGACCTCTGTTCTTATGAAGTGTCTGGAAAAAATGGTTATATCACATATAACGCACATTATCCCTGCCAATACTGATCCACTACAGTTTGCATACTGTGCTAATAGATCAGTCGATGATGCTATTTCTCTCGCACTACACATTGCCTTGAAACATCTGGAGAAAAAGAACTCTTATGTCAGACTACTCTTCATAGATTATAGCTCTGCCTTTAACACGATTGTACCATCTAAGCTTGTGTTGAAACTCAGGGGTCTTGGTCTTGGCAGTAGTATCTGCAACTGGCTGTTTGACTTTTTGACAGGCAGGCCACAATCTGTACGAATAGGGAACAAGCATTCATCTAAGATATTGACCAGGACTGGGGCGCCCCAGGGTGCTGCCTCAGTCCCTTGTTGTATAGTCTGTTCACCTATGATTGTGTTGCCAGGTGTGGCAATAATTCTATTCTCAAGTTTGCAGATGACACCACGGTTATAGGACTAATATCCAACGATGATGAGAGGGCCTATAGGAGGGAAATTGAAGAGCTAACCCTATGGTGCCAGAATAACAATCTCTCTCTAAATGTTAGTAAAACAAAAGAGATCATCGTTGACTTTAGGAAGTCTAAAGTCAATCACAGTCCCTTAACCATAAATGGTTCACCTGTAGACATAGTGGACAGTTTCAAATTCCTGGGTGTTCACATAACAAACTCACTCACATGGTCTCTAAACAGCAAAGGTATCCTTAAGAAAGCGCAGCAGCGATTGTACTTTCTGAGGCGCCTCAGGAGATTTGGCCTGAGCACCAAGGCTCTTGTAAATTTCTATCGCTGTACCATAGAAAGTGTTTTGACAGGATGCATCACAGTGTGGTTTGGTAACGTGACTGTTCAAGACAGTAAACAGTTACAGAGAATTGTGAAGAGAGCTGCCAAAATCATTGGCACAGAATTACCACAGCTACACACAATCTATAACACACGCTGTAAGAAAAAGACAGAGAACATCTTAAAGGACAGCAGTCATCCCGCCCATTCCCTGTTCTATCTCCTCCCATCCAAAAAACGTTACCAGAGCATCTCATCGCACACCACCCGTCTCAGTAATAGTTTTTATGCTCAAGCAATCAGGTTGCTTAAGATGAAAGCGAGACGTAGGTAGTCATGTGCACTGTACGCAGTTTTTGCCAGACCCATGAAATGGGTAGGCCTACATAAGCAAATGTCGGTCTGTCCGGGTTTTCTATATAAAGGGTATATATGATGATGACATGATGATGACATGCCTACAAAAGGCATGATGTCATAAATGATGATGACAGACAGGGGGTTGGCAGAACCGGGGTCTGGCACAACCAGGTTGACCTGGTCTAGTTAAACTGTACACTGTTACACTGTATGGTTTTTGTTGTTTTTGGGTTGTCTTGGGTGACTTGTTGTTGTCTTGTTGTTGTGGGTTGATGTTTTTGTGTGTAATAAGGCTGAGAGTGCTCCTGGCACAAGCATTTCATTGTATGTCTGTACCTGTATGGATATGCATGTGACTAATAAACCTGAACCTGAACCTGAAGTTTGTGTTGTGTGTGATGTCAGACCACAGATGTGGTCAGCCTAAATAAAGGGATTACAGACATCAAGAGAGATCCAAAAGCATCAACGGAAGTAAGCATAGACATTTATGCAAGATGGCTTCAGAACCAAATACTTCAGAGGTCTCTACAATTTTCAAAAGACTAAGATCTATTCCAACAAACAAAGAATGCTTTGAATGTGCAGCCAAGAATCCCAGTTGGGTCACTATTCCATATGGAGTGTTCTTGTGCCTTGACTGCTCTGGGATTCACCGTTCACTTGGAGTGCACATCAGTTTTGTCAAATCCACTCAGTTAGACACCAACTGGACTTGGTTCCAGCTGAGATGTATGCAAGTTGGAGGAAATGCCAATGCGACTGCCTTCTTTCGCCAGCATGGCTGCACAACAAATGACACCAAAGCCAAATATAATAGCCGAGCAGCCCAGATGTATCGGGAAAGGATTCGTGAGCAGGCCAATGCCGCTTCGTCTAAATATGGCACAGAACTATGGATCGGTTCATCTGTAGGTAATGCTCCAAACGGCGTCTCAGTCTCTGAGAAGAAAGAGGAAGATGACTTCTTTAGAGAGTACTCACAGCTTGCTAATGATTGGAACATGGCACCTACCGCCTTATCCGAGCATAGTGGTCAAACCTTTGTCTCCCCACCACTGCTGACAGAGGCAACGACCACAGACCAGGATACCACAAACCCCCAATCAGAGGAAGCTGGACTGAGCACATCATTTAAAGCCACCATTGATGTTAAACCCTACATTACTATTGGGCAGAAGAAGCCCATGGTTGCTAAAAAAGGTATTGGTGCAAAGAAGGGTCTGGGTGCCCAGAGGGTGAGCAGCAAGAGTTTCACGGAGGTGGAGAAACAAGCTCAGGCAGCTGAGAAGCTAAAAGAAGAGCCTGCTGCTGAAGCTAAGGAACAAGCAGAGGAATCCTTTGTTGGGTCCTTGCGTTTGGCCTACAAAGAGCTGGAGATTGACAAGAAGATGGAGGAGAGGAAGATCAAGAACATGGGAGGACAGAGAAGAGAGCAAGCTGAGAGGCTGGGCATGGGGTTTGGCAACAGGAGTGCTGTGTCTCACTCTGTGATGTCGGAAATCCAGGTGATTGAGCAGGAGACTCCTGCTGGGGCCAAATCCTCCCCTCGCTCCAAACTGAACATGTTTGCTGAGCCTAGATTCACCTCTAGTTCTCCTAAGTACAACCCGTTTGCGGTGAGACTAGACTGGTTTGAATCTCTGTGGGACTCGGAGGGCCGTACCGCCTCCTTCATGTCTTCCTGGGCCTTAGAGAAAGAGGATCCCAAAGAGCAGATCAAATCTAGTACACAGCCCAACGGATGCAGGCTTCCCAGCAGAAAGAAAGATGAGGTATCAGCGACTGTGACCGAGTCGAGCGATGCCAGGCGGAAGTTCGCCAACGCAAAGTCCATCTCCTCCGACATGTTCTTTGGCCGGGATAGCAGCGCCGACTACGATGCAAAGACACGACTGGAGGCCATGTCCGGCAGTACTTCCATCAGCTCTGCTGACCTGTTTGGGACCGGCAGTCAGCGGACCACAGAGGCAACGGGCTTCGACAGACTTCTCCCATCCCCTCACGACGTCGCAGAGTTCAAACACGGAGTAAAGACTTTAGCGGGCAAGATGGCTGTGGTGGCCAACGGCATCATGAATACCATCCAGGATCACCAGTAAGACTCCCTAATCGGGAGATAAGCGACCGTAGGTGGCTTATCTCCACAAATAGGGCAAAAATGTGTTTTTCCAAAATCTTCCTGATCCATGTTGATGACATGAGTGTACACATGCTGTGTAGTGATATTCGTGATTTTAGGGCAAAAACTGTAGGAGCAGTGTCCAAAAATGTGTTTTAAAAATTGGCCTGAAGGTGGCGCTAGAATAGGGCCATGTGAGAAATGAGGGGTGGGGTCTCCGCCTTGCCTTGGCGGACGAATAGGTACCGGCCCCGGCTCTCCCGGACGCTCCTAGCCCGAGTTACAGCATGTTATGTGCGCTGCAGTGGCAGGGGGTCCTCCACTGGGGGCGCCACCACTTTTGCATCCGTTCTGGAGCACCAGGAGTCGGTGGTCCCCGGGAATTCCCCGTGAGCAGCCCCGTTGGGGTGGTCATTTGGTCATTTTTGCACATTTGGTCATTTTTTACATCTGGGGGTCCCCCAGGGACCTGGGGGTCCCTAGGGCTCCGGGGTCCTTGGAGGTTGTAGTTTGGCAGGCAAGGAGTGTGTGTGTAAAATCTTGCATGGATCGGGTCAACGGGTGCGGAGATATAAGCAGGGAAAAAGTGTGACGTGTGACGTGTGAGCACATTTGGTCATTTTTTACATCTGGGGGTCCCCCAGGGACCTGGAGGTTGTAGTTTGGCAGTCAAGGAGTGTGTGTGCAAAATTTGGCATGGATGGGGGCAACGGTTGTGGAGATATGAGCAGGGCAAAAGTGTGACGGACTCACTGACTCACTGACTGATGCACAGACAGCCCGTGGAGGTTTTGGTAGTAAATGCGACCTACGGTCGCAACTACAGTTCCTAATGAAGACCAGACATCCAGTTAGACGTCCAGGCTGGGCGACATACACAGAATCTAATGTCACAATATTTTCTCCCAAATACCTCCTTATCGTTATTGTGACCCGAGGGAGTCAACGTGCCCATATATAGAGATCCCGTTGTCCAGAGCCGCTTATCCGACCAATATGCCCAAATATGGGCATATCCATGTATATGGGCAGACAAGGACAGACAGAGATGCAGAGATATCCATATACGGTGTGTCCATAAACGCAGACGATTTGGTTGCAGCACTCATGCAAGTACTTGGATCTGATGGAACAGGTCTGACGATAAACCCCTCCGACCAACTTACAGTACTTACTATAAAGCTTTTGGGTTTAAAACATACATGGGCAACTGGCAGCCCGGGGGCCACATGCGGCCCTCACCTTCACTTAATGCGCCCCGCAGGTTAATACCGGAATACTGATATATTATTGATATCAGCTGTGTCAATTCCAAACGTGACCTGCTTTAATTCTGTCAGTCTATAGTAGTATTCAAATGTATTTTTTTTTATGTCCAATGTAGGTATTTGTATTTAGGTTCATAGAGTCAACATGACTATATAACTAGAGGTGTTTGAAATTAAATCAAAATGTAATGTTAACATTTCAGGATTCCAATTAAAAAATAACTGCGTTTTGAGCTTGTATATATCTGCTATTTTTGCTTCTTTTGTATGAGATACTAAAATGACAAAGTAGCCTACATATTGCTACTTCCTACTTTAAGTAGGAAGTAGCAATATGCAATGTGGCCCTCTGGAGTGAAGGTGGAAATATAGTGGCCCTCACCATCATCAAAGTTGCCCACCCCTGGTTTAAAACCATGATATACTGCTCATATGAACCATCAAAGTCTGATCTCCCTGTTTCCCAATGTTATTTGTTGTGTCGAGATCCCCATTAGGGAACTGTTCCAAAAATAAACTAAGCACCCTGAAGATTTTGCTCATAAATATGGATATGAAGCATCAACTAAATCGAAATAAATCCGAGATGTAGTGGAGTAGTACTAAAAATATTTACAATTGGAAATACTCCCATAAAGTACAGTAGGCTACTTGGGTAAATGTACTTTGTTACTTTCCCCCACTGATGGCAGCACATTGTCAGCATGAAGGCATGCAGCTCTGTGTACACTACACTGACTACAGTACCAGTGGCGTCAGTTCAGCAAAAGCTAGGGTATGGCAAAGATGGGAGACCTCATGGAAAAGAGGCATTACATTTTGGATAACACGGTTCTATTGTGAAAATAGCAGATCTACATGCTCACAACGCCTCGCACTGTGAGGCGTTGTGAGCATGTAGATCGGCTATTTTCACACGAAAAAAAAGACTTTTGTCAGTTTTTTACACAGGTTTCTACAGTTTCTTGGGCTGGATATGGCAGCCTGAATGGTTTTTCAAGTGCAGCTAAACTTAGCATGTTAGTAAACGTGCCACAATTAACAATGATGCATTGCACCTGTGCAGCTGACCTGCGGAATCTGGGAATATACCATTTTGTCAAGCTGGGGAGAATACAAGCGTGGAGAATATAATTATAATACCTTCTGACCATTATGTTAGATTTTGCATTTGTAGTTATTTTACTGTAATTTAACAACATAACCAGCACAGATAGACAAAGAGACATTCATGGATTTATATTTAAAAGTAACTTTTATTTTCCCCCCTGGACCCAGGGTATGGCAGCTGCATACCCCTGCCATACCCAATTGATGCCCCTGTACAGTACCCAGGCACTACAGTACTGTACACCAGTGGACGTTGTGTCAGATATTTGCGTGTTCCATCACAGCACACCGTTCCACCATGGCTAACGACATGCAAAACTAAATGTCCTTAACCCTAGGACACTAACGCTTTTTAACGCTTCTTTTTGTCACACCATTCTTCACGCCGGCTATATTTGACCCGATAGCCTAATATAGGCTATTCCATGAAAACTATTTCTCATCAGAATAATTTATATTAAAGTACAACAATCCAGAAAAAAAAAGTACAACACTCCATGGCAATTTGAGGTACCGGTAATCTTTAATATTTCAACTTGAAATTTCACAAAAAAAGAAAATGATATCATGGGGGGCCCTATCCCCCTTTTTTTTCTAACAAAATGGTCAATTTAACAAGGTATTATAATTATATTCTCCACACTTTTATTCTCCCCATCTTGACAGAATGGTATATTCCCAGGTTCCGCAGGTCAGCTGCACAGGTGCAATGCATTATTGTTAATTGTGGCACGTTTAACATGCCAAGTTTAGCTGCACTTGAACAACCGTTCCAGGCTGCCATATCCAGCCGAAGAAACCGTAGCGGGGGAAAAATAAAATGTACTTAAAATAAATGTATCATATGCCTGTTAAGGACAGGTGCCTGCTAAGGTTATTGTGATGTTATCTGCTTATTGTAAGTCGCTTTGGATTAAAAGCGTCTGCTAAATGCCTAAACTAAACTAAACATGACTGGTGTCTTGCACGCGCGCCTCATACCTTAGCTTTTTCTCAACTGACGCCACTGTACCCAAGGACCCATGGACCCACCTCAGACATCAGCGACATTATGAAAATCACATCAACATAATTGTGCAGATGAAAATCACCCGGCATTAGTGTTCTAGGGTTAACTCATTATAGAGAGAGATGATGTTTCGCACATGTCCATGTTGTGGACAATGACTAAAGGGGAAAAAGTGGCAGCTTCTTGTGTCCCTGTAACTAAATATTTTGCGATGTGGGTCCGTGGCCAAATACATATCCTTTTTTAGGGTGACATGAAAAAGTCTGAGCATCACTGACCACCACTGACGTTTTTTCAAAAAACCTTAGAAGGATTTGAAATATTCAGACCTTTCACGATTTTTCAAAAAGAGCAGATCTACAAGCTTGCAGCGCGGCACTCGGTGCCGCACTGTGAGCCTGTGTATGTGCTATTTTTCAATAGTTAACGCAAAAAAGAATGCGTAATAATGCATTCCCAGTCTAACCCCCTCCCCCTATGAAGAACATTCAAGGGGGGGCCGCAGTGAATCCTTGTACCCAGGGCCCAGAATTTGGTGTGACACCCCTGTGTATGTCTACAACAGTGTTTCTCAAACTTTTTTCTGCATGGGCACACTTTTCATGTCCCAAGAATCCAGGGGCACACCAACATAATACGGGGGTGTAAATATCGTCACTGTCGGGAAGAAACCTTGTATCTCCAAGTTTCATATTTGTAAGTTTCTTCGCAAAAGTAAAGCCCTGCTTCATCATGCAAGGCTGTCGCACAACAGTAGTGAAAACAGCAGATCTACAAGTACACAATGCCTCGCGGTGCGAGGCGTTGTGTGCTTGTAGATCGGCTGTTTTCACTAGTTTAAATCATTTTTAAAATGATAAATACAATGCTGGCTTTCAAGCAGTTCCAAGGGGCACACTTGACCCTTCTCAGGGGCACACCAAAGGTCCCCAGGCACAGTGGTTGAGAAACACTGGTCTACACAGACGTACACAGTCTTTGAGCTGGGGATGAAGGTCATGAGGTTCCCTCCATGTGCTCATGCCACACGGCATAGCAGATGTGGTGGTTGTTGTACTAACATGGCAACGTGCTTTGTGTATTTGATGTGTCAACGCCCACAAATTGTTTCAAGCTCAAGGTTGCTGGGATTGTTCCAGAGGCAAAGGTGCGATTTGAATACACTAATGCAGGCCGGGGTTCCCAAACTTTTTTGTCTCAGGGCATCCCATAAATATTTTTTTAATCCAAGGCACCCCTACATTATAATTTTCACTCCCAGCACCTTATATTTATACTAGCATATCGTCGTTGTCGGGTGGAAACCTTGTATGTCCAAAACCGTTCATTTTTTATTTATCATTTATAAAATGTACTAAACTAGTGAAAACAGCAGATCTACAAGCACACAACGCATCGCGAAGCGTTGTGTGCTTGTAGATCGGCTGTTTTCACTAGTTTTGTGCGACAGTCTTGTATGATGAAACAGGGCTTTACTTGACCAAAAGACGTACACATTTGAAACTTGGAGATACGAGGTTTCTGCCCGACAGTGACGATATTTTAGTGATTATGTTGCGAGGATAATGTTTTTTTTTTTGTTATCAATTATTTTTATTTTCCATAACATAAAATTAGAGACATACATATGAATAGAACAAGAAAAAGTAAAACATTAATCAAAAGAAAAATGCAATTAACAGACAAACACAAACAATAGCAAAACAAGAAAAGGAAAAGAAAACCCACCCACCCCCTTTCCCCGGACCAACACGGAATGTACAATAGTGCATGCCTGTGCTAGGCTGTTACCACTATATAGTGATTTCTTGAATCATAGCCTTAAGCTTATCTGCAATGTCCGACCACATATTAATGTTTTCTTCTTTTGCTCCGTGTAACCTTGCTATCGACTGCTCTAAATATACTATATCTAGAAAGGTTAAGGCCCACTGGCGAAACGTTAACGTATGAGGAGGTTTCCACCGCGTAGCTACCATCTTCTTCGCCGCCGTTAATCCAGCAAAGAAGATGCGCTTGCGTATATTGTTTAGTTGCAACTGTGAGACGTCATTTAATAAAAATAAAGAAGGAGAAGATATGATATTAATACTAAAAATAGTTGAAAGTTTTGAGGCAACCATATTCCAGAATGACGACACATTTGGGCATTCCCAAACCATGTGAAGGAAGGTACCAATACTATTTGAGGCGCAGAGAGTGCAGTTGGGATTATTCAAAATCCTCATAGCACATAGTCTGCGGGGAGTTAAATAAGTCCGATGAACAAAATTTAAATGAATTTGTTGATGGTCTGGATTTCTAGAAGATAGCCTAATGTTAGACCACACTGTGTCCCAACAAAAGTCAGGGTCCAAATTTGGTACATCATTCCTCCAAACAGTATCAACAGATAGGGGCCCATAACTACAGTCTAATAAAAAACCATAGAGGGTGGAAACCAAACCTCTTGTTCTGTTACCATCACAGATAAACTCATGGAAGGGGTGCAATCTAAGGGGAGCTTGCCATGGGACCCCATAGGTCCTCATGGACAATCTCAGTTGGAAGTAGAAAAAAAGGGTATTTCCAGGCAGATTGAAGATGTCACACAAATCTCGAAAAGGTCGTAAACCATTTCTATCAAATAAGTCCCCTAATGTACGAATCCCCTTAGCCCTCCACCTTGGAAAGCGAATGGGGCGATCCTCGATTAAAAGTCTTTGATTATTGAACACTGGGGAAAATAAGTTCCATTTACAATCAATCTTACACATCTTTTCAGCTGCTCTCCATACTGCCACTAAATGAGAAATGATAGGTCCAAAGCGAACTTTGCATTGATGTGTAGTTATGTTTGAATAGATAAGATCTCTCAATTCAACAGGCTGCACTAAACTCTCCTCAAGCTCTCTCCAAGAAACCTTATTTGCTGGGTTAAACCAATTTAAAAGGGGGCGGAGCGTGAAGGCCCAATAATAAAATTTAAAGTTGGGCAATGAAAGGCCGCCATCATCTCTAGCACGCTGTAATAGAGAAAGTTTAAGACGAGGGCGTTTCCCTTTCCACACAAACTTAGATATCGAAGAGTGAAGCTTATTCCAGTATTGCGGCGGTGGTGGCAAAGGGAGCATAGAGCTTACAAAGTTAACCCTAGGAAGAACATTCATCTTTATGATTGAAACTCGAGCTTGAAGAGAGTTGGGCAAAGATGACCATCTATCTAAATCAAGACAAATCTTATTTAGAGTGTCACCATAGTTGTTCTTAACAATAGCCTGAAGAGAGGGGAAAATATCTATGCCAAGATATTTGAATTGGCTTACTACTGGGATTATGGGCGGCAGGATAGCAGATCTCATCTGATCATTTAAAGGTAGAAGGGCTGACTTCGTCCAATTAATTTTGTAGCCGGAAATGGAACTGAACTGATCAAAGATTTGAAGGACATGAGTAATTGACTGTGGTGCATTCTCAATGAACAGTAGAATATCGTCAGCATATAGGGAAATGCGATGCTGTGTGTTGTTAATCGAAACAGGAGTAATATCTGCAGACTGACGCACTGTCTGAGCCAAGGGTTCGAGTGAAAGTGCGAAAAGGAGAGGACTAAGGGGACAACCCTGCCTCGAAGATCTGCCAATCGTGAATAGCGGCGAACAGATCTTACCGGTTAGGACCATCGCTGACGGATTAGAATAAAGTACTTTAACAAAATGTATGAATGAAGCACCAAATCCCATTTTATCTAGTACAGCCCACAGGTAAGACCATTCCAGACGATCAAAAGCCTTCAACGCATCGAGCGACAACACTGCGGCGGGGGTCCTCAGCTCCTTAGCCCTATCGATGATATGCAATAGTCGTCTAGCATTATCAGAGGCTAGTCTAGTTCCTATGAAACCTGTCTGATCACAGTGTACTAAGGTGGTCATAAAACCCTGCAAGCGACGCGCAAGCACCTTAGCAAAAACTTTTAGATCAGAATTCAAAAGTGAAAGCGGTCTATAGCTTGCGCAATCTGTGGGATCCTTGTTCTTCTTCAACAATAATGATATAATAGCTACATTCACATCCCTGGAGAAAGAGCCACTTTCAATTGCATATCGAAACATGTCTAGCATCAGCTGACCTAGATCTTCCCAAAAGATGGCATAAAGTTCAGGGGGTATCCCATCCAAACCAGGCGACTTGCCCCTACGCATTGCGAGCACAGCTTCCTGTAATTCCGCCAGATGGAGCGGTCTATCTAAGGCTTCCGCATCCGCCTCGCTAAGGGTTGGTAACTGTATGTTGGATAAAAAATTATTGCATACTGCATCATCGTGAATGACCTCGGAGGTGTAGAGCTCATCATAAAAAGCACGAAACGTGGCATTGACCTCTTTGGGTTCTGTAACCATGGCTCCCGTTGTTGATTTGACACTAACAATATCAGCAAAATGCTCATTGGATCTAAGACGTAAAGCCAGTAAGTGACTGGGTCTTGCACTATTAAAATAGTAGTTTTGCCTTGTGCGTTTCATTTGAAATTCTGAGCGGCGCTTGAGAATGGAGTTAATTTCTTTCTTAACTAGCTCCCTCTGAGTTGCTGTACTAACATCAAAGTTATTTTGGAGAGAATTATCCAAAGTAGAAAACCGAGATTCCAATTCCACCAGTTTGGCTGACCTTAATTTTCTCTGAGTGGACGCATAGAGGGTTGTATTACTCCTGATAAAGCCTTTAATTGCATCCCAAAGAATTCTGGGATCCTCAACTGAGCCTGTATTGATATTTATAAATTCACGCAAACCAGTTTGAAACTGAGCTACAAATGCCGCATCGCGCAGCAGTGTGGTGTTAAACCGCCATCTAGGAGCTCTATCTATAACCTGTTTCAGTGAAGCAACACACAGCACCGCCTTGTGATCCGAGAGTGACATTGGGAGCAACTCTACCTTGGCAATTTTATGAAACAAGCTAACAGGGGCAAAAACGTAATCGATCCTAGAGAATGAAGCATGCCTACCCGACAGAAAAGAAAAATCTCTAACCGTTGGGTTCATTAAACGCCAGATGTCGAGTAAGCCAGTTGAGTTTGCCCAAGCACGTAGTTCTGCAGACGCTAGTGCTTGTTCTCTGCTTTCTACCCCAGTGGATCTATCTAGGTTATGTTGCCATGTTGCATTGAAGTCAGCACCAACAATGATTTTGAAATCCGTCAGTTCCAATAAGGTTTTAGTTAGTAATTTGTAAAACTCTTTGTCTAAAACATTTGGAGCATACACAGAGACTAGTGCTAGCATTTTACCCTCCAAGCGGATTTTAGCAACAGCTATCCTCCCGTCACTGTCAGACCAATCACCCAAAGAATCCAACCTAAGGTTACGTCTAGCCAATATGGCTACTCCCTTGGTTTTGGAAGAAGCAGCTGAAAAGGCTAAAACACGATAATGTTTATTAGCCAATCGGTTGGAATGCTCTTTTAAAAGATGAGACTCCTGTATAAATGCAAAGTCAATTGATTTAGATCGCAAAACCCCCAAAATGCTGGTTCGCTTATGCGGTATATTCGCTCCCCTTACATTGAAACTTAGAAATTTATATTCTGTCATAATTGTGGTTCAAACCATACGCACAGCAAGCACAGTAGAACATTTTAGAATTTCCTAGTTGGTCCCTCACAACAAACCTTCCCAACAGAAAAACAAAACAACCCCAAAAGGAACAGAAAGGAAAAAGCAACATCAAACGAACATAAAAAAACACATAACATTGAAGCTTGAGGGGGAAAACCCCATTAGCATCAGAGTGCACAAAAACAGTTCCCCACCCCATCAACCTATTAGTCAACCTTCATTTCACTCTGTCAGAGAGTGCAAACAAGTAACTGCCCAAAAGTAACCATACATTGCCCTCTGGTGGTTATGTAAATATATAACAGATCACCAAAGTAAAAACAACAACAACAAAAAAGTGCCTTCTTGTGGCTGAATAGCTCTTAAACATTCCATCAGCTCAAATTATGATCAATCTCCCCACTTCATATCACTTAAATAAATGAGAATGGTATGTTAACATTTCTAGTAAAGAAGGGGGAGAGAAAAAAGAAAAGAATAAAGGGAAAAAAAAAAATTGAGGGGACTATAACAACTGTAATAATAATAATCAGTCCAGCATTAGGCCCACTTAGAATGTGATAAAGCCCTATAAGCCACGCTAATGCAAATAACCAAACACTTGTGACAGATAAGTGGAAATAAGGCTGTCACCACGACAAGGCACTAATATAATATTAATAATAAAAATAAATAAAAAAGGAAATCAGTGTATATGATATAAAAATATATGCACTTACATATGTAGTTAGAAATAGAAATTAAAAGCACATCCGGGGGGCCATATGCAGCAAAGCACACACAGTGTTAATGCATACTGCGCCACATACAGCCCCCCCATGCATCCATGCATACAAACCACAATTACTAATTAGAAGGGGGAAAAAAAGGAAAGAAAAGAAAAGTCTGTATACATAAGTATTTACATAAAACACAGTTATGTATGATCAGGAAACCATATACAACACAGCACACATAATGCATACTGCGCCATATACAGCTCCCTGTACATGCCCAAAAGGCCAGTGCAAACTTAGATAAATGTCAATCATATTAGTTAAGTCTGTTTCCGTCTTAAACAGTAAACTACCATACTTCAAACAGTGAACCTACCCAATCACGACTACAAAATAAATATCCCAATACAGAGCTCCCCTCTCCCCCCATCAAGAAATTAACATTTTAACAAGTAAATTAACATTTTAACAAGTAAAGTAGGTAAATAACTACCCCCCCCCCCCCCCAGACAGCGGATCCACAAGCACGTAGAGCCAACGCGCCACGAGATCGTACATCCGCCAGCTATTGAGATTAGAAAAAAAAGGAAAAAAAAGAACGAGTCAATGAGCCAGGGAGAGAGAGAGAGAGAGAGAGAGAGAGAGAGAGAGAGAGGAGAAGCAGAGATAGGTAGAGAGACATAGAGAAAGGGCGGGAGAGCGAGTGGTCTCTGGAACCGCGGAGCCTTCACAATTTAGACCATATTATTTATATCTGTTTCACCTTAAACAGTAGGCTAGATTACTCAATACAAAGGCCAAAGCCCAGTCTCGCCCTCCTACCCGAAAAAGTAGCGTTTTAGGCGGCATAAACGAACCATAAACTAACAACCAACATAGCCGCCATTACCTAACAGAAAGAGAGAGAGAGAGAGAGAGAGAGAGAGAGAGAAAGACACACACACACACACACACACACACAGCGAGAGAGAGAGCCAGAGAGAGAGAGAGAGAGAGAGAGAGAGAGAGAGAGAGAGAGAGGGAAAGCCGAGACAGATAGAGAGACATAGAGGGAAGACGATAGAGAGAGCAGGCTCCGTCCGAACCGCGACACGGAACACGTTAGACAAAGCCTAACAGAGAGAGATAAAACCCTCTAGACCTATATAGTAAGCAGCACAACGCTCAATAAGAGCAAAGAAAAGGAATACAATAATAACAAGAACAATGTCCATTATATTCAAACAAAAAAGATAGTGAATTATGCTTATAGCTTTAGCAGCCCTAAATCCTCTCTCCTTGCGGTAACCTAAATTAAAACGAGTAACACCCATCTGCTTACAGATCTTGTTAAAAAATAAAACAAATAAAATAGGTATTATGAAACGAAACACTTGAAAACACAACGTCAAGTCAGATGATGAGTCCAAAACAATAAGTAGGCTTACATTAACAACTCACCCTTTGGGGAGGAGGAGGAGGAGAGAGTGAGGAAAGAAAGACGCTGCGTAAAAGTCATCTCCAAAGTCCCAGCCAGCTTACCAACAGTCCATTAAAGGCAAAAGGATATCACATCGGCAGAATGTGTTTGAAAGCACGCGATCACGAAAGCAAAAGTGTCCCTGGTAAAAGTTAGTTCTCTGTAACTGTCGTCTCATCATCCTGCGTAGCTAGAGTCTCGTCCGCAGCACCTGGAGTCTTGAACTTATCCTTGCAAAAGGCCAGAGCTTCCTTGGGTGAGTTGAAAGTAGAAGTCGCCTCATCCACGGTTATCCAGAATTTGCTCGGGTGCCTTATTCCGTATTTAACCCCTTCCGCGGTGATGGAACGTAGGAATTCCTTTACTGGCCCGAAAGCTGCCCTTCTCTTTGATGTTTCAGCAGACCAGTCGGGGAAAATATACACCTTTTTGCCATTGTATGTCAGTTGGCCTGCTTTCCTGGAGAGCTGGAGTATGCGTTCCTTTACCCGGAAAAAATGGATCCTTGCCAGGAAAGCCCTTGGCTTATCAGAACGTGGATTGCCGGTCCGATGAGCACGATCCACCTCCGGGGGGGAGTCGGGAAACTCGTCGGGGAATGTTTTCTGCAAAAAAGACTGGATAAAGGCCACTGGGTCAGCCTTTTCTAGCCCAGGAGAGATCCCAATCACTCTTATGTTGTTCCTACGACTCCGGTCTTCTGCTATGACGAGCTTCTCCTCCAGATTAGCACATCTTCTCTCCAATTCAGTGATACACATCTGCAAACTGTCCATGGAGGAACCAAAGTTCTCAATGGCCTCCCCCTGTTCAGCCACGGTCGTGTTCAGCGTGGCGACTGCAGGACGCAGCTCCTTTCCGAAGTCATCAATCTTCTTCAGTAATTTCTTCTCCAAGCCAAGCATCATGGGTTGAATAAAACCATCCATAAACTCTTTCAGTGATTCCTTGAGGACCTCGCGCAGCATGCTCTTTGTAACCGGAGCGTCAGCGTCGCCCTGCATTGCGCCGGCCATGTTGTCGGCGTTTGCAGTCGGAGACCTGGTACTCCTCGACCTCGTGTTAATCGTATTCGGCATGAAACACGAAACAACTGCAAAAACAGACGCTCACCAGTGTTTTGGGCGTTTAAAGTCTCAAAAGAACTATAAAGGCAGTAAAAAATGGGCTTAAAAAATGTGAAAACTATGCACCTCCACAGAGCTCAACAAACGCGTCCTACTCGGTCGCCATCTTGTCGGAACTCTTGCGAGGATAATGTTGAGATAATAGCCATTTTGGTTAGAACTGACTGAAAATAACTTTGTACTTATACTTTGTACTTGTACTTATAATATTTTTTCAAGTGTCCAAATAAATTCCAAATATTATCAAATTATCTTGCGGCACCCCTGGACTGACGTCACGGCACCCCAGGGTGCCCTGTCACCCACTTTGAAAACCCCTGCACTAATGACATGACATGAGGACCAATAAGAGAGTCAAACTCGACTAGTATTGAAAGCCAGGGAGACTGAATCAATAAAAAAAAAATGTAGGTCTCCTGGGCTAGATACATCTAGCAACAAACTGATCAGCCCATCTCAAATCTCTAGTCAGGGTGTGACAGTCAGCTAGACACAGAGAAGCCTGTTCAGAGATTTAAAAACAAACAATAATTAGTTTAAAGGATGGTTGAAATCCAGTGTGGCAACTGATTGAGATCTCAGATCCATTGTGTCCCAATGGTGTTGTTGAGCCACTGCAGCGCTATGCAAAAACCAATGAGAAACTAGCAGTGCTGGAAAGGGTACTAAATTATCTTAAAAAATAATTATAACCAATTAATGTATGTTTTGTAATAATAATACAAATCTAACAGTAACTATAATTAAAGTTTTAAAATAACTAGTATAGTAAAAGTACAATATTTGCCCCTGAGATGTATAGTGGAGTGGTAGTAAAAGTATTGAAAATTGGTAATTGGAAATACTCAAGTAAAGTATACCTCAAAATTGAACTTACTGTAAGTACAGTACTTAAGTAAACGTTACTTTACACCCCTCCAGGGGCCAGTTGCACCACCAGAACGTAAGTTCTGCCCTAAGTTAGGGAGTAAAGTCCTTACTAGAGGCTTAGTAACTACTAGTTAGTTTGTAACTAAGTGAGTTACTAAGCGTAGCCTAGTTTATGTTACAACTAGGCTACGTTTGAACTTAGTGTGAGGTGGTGC
Organism: Nannobrachium achirus; assembly: GCF_963921795.1. Lineage (NCBI taxonomy): Eukaryota > Metazoa > Chordata > Actinopteri > Myctophiformes > Myctophidae > Nannobrachium > Nannobrachium achirus. Next base: position 17,408,940 of record NC_137812.1, read on the forward strand.
AACCCCGCCCTGGGAACTAGTCTGGAACATAACATAACTGTCCTGAGGCGTTTCTCAAATGGAGTACGTCTGCCCCCAGGGGCACATGGATGTACAGCCGGGGGTAACTGAAAGAAAGTGGAAAACGGAAGCATGTTATGTCACTGATAAAACATTGGACAACCTTTGTTTTCAGAGTGGTTAGGACTGTAAGGCTAAGCACATTTATTTAGTTAGGCAAGTCAATGTGTTTTACACCAGTCGTTCCTAAACCTGGGGTCAGAACAGAACCCCCCAGGGCAGAGGTGGGCAACTTTGATGATGGCGAGGGCCACTATATTTCCACCTTCACTCCAGAGGGCCACATTGCATATTGCTATGTCCTACTTTGTCATTCTAGTATCTCATACAAAATAAGCAAAAATGCGTTTTGAGCTTGTAGATCGTCTATTTTTGGCTTATTTTGAATTGGAATCCTGAATAATTTTTTGTTATTTTTGAATTGGAATCTAACTTCATGAACCTAAATACAAATACATTGGACATAAAAAGTACATTTTAATACTACTATAATAGTCATTAAGCTACTAAGATAGACTGACAGAATTAAAGCAGCTCATGGTTGTAATTGTAACAACTGAAATCAATAATATATTTCAGAATTCCGGTTTTAACCTGTGGGCCGCATTAAGTGAAGGTGGGGGCCGCATGTGGCCCCCGGGCCGCCAGTTGCCCATGTATGGTATATAGGGTTTCTGCACATTTCTAAAGGCCTGTCCATAGTCTCTCCGAAACCAAACTTTTCTTTGGAGAGTTCCAACTTTCCTACGTGCAGATTTACAACTCTTAATTCGGTGTAATGTTGTTTTTGACAGAAATTTTTGATTTAGTTTTAGTCATGGTCTTTTGAATAAAATGTCATTTAGTTTTAGTCATGATTTAGTCACCTGAAAAGTTTTAGTTTTAGTCTAATTTTAGCATTGATCGCATCGTAATGACTGATTTTACACTTGGTTCGCGCTGCGACGCGTTGTGAGCTTGTAGATCGGCTATTTTCAGCACGCAACACCTGAGATCAACCAAATTACTCTCTTCTTCACTAGTCCCTCCCCAACGTTTTAGTCTAGTTTTATTTTGTTGACGAAATTGTCAATATATGTAGTCTTAGTTTCAGTCATCACAGCTTAGATTTTATTTAGTTTTTATTTAGTTTTCGTCAGTGACAAACATTTTTCGTCATAGTTTTAGTCAATGAAATCAACACTGATTCTGTGTAATGCCTTTCAGAAGTCGCAAGTGATGTCATTTTGTAGTCGAACCGGACCTTTCCGATGACACGTTCGGTTTCCCAGAGACTATGGACAGGCCTTTATGTTACACTTTAATGACCGTTAAGACCTTTTTAATATCAAATTGGTCAAATTGTCAGATATTGTGCGAGGCGTGAGCTTGTAGTTTGGCTATTTTCATATATGTTTATAATATTTAGTCAAACTAAATGTATTATGCTTACAATTCCAAGCGCTTGTCAAGGTGGGATTATTTTGGGGGGTCGCGGCCTGAAAGGTTTGGGGACCCTTGTCTTACACAAACACCAAGCAAAGATTATAAGCATAAATACATTGAACGAGTGAAAAAGGTAGAAAGCAAAAAACAAGACAGTCTGCAGCACTGACTAATAATTGCAGACATGACTTGGACAGTTTCAGTCAGTGAAAAGAATTGCTAATGAGATAGCACTGAGTGGTGACTCAGCAATGTAAACACACACACATGCAGACACACACACACACACACACACACACTTACACAGGCATGTGTGTGCGCCTGCGCGCACAAACACACACACACACACACACACACACACCGTGTGGAATGTGTGAGGTGTGTGTCAATGCATCTCAATGCCACTGAAGCTGAGGCTAAAATAATCAATTTAATGCACTGTCTGGACAGAGATACTGACCATACTGTGAGGAAAAAGTTTAAAACATAAGTGGACACACACATAGAGAGAGAGATAATTGCAGTGGGTGTTGGAGAGGAGCAGGATGTATTGTGCGAGAGAGAGAGAGAGAGAATGCTTTGAAAAGCATACCTGAGCGACGTACTGCACCTGTTGAGCCGGTTGGATTGGATAAGCTGGTGGGGAGGCGGGTCACCTGCAGTTGAGAGACAGAGAGGAAGAGGGGAATTCACTGTTCAAAAAAAAAAAAAAAGATTGGGGAAGAAACAGAAATAAAATCCTGTTGGAAGAAAGTGGGAGACAACTACTATAGCTACAGAGAGAGAGAGAGAGAGAGAGAGAAAGAGAGAGCATCTTTGACACAACCTTTGGACGTATCTCTCCACTCATCACTCATTCTGGAATCTTGGCGGGACACCTGACCTCACCTGCAGGTATGGAACCTTCCCTACACCCACCTATCAAACACCACTGGAAACCACTGTTTTCTACACCAGTGTTTCTCAGACTGTCACATTTCAAGGTCTCCCCTTAACTCTGACAGTGTACAAAAGGAACCAAATGGACCTGTTAGGGTCCATTTGGATCCTTTTGTACACTGTCATAGTTACAGACTTGTATAGGTCAATTTAGAAACCCCTAAAGCAGGGGTGCCCAACCAGTCGATCGCGGTCGACCGGTAGATCGCGGGCTGGTTACCAGTGGACCGCGAGATGATTTCAAAGAAATAATTTATTAATTCGGGGGGGGGGGGAGGACATACATCGGGCGTTTCAGTGAAACGACTCCGAGCGAGTGGATGATGTTGACTGAACTCAACTCAACGTGTAGCAGAGCATGTGAGCGGAGTGGAGCGGCAACTAAAGCCGCTCCGCGCTCCAGAGGGCTCTTGTCCCGCTCGCTCATCGCTCTGGTCAGCCACCGCACCGCTCCGCTCCCCGCCGCTCCGTCGCTCACGTTGATTTTCGCATTTCTCGCTCCGCGCTCGCTCCACGCTCCGCTCAGGGTCGTCAATCAGAGTCACCAGCCAAAATAAAAAAAGGATTTTGCTACCATATGCGAAACACTTTCTCCTTTGCTTTGCACAACAAGTGTTCCCAACACAAATGCCTGCGGTAACGTTACGTGAGCCTCGGCTTGATGGAGACCTGCGTTCACTGTTACAAAAGACGCCATCTAATCTAAGGCATTGTATTTTTTAATAAGACGGGCAATATTAAATCCAGCTGGTTATTGATTAATCACCACAACCGAGAGACGGAGGCGAGTCGTGGCGTGTGTTTTTCAATCAGTCTCACTTGAATTCGTATCCGTTGACTGGCTGGTGATATATAACTTAACTGACACAAGGTAGGCTATGTATTATAAACATAGCCTACGTGTGTGGATGAGTGAAATCGTGATAAAGGGAATTCTCTGTCTGTTCTCCTCTCCATCTCCGCGGTGCCAACAAGGCTTCACTGCACTAGTAGGCTACTGCGCACGGCTCTGTTTTGTTGGAAACATGCGGCGCGCGGCCCCAATAGGGTCGGCTTGGAGCGGAGCGGAGCGGAGGAATGGAGCGGAGGAAATTCCTCGCTCCAAAGCCGCTCAGACCCATTTGAATTTGGATCAACCTACCTGTGTGAGTCTGCTTTTTCTCACATGAAGTTCATCAAGTCAAAGTACAGAGCCACAATGACAGATGAGCACCTTGTGGCCTGCCTAAAACTTGCAACCAGCTCATACAACCCTGACTTTGACAAGCTAGCCTCCTCTTCCCAGTGCCAGGTTTCCCACTAAGGTAGAGAGACTGACATGGAATAAAGGACAAAAAAAAAACTATAAAAAAACTATAAAAAAAAGAAAAAAAGAAAAAAACTAAACTGTGTTGTCAGTGCATAATATGCAGAGTGTGCAATAAATGGTCATGCTGTCTGTATGCCCAATGTGAGAAGTTGCAATCGTTTCATTCAATTACAATTCCTACTATACAGTATGATTACAGTACAGTACAGTGAGTACAATGTTATAATATCTATTAATATTTTCTGTTTTTTACATGTATATTGAATGGGTGTTACGGTACATTTTGGGCTGGTAGCCCTCAGCTAGGTGGCACATTTTCAAAGTAGACCTTGGGTCAAAAAAGGTTGGGCACCCCTGCCCTAAAGGAACCCACAGAGTCCCTGGAATCCACTTGAACCACTGTTCTACACTGTAACACCATCTCTGTGTGTCAATTTAGCTCAGAGACATGGTTACATCTGAACAGTCTCAGGCTATATAGGGTTATAGACACAAGGGTCCACTTGGTTACAAATGGACCGACAATGGTTACATTTTGTCTACAGAGACACCCAATTTCGTACACTCTCTCTGAGCTACAATTGGATAAACCAGTAATACTCCCTAAATTGGGAGATAAGCGACTGCCAGGTCGCATACACAAACATTAGAAGGCAATGGTAACCAATCAGGAGGGAATATGGGAAATGGGACAGATCCATGTTGATGACATGACTTTAGAGATAATGTGTAGTGCTTTGCATGATGTTAGGGCAAAATCTGTAGGGGCATTGTCCAAAAATGTGTTTTTCAAAAATCAGCCAGATGGTGGCGCTAGATGGGACAGATGCATTTTGATGACATGACTGTAGAGATACTGTGTACCGCTTTGCGTGATTTTAGGGCAACATCTGTATGAGCAGTGCCCAAAAATGTGTCTTGCAAGAATCGGCCTCATGATGACGCTAGAAGAGGGGCATGTGAGACATGAGGGGTGGCATGGATCGGGGCAACGGTGGCGGAGATATGAGAATAGGAAAAGTGTGACGTGTGACGTCACGTACACGCTGTAGGATGGCATTTCTCGAAGTGGTCCTTTTTACCCATGCTGCTAAATATTTGTCCACATTCCAGAAATAAGCATTCCTGCTCCGTATTGTTAATAGCCTGAGAAACACTTTTGCCACTTATCACTTAATTAGCTACTAAGCAAAACAAACAAAACATGCTGGCCACTTTGTGCCATTATCAATCATTTGTTAGCATTACTTAGGCACTTTTCCCCCTGCCATCAAAAGCATGCTATTGTTAGCACACAGGAGTCTATGAATGGGTACGAGTTGGTATGTAATTTAAGTCTTATCCTGCATTTGGATGACCTCTTTTAGCCTTTTGAGTACAAGATAACCCTGAAGTGTTTGTGTGAATGTTAAAATCCACAGGTGTTTTATCCAAAGGGTCAAGCTCTCACCATACCTTTAATACATTTTCCGTACTCCGTTCCCACATCACATAGGAGCCACATGCCTCTCTGCACCTGATATGGTAAAACTGCACTAAGAGCTTTTGTGGTGGATGAGTTAGTAGATAAGGAGAGATGCATTACCTCCGTTTAAGAAATCATAATCAGAAAAAGGTCAAGTTGCAGTCCTCTAATAGCTAAAGTTTTCAAAGTAAGGTAAATTTATATTGACACGCACGCGCACACACACACGCACGCGCGCGCGCACAAGGTCTCCCCATGGACGAGACATTAACACTAACATAAAACCAAACATATTGGGGGAGTGGGTCGGTGGTGGGGGGTATTCAGACTTCAGGCATAGGTTCTGAGCCACTGTTTCCCAAACACTGGTTCGGGACCCATTTGTGGGTCGTGAGTACAATATGATTTCGGCCTGATATACTGTAGGCCCGATTTTACAAAGGTCTTATAATTTCTGACAGTTTTCTGGAGAAAAAAATGTATGTTGCTGTATCAGTCGTTCTTGAACTTTGTCATGTCAGGGACCCCCAAAATGATATGTATTTGGCCGCGGACCCCATCTCAAAATATTTTATTCCACGGTCACGGACCCCCAGAAGCAAAGATTTGAGTTAAAAATGTCCACTCTGAATTTGGGTCTTGTCTTAAGCTAGATGCAGAATAGATACATGCCTCTGAGCCACTCTGCTACACAAGTCTCAAGTTGCTTGTGCTGTGGTGAATGTGCAGAATGTTGGGCTCTCTCAGCCATCGTAGTTGTAGTCTTACTGTGAAGTTATGTCACTCTACATACTGTGAAGTTATGTCACTCTATACTGGCGGCCCGGGGGCCACATGCAGCCCCAACCTTCACTTAATGCGGCCCTCAGGTATCATTAGAGTACTGATATATTATTGATTTCAGCTGTTACAATTCCAAACATGGAAAAATTAACCGCTTCAATTACTTCAGTTTATATCAGTAGCTAAATGACTAGTCTTACAATGTTTTTATATTTGTTATGTCCAATGTATTTGTATTTAAGTTCATAAATTAACATAAGAACATAAATGCAAATTAAAACGAAAGAAGTCACTTTTCAGGATTCCAATTCAAAAATAGAAAAAAATATTTTTGCTATGTATATGCATTGTGGCCCTCTGGAGTGAGTGTGAAAATATAGTGGCCCTCTCCATCATCAAAGTTGCCCACCCCTGCGAGTGTAGCCGAATCCCTCATGGAACTACAGGAATGACACTACCTGTACTGTTTTCAGTAGTGTGTAGTAACTAAGTACATTTACTCAAGTACTGTACTTAAGTACAGTTTTGAGCTATTTGTACTTTACTTGAGTATTTCCAATTTCAAATACCGGTACTTACTTCTACTCCACTATAGATCTCAGATTCAAATATTGTACTTTTAATCCACTACAGTTATTTGAGAAGTTTAGTTACTAGTTACTTTGTAGATTGATTTTTATAACAAAACATACATTAACCACTTCAACCCTATACAGTATATGCATTTCGACCATTTGAAAATAGCCGATCTACAAGCTCACAATGTGTCACGTCACAACGTATTGTGAGCTTGTAGATCTGCTGTTTTCAAAAGATTTTTATACATTTGAAAACTTAAAATGAGACACTCCGCATGATTTACTACATTTTGAATTCTGGACTGATGACTTGCAACAGAGTATTTCTATATTGCTTTATTGATACTTTTACTGAAGTAAAACTATCAATACTGCAATATAGAAATACTCATTTGGGTACTTTTTCCACCAATGTGTTAGTGTCTATTGCATTTTAACCACTTAGGCCTGTATGTTGGTGACCGGTGTCTCCCAGGGCTTTATAACTGGCCCCCCTTCCTTTTTCCCCTGTACACCAATGTCTTTGCTGAAAATAGCCTGTCTACAAGCTCGCAATTTGTCTTAATGCAACGCGGTATAAGCTTGTTGATCTGCTATTTTGAGTTCAATGGACTTTTTATGTAACCGTTTCTGTAACCCCAAAATCCCAGATGTCCACTGAGTTCAATGGAAGAGTGGTGCGAGCTTGAGGATTGGTTAAGCTTTCCCCCCCATCCACAGTTATACAGCATGCCCATAAATGGGCAGTGTCACAAGGGTTTCAGTCAGTTAGTTTTACTGTAGAGGCACCAGCTCCACCACAGAACGAGATTCAATCAGTTCGATATCCTGATGACCGTCATCTCCCCACTTCACCACTCAGGCCATGCTTAAACGCAACGATGATCCAGGCGGCTCACCTCATGCACAACTCTAGTTATTATTATTCAGACAGAAGATATACTTTATTTCCTTGGCCTCTAATGGGCAGTGCGGCGTGCACACAAGACATTTGCTGTTGACCGGACCGGTGGTTTGCGATATTAGGCCGGACAGACAGACAGACAGACAGACAGACAGACAGACAGACAGACAGACACATTGCGTTATTGATTTTAAAAGTCTAGTCAAAACCAATCCAAATGCCTCACGAGGAAACGGGTGCATCCCGCCACTCCGACATGAGGAAACATGAGGATGACACGCAGATCTTTCATATTTCCGTGTTCCATATATAGCTTACATGTGTGTGTGTGTGTGTGTGTGTGTGTGTGGGGGTGTGTGTGTGTGTGTGTGTGTGTGTTAATTTAAACAGTCCCATTCATGATCAGTAATGGAGTCTAACTGTTCTGCAATCAAGCCTGAATTTCCTGATGTTGTGAAATTGACTTCTGGCTACTGCACACAATGTGGCAGTTCTACCTGTGCACCGGTAAAGACACAATGTTACAAGATACACCACTGAAGTCACATTCCTTTATGTAAAGGAATGCATTTAGAGAGAGACAATGAGAGATAGTGACAGAGACAGAGAGGAAAATGCACATTTGCTGTATTCCTTTTTTCGGTCTTTTATGTCTTTATAGATAGGACAGTAGACTGACAGGAAACGGGGGAGAGATGGGGAGTGACATGCAGCAAAGGTCATCCATATCGGCATTCGAACCAACGCCACCGCCAGTCATCCATGCCTATGTGGCAATGCCTAATTGGTATGCGCCTGGACCAGTAGGCCGGCGGGCGCCCCCACATTTGCTGTCTTATTGTCTGACTTTCTGTGCATGAAATAGATACACAGGAACAGAATGAAATAAATGTGATTATTTTAACATGCACTGCATTGGTGTAGAGTAGACTGGTGTAGTATAGCCTACTCCGTTACATAAAGATGTTACTTTATGTGGACTGCACATTATAGGCTGACAGAATGGGCAGAATGGCATGACCGTGCTAAGCAAGGATGGGCCCTATTGATTTTGGTGACCCCATGACCTTTCCTGTTCCGTCACCCTTACTTAGGCCATTGCATATACAGTACAGGTTATTATCTCATAATCTAAGAGCAGATAACATCGCAGGATTGTGAGGCCTTTCTTCTATATGTGCAAGCAGATGGGTGTAAGGAACAACAGGGCCCTATAGAGCTGGGGTCCCTAACCTGTGGAACGGGGACCTTCAATGGTCCGTAGAACCACATAGACAGGATTTTGTTGGTTTGTTTGATTGATATAATCTGTAATTTTCACAACAAAATGTAGAACGGCCACTCTCAGGCCAATCTCTCACTCCTATTCTCACCTGCTGCTATTGTGGGTCCAAAAAATAAACCATAGCCTAGGTCAGTGATACTCAAACTCCGGCCAGCGGCGCAATTTTGACTGGCCCACCAGCTTAATGTCCTCAAAGACATGCATCCAAAAAGCTTTAAACTGAGCAGATTGGACCTCGCGTTCCAGAGATAATGGCTCTGCCCAATAGAGTGTGTCATTGTAGGCCTAATGCAAATCAAAGAGAGATGTATTGTAGCTCTACTTACAATAACAACTGCATAATTAGCCATTTGGTAGCTAAACAGTCTGGGTAATCTATTTTAAGCTTATTTTATTTTACTTAGCCATAGGCTAACTATCTTTTTCACAAGTTTATTTTCTGTAAAAGGCCATTGGTGTTGAATGTGGGCCAAGTCATAATAACATTGTGAAGCAATTGAAAGAGAGATGTGATCAGCTATCTTTAATGTTATTCCACTTGATAGCATGCAGACAGATATCAACCCAGGCAAATAGCAGACAAAATGTACATTAGTTTGTTTTAGTGTTTTCGTGGAATATGCTAATTGCACAGAATTATTAAAAAGAGAGAAAATTAACCAAATTACTTTGATTACAAATGGTGTCATTGACAGAATATAAATGGAATTCCAAGCCATAAAATAATGCACATTGCACTTGTCTTAATTCATGTGGAAATAAAGCAAATAAAAGAGAAAAGTTATTAAGTAATGTCATTTTATCAACTGGCCTGTGGCCCCTTGACATTTTTCTAATGTGGCCCACAAGTTCAAAAGTTTTAGTATTCCTGGCCTATAGGTAACAACCTATTTTGTGTTAATCATCATAGGGGCTGGTAGCAGGGCTTTGACTCGCTGTTATGTTGAAGTCAAGCTTGTGATGCGACAGATTGTGAGCTTGTAGATCTGGTATTAAGCCAAATATAAATTAAACTAGAACTGTACTCTGTCGAGGTGCCAACTTGCACCTTTGTGTAAAATGGCCTACGTGTGCACCAGCAGAGCGCACCTCGTGGCGCGCCTGGCACCTGGCATCACTTGCGATGCCAGTGACATCACCGCTGGCATCACCAGGGATGCTGGTCCCTCATTGGCTGTTAATGATGATGTTGCCAGAGATACTGGTCCCTGATTGGGCTACAGGTTTAAACACAAGCTCACAACGCCTCGCAGCGCGAGGCGTTGTGAGCTTGTAGATCGGCTATTTTCGGCAAAGAGGTTTGGTGTAGAGGGGAATAAGAGCACACTAAGCACAGAGTGAAAGGTCAAGTTTATTATGTATTGATGGTTCAAGTGGTTAAATATCTGAAAACAAATAGACATGAATCCAAAATACACTGATGACCGTGCTGTCAAACGATGAAACTATATGGAATCTCTGAAAAGGTTGTGGGGGTCCCTGCTTTATCTCTCACTCTTCTTGGCCTGAAAATGTTGAAGACCTCTGACCTAAATTGTAAACTGTCTTTCTTGCAGCTCGTGGGTAAACTGGGTTTGGTGGTCATGGCCCTGTCGGCAGCCTTCCTGTCCGAGGACCAGTTCACCTGCTCCATCTGCCTGGACGTGTTCACCAACCCGGTGTCCACGCCCTGCGGACACAGCTTCTGCCTGGCCTGCATCTCCTCCTACTGGGACGGCGGCAGCGGCGCCAAGCCCTGCCTCTGTCCGCTCTGCAAGGAGTCCTTCCGCAAGCGGCCCGACCTCCAGGTACGTACGGCCTCGCGTAGCCAGACGACTATTCCACATTCTCCGAATGATATATGGCAGTGTTTCTCAAACTTTTCAAATGTCAAGGTCTTCCCTTAACTCTGACGGCGTATAAATGGAACCAAACGGACCCGACAGGGTTCATTTGGTTCCATGTGTACGCTGTCAGAGTTACAGCCTTGTAAGGGTCGATTTAGATCCTCATACAGGAACCTTGAGAGTCCCTGAAATCCACTTTGAGAACCACAGCTATATAGACTGAAACTACACTCCCGAATCCAAGTCACAGAAGCTGGCATTTCCGTTCACAAAGATATATATATTAAAATGTAATTTCTGATAAGCAGCAAGCTATATATGCTTAGAATTTTTTTATTTATATTAGGATAAATGTGCGCGACTATAAAAACGAAACTGAGGTGGGGAGGAGGCTTCACTTCCTCTTTATCGCTTCTGCATGCCGGATATTCATGATCAAAACGTTCGTCTCCCAGACTTTATTATGACAGGAGCATTTGCAAATTGTGGGAGTCAACAGTCTGGCCACGCGAGACTAAATTACGGCGGTGACCGAGATTCAAGCCATGGGTGGGTGTGAGCACTAGTGTTGCCAACTGTCCTCTTATTACTGCATAGGAAGAAAAGTAGTGATATTTGGTAGCCTATAAACCTAAAATGTAAACTTATTGTCTCATAAAGGACAGGCACACTGTAGAACCTTATGTGGAGAATAATTTAAGCAAAAGACAAATACAGTCAGGAACCATTAGCTCTGGAGCGCCTTCCTAGGAAGGTCCTCGATGCGCGTCCCACTGGGAGGAGACCCCGTGGCAGACCAAAGACCAGATGGAGGGATTATATCTCCAAACTGGCTTGGGAACGCCTCGGTATACTCCCTGAGGGAGTGGAGGAAGTTGCTCGGGATAAGGAAATCTGGAGGTCTCAGTTGGAACTATTACCCCCGCGACCCAATTCCGGATAAGCGGTTGAAGATGGATGGATGGATGCTGTAGGCCTAAACTTAAAATGGTGTCTTATAAACGCATGTGGGTTGGAGACCCCCAATGCAAGATTTTGTGGATTAGAAAATATTGCAAAATGTCATCTATTTTTGTCAAGATTTTGCTTTGAAAATAGCAGATCTACAACGCATCGCGATGAGCTTGTAGATCATCTGTTTTGTGCTCATGTGGCCTATAGCTTCTTATCACTTCTTTTGGGCTTGTTTTCATAGACCTAGTTGGCTTATTTCTCTCGCACAATCTGCTACCTCCAGGTCAACAGGACCCTGAAGGAGATCACGGAGCAGTTCAAACAGATGGTCGACATGGCGGAAGCATCACCGGCCGCCACCAGCGAGTCGGGCGGAGGTGGAGGGCAGGCGGAGGACCATCCACATCACCACAACCATCCGCCGTCCACCTCCCTCAGGCCAGGGGGGATGCCAGGGGGGATGCCAGGGAGTGTGTTCGCAGAGCTGATGACGCGCCTGCAGCGGCCCGCGGGCGACAGGGCACCGCCTCCTCCGCCGCCCGTCTCCCGTCCTAACTCTACGCCCATCCAAACACAGAGCCAGCCCGTCGATGTCCCGCCCCCTTCTCCTCGCGATCGGACACACACACACGGGCACCTGGACCTCCCACCGCCCTACTCACCCCCTCGCAGGTATTGTGCCGCTTAACCGTACACCTGATTCATCATCGAAGATGACAAAAAATAAAGCGTTTTACTGACAAAGGACATTGACAATTGAATAGATTACCAGGACATTGACAGTAATGGTAAACAAAAAGGTGTTATAGCTCCACTGGGATTTCCTGAAAGTACGGGGAGGGAGTCGCCTACCGTTAAAGTTTAGCAATGGTGGTCCTTCCATATTACTGTATATCACACAACATCTTAAAGAGGCGGGAAACCCTTTGTTTTAGGTTTAAAAACTTCAGGTGGGGGGGGGGGGGGGGGGGGGAGAGACATTTCCATCAAATACCAGGTCAAGTAAATAGTCTAGTAAATCTAGGGAAAAAATACACTCAGGTTGGACAAAATTGTATTATTTAGTTTTTCAACTGATTCTGTTAGGAAATTAGGTCTACTAGCCAGGATAAAAAAAATCTACCATGATCTGCTCACTGCAAATACCCACAGTGGCCAAATCAAGTTGGGCTCCCATCGACTTTCTATACAGGAGGAAAATACCCAGAAAAAAACTCAGCTTTAAGTAGGATGTGAGGGGTCTAACTAGGGGTTTGTCATGATGCTGAATCCATTGCAAGCATTTGTTTTGCACAAAAAACATTCCTTGGGCTAAGAATGTCCCCAGAAAATGATGGTTTAGTGATGAAAAGTGATGAGTCATCAAAAAAATCATCTTTTGTTAGCGTTTTCTGGGGCCAATGAATGTTTTTTGTGCAAAACAAATGCTTGCAATGGATTCAGCATCATGACAAACCCCTAGTTAGACCCCTCACATCCTACTTAAAGCAGATTTCTTTCCTGGGTATTTTCCTCCTGTATAGAAAGTCGATGGGAGCCCAACTTGATTTGGCCACTGTGGGTATTTGCAGTGAGCAGATCATGGTAGATTTTTTATCCTGGCTAGTAGACCTAATTTCCCAACAGAATCAGTTGAAAAACTAAATAATACAATTTTGTCCAACCTCTGCCTTAATTTTATCTGACTAAAAGTCCTGTTGGACTTGGGCTTGAATGCCAAGCTCCAATTTATCTCTAATTATAAAAGAATTGTGTTTTCTTAGCTGTTGTGCCTGCTGAGAAATTGCTTTCCTTGCGGCAGGAGAAAGAGTCCACAGGTTGCAGTTTCTCAACAAACATTGACTAATTCTTGTCTACAATTGACTGATTATCAATTAACCCTCAACAAACTCTTGTTTTTTATATCACTGGTTCTCAACGTGAAGCCGGGGACCCCCAGGGGTCATTGAAAGAGTTCAGGCCGGGGGGTCCTCAGCTAAATGATCTACCTGTATAGTTAGGGACTAAATGGACACTTATGGGTCCATTTGGTTTTTAATTTAGATTTTCAGTTAAATTAATACAGATAACTTTACATTGTACATCACTGTAGTCCCATAGATAAAAGATCAGATCAAATGGGGGTATTTTGCCTAATGCATTTCAAACCCTGTGTCCTTGAAATAAAAAAATAAATAAAAAATCACACCTAGTGTGAAGTGAGCGGTGCTATTCATGAGTTAATTTCATTAAGTGTCCTGTGAAGCTTGGCCAATGTGACCCTGGGAGTACAACAAGCTTTGTGCCAAGATGTAGGCCAGATGTAGGCCACGCTTCATAGCCCTGACAACAAACTTTGAGCGCTTAGTGCCAAGATGTAGGCCAGATGTAGGCCACACTCTAGGGCCCGGACAAAGCCACAAGTTGGAGCTTAGCTCCTTCCAGGAGCACCGCTCAAAAAGAAGTATAACATATACAATGTATATTTACCACTATCACAGGTACACGTTGAGCGGTCCCTCTGACTCCTCCCTCAATGTCCCACTGTGTCCCGTCCACCAGAGGGGGCTGGAGTTCTTCTGTCGCACGGACCAGACGTGTGTGTGCAGCGTGTGTCTGGAGACCACAGAGCACCGCGGGCACAGTTCTATCCCCGCCAAGAGAGAATGGCACATCAAGAAGGTATGTTAAATTTTATCCCCGCCAGGAGAGAATGGCACATCAAGAATAAGTCATGTCAGGGGCCAGTGGTGGACAAGGGAGGCTCTCTCCATTCCGACATGTCGCCTCTCCGAAATTGACTTCTTATTGTCGGAGTGGCGACACTCCCATGGGGGTTCGATTTAGGGTTAGGGTTAGAGATAGGGTTAGTGTCGGAATGGAGACATGTCGGAAAGGAGAGATGCACTCGGTGGACAAAAGTACTCGAATGTTTTACTAAAGTAAAAGTATCAATATTGCAATATAGAACTAGACTGCACTCTGTCGAGGTGCCAACTTGCCTCTTGTGCACTCGTAGCCAAAATATGGCCTACTTGTGCAGAGTACGCAAGTAGGGTGATCGGTGCTGTTGGGTGATTGGTGCTATATGTGGCACCAATTAGCCAATTGGCTAATTGGTGCCAACACTGCTGCTCCCTACCTTTATTTCATAGCTAGCCATGCATGCCCCCCCTGGCATGTCAGGTGGGCCCATCACAGGTAATAATGTAGTGTAGTGGTTGTAGTAACTGAATGAATCGGGGGTTCAAAATTACATGGACGCTGTTGCTGTGCAGGCAGGCATCCAGTGTTATTTTGTTCAAGGATCAAAGAACGAATGTTATTCACAGGTTTAGGACCAGGTGTAAAGAAGTGAATGAAATTGGCCCGGGCCGCCGGCGTGGAGTTCCGGGCACCCTAGGCTACAACGCCTGCCTGACACTGTGTCGCAGGTTTGAATCCCATTCCCAACGACCTTCGCTGCGTGTCACTCCCCATCTCTCTCCCCATTTCCTGCTAGTCTACTGTCCCATCAATAGCGGCATAAAAGCCCCCCGCCCCAAAAAATGTAATACAAATGTAATAAATAAGTGGATGAAATTAACTTATGTTAGCTTGGTATCAGAATAATCTGCCGGTGCAAAAATGTTTTGCCCTTGTGATAGGCTATAGTCTGGCTTCATGAGGCTAAACTTATAGGCTATAGCATACAAATTTTCATGATGTGATGTCTCAAATGCTTTGAATTTGCATGAGAAAAATGTAGTAAGGCTTGTAAGACACGCAGTACCGGGGCATGTGTTTGTTTTGATGCAAAGCAATTTAATGCCAAGCTTTATGGGTTATTTATTTTATTTAGCACCAGCTACAGCATCTAGTGCTTTTGTGAACTCGATTTACGACCGAAAAGAGCATAAAGGTCAATCATGTGCTTTGCCGCAGGGCCCGGCTTTAACTTGTTCCACCACTGCTGCCTGGTGAAAGGATTTGTAAGGGAAAATAGCATTGCTTGCATTCCATTCATCGCCGTAACACGTCTGTCTCTTAGCTGAATGGTTTACGTGAATGTGAGAACTATCCTGGCTCTAAAGATGCTACCGTTGGTGGACAACCTGTTTTGCCGTTTTCACAACAAAAATAACGATCTCAACTTAAGACAATACGAGTCAGGTTGAAGTGATGATGGCAATAGACCGTATATGGGAGTGGCAGGCTCATGAAATGCACCAAGGGTATTGTTGGAACACAGAGAAAGGCCAGAACAGACAGAAAGAGGAATCCTCCCTAGCTGTTAATATGGGTTGTAAATCAAAAATATTTCTATGCTATGAAAACCATGCACTATCACTATAAGCCCTACTGTATTTCCAAAACAGGCGATCTACAAGCCCACAAAGCACTGTGATATGAGGTGGACGTTGTGGGCTTTCGCGTGTTGTTGCGTATTGGCATGAGGAGTGGTACTGTATAAGGATCACAGTAGGGTTCTTTTGGGATTTTAACAACTCCGGTTCCTTAACCCATTCAGGCCGGGTACACATTTTAGTGTATGGGAGGGGCTTACAGTACATGTACAGTATGTAGCAACATATTTGTTTTTGTAGGCTAATTTCTGATTTAGGCCTAACTATAGGTTAGGCCTAAATGGCAATTGCCTCTTAAGAGGGACTTGACTAAGACTATTATTTGTGTTATTAATCTAAGTCTAAAACTAATGGCTGTAATAATTAACACTGGCATGTAACTGCAATGAAATTAAAGCCAAATACATATTTTAGGTAGGACTATGGTTTATTTTGACCAAGTGACAGGCAGTAGAAAACAACGACTTGTTCAGAATTATGTGGTTATATTTAGCCTAAAAAACATATCCTAAAAGACTAAAATAAGGCTAATCCAAAAAGACTAAGACTAAGACTAAAATGTTTTGATATTTAGTCGATTTAAGACTAGACTAGACAAA
Source organism: Nannobrachium achirus (assembly GCF_963921795.1). Taxonomy (NCBI): domain Eukaryota; kingdom Metazoa; phylum Chordata; class Actinopteri; order Myctophiformes; family Myctophidae; genus Nannobrachium; species Nannobrachium achirus. The sequence goes on from NC_137812.1 coordinate 17,425,392, forward strand.
AACGATTTCAGAAAACTAAGACAGGACTAAGACTAAATGGTGTGTTATTCAAAAGACTAAGACTAAATCAACATTTGCTGAAAAAAATAAGAGTGTACAAATGGACCCTTATGGGTCCATTTAGTTCCATTTGTGCATTCTCTGAGTTATGGTGGTCCTTAAAATGTTAAAGTTTGAGAACCACCGGTATTGTAATTGTTTAGCATACATGAAGCCAACACTACCAGCTCTGACAGTGTGATAAAACCGGTTCCAGAATCGGCTCCAAATGTGACGGAACTGATTCCAGTATACGCGTGACACATCTACTCTGTGCTAATTCTGTCCTTTCCTGCAGTCCCAGTTAGGCATCACCGAGGTGGAGCTGAGGGATCTGATCTCAGAGAGAGAGCGCAAAGTGGAGGAGATACAGACATCACTGCAGCACATAAAGGTAAACTGTGATCACTATCACCGACTAGGCCAGGGGTCTTCAACGTTTTCGGGCCAAGGAGCCCTTAGCTGAGAGAGAGATCAAGCAGGGACCCCCTCTACATATTGTATAAAATTGTGTTGCAGATTACTCTTTTTCATACATTTCTGAGACAGCTTAGACTTGTTTGACAGCAATATCATCAGTGTAGGTTGTTGGTTTAATGTGTATTTTTAGACATTGAACGACTTGAACCGTCAATACTTAGTCTGTTTTTCTTTTCACTCTACACCAAACCTTTGCCAATAATAGCAGATCTACAAGCTCACAACGCCTCGCAGCGCGAGGCGCTTGTAGATCGGCTATTCTTGGCTAATGTTCCACACGGAATAGGGATACTAGGGTTCAAGTTTGTGTAGAAAAAAAAAAGTTCTTATCACACAAAGATTTGGACGACCCCCTATAGTAACTCTGAGGACCCCCTAGGGGTCCCGGACCCCCTGTTGAAGACCCCTGGACTAGGCTATTAGAATGGCTCTAACTTGCCTGTTAACTAAAACATTTCAGTTGACTGAATCCGCCCGCTGTCTCCTGTTTTGACCCAGGCGTGTGCGGAGAGAGAGACGAGTGGCAGCGTGCGCGTGTTTTCACAACTCGTCACCAGTGTGGAACGCTGCCAGTCTGAAGTGTTGGAGGTAAGCAGCTCAGAATCCCATTCTACCCTGCAAGAGCAGTGGGTTCCAGGTGGTCCCCAGCTAAATGATGGAGAGTTGGTAACCAAATGGATGCCTATCGATCTTTAACTCGTGGGGCCTTATATATGGGTCCATTTGGTACACTCTCAGTCTCAAGAGTTGAATTATTACTAAACATCTGCATTACTTAGTTTAAAAGAAGCGAATTTAAATATATATTGATTTTTTTTAAATATTTGTGTCAGCATTTGCCTGTTATCCCTCTATACAGCATGGAATTGTGAATTGGAATTGGGATTTGAACCAACCCATGCGCAAGTGCCGAAAGTTCTACTGTTGAGCTGCATGCTGCAATGGAAATTTGTAAAATCTAGGTGTCTGACCTGATCACAGGATCTACAATTCTTAATAGAAGAGAAGCTACTGTAGGCCACCCTCAACTTCCAATGGATCCAATGTAGCTATTATTTAAAACCCACAGACAAACTTTTAAACATTTAAACCTAGTGTCCAGATTTTGGGGAACATTTGTAACTAAAATTGCAGATGTATCAAGCTCAAGCTTGATGCTTCTAATGTACTTTTGTTTCTCCTTGTCCTGTTCTTAACTGTATTGTACTGTCTTTGGCACCTGAATTTCCCCCACAGGATCAGTAACATCATTATCTCAGTGGTGTAATGTTATATCTTATCTCAACATGTCACATATGATGCAGTGTGAGCTTGTACCGTAGATGAGCCATTTTCACTACTCTTGAATGACACTGTCATACGACTGTGTATAAAATAGAGCATTCCTTTTAGGGACGAGGAAAAAACGATGACTTATGAAAGATACAAGGATATCGTGCCGATATGAAAACAAACAACCTGAATAACAATGCATTTGTGATTTTCACCAACAGGTGATCGAGATGGCCAGGCGTTCGGCAGAGCACAGAGCGCAGGGTCTCCTCAGGGAGCTGGAGAAGGAGCTGGATGAGCTGAGGAAGAGGAGCACTGCACTGGGACAGCTGGCCCAGTCTGAAGACTATGTCCTCTTCCTCAAGGTGGGACCAGCTCACCTTCATTACAGGCTCATTTCATTCTGATGTGTTGCTGCTTTGTTTGTAACTCATTTTGTTGATGTTTCATTGGGATGTTGCACTTTGTAACATTTGTTTTCAAAAGCAGAAATGTTGTGTGTGTCCGTCTGTCTGTCCGTCCGTGCGTTACCAGCTAATCTCCGGCACCGTTGGCCTGGTCGCTGCCAGACTGTGCACACACACTCCCTGGATGCAATTTTTTTTTAAATGCCTGTTATATGGGGCGGACTTAGTTTAGTTTAGTTTAAAAAACGAAACTAAACTAAGTTCGCCCCATATAGCAGGCAATCTTCTCGCCCCATATATGGGGCGGACTTAACGCTGTATGTACTTCACCGCCTACACCCTAATCTGGGGCCCATTCTACAAAATGCCTTCTAAATCAGTAGTTCTCTACTTTTCAAGATCTTTTCGAAAATGTTCAAGGTGGGAGGCTAGTGTAGCGGTCCAAGCACCGAGGCTGACAGCGTGTTGCAGGTTCGACTCCCAATTCCGACGACCAATTTGCTGCGTGTCAGGGTCACTCTAACTGCCCTAACTGGGCAGGCCCGAGGCCCTACCCTCCCCAACCCCTCAAATAGCAAAAAATCATGATCTAATCTTGTGTGTCCATTCTCTCCCTGCAGACTTTCCCCGCCCTCTCCAGCCGCCCGCCCACCAAGGATTGGTCGGACGCCCATGTGATGTCAGAGCTGACCTCAGGAGCGGTCCTCAGGTCCGTTACGCAGACCATGGAGCGCTTTCAGGAGGAGCTGAGGAAACTGCCGGAGATCTGTAAGTCCACACACACACACACACACACACACACACACACACACACACACACACACACACACACACACACACACACACACACACACACACACACACACACACCTGAAGATCTTTAGGTACACATACCTGACGATCTGTAAGTCCATTCAACCAGGTCAAGGACATCTAGACTGTCAATTTCCCCAAATTACACACATTTTTCAGCATTTTCAAAAATAGCCTCCAAAAGGCTATAGAACTAATCAGCTCCAACGCACTCACGCACATGTAGCAGAGTGATTCACAGCCTCAGCCTGATGGCCTCAACAGTCTAGTATCTCCCTCGGTCCATAGGGATATCCCTTTGGATCAATGGTTAAGATATTGGACTTTCATGCGGGAGACCCAGGTTTGAATCCCGGGGCTTTACACACACACGCACGCCCGGTGCAGTATGTTAATGCAATAATAAACTAGCATGTGGAGTGGTTGGTCTCTGGCCTTTACTCTTCCATTGAGACATTTAGATCCTGTGATCAGGTGGGACACCTACTGGTTGACATGTAGTACTGCATGAAGTAGCCTAAGCACTAAGCAGCCATGCTCTCATTAGCTCAATGGTGGGAGTTTCAGTTCTCACCCCCGAGGGACCAAGGGCTGAATCTAGAGCAGGGGGGTCTTCAACGTTTTCAGCGACCCCTTAGCTGAGAGAGAGAGATGAAGCAGGGACCCCCACTACATATGTAGTGGGGGTCTCGAGTACGACACGAGAGTTACGGATTGCAGCTTTTTAAGTGGTTATACAATAATGACAACAAACAATCTCGATACCATGTTCTTTCCTATGTGAACAGGTCACAGGTCCCCATCGGAACAGTCAGTAACCAGGTCCAACCCAAGTGAGTTCTCACTGCCCAGCAGATTTGTCTGTCAAACCAGTGTGTTTTATCATCTTTAACTTCAACCTGTTTCCATCTTTTGTTTTCTCCGCTGCAGAGGTTAGGAGGGTTCAAGAATATGCAGGTAAACCGTTTAATCCAGTTCTACATGAACACAACACACACAACATGTTGTTGTTACTATAGTTTTTAATTTGACCCTTAGTTTAGCCTATTAGGGTCCCATCATGTAACTGTTTGGTTGCCTATGCTGTTTTGATGCCTTGTTTTTAAACCCTGTAGCACTTTGAGATTTGCAAGATTGTAAAGGGTGTTAAAAATGGGTTAGGGTTAGGGTTAGTAAGTATTATATTATATTATTATTTCAACATGAAAGAACTGAGAAGTAATACAACATCAAAGTTGCCATCAGTTTTCATCCTCTGATGACCCAAATGAGGCCCCTAGAGTCTAACATCAAATCTCTCTCTCTCTCTCAGCTGACATCACACTGGACCCCAACACGTCCCATCCACGTCTCATACTATCCCTGGATGGTAAACAGGTGTACTGCGGTGACCGCAACCAGACACTGCCAGACAACCCGGAGCGTTTCGACAGGGTGGTTTGTGTTCTCGCCCGTGAGGGCTTCAGCTCCGGAAGACATTACTGGGAGGTAGGCAGTAGGCTAATACTAACCCTAACCCAAAAGGCATATTGGTTATAAGTTCTTTATTTCATAAGCAGCTTACAAAAAATATAAGGAAATGCAGTGGTGGAAAAAGCACTCAACACTTTAAAAGTTTAAGTTTAAAGTTTGGTAATCAAAATTTACTTTATTAAAAGTACAACAAAATATTGGTATCAAAATATACTTGAAATGCCAAAAGTAAAAGTGCTCATTATGCAGAATGTCCCGTTTCACAAGTTATCATAGTCTAAAATGTATACAAAATATTCTATAAGGTCACACTGGCTATTTTCAAATAGCCAGTGTTTAAATAGTGCTAAAGTGGGTATATGTTTTGTAATAATAATAGTAATAATCAAAATCTATAAACTAGTAACCTAAGTTTTCAAATAATTGTAGTGGAGTAAAAAGTACAATATTTGCCTCTGAGATGTAGTCGAAGTAAAAATACTGAAAATTGGAAATAGGCCTACCTCAAATTTGTACAAGTACACTACTTGTAGTATGTACTTAGTTACTTTCCACCACTGCGGAAACGTGTAAGTACAAGTACGTGGCGTGCACTGGCGTCACTTGTGTGACTGTGAATGTCGTCTCTCTCTGCGTCCAGGTGGAGGTTGGCGGGAAGACGGACTGGGACCTGGGAGTGGCCAGTCGCTCGGTCAACCGCAAGGGCAAGATCACCGTGAGCCCTGCCAACGGCTACTGGTTCCTCAGCCTGCGCGACCGCACCGACTACGCCTTCCGCACGGAGCCCTCCACCGCCCTGTCGCTCAGCCTCAGGCCCTCGCGCATCGGCATCTACGTGGACTGTGACAAGGGGCTGGTGTCCTTCTACAACGTGGACGCCAAGGTGCTGATCTACACCTTCATGGACGGCTTCTCCGACACCATCCACCCCTTCTTCAGCCCCTGCAACAACAAGTCCGGGAGGAACGACGCTCCGCTCGTCATCTGTCCCGTCGCAATGCCCGAGTGAAACCCGGTGCACGGGTTGAAGTAGCCCTAGAATGTCTGTGACTGTGATCTTACATGCATACATTTCTCATGTATTAAGAGATGTGCCGTTTGATCGGTGAGTGATTGCGACAGTCCGATAATGCCTCTATCGGCTTTGATCGGTATCGGCTTTGCCGATCTACAAGCTAGATCAGCTATTTTCACAATATTTATCTGTGCGACTGAATGTAACTTCAGCTTCAACTCCTACAATTCCAAGTGTTGAATTGGATCCTAAATGACCTCAGCCTGCAATATAACAGTTGTCAATTCATGATACTTTCTCATCTCCTAATGTTTATAATTAGGCTAATATACAATGTCAATGTTTTGCAAGAAGCATCATTAAATATATAAATGCTGCTACAGTAACAAAATAAATAGAATAATTGATGGATTTGACGCTGTGATCGGGAATATTGGTATCGGCAGATACTGATTCCAGTTGATCAATTGCCCCCAAAAATCGCAATCAGAGCATCTCTATCATGTATTCCAAATGCACAGCCATAGATCGGTCCTATCTACGCGTACGTGTGAAGCCTGTGGGAAATTGGAGATATTTTTTACTAAACACATGTTTTCTGCCCGAACTTTCGAAGGGATATGAAACTAGAGGACAATATCTGACTCCATGTCTCAGGAATTCATTTTAGGTGATTACACACAGAACATTTATCCCGCTGAGGTCAGTCCGCTAACTGTGAGCGGATAGGACCGATCTATCTGTATTTGGATTACATGGATGTATGTCAGTCAGATCACAGACATTCTATTTCTAGGGCACATATGTCAAACTCAAGGCCCAGGGCCGAATCAGGCCTGTGAATGAATTATCTTTGGCCTGCGGGATGATATTTAAAAACTATTAGATTGGCTGGTATATTGCACCTGGGATTCGAACCAAGGTCTCCCGTATGACGTCCAACATCTTAACCATCAGACCAAAGGGATATCCCTATGGACTGGGGGAGATATTAGACTTAGCCATCAGGCTGAGGCAGTGAATCACTCTGCTACACACGCACCACCATAATACTACAAGTCCCACAATGCACCTCTAGTGCATTGGCACATATCGAGGGCCCGTGACCGCAAGCCTGCGTTTAAATAAACATTGAACCAGTCCGTCCCTTGAAATGTTTTACATTTTGTCCCACTGTGTATTTGAGTTTGATATCCCTGTTCTAGGGCTATGGTTAAAGCTGCAGTCCGGGACGGAACCCTATACAGTATGTTCCCATTCTGGGGGAAACGGTTGGTGAAAATAGGCAATCTCAAGTAGTACCGCTCGACATACATAAGCACAGTAACCTCTGGGTATGCAGCAGGGATTCTCTATTAGAAGAGCAATAATGATTTTACATTTTATTTGTAATGCACTTTACATTTGAAACAAATCTCAAAGTGCTGCATTAAAAGGAAAACTGAAAGAATTGAAATAGACTAAGATAATAATAAAAAACGAAAAACAACAAAATGAATGAATTCAGAATAGTGGTCACGTATTATACACAGCTAAGAAAAGGTTTAAAAACAGATAAGGCATCCATAAGTCCATCTAGGCAAATGCCTTGTTAAAAAGAAAAGTCTTTAGTCCCCCTTTAAAAGCATCAGTGGACTGTGGTGCTCTCAGGTGGTCGGAGAGGACATTCCACAGTCGAGGAGCAGCTGAGCAGAAGGCCCGGTCCTCCATAGTGCTGAAATTAGTCTTTTTGCCCTTTAGTGAGTTAGAATTTCCAGAGCAAAGGGAGTGGAGGGAGCGGGTGGAGGTCAGGGGTTCAATGAGTTCCTTTAGATAGGAAGGGGCGTTGCTGTGGATGCACTGATGGGTGAGGCATACTCTATCCTGAAGGAGATGGGAAGCCAGTGTAGAGAATGAAGTATGGGTGTGATATGTTCATATCTCTCAGAGCGGTAGAATGGTCTCCCCCACATGGTTTGAATCCCAGAAATGAATCTTACAGGCTGCAGCTTTAAGTCCAAAGTAAACCACGCAGTCATGTTACAGATACAGATACAACTGTAGGCTTGTTAAAACACCACAATACTACAAATATAGGCTAAGGATATGCAGTAATTATATGACATAATTTTTTTTAACTCAGCGCTGTGTTTAACCAGACCTCTGCTATGAAGATGATGATGATGATGATGCTCACTTACAGTGCGTCTTGTCATGAATCATGGCTGAGATGCATGCAGTCATCTCCACACCTGATTTAATTGAAAATGATCAGGTCACATC